>NC_090925.1:827589638-828192727 GCF_040938575.1 Ambystoma mexicanum | reverse complement strand
CAGGCCCCCACTCATGTCCAACTCATGTCTCCCGGCACCCCCACCGCCCAGCATCCAGTGGCACCCTCCACCAGGCCCCCACTCATGTCCCCCTGCACCCCCACCCCCCAGCATCCAGGGGCACCCTCCACCAGGCCCTCACTCATGTCCCCCTGCACCTCCACCCCCCCCAGCATCCAGGGGCACCCTCCACCAGGCTGCCACTCATGTCCCCCTGCACCCCCACCCCCCAGCATCCAGGGGCACCCTCCACCAGGCCCCCACTCATGTCCAACTCATGTCTCCCATCAACCCTACCCTCCAGCAGTGCAGGGCACCCTCCACCAGTCCCCCACTCATGTCCAACACATGTCTCCCACCACCCCCACCCCCCAGCAGGCCAGGGCACCCTCCACCAGGGCCCCCACTCATGTCTCCCATCACCCCCACCCCCCAGCAGTGCAGGGCACCCTCCACCAGGCCCCCACACATGTCCCCCTGCACCCCCACCCCCCAGCAGTGCAGGGCACCCTCCACCAGGCCCCCACTCATGTCCCCCTGCACCCCCACCCCCCAGCAGTCAGGGGCACCCTCCACCGGCCCCCACTCATGTCCAACTCATGTCTCCCATCACCCCCACCCCCCAGCAGTGCAGGGCACCCTCCACCAGGCCCCCACTCATGTCCAACTCATGTCTCCCAGCACCCCCACCCCCCAGCAGTGCAGGGCACCCTCCACCAGGCCCCCACTCATGTCCAACTCATGTCTCCCAGCACCCCCACCCCCCAGCAGTGCAGGGCACCCTCCACCAGGCCCCCACTCATGTCCTTCTGCACCCCCACCCACCAGCATCCAAGGGCACCCTCCACCAGGCCCCCACTCATGTCCAGCTCATGTCTCCCATCACCCCCACCCCCCAGCAGTGCAGGGCACCCTCCACCAGGCCCCCACTCATGTCCCCCTGCACCCCCACCCCCCAGTAGTCAGCGGCACCCTCCACCAGGTCCCCACTCATGTCTCCCATCACCCCACCCCCCAGCAGTGCAGGGCACCCTCCACCAGGCCCCCACTCATGTCCCCCTGCACCCCCACCCCCCAGCAGTCAGCGGCACCCTCCACCAGGCCCCCACTCATGTCCAACTCATGTCTCCCTGCACCCCCACCCCCCAGCATCCAGGGGCACCCTCCACCAGGCCCCCACTCATGTCCCCCTGCACCCCCACCCCCCAGCATCCAGGGGCACCCTCCACCAGGCCCCCACTCATGTCCCCCTGCACCCCCACCCCCCAGCATCCAGGGGCACCCTCCACCAGGCCCCCACTCATGTCCCCCTGCACCCCCACCCCCCAGCAGTCAGGGACACCCTCCACCAGGCCCCCACTCATGTCTCCCAGCACCCCCACCCCCCAGCAGTGCAGGGCACCCTCCACCAGGCACCCACACATGTCTCCCATCACCCCCACCCCCAGCAGTGCAGGGCACCCTCCACCAGGCCCCCACTCATGTCTCCCATCACCCCCACCCCCCAGCAGTGCAGGGCACCCTCCACCAGGCCCCCACTCATGTCCCCCTGCACCCCCACCCCCCAGCAGTCAGGGGCACCCTCCACCAGGCCCCCACTCATGTCCAACTCATGTCTCCCGGCACCCCACCGCCCAGCATCCAGGGGCACCCTCCACCAGGCCCCCACTCATGTCCCCCTGCACCCCCACCCCCCAGCATCCAGGGGCACCCTCCACCAGGCCCCCACTCATGTCCCCCTGAACCTCCACCCTCCAGCATCCAGGGGCACCCTCCACCAGGCTGCCACTCATGTCCCGCTGCACCCCCACCCCCAGCATCCAGGGGCACCCTCCACCAGGCCCCCACTCATGTCCAACTCATGTCTCCCATCAACCCTACCCTGCAGCAGTGCAGGGCTCCCTCCACCAGGCCCCCACTCATGTCCAACTCATGTCTCCCAGCAACCCCCATCCCCCAGCAGTGCAGGGCACCCTCCACCAGGCCCCCACAAATGTCCAACACATGTCTCCCACCACCCCCACCCCCCAGCAGTGCAGGGCACCCTCCACCAGGCCCCCACTCATGTCCAACTCATGTCTCCCAGCACCCCCACCCCCCAGCAGTGCAGGGCACCCTCCACCAGGCCCCCACTCATGACCCCATGCACCCCCACCCCGCAGCATCCAGGGGCACCCTCCACCAGGCCCCACTCATGTCTCCCATCACCCCCGCCCCCCAGCAGTGCAGGGCACCCTCCACCAGGCCCCCACTCATGTCCAACTCATGTCTCCCAGCACCCCCACCCCCCAGCAGTGCAGGGCACCCTCCACCAGGCCCCCACTCAATTCCAACTCATGTCTCCCAGCACCCCCACCCCCAGCAGTGCAGGGCACCCTCCACCAGGCCCCCACTCATGTCCCCCTGCACCCCCACCCACCAGCATCCAAGGGCACCCTCCACCAGGCCCCCACTTATGTCCAACTCATGTCTCCCATCACCCCCACCCCCCAGCAGTGCAGGGCACCCTCCACCAGGCCCCCACTCATGTCCCCCTGCACCCCCACCCACCAGCATCCAAGGGCACCCTCCACCAGGCCCCACTTATGTCCAACTCATGTCTCCCATCACCCCACCCCCCAGCAGTGCAGGGCACCCTCCACCAGGCCCCCACTCATGTCCAACTCATGTCTCCAGCACCCCCACCCCCCAGCAGTGCAGGGCACCCTCCTCAGGCCCCACTCATGTCTCCCATCACCCCCACCCCCCAGCAGTGCAGGGCACCCTACACCAGGCCCCCACTCATGTCTCCTATCACCCCCACCCCCCAGCAGTGCAGGGCACCCTCCACCAGGCCCCCACTCATGTCCCCTGCACCCTCACCACCCAGCAGTCAGGGGCACCCTCCACCAGGCCCCCACTCATGTATCAGGATTAGTCAGGCGAGTACAAAGGCAGCGAATATGGCAAGGGAAATGTGCACCCAGGAACAACGACTCATGTATGCTAGAACCCAGGAGTGCAAATAGAGTGTGACATCAAAAACCAATATGAAAAAGGATGTGGGGTAAGCACCTGACCGCGAGGAAAGTCGGCAAGCGCCTTACCCCCAATTGCTGTTAACAGGTACTGACAGCGCTAAACCCACGTGGAGGGCAAGCAATGACAGGATCTGTGTACTAACACTCTTGATGGTATTAAATAAGGGAACTTAAGAACTGTACTCACGAGGACGAGAATAAACCTCTTGAATGTCAGCTAGCCCACGAATCCTGTTGATAAAACTGGGACCCCGAAAGGCTAGAACCAGCATTGGAAGGAAAACTAAATACCTAAGTTGGAATAGTGATTACAAACTAGTGAGGAAAACATAAGCATTCACACAGGAGCTAGCTACAACTGCACACCACACCTAATAATCAAAGGGAAAATAAATACAGAAGTGCAATGGAAAACATGGAATGGATCCCACTAGAAAGTAAGGATCAGGAGCAGGGAAAAACGAAATAACCTATGCAAACTTCTCCCTACCCCTCCAAGGAAAAGACAGGAAGCTAAACTAAGAGGAAGGCTAAGGCAAACGGGTTTACAGCAGCAAAGGACAGAGTCAAAGAAATATAGAACACAGACAAACTGGGCTGCATCTAAAAGGGGAAAGCACTGAGAAATGCTGCCTGCAAACAGAGGAAGACAAAAAAGGGAATCAAGGGAGCAGAAATCAATAGCACATAAATCCGAAATTCAGGGCGGAGGAAACAAGAAAAACAGGAACTAGGAACTAGGTACAAAGGCAAGGAACAAGGAACAAGGAACAAGGGACTAGTCACAACAGGAACACTGCAAACGATGACCAGCGCTGGACTGAAGTAAGACTGATGCTTTTAAAGCTGCTTAACGAGCACACGCCTCGGGTGTGCTGATTGCTGCACCTGCCGCCACAGCTGTTACCTATCCTCCACCCAACCTTGTCCTGCAAGGGTGGAGGGGAGCAGTGGGCCAGGCATTCTGGGAAGCATAGTCATTTGGTTAAAGAAGCATGCTGGCTGCCAAAAACCTGGAATGGATCCGGAAGGGAAGTAGCTTGGAAAATAGGGATTTAGCGCTCCCAAATCATCACAGCACTGTAGCATAAAGTTCGGAGGAAAAGTCCAGTAGGGAATAACCCCAAATCATGCCCCCAAATGGTGGGAACGGGAGCGAAGGAGCGAGTCGTGACATCATGTCCAACTCATGTCTCCCTGCACCCCCACCCCCCAGCATCGGGGGACACCCTCCACCAGGCCCCCACTCATGTTCCACTGCACCCCCACCCCCCAGCATCCAGGGGCACCCTCCACCAGGCCCCCACTCATGTCCCCCTGCACCCCCACCCCCAAGCATCCAGGGGCACCCTCCACCAGGCCCCCACTCATGTCCCCCTGCACCCCCACCCCCCAGGATCCAGGGGCACCCTCCACCAGGCCCCCACTCATGTCCCCCTGCACCCCCACCCCCCAGCAGTCAGCGGCACCCTCCACCAGGCCCCCACTCATGTCCAACTCATGTCTCCCTGCACCCCCACCCCCCAGCATCCAGGGGCACCCTCCACCAGGCCCCCACTCATGTCCCCCTGCACCCCCACCCCCCAGCATCCAGGGGCACCCTCCACCAGGCCCCCACTCATGTCCCCCTGCACCCCCACCCCCCAGCATCCAGGGGCACCCTCCACCAGGCCCCCACTCATGTCCCCCTGCACCCCCACCCCCCAGCAGTCAGGGACACCCTCCACCAGGCCCCCACTCATGTCTCCCAGCACCCCCACCCCCCAGCAGTGCAGGGCACCCTCCACCAGGCACCCACACATGTCTCCCATCACCCCCACCCCCAGCAGTGCAGGGCACCCTCCACCAGGCCCCCACTCATGTCTCCCATCACCCCCACCCCCCAGCAGTGCAGGGCACCCTCCACCAGGCCCCCACTCATGTCCCCCTGCACCCCCACCCCCCAGCAGTCAGGGGCACCCTCCACCAGGCCCCCACTCATGTCCAACTCATGTCTCCCGGCACCCCCACCGCCCAGCATCCAGGGGCACCCTCCACCAGGCCCCCACTCATGTCCCCCTGCACCCCCACCCCCCAGCATCCAGGGGCACCCTCCACCAGGCCCCCACTCATGTCCCCCTGAACCTCCACCCCTCCAGCATCCAGGGGCACCCTCCACCAGGCTGCCACTCATGTCCCCCTGCACCCCCACCCCCCAGCATCCAGGGGCACCCTCCACCAGGCCCCCACTCATGTCCAACTCATGTCTCCCATCAACCCTACCCTGCAGGCAGTGCAGGGCTCCCTCCACCAGGCCCCCACTCATGTCCAACTCATGTCTCCCAGCACCCCCATCCCCCAGCAGTGCAGGGCACCCTCCACCAGGCCCCCACACATGTCCAACACATGTCTCCCACCACCCCACCCCCCAGCAGTGCAGGGCACCCTCCACCAGGCCCCCACTCATGTCCAACTCATGTCTCCCAGCACCCCCACCCCCCAGCAGTGCAGGGCACCCTCCACCAGGCCCCCACTCATGACCCCATGCACCCCCACCCCGCAGCATCCAGGGGCACCCTCCACCAGGCCCCACTCATGTCTCCCATCACCCCCGCCCCCCAGCAGTGCAGGGCACCCTCCACCAGGCCCCCACTCATGTCCAACTCATGTCTCCCAGCACCCCACCCCCCAGCAGTGCAGGGCACCCTCCACCAGGCCCCCACTCAATTCCAACTCATGTCTCCCAGCCACCCCCACCCCCCAGCAGTGCAGGGCACCCTCCACCAGGCCCCACTCATGTCCCCCTGCACCCCCACCCACCAGCATCCAAGGGCACCCTCCACCAGGCCCCCACTTATGTCCAACTCATGTCTCCCATCACCCCCACCCCCCAGCAGTGCAGGGCACCCTCCACCAGGCCCCCACTCATGTCCCCCTGCACCCCCACCCACCAGCATCCAAGGGCACCCTCCACCAGGCCCCCACTTATGTCCAACTCATGTCTCCCATCACCCCACCCCCCAGCAGTGCAGGGCACCCTCCACCAGGCCCCCACTCATGTCCAACTCATGTCTCCCAGCACCCCCACCCCCCAGCAGTGCAGGGCACCCTCCATCAGGCCCCACTCATGTCTCCCATCACCCCCACCCCCCAGCAGTGCAGGGCACCCTACACCAGGCCCCCACTCATGTCTCCTATCACCCCCACCCCCCAGCAGTGCAGGGCACCCTCCACCAGGCCCCCACTCATGTCCCCCTGCACCCTCACCACCCAGCAGTCAGGGGCACCCTCCACCCAGGCCCCCACTCATGTATCAGGATTAGTCAGGCGAGTACAAAGACAGCGAATATGGCAAGGGAAATGTGCACCCAGGAACAACGACTCATGTATGCTAGAACCCAGGAGTGCAAATAGAGTGTGACATCAAAACCAATATGAAAAGGGATGTGGGGTAAGCACCTGACCGCGAGGAAAGTCGGCAAGCGCCTTAACCCCCAATTGCTGTTACAGGTACTGACAGCGCTAAAACCCACGTGGAGGGCAAGCAATGACAGGATCTGTGTACTAACACTCTTGATGGTATTAAATAAGGGAACTTAAGAACTGTACTCACGAGGACGAGAATAAACCTCTTGAATGTCAGCTAGCCCACGAATCCTGTTGATAAAACTGGGACCCCGAAAGGCTAGAACAGCATTGGAAGGAAAACTAAATACCTAAGTTTGGAATAGTGATTACAAACTAGTGAGGAAAACATAAGCATTCACACAGGAGCTAGCTACAACTGCACACCACACCTAATAATCAAAGGGAAAATAAATACAGAAGTGCAATGGAAAACATGGAATGGATCCCACTAGAAAGTAAGGATCAGGAGCAGGGAAAAACGAAATAACCTATGCAAACTTCTCCCTACCCCTCCAAGGAAAAGACAGGAAGCTAAACTAAGAGGAAGGCTAAGGCAAACGGGTTTACAGCAGCAAAGGACAGAGTCAAAGAAATATAGAACACAGACAAACTGGGCTGCATCTAAAAGGGGAAAGCACTGAGAAATGCTGCCTGCAAACAGAGGAAGACAAAAAAGGGAATCAAGGGAGCAGAAATCAATAGCACATAAATCCGAAATTCAGGGCGGAGGAAACAAGAAAAACAGGAACTAGGAACTAGGTACAAAGGCAAGGAACAAGGAACAAGGGACTAGTCACAACAGGAACACTGCAAACGATGACCAGCGCTGGACTGAAGTAAGACTGATGCTTTTAAAGCTGCTTAACGAGCACACGCCTCGGGTGTGCTGATTGCTGCACCTGCCGCCACAGCTGTTACCTATCCTCCACCCAACCTTGTCCTGCAAGGGTGGAGGTGGAGCAGTGGGCCAGGCATTCTGGGAAGCATAGTCATTTGGTTAAAGAAGCATGCTGGCTGCCAAAAACCTGGAATGGATCCGGAAGGGAAGTAGCTTGGAAAATAGGGATTTAGCGCTCCCAAATCATCACAGCACTGTAGCATAAAAGTTCGGAGGAAAAGTCCAGTAGGGAATAACCCCAAATCATGCCCCCAAATGGTGGGAACGGGAGCGAAGGGAGCGAGTCCGTGACATCATGTCCAACTCATGTCTCCCTGCACCCCCACCCCCCAGGCATCGGGGGACACCCTCCACCAGGCCCCCACTCATGTTCCACTGCACCCCCACCCCCCAGCATCCAGGGGCACCCTCCACCAGGCCCCCACTCATGTCCCCCTGCACCCCCACCCCCAAGCATCCAGGGGCACCCTCCACCAGGCCCCCACTCATGTCCCCCTGCACCCCCACCCCCCAGGATCCAGGGCACCCTCCACCAGGCCCCCACTCATGTCCCCCTGCACCCCCACCACCCAGCAGTCAGGGGCACCCCCCACCAGGCCCCCACTCATGTCTCCCAGCACCCCCACCCCCCAGCAGTGCAGGGCACCCTCCACCAGGCCCCCACTCATGTCCCCCTGCACCCCCACCCCCCAGCAGTCAGGGGCACCATCCACCAGGCCCCCATTCATGTCTCCCAGCACCCCCACCGCCCAGCAGTGCAGGGCACCCTCCACCAGGCCCCCACACATGTCTCCCATCACCCCCACCAGTGCAGGGCACCCTCCACCAGGCCCCCACTCATGTCTCCCATCACCCCCACCCCCCAGCAGTGCAGGGCACCCTCCACCAGGCCCCCACTCATGTCCCCCTGCACCCCCACCCCCCAGCAGTCAGGGGCACCCTCCACCAGGCCCCCACTCATGTCCAACTCATGTCTCCCGGCACCCCCACCGCCCAGCATCCAGGGGCACCCTCCACCAGGCCCCCACTCATGTCCCCCTGCACCCCCACGCCCCAGCATCCAGGGGCACCCTCCACCAGGCCCTCACCCATGTCCCCTGCACCTCCACCCCCCCCAGCATCCAGGGGCACCCTCCACCAGGCTGCCACTCATGTCCCCCTGCACCCCCACCCCCAGCATCCAGGGGCACCCTCCACCAGGCCCCCACTCATGTCCAACTCATGTCTCCCATCAACCCTACCCTCCAGCAGTGCAGGGCACCCTCCACCAGTCCCCCACTCATGTCCAACTCATGTCTCCCAGCACCCCCACCCCCCAGCAGTGCAGGGCACCCTCCACCAGGCCCCCACTCATGTCCAACTCATGTCTCCCAGCACCCCCACCCCCAGCAGTGCAGGGCACCCTCCACCAGGCCCCCACTCATGACCCCATGCACCCCCACCCCGCAGCATCCAGGGGCACCCTCCACCAGGCCCCACTCATGTCTCCCATCACCCCCGCCCCCCAGCAGTGCAGGGCACCCTCCACCAGGCCCCCACTCATGTCCAACTCATGTCTCCCCAGCACCCCCACCCCCCAGCAGTGCAGGGCACCCTCCACCAGGCCCCCACTCAATTCCAACTCATGTCTCCCAGCACCCCCACCCCCCAGCAGTGCAGGGCACCCTCCACCAGGACCCCACTCATGTCCCCCTGCACCCCCACCCACCAGCATCCAAGGGCACCCTCCACCAGGCCCCCACTTATGTCCACCTCATGTCTCCCATCACCCCCACCCCCCAGCAGTGCAGGGCACCCTCCACCAGGCCCCCACTCATGTCCCCCTGCACCCCCACCCCCCAGCAGTCAGCGGCACCCTCCACCAGGTCCCCACTCATGTCCAACTCATGTCTCCAAGCACCACCACCCCCAACATCCAGGGGCACCCTCCACCAGGCCCCACTCATGTCCCCCTGCACCCCCACCCCCCAGCAGTCAGGGGCACCCTCCACCAGGCCCCCATTAATGTCTCCCAGCACCCCCACCCCCCAGCAGTGCAGGGCACCCTCCACCAGGCCCCCACACATGTCTCCCATCACCCCCACCGCCCAGCAGTGCAGGGCACCCTCCACCACGCCCCCACTCATGTCCAACTCATGTCTCCCTGCACCCCCACCACCCAGCATCCAGGGGAACCCTCCACCAGGCCCCCACTCATGTCCAACTCATGTCTCCCTGCACCCCCACCACCCAGCATCCAGGGGCACCCTCCACCAGGCCCCCACTCATGTCCCCCTGCACCCCCACCCCCCAGCATCCAGGGGCACCCTCCACCAGGCCCCCACTCATGTCCCCCTGCACCCCCACCCCCCCAGCATCCAGGGGCACCCTCCACCAGGCTGCCACTCATGTCCCCCTGCACCCCCACCCCCCAGCATCCAGGGGCACCCTCCACCAGGCCCCCACTCATGTCTCCCATCAACCCCACCCTCCAGCAGTGAAGGGCACCCTCCACCAGGCCCCCACTCATGTCCAACTCATGTCTCCCAGCACCACCACCCCCCAGCAGTGCAGGGCACCCTCCACCAGGCCCCCACTCATGTCCAACACATGTCTCCCACCACCCCCACCCCCAGCAGTGCAGGGCACCCTCCACCAGGCCCCCACTCATGTCCAACTCATGTCTCCCAGCACCCCACCCCCCAGCAGTGCAGGGCACCCTCCACCAGGCCCCCACTCATGTCCCCATGCACCCCCACCCCGCAGCATCCGGGGGCACCCTCCACCAGGCCCCACTCATGTCCAACTAATGTCTCCCATCACCCCCACCCCCCAGCAGTGCAGGGCACCCTCCACCAGGCCCCCACTCATGTCCAACTCATGTCTCCCAGCATCCCCACACCCCAGCAGTGCAGGGCACCCTCCACCAGGCCCCATTCAATTCCAACTCATGTCTCCCAGCACCCCCACCCCCCAGCAGTGCAGGGCACCCTCCACCAGGCCCCCACTCATGTCCCCCTGCACCCCCACCACCCAGCAGTCAGCGGCACACTCCACCAGGTCCCCACTCATGTCCAACTCATGTCTCCCTGCACCCCCACCCCCCAGCATCCAGGGGCACCCTCCACCAGGCCCCCACTCATGTCCCCCTGCACCCCCACCCCCAAGCATCCAGGGGCACCCTCCACCAGGCCCCCACTCATGTCCCCCTGCACCCCCACCACCCAGCAGTCAAGGGCACCCCCCACCAGGCCCCCACTCATGTCTCCCAGCACCCCCACCCCCCAGCAGTGCAGGGCACCCTCCACCAGGCCCCCACTCATGTCCCCCTGCACCCCCACCCCCCAGCAGTCAGGGGCACCGTCCACCAGGCCCCCATTCATGTCTCCCAGCACCCCCACCGCCCAGCAGTGCAGGGCACCCTCCACCAGGCCCCCACACGTGTCTCCCATCACCCCCACCAGTGCAGGGCACCCTCCACCAGGCCCCCACTCATGTCTCCCATCACCTCCACCCCCCAGCAGTGCAGGGCACCCTCCACCAGGCCCCCACTCATGTCCCCCTGCACCCCCACCCCCCAGCAGTCAGGGGCACCCTCCACCAGGCCCCCACTCATGTCCAACTCATGTCTCCCGGCACCCCCACCGCCCAGCATCCAGTGGCACCCTCCACCAGGCCCTCACTCATGTCCCCCTGCACCTCCACCCCCCCCAGCATCCAGGGGCACCCTCCACCAGGCTGCCACTCATGTCCCCCTGCACCCCCACCCCCCAGCATCCAGGGGCACCCTCCACCAGGCCCCCACTCATGTCCAACTCATGTCTCCCATCAACCCTACCCTCCAGCAGTGCAGGGCACCCTCCACCAGTCCCCCACTCATGTCCAACACATGTCTCCCACCACCCCCACCCCCCAGCAGGCCAGGGCACCCTCCACCAGGCCCCCACTCATGTCTCCCATCACCCCCACCCCCCAGCAGTGCAGGGCACCCTCCACCAGGCCCCCACACATGTCCCCCTGCACCCCCACCCCCCAGCAGTGCAGGGCACCCTCCACCAGGCCCCCACTCATGTCCCCCTGCACCCCCACCCCCCAGCAGTCAGGGGCACCCTCCACCGGCCCCCACTCATGTCCAACTCATGTCTCCCATCACCCCCACCCCACAGCAGTGCAGGGCACCCTCCACCAGGCCCCCACTCATGTCCAACTCATGTCTCCCAGCACCCCCACCCCCCAGCAGTGCAGGGCACCCTCCACCAGGCCCCCACTCATGTCCAACTCATGTCTCCCAGCACCCCCACCCCCCAGCAGTGCAGGGCACCCTCCACCAGGCCCCCACTCATGTCCTTCTGCACCCCCACCCACCAGCATCCAAGGGCACCCTCCACCAGGCCCCCACTCATGTCCAGCTCATGTCTCCCATCACCCCCACCCCCCAGCAGTGCAGGGCACCCTCCACCAGGCCCCCACTCATGTCCCCCTGCACCCCCACCCCCCAGTAGTCAGCGGCACCCTCCACCAGGTCCCCACTCATGTCTCCCATCACCCCACCCCCCAGCAGTGCAGGGCACCCTCCACCAGGCCCCCACTCATGTCCCCCTGCACCCCCACCCCCCAGCAGTCAGCGGCACCCTCCACCAGGCCCCCACTCATGTCCAACTCATGTCTCCCTGCACCCCCACCCCCCAGCATCCAGGGGCACCCTCCACCAGGCCCCCACTCATGTCCCCTTGCACCCCCACCCCCCAGCATCCAGGGGCACCCTCCACCAGGCCCCCACTCATGTCCCCCTGCACCCCCACCCCCCAGCATCCAGGGGCACCCTCCACCAGGCCCCCACTCATGTCCCCCTGCACCCCCACCCCCCAGCAGTCAGGGACACCCTCCACCAGGCCCCCACTCATGTCTCCCAGCACCCCCACCCCCCAGCAGTGCAGGGCACCCTCCACCAGGCACCCACACATGTCTCCCATCACCCCCACCCCCAGCAGTGCAGGGCACCCTCCACCAGGCCCCCACTCATGTCTCCCATCACCCCCACCCCCCAGCAGTGCAGGGCACCCTCCACCAGGCCCCCACTCATGTCCCCCTGCACCCCCACCCCCCAGCAGTCAGGGGCACCCTCCACCAGGCCCCCACTCATGTCCAACTCATGTCTCCCGGCACCCCCACCGCCCAGCATCCAGGGGCACCCTCCACCAGGCCCCCACTCATGTCCCCCTGCACCCCCACCCCCCAGCATCCAGGGGCACCCTCCACCAGGCCCCCACTCATGTCCCCCTGAACCTCCACCCCTCCAGCATCCAGGGGCACCCTCCACCAGGCTGCCACTCATGTCCCCCTGCACCCCCACCCCCCAGCATCCAGGGGCACCCTCCACCAGGCCCCCACTCATGTCCAACTCATGTCTCCCATCAACCCTACCCTGCAGCAGTGCAGGGCTCCCTCCACCAGGCCCCCACTCATGTCCAACTCATGTCTCCCAGCACCCCCATCCCCCAGCAGTGCAGGGCACCCTCCACCAGGCCCCCACACATGTCCAACACATGTCTCCCACCACCCCCACCCCCCAGCAGTGCAGGGCACCCTCCACCAGGCCCCCACTCATGTCCAACTCATGTCTCCCAGCACCCCCACCCCCCAGCAGTGCAGGGCACCCTCCACCAGGCCCCCACTCATGACCCCATGCACCCCCACCCCGCAGCATCCAGGGGCACCCTCCACCAGGCCCCACTCATGTCTCCCATCACCCCCGCCCCCCAGCAGTGCAGGGCACCCTCCACCAGGCCCCCACTCATGTCCAACTCATGTCTCCCAGCACCCCCACCCCCCAGCAGTGCAGGGCACCCTCCACCAGGCCCCCACTCAATTCCAACTCATGTCTCCCAGCACCCCCACCCCCCAGCAGTGCAGGGCACCCTCCACCAGGCCCCCACTCATGTCCCCCTGCACCCCCACCCACCAGCATCCAAGGGCACCCTCCACCAGGCCCCCACTTATGTCCAACTCATGTCTCCCATCACCCCCACCCCCCAGCAGTGCAGGGCACCCTCCACCAGGCCCCCACTCATGTCCCCCTGCACCCCCACCCACCAGCATCCAAGGGCACCCTCCACCAGGCCCCCACTTATGTCCAACTCATGTCTCCCATCACCCCACCCCCCAGCAGTGCAGGGCACCCTCCACCAGGCCCCCACTCATGTCCAACTCATGTCTCCCAGCACCCCCACCCCCCAGCAGTGCAGGGCACCCTCCATCAGGCCCCCACTCATGTCTCCCATCACCCCCACCCCCCAGCAGTGCAGGGCACCCTACACCAGGCCCCCACTCATGTCTCCTATCACCCCCACCCCCCAGCAGTGCAGGGCACCCTCCACCAGGCCCCCACTCATGTCCCCCTGCACCCTCACCACCCAGCAGTCAGGGGCACCCTCCACCAGGCCCCCACTCATGTATCAGGATTAGTCAGGCGAGTACAAAGGCAGCGAATATGGCAAGGGAAATGTGCACCCAGGAACAACGACTCATGTATGCTAGAACCCAGGAGTGCAAATAGAGTGTGACATCAAAACCAATATGAAAAGGGATGTGGGGTAAGCACCTGACCGCGAGGAAAGTCGGCAAGCGCCTTACCCCCAATTGCTGTTACAGGTACTGACAGCGCTAAACCCACGTGGAGGGCAAGCAATGACAGGATCTGTGTACTAACACTCTTGATGGTATTAAATAAGGGAACTTAAGAACTGTACTCACGAGGACGAGAATAAACCTCTTGAATGTCAGCTAGCCCACGAATCCTGTTGATAAAACTGGGACCCCGAAAGGCTAGAACAGCATTGGAAGGAAAACTAAATACCTAAGTTGGAATAGTGATTACAAACTAGTGAGGAAAACATAAGCATTCACACAGGAGCTAGCTACAACTGCACACCACACCTAATAATCAAAGGGAAAATAAATACAGAAGTGCAATGGAAAACATGGAATGGATCCCACTAGAAAGTAAGGATCAGGAGCAGGGAAAAACGAAATAACCTATGCAAACTTCTCCCTACCCCTCCAAGGAAAAGACAGGAAGCTAAACTAAGAGGAAGGCTAAGGCAAACGGGTTTACAGCAGCAAAGGACAGAGTCAAAGAAATATAGAACACAGACAAACTGGGCTGCATCTAAAAGGGGAAAGCACTGAGAAATGCTGCCTGCAAACAGAGGAAGACAAAAAAGGGAATCAAGGGAGCAGAAATCAATAGCACATAAATCCGAAATTCAGGGCGGAGGAAACAAGAAAAACAGGAACTAGGAACTAGGTACAAAGGCAAGGAACAAGGAACAAGGAACAAGGGACTAGTCACAACAGGAACACTGCAAACGATGACCAGCGCTGGACTGAAGTAAGACTGATGCTTTTAAAGCTGCTTAACGAGCACACGCCTCGGGTGTGCTGATTGCTGCACCTGCCGCCACAGCTGTTACCTATCCTCCACCCAACCTTGTCCTGCAAGGGTGGAGGTGGAGCAGTGGGCCAGGCATTCTGGGAAGCATAGTCATTTGGTTAAAGAAGCATGCTGGCTGCCAAAAACCTGGAATGGATCCGGAAGGGAAGTAGCTTGGAAAATAGGGATTTAGCGCTCCCAAATCATCACAGCACTGTAGCATAAAGTTCGGAGGAAAAGTCCAGTAGGGAATAACCCCAAATCATGCCCCCAAATGGTGGGAACGGGAGCGAAGGGAGCGAGTCGTGACATCATGTCCAACTCATGTCTCCCTGCACCCCCACCCCCCAGCATCGGGGGACACCCTCCACCAGGCCCCCACTCATGTTCCACTGCACCCCCATCCCCCAGCATCCAGGGGCACCCTCCACCAGGCCCCCACTCATGTCCCCCTGCACCCCCACCCCCAAGCATCCAGGGGCACCCTCCACCAGGCCCCCACTCATGTCCCCCTGCACCCCCACCCCCCAGGATCCAGGGGCACCCTCCACCAGGCCCCCACTCATGTCCCCCTGCACCCCCACCACCCAGCAGTCAGGGGCACCCCCCACCAGGCCCCCACTCATGTCTCCCAGCACCCCCACCCCCCAGCAGTGCAGGGCACCCTCCACCAGGCCCCCACTCATGTCCCCCTGCACCCCCACCCCCCAGCAGTCAGGGGCACCATCCACCAGGCCCCCATTCATGTCTCCCAGCACCCCCACCGCCCAGCAGTGCAGGGCACCCTCCACCAGGCCCCCACACATGTCTCCCATCACCCCCACCAGTGCAGGGCACCCTCCACCAGGCCCCCACTCATGTCTCCCATCACCCCCACCCCCCAGCAGTGCAGGGCACCCTCCACCAGGCCCCCACTCATGTCCCCCTGCACCCCCACCCCCCAGCAGTCAGGGGCACCCTCCACCAGGCCCCCACTCATGTCCAACTCATGTCTCCCGGCACCCCCACCGCCCAGCATCCAGGGGCACCCTCCACCAGGCCCCCACTCATGTCCCCCTGCACCCCCACGCCCCAGCATCCAGGGGCACCCTCCACCAGGCCCTCACCCATGTCCCCCTGCACCTCCACCCCCCCCAGCATCCAGGGGCACCCTCCACCAGGCTGCCACTCATGTCCCCCTGCACCCCCACCCCCAGCATCCAGGGGCACCCTCCACCAGGCCCCCACTCATGTCCAACTCATGTCTCCCATCAACCCTACCCTCCAGCAGTGCAGGGCACCCTCCACCAGTCCCCCACTCATGTCCAACTCATGTCTCCCAGCACCCCCACCCCCCAGCAGTGCAGGGCACCCTCCACCAGGCCCCCACTCATGTCCAACACATGCCTCCCACAACCCCCACCCCCCAGCAGTGCAGGGCACCCTCCACCAGGCCCCCACTCATGTCCAACTCATGTCTCCCAGCACCCCCACCCCCCAGCAGTGCAGGGCACCCTCCACCAGGCCCCCACTCATGACCCCATGCACCCCCACCCCGCAGCATCCAGGGGCACCCTCCACCAGGCCCCACTCATGTCTCCCATCACCCCCGCCCCCCAGCAGTGCAGGGCACCCTCCACCAGGCCCCCACTCATGTCCAACTCATGTCTCCCAGCACCCCCACCCCCCAGCAGTGCAGGGCACCCTCCACCAGGCCCCCACTCAATTCCAACTCATGTCTCCCAGCACCCCCACCCCCCAGCAGTGCAGGGCACCCTCCACCAGGACCCCACTCATGTCCCCCTGCACCCCCACCCACCAGCATCCAAGGGCACCCTCCACCAGGCCCCCACTTATGTCCACCTCATGTCTCCCATCACCCCCACCCCCCAGCAGTGCAGGGCACCCTCCACCAGGCCCCCACTCATGTCCCCCTGCACCCCCACCCCCCAGCAGTCAGCGGCACCCTCCACCAGGTCCCCACTCATGTCCAACTCATGTCTCCAAGCACCACCACCCCCAACATCCAGGGGCACCCTCCACCAGGCCCCCACTCATGTCCCCCTGCACCCCCACCCCCCAGCAGTCAGGGGCACCCTCCACCAGGCCCCCATTAATGTCTCCCAGCACCCCCACCCCCCAGCAGTGCAGGGCACCCTCCACCAGGCCCCCACACATGTCTCCCATCACCCCCACCGCCCAGCAGTGCAGGGCACCCTCCACCACGCCCCCACTCATGTCCAACTCATGTCTCCCTGCACCCCCACCACCCAGCATCCAGGGGAACCCTCCACCAGGCCCCCACTCATGTCCAACTCATGTCTCCCTGCACCCCCACCACCCAGCATCCAGGGGCACCCTCCACCAGGCCCCCACTCATGTCCCCCTGCACCCCCACCCCCCAGCATCCATGGGCACCCTCCACCAGGCCCCCACTCATGTCCCCCTGCACCACCACCCCCCCAGCATCCAGGGGCACCCTCCACCAGGCTGCCACTCATGTCCCCCTGCACCCCCACCCCCCAGCATCCAGGGGCACCCTCCACCAGGCCCCCACTCATGTCTCCCATCAACCCCACCCTCCAGCAGTGAAGGGCACCCTCCACCAGGCCCCCACTCATGTCCAACTCATGTCTCCCAGCACCACCACCCCCCAGCAGTGCAGGGCACCCTCCACCAGGCCCCCACTCATGTCCAACACATGTCTCCCACCACCCCCACCCCCAGCAGTGCAGGGCACCCTCCACCAGGCCCCCACTCATGTCCAACTCATGTCTCCCAGCACCCCACCCCCCAGCAGTGCAGGGCACCCTCCACCAGGCCCCCACTCATGTCCCCATGCACCCCCACCCCGCAGCATCCGGGGGCACCCTCCACCAGGCCCCACTCATGTCCAACTAATGTCTCCCATCACCCCCACCCCCCAGCAGTGCAGGGCACCCTCCACCAGGCCCCCACTCATGTCCAACTCATGTCTCCCAGCATCCCCACACCCCAGCAGTGCAGGGCACCCTCCACCAGGCCCCATTCAATTCCAACTCATGTCTCCCAGCACCCCCACCCCCCAGCAGTGCAGGGCACCCTCCACCAGGCCCCCACTCATGTCCCCCTGCACCCCCACCCCCCAGCAGTCAGCGGCACCCTCCACCAGGTCCCCACTCATGTCCAACTCATGTCTCCCTGCACCCCCACCCCCCAGCATCCAGGGGCACCCTCCACCAGGCCCCCACTCATGTCCCCCTGCACCCCCACCCCCCAGCATCCAGGGGCACCCTCCACCAGGCCCCCACTCATGTCCCCCTGCACACCCATTCCCCAGCATCCAGGGGCACCCTCCACCAGGCCCCCACTCATGTCCCCCTGCACCCCCACCTCCCAGCATCCAGGGGCACCCTCCACCAGGCCCCCACTCATGTCTCCCAGCACCCCCACCCCCCAGCAGTGCAGGGCGCCCTCCACCAGGCCCCCACTCATGTCCCCCTGCACCCCCAGCAGTCAGGAGCACCCTACACCAGGCCCCCATTCATGTCCCCCAGCACCCCCACCCCCAACAGTGCAGGGCACCCTCAACCAGGCCCCTACACATGTCTCCCATCACCCCCACCCCCCAGCAGTGCAGGGCACGTTCCACCAGGCCCCCACACATGTCTCCCATCACCCCCACCCCCCAGCAGTGCAGGGCACCCTCCACCAGGCCCCCACTCATGTCCAAATCATGTCTCCCAGAACCCCCACCCCCCAGCAGTGCAGGGCACCCTCCACCAGGCCCCCACTCATGTCCCTCTGCACCCCCACCCCCCAGCATCCAGGGGCACCCTCCACCAGGCCCCCACTCATGTCCAACTCATGTCTCCCATCACCCCCACCCCCCAGCAGTGCAGGGCACCCTCCACCAGGCCCCCACTCATGTCTCCCATCACCCCCACCCCCCAGCAGTGCAGGGCACCCTCCACCAGGCCCCCACTCATGTCCCCCTGCACCCACACCACCCAGCAGTCAGGGGCACCCTCCGCCAGGCCCCCACTCATGTCCCACTGCACCCCCACCCCCCAGCATCCAGGGGCACCCTCCACCAGGCCCCCACTCTTGTCCCCCTGCACCCCCACCCCCAAGCATCCAGGGGCACCCTCCACCAGGCCCCCACTCATGTCCCCCTGCACTCCCACCCCCCAGCATCCAGGGGCACCCTCCACCAGGCCCCCACTCATGTCTCCCATCACCCCCACCCCCCAGCAGTGCAGGGCACCCTCCACCAGGCCCCCACTCATGTCCCCCTGTACCCCCACCCCCCAGCAGTCAGGAGCACCCTCCCCCAGGCCCCCATTCATGTCTCCCAGCGCCCCCACCCCCCAGCAGTGCAGGGCACCCTCCATCAGGCCCCCACTCATGTCTCCCATCACCCCCACCCCCCAGCAGTGCAGGGCACCCTCCACCAGGCTCCCACTCATTGTCATGCGCCGCTTCAGCACCTGGCGTCTTTGGCCCCGCTGCCGCTTAGGGACTTCCTGATTCCCGTCACGCTGACGCGACGTTTCTCTCTATGCGGTCTAGTCTTCTCCGCCGTAGCGCTATTTAACCACTCCTCTCCCAGAGCACTGCGCGTTGCAACCTTCCACGGTCAGCTGCTTTTCCTCGCTGCCGCGGTCTTGCTACACGCAGTTTACCTTTTGCTCCTCGAGCATTTTTTCTCCTACTCTTTCCATCCTTATTTACCGGTCCTACTCCGGTCCCAGCTTTTCGTCTCCTCTCATCCTTCATTCCTCTGTTCCAGCCCTCTGCCTTCACTTGTTTACTTTATCTATTGGCGTATCTGCTGTGTTTATATTTCTCCTGGTTCCTGTTGCTGCCTTCTCCCCTCATTCATCTGCATACACGTCCAGCGGCCATCAGTATACTTTCCGGTCCAAGGGGTTTTTTGCCTATTCTGGCTTTTTTCCCCCTTCCTGTCTCTCCCGGGAGGGGGATACGGTCAGGGCGCATTTACACGCTCTCACTGTGGCTTCCTCTTGTGGGAGACACTCTCAACCAAGAAAAAAGGAAAAGGATTATACGGCACATCGAGCACTCAGTCCAGCTGAAGAAGATTTCGACTCCACAGGTGAGGAGGTTGAAGAGAGAAAGAAGGGTATTATAACAGTGGTAGAAACGGAGGCTGACAGTTTGCAACGCCACAAACACCAATCATGGCTACTCCTGAGCAAGTGCAGGAACTAATTGCTGCGGTACAAAGCCTTTCTCTAGAAATGCAGAATATGAAAACTGAAAACAATCTGTTAAAACAAATGGTGGCAGTAAGGGAGCCCCCCAACACAGACCTGCCCCCTATGCCTTTATCTTCAGGGAAGTATGATGGTTCCCCCAAGACCCTAAAAGAATTCCTTGACGCTTGCAGGGTGTATTTTTCCTTCAGAACCCGCACCTACGCCTCGGATCATGCCAAGGTTGGATTCCTGGTGTCTAATATGACAGGGAACGCTCTAGCTTGGGCCACCCCTCTAGTCACCGGAAATGACCCTGTCCTTCAGAATTTCGATGCATTTATTGCTTTTGTTAAACAAACCTTTGAGAGACCCGAAATATCAATGGCAGCTGGTGAAGACTTGATGGACATTCGTCAAGGACAGTTTGATGTACTGTCTTATATCTCCTCCTTTAAGAGATTGGCCATGGAGACGGGTTGGTCTGAGCAGTCTCAATTTATTTTGTTCCGCAGAGGCCTTCGAGAAGAATTAAAAGACGAAATGGCTCACTTTCCTCGGCCTACTTCCCTGCAGGATCTTATGACGGCCGCCCTTCAGATGGAGTTCAGGATGCAAGAAAGGCGTCAAGAAAGAAGAAAAACACGTACCTCCTTTTCAAGGACCTCCTCACCTCCTTCGGCAGCGCCCAAACCTCACGATGAGCCCATGCAAATCGGCACTACTCGCCGTTCTTTAACACCTGAAGAAAGAAGGAGGAGAAGGGAACAGGGCCTATGTGCCTACTGTGCCTCTGATCGCCACACGGTGCATAATTGTACTGAACTAACCAAGAAACCGGCGGAAAACGCAAACCCTCGAACCTAGTGGGGACGGGTTATCGAGGGCAGTCTTCCAGTCCCTACGTTACTATGTCTATTGATTCCTCGAACCCTTCTGAAGATTCCCGCCTGATGGTTATAACGGTCCAGGTTACTATCAATGGCAGCCCAGTAGAGACACTGGCTCTCTTGGATTGCGGTGCCGCAGGAAACTTCGCTGACACCCTTTGGGTAGACAAAGTGGGTGCTTCACGGATAGACCGGGGCCACGGTCAGAAAGTAGAAGGAGTAGACGGCACACCTTTGAGTTCAGGACTCATTGTTCAAACAACCGAACCACTTCCTCTGACTATATTTCAACATTCAGAACTCATTACCTTTGACATCATTCGAGCAGCCCATTTTCCTCTTATCTTGGGGATTACCTGGTTGCGACAACATAATCCCCATGTCGACTGGAAGTCTAATACTTTGCAGTTTAATTCCAGTTATTGTCAGACACACTGCTTTAAAGAAGCACATTACCAGGAGGTAAAGATATCTCCCACTGTTCTCCCCACGAGTATAGGGGTGCTTTCCATTGACTCGGTATTGGAAGAATACCCTATGGTGTTTGCTGAATCCGCTCCAATGGCGTTACCACCTCACAGACCGGAGGACTGCTCTATCGAGCTAATACCCAATGCCCTGGTTCCATTTGGACGAATGTTTGCTTTATCCAAGACTGAAAAGGACGCTTTACGAAAATATCTGGATGACAACTTGTGCAACGGTCTCATCAGACCCTCTAAATCCCCGGCGGGTGCTCCCTTGTTTTTTATTCCAAAGAGGGATTCTAAGGACCTTAGACCATGCATCGATTACAGGGGACTCAATAAAGTCACTCGTAAGGATAGATATCCCATGCCCCTCATTCCTGACATTTTGGAATCTGTACAGGGTGCAACAGTCTTCTCTAAATTGGATCTGCGCAATGCATATCATTTACTCAGAGTGAGTCCAGGAGATGAATGGAAGACGGCTTTCAGGACACCATTCGGCCTATACGAATACTACGTTATGCCTTTCGGACTGGTCAATGCTCCCGCTATATTCCAAAGGTTCATAGACCGAATATTCTCTGATTTATTGTTTATTTCAGTTGTGGTTTACCTTGACGACATACTTGTTTTTTCACAGTCTATGTCAGAACATCTAAGACATCTCACTGAGGTCCTGGAGCGCCTTAAAAAACATCATTTATTGGCCAAACGTGAAAAGTGTGTTTTTGGGGTATCCTCGGTCCCTTACTTAGGGTTTATCCTCTCACCACAAGGAGTACAAATGGATCAAAAGAAGATTGAGGCCATTCTCCATTGGCAGGCTCCTTCCTCAGTCAAAGAGGTTCAGAGATTCCTGGGACTGGCTAATTTTTATAGGCGTTTCGTGCCAGGTTTTTCCAACACTGTCCTACCTATTACCAATTTGTTAAAAAAGACATCTGTGCCTTTCATTTGGAGCCCTCAGGCTGAAGAAAGCTTTCAACTCTTGAAGAAGAGCTTTTGCAGCGCTCCCATCCTATGCCAGCCAGACCAAAGTAAACCTTTTATTGTGGAGACAGATGCCTCTGCCGTAGCTATAGGAGCAGTTCTACTACAAGAGCATGACAACGCTGAACACCCCATAGCATATCTATCAAAAACTCTCACTCCGAGTCAACGGAATTATTCAGTAATCGAACGTGAACTACTGGCCATGAAAAAAGCCTGTGAAGTCTGGAGACACCTCTTACAGGGGTGCAACCACCCTTTTGTAATACAGACAGACCATAAGAATTTACAAGTTTTACAGTCAATGGATTGCATAAATTCCAGACAAGCCCGGTGGGCGCATTTTTTCTCACAATATGACTTTACCATCACATATATTCCTGGAAGCCAAAACACTTTGGCAGATGCTCTGTCCAGAAAGGCTTTCTCCTCCCATGTTGCCTCATCCTGCCCGGAAAAGTTGTTTCCCAGGAATCGCATTGTTGCCACTATCTCTTCCCTGTTTCAACGGATAAAAGAAGCTGTCTCCTTACATCCAGAACCTCGCGGCATGATCCAAAAAGATGGTTTGTTCCTGAAGAAACAGAGGATCTGGATACCATCCAAACCTCTTCAAAAAGACATATTGTCCTGGTGCCATGATTACAAGACAGCAGGCCATAGGGGACAAGCCAGCACCTTGGACTTGATTAGTAGAGCTTTTTATTGGCCTAATATGTCTAAAGATGTTAAACATTATGTCAAGTCCTGCAGAGTCTGCTGTCAGAGTAAAAACAACACAAAGAAACCCATAGGTCTGCTGCAACAAGATGCCATCCCGGAAGGTCCGTGGAGTCATATATCTACAGATTTCATTGTGGACTTACCTTTGTCCCACGGATGTTCATGCATAATGGTGTCCATCGACTCTCTCACCAAGATGGCTCATTTTTCTCCACTCCCTGGTATACCAACTGCCGATGGTATGGCATTAGTATTCATTAAAGATGTGTTTCGACTCCATGGTCTCCCCGACAAGATTGTATCAGACCGAGGAAGCCAATTCGTCTCCAGATTCTGGAAATCCTTATGCGCCGCTCTTAATATTCAGCGCGCTTTGTCATCAGGATATCATCCCCATACCAATGGGCAGACAGAGCGGTTAAATGCCACGTTGGAACAATATTTGCGCAGCTACACCAATATGGAACAAGACAACTGGGTGGATATGCTGCCGACGGCGGAGTTCGCATATAATAATGCCAGTCATTCCGCAAGCAAGATGTCTCCATTCTATTGCTCATATGGCTTTCATCCCCGAGCCATCATTCCCCATTTTTTCTGCAAACCTGCTCTTCCGGCGGTAGAAGAGGCACTAATCCGAATAAGGGACATCCAAGACAAAGCCAAGTTGAACCTCAGAGATAGCCTCCAGGCTTACAAGAGGCAAGCTGACCGGCACCGGCAGGTTGTACCTGATTGGGAGGTTGGCTCCAAGGTATGGTTATCCACTAAATACCTTCCTAGATGGTCTCGCCCATCTAAACTGTCCCCCAGGTTTATCGGTCCCTATCCCATTTCTGCCAAGATCAATCCAGTGGCCTTCCGCCTTAAACTGCCACATTCTCTTAGGCGGATTCACCCAGTGTTTCACGCATCTCTTTTGAAGAGTGCAGAACAGTCATTAAGGGCTCGTCCTTTCCCCACTCTTTCTCACTCACCTGATGTTCCTGAGTATGAAGTGTCCGGGTTGCTGGACTCCAGATACCGCAAAGGGCGCCTGGAATACCTGGTGCATTGGAAGGGTTTTTCACATACGGAGGACTCTTGGGAACCAATTGCACACATCCACGCTCCTATCCTTCTCCGGAAGTTCCACCGTTTGCATCCCGGCAAACCGGGTGGCCTGGGCCTTGGCGGGGGGCATACTGTCATGCGCCGCTTCAGCACCTGGCGTCTTTGGCCCCGCTGCCGCTTAGGGACTTCCTGATTCCCGTCACGCTGACGCGACGTTTCTCTCTATGCGGTCTAGTCTTCTCCGCCGTAGCGCTATTTAACCACTCCTCTCCCAGAGCACTGCGCGTTGCAACCTTCCACGGTCAGCTGCTTTTCCTCGCTGCCGCGGTCTTGCTACACGCAGTTTACCTTTTGCTCCTCGAGCATTTTTTCTCCTACTCTTTCCATCCTTATTTACCGGTCCTACTCCGGTCCCAGCTTTTCGTCTCCTCTCATCCTTCATTCCTCTGTTCCAGCCCTCTGCCTTCACTTGTTTACTTTATCTATTGGCGTATCTGCTGTGTTTATATTTCTCCTGGTTCCTGTTGCTGCCTTCTCCCCTCATTCATCTGCATACACGTCCAGCGGCCATCAGTATACTTTCCGGTCCAAGGGGTTTTTTGCCTATTCTGGCTTTTTTCCCCCTTCCTGTCTCTCCCGGGAGGGGGATACGGTCAGGGCGCATTTACATGCTCTCACTGTGGCTTCCTCTTGTGGGAGACACTCTCAACCAAGAAAAAAGGAAAAGGATTATACGGCACATCGAGCACTCAGTTCAGCTGAAGAAGATTTCGACTCCACAGGTGAGGAGGTTGAAGAGAGAAAGAAGGGTATTATAACAGTGGTAGAAACGGAGGCTGACACATGTCTCCTATCACCCCCACCCCCCAGCAGTGCAGGGCACCCTCCACCAGGCCCCCACTCATGTCCCCCTGCACCCTCACCACCCAGCAGTCAGGGGCACCCTCCACCAGGCCCCCACTCATGTATCAGGATTAGTCAGGCGAGTACAAAGGCAGCGAATATGGCAAGGGAAATGTGCACCCAGGAACAACGACTCATGTATGCTAGAACCCAGGAGTGCAAATAGAGTTTGACATCAAAACCAATATGAAAAGGGATGTGGGGTAAGCACCTGACCGCGAGGAAAGTCGGCAAGCGCCTTACCCCCAATTGCTGTTACAGGTACTGACAGCGCTAAACCCACGTGGAGGGCAAGCAATGGCAGGATCTGTGTACTAACACTCTTGATGGTATTAAATAAGGGAATTTAAGAACTGTACTCACGAGGACGAGAATAAACCTCTTGAATGTCAGCTAGCCCACGAATCCTGTTGATAAAACTGGGACCCCGAAAGGCTAGAACAGCATTGGAAGGAAAACTAAATACCTAAGTTGGAATAGTGATTACAAACTAGTGAGGAAAACATAAGCATTCACACAGGAGCTAGCTACAACCGCACACCACACCTAATAATCAAAGGGAAAATAAATACAGAAGTGCAATGGAAAACATGGAATGGATCCCACTAGAAAGTAAGGATCAGGAGCAGGGAAAAACGAAATAACCTATGCAAACTTTTCCCTACCCCTCCAAGGAAAAGACAGGAAGCTAAACTAAGAGGAAGGCTAAGGCAAACGGGTTTACAGCAGCAAAGGACAGAGTCAAAGAAATATAGAACACAGACAAACTGGGCTGCATCTAAAAGGGGAAAGCACTGAGAATGCTGCCTGCAAACAGAGGAAGACAAAAAAGGGAATCAAGGGAGCAGAAATCAATAGCACATAAATCCGAAATTCAGGGCGGAGGAAACAAGAAAAACAGGAACTAGGAACTAGGTACAAAGGCAAGGAACAAGGGACTAGTCACAACAGGAACACTGCAAACGATGACCAGCGCTGGACTGAAGTAAGACTGAGGCTTTTAAAGCTGCTTAACGAGCACACGCCTCGGGTGTGCTGATTGCTGCACCTGCCGCCACAGCTGTTACCTATCCTCCACCCAACCTTGTCCTGCAAGGGTGGAGGTGGAGCAGTGGGCCAGGCATTCTGGGAAGCATAGTCATTTGGTTAAAGAAGCATGCTGGCTGCCAAAAACCTGGAATGGATCCGGAAGGGAAGTAGCTTGGAAAATAGGGATTTAGCGCTCCCAAATCATCACAGCACTGTAGCATAAAGTTCGGAGGAAAAGTCCAGTAGGGAATAAACCCCAAATCATGCCCCCAAATGGTGGGAACGGGAGCGAAGGGAGCGAGTCGTGACATCATGTCCAACTCATGTCTCCCTGCACCCCCACCCCCCAGCATCGGGGGACACCCTCCACCAGGCCCCCACTCATGTTCCACTGCACCCCCACCCCCCAGCATCCAGGGGCACCCTCCACCAGGCCCCCACTCATGTCCCCCTGCACCCCCACCCCCAAGCATCCAGGGGCACCCTCCACCAGGCCCCCACTCATGTCCCCCTGCACCCCCACCACCCAGCAGTCAAGGGCACCCCCCACCAGGCCCCCACTCATGTCTCCCAGCACCCCCACCCCCCAGCAGTGCAGGGCACCCTCCACCAGGCCCCCACTCATGTCCCCCTGCACCCCCACCCCCCAGCAGTCAGGGGCACCGTCCACCAGGCCCCCATTCATGTCTCCCAGCACCCCCACCGCCCAGCAGTGCAGGGCACCCTCCACCAGGCCCCCACACGTGTCTCCCATCACCCCCACCAGTGCAGGGCACCCTCCACCAGGCCCCCACTCATGTCTCCCATCACCTCCACCCCCCAGCAGTGCAGGGCACCCTCCACCAGGCCCCCACTCATGTCCCCCTGCACCCCCACCCCCCAGCAGTCAGGGGCACCCTCCACCAGGCCCCCACTCATGTCCAACTCATGTCTCCCGGCACCCCCACCGCCCAGCATCCAGTGGCACCCTCCACCAGGCCCCCACTCATGTCCCCCTGCACCCCCACCCCCCAGCATCCAGGGGCACCCTCCACCAGGCCCTCACTCATGTCCCCCTGCACCTCCACCCCCCCCCCAGCATCCAGGGGCACCCTCCACCAGGCTGCCACTCATGTCCCCCTGCACCCCCACCCCCCAGCATCCAGGGGCACCCTCCACCAGGCCCCCACTCATGTCCAACTCATGTCTCCCATCAACCCTACCCTCCAGCAGTGCAGGGCACCCTCCACCAGTCCCCCACTCATGTCCAACACATGTCTCCCACCACCCCCACCCCCCAGCAGGCCAGGGCACCCTCCACCAGGCCCCCACTCATGTCTCCCATCACCCCCACCCCCCAGCAGTGCAGGGCACCCTCCACCAGGCCCCCACTCATGTCCCCCTGCACCCCCACCCCCCAGCAGTGCAGGGCACCCTCCACCAGGCCCCCACTCATGTCCCCCTGCACCCCCACCCCCCAGCAGTCAGGGGCACCCTCCACCGGCCCCCACTCATGTCCAACTCATGTCTCCCATCACCCCCACCCCCCAACAGTGCAGGGCACCCTCCACCAGGCCCCCACTCATGTCCAACTCATGTCTCCCAGCACCCCCACCCCCCAGCAGTGCAGGGCACCCTCCACCAGGCCCCCACTCATGTCCAACTCATGTCTCCCAGCACCCCCCACCCCCCAGCAGTGCAGGGCACCCTCCACCAGGCCCCCACTCATGTCCTTCTGCACCCCCACCCACCAGCATCCAAGGGCACCCTCCACCAGGCCCCCACTCATGTCCAGCTCATGTCTCCCATCACCCCCACCCCCCAGCAGTGCAGGGCACCCTCCACCAGGCCCCCACTCATGTCCCCCTGCACCCCCACCCCCCAGTAGTCAGCGGCACCCTCCACCAGGTCCCCACTCATGTCTCCCATCACCCCACCCCCCAGCAGTGCAGGGCACCCTCCACCAGGCCCCCACTCATGTCCCCCTGCACCCCCACCCCCCAGCAGTCAGCGGCACCCTCCACCAGGCCCCCACTCATGTCCAACTCATGTCTCCCTGCACCCCCACCCCCCAGCATCCAGGGGCACCCTCCACCAGGCCCCCACTCATGTCCCCCTGCACCCCCACCCCCCAGCATCCAGGGGCACCCTCCACCAGGCCCCCACTCATGTCCCCCTGCACCCCCACCCCCCAGCATCCAGGGGCACCCTCCACCAGGCCCCCACTCATGTCCCCCTGCACCCCCACCCCCCAGCAGTCAGGGACACCCTCCACCAGGCCCCCACTCATGTCTCCCAGCACCCCCACCCCCCAGCAGTGCAGGGCACCCTCCACCAGGCACCCACACATGTCTCCCATCACCCCCACCCCCAGCAGTGCAGGGCACCCTCCACCAGGCCCCCACTCATGTCTCCCATCACCCCCACCCCCCAGCAGTGCAGGGCACCCTCCACCAGGCCCCCACTCATGTCCCCCTGCACCCCCACCCCCCAGCAGTCAGGGGCACCCTCCACCAGGCCCCCACTCATGTCCAACTCATGTCTCCCGGCACCCCCACCGCCCAGCATCCAGGGGCACCCTCCACCAGGCCCCCACTCATGTCCCCCTGCACCCCCACCCCCCAGCATCCAGGGGCACCCTCCACCAGGCCCCCACTCATGTCCCCCTGAACCTCCACCCCTCCAGCATCCAGGGGCACCCTCCACCAGGCTGCCACTCATGTCCCCCTGCACCCCCACCCCCCAGCATCCAGGGGCACCCTCCACCAGGCCCCCACTCATGTCCAACTCATGTCTCCCATCAACCCTACCCTGCAGCAGTGCAGGGCTCCCTCCACCAGGCCCCCACTCATGTCCAACTCATGTCTCCCAGCACCCCCATCCCCCAGCAGTGCAGGGCACCCTCCACCAGGCCCCCACACATGTCCAACACATGTCTCCCACCACCCCCACCCCCCAGCAGTGCAGGGCACCCTCCACCAGGCCCCCACTCATGTCCAACTCATGTCTCCCAGCACCCCCACCCCCCAGCAGTGCAGGGCACCCTCCACCAGGCCCCCACTCAATTCCAACTCATGTCTCCCAGCACCCCCACCCCCCAGCAGTGCAGGGCACCCTCCACCAGGCCCCCACTCATGTCCCCCTGCACCCCCACCCACCAGCATCCAAGGGCACCCTCCACCAGGCCCCCACTTATGTCCAACTCATGTCTCCCATCACCCCCACCCCCCAGCAGTGCAGGGCACCCTCCACCAGGCCCCCACTCATGTCCCCCTGCACCCCCACCCCCCAGCAGTCAGCGGCACCCTCCACCAGGTCCCCACTCATGTCCAACTCATGTCTCCCTGCACCTGCACCCCCACCCCCCAACATCCAGGGGCACCCTCCACCAGGCCCCCACTCATGTCCCCCTGCACCCCCACCCCCCAGCAGTCAGGGGCACCCTCCACCAGGCCCCCATTCATGTCTCCCAGCACCCCCACCCCCCAGCAGTGCAGGGCACCCTCCACCAGGCCCCCACACATGTCTCCCATCACCCCCACCGCCCAGCAGTGCAGGGCACCCTCCACCAGGCCCCCACTCATGTCCCCCTGCACCCCCACCCCCCAGCAGTCAGGGGTACCCTCCACCAGGCCCCCACTCATGTCCAACTCATGTCTCCCTGCACCCCCACCACCCAGCATCCAGGGGCACCCTCCACCAGGCCCCCACTCATGTCCCCCTGCACCCCCACCCCCCAGCATCCAGGGGCACCCTCCACCAGGCCCCCGCTCATGTCCCCCTGCACCCCCACCCCCCCAGCATCCAGGGGCACCCTCCACCAGGCTGCCACTCATGTCCCCCTGCACCCCCACCCCCCAGCATCCAGGGGCACCCTCCACCAGGCCCCCACTCATGTCCAACTCATGTCTCCCATCAACCCCACCCTCCAGCAGTGAAGGGCACACTCCACCAGGCCCCCACTCATGTCCAACTCATGTCTCCCAGCACCCCCACCCCCCAGCAGTGCAGGGCACCCTCCACCAGGCCCCCACTCATGTCCAACGCATGTCCCCCACCACCCCCACCCCCCAGCAGTGCAGGGCACCCTCCACCAGGCCCCCACTCATGTCCAACTCATGTCTCCCAGCACCCCCACCCCCCAGCAGTGCAGGGCACCCTCCACCAGGCCCCCACTCATGTCCCCATGCACCCCCGCCCCGCAGCATCCAGGGGCACCCTCCATCAGGCCCCACTCATGTCCAACTAATGTCTCCCATCACCCCCACCCCCCAGCAGTGCAGGGCACCCTCCACCAGGCCCCCACTCATGTCCATCTCATGTCTCCCAGCACCCCCACCCCCCAGCAGTGCAGGGCACCCTCCACCAGGCCCCCACTCAATTCCAACTCATGTCTCCCAGCACCTCCACCCCCCAGCAGTGCAGGGCACCCTCCACCAGGCCCCCACTCATGTCCCCCTGCACCCCCACCCACCAGCATCCAAGGGCACCCTCCACCAGGCCCCCACTTATGTCCAACTCATGTCTCCCATCACCCCACCCCCCAGCAGTGCAGGGCACCCTCCACCAGGCCCCCACTCATGTCCCCCTGCACCCCACCCCCACCCCCCAGCATCAAGGGGCACCCTCCACCAGGCCCCCACTCATGTCCCCCTGCACCCCCACTCCCCAGCATCCAGGGGCTCCCTCCACCAGGCCCCCATTCATGTCCCCCTGCACCCCCACTCCCCAGCATCCAGGGGCTCCCTCCACCAGGCTGCCACCCATGTCCCCCTGCACCCCCACCCCCCAGCATCCAGGGGCACCCTCCACCAGGCCCCCACTCATGTCCCCCTGCACCCCCACTCCCCAGCAATGCAGGGCACCCTCCACCAGGCCCCCACTCATGTCTCCCAGCACCCCATCCCCCAGCAGTGCAGGGCACCCTCCACCAGGCCCCTACTCATGTCCCCCTGCACCCCCACCCCCCAGCAGTCAGGAGCATCCTACACCAGGCCCCCATTCATGTCCCCCAGCACCCCCACCCCCAGCAGTGCAGGCACCCTCAACCAGGCCCCTACACATGTCTCCCATCACCCCCACCCCCCCAGCAGTGCAGGGCACGTTCCACCAGGCCCCCACACATGTCTCCCATCACCCCCACCCCCCAGCAGTGCAGGGCACCCTCCACCAGGCCCCCACTCATGTCCAACTCATGTCTCCCAGCACCCCCACCCCCCAGCAGTGCAGGGCACCCTCCACCAGGCCCCCACTCATGTCCCCCTGCACCCCCACCCCCCAGCATCCAGGGGCACCCTCCACCAGGCCCCCACTCATGTCCAACTCATGTCTCCCATCACCCCCACCCGCCAGCAGTGCACCCTCCACCAGGCCCCCACTCATGTCTCCCATCACCCCCACCCCCCAGCAGTGCAGGGCACCCTCCACCAGGCCCCCACTCATGTCCCCCTGCACCCCCACCCCCCCAGCATCCAGGGGCACCCTCCACCAGGCTGCCACCCATGTCCCCCTGCACCCCCACCCCCCAGCATCCAGGGGCACCCTCCACCAGGCCCCCACTCATGTCCAACTCATGTCTCCCAGCACCCCCACCCCCCAGCAGTTCAGGGCACCCTCCACCAGGTCCCCACTCATGTCCAACACATGTCTCCCACCACCCCCACCCCCCAGCAGTGCAGGGCACCCTCCACCAGGCCCCCACTCATGTCCAACTCATGTCTCCCAGCACCCCCACCCCCCAGCAGTGCAGGGCACCCTCCATCAGGCACCCACTCATGTCTCCCATCACCCCCACCCCCCAGCAGTGCAGGGCACCCTACACCAGGCCCCCACTCATGTCTCCTATCACCCCCACCCCCCAGCAGTGCAGGGCACCCTCCACCAGGCCCCCACTCATGTCCCCCTGCACCCTCACCACCCAGCAGTCAGGGGCACCCTCCACCAGGCCCCCACTCATGTATCAGGATTAGTCAGGCGAGTACAAAGGCAGCGAATATGGCAAGGGAAATGTGCACCCAGGAACAACGACTCATGTATGCTAGAACCCAGGAGTGCAAATAGAGTGTGACATCAAAACCAATATGAAAAAGGATGTGGGGTAAGCACCTGACCGCGAGGAAAGTCGGCAAGCGCCTTACCCCCAATTGCTGTTACAGGTACTGACAGCGCTAAACCCACGTGGAGGGCAAACAATGACAGGATCTGTGTACTAACACTCTTGATGGTATTAAATAAGGGAACTTAAGAACTGTACTCACGAGGACGAGAATAAACCTCTTGAATGTCAGCTAGCCCACGAATCCTGTTGATAAAACTGGGACCCCGAAAGGCTAGAACAGCATTGGAAGGAAAACTAAATACCTAAGTTGGAATAGTGATTACAAACTAGTGAGGAAAACATAAGCATTCACACAGGAGCTAGCTACAACTGCACACCACACCTAATAATCAAAGGGAAAATAAATACAGAAGTGCAATGGAAAACATGGAATGGATCCCACTAGAAAGTAAGGATCAGGAGCAGGGAAAAACGAAATAACCTATGCAAACTTCTCCCTACCCCTCCAAGGAAAAGACAGGAAGCTAAACTAAGAGGAAGGCTAAGGCAAACGGGTTTACAGCAGCAAAGGACAGAGTCAAAGAAATATAGAACACAGACAAACTGGGCTGCATCTAAAAGGGGAAAGCACTGAGAAATGCTGCCTGCAAACAGAGGAAGACAAAAAAGGGAATCAAGGGAGCAGAAATCAATAGCACATAAATCCGAAATTCAGGGCGGAGGAAACAAGAAAAACAGGAACTAGGAACTAGGTACAAAGGCAAGGAACAAGGAACAAGGGACTAGTCACAACAGGAACACTGCAAACGATGACCAGCGCTGGACTGAAGTAAGACTGATGCTTTTAAAGCTGCTTAACGAGCACACGCCTCGGGTGTGCTGATTGCTGCACCTGCCGCCACAGCTGTTACCTATCCTCCACCCAACCTTGTCCTGCAAGGGTGGAGGTGGAGCAGTGGGCCAGGCATTCTGGGAAGCATAGTCATTTGGTTAAAGAAGCATGCTGGCTGCCAAAAACCTGGAATGGATCCGGAAGGGAAGTAGCTTGGAAAATAGGGATTTAGCGCTCCCAAATCATCACAGCACTATAGCATAAAGTTCGGAGGAAAAGTCCAGTAGGGAATAACCCCAAATCATGCCCCCAAATGGTGGGAACGGGAGCGAAGGGAGCGAGTCGTGACATCATGTCCAACTCATGTCTCCCTGCACCCCCACCCCCCAGCATCGGGGGACATCCTCCACCAGGCCCCCACTCATGTTCCACTGCACCCCCACCCCCCAGCATCCAGGGGCACCCTCCACCAGGCCCCCACTCATGTCCCCCTGCACCCCCACCCCCAAGCATCCAGGGGCACCCTCCACCAGGCCCCCACTCATGTCCCCCTGCACCCCCACCCCCCAGGATCCAGGGGCACCCTCCACCAGGCCCCCACTCATGTCCCCCTGCACCCCCACCACCCAGCAGTCAGGGGCACCCCCCACCAGGCCCCCACTCATGTCTCCCAGCACCCCCACCCCCCAGCAGTGCAGGGCACCCTCCACCAGGCCCCCACTCATGTCCCCCTGCACCCCCACCCCCCAGCAGTCAGGGGCACCGTCCACCAGGCCCCCATTCATGTCTCCCAGCACCCCCACCGCCCAGCAGTGCAGGGCACCCTCCACCAGGCCCCCACACATGTCTCCCATCACCCCCACCAGTGCAGGGCACCCTCCACCAGGCCCCCACTCATGTCCCCCTGCACCCCCACCCCCCAGCAGTCAGGGGCACCCTCCACCAGGCCCCCACTCATGTCCAACTCATGTCTCCCGGCACCCCCACCACCCAGCATCCAGGGGCACCCTCCACCAGGCCCCCACTCATGTCCCCCTGCACCCCCACCCCCCAGCATCCAGGGGCACCCTCCACCAGGCCCTCACTCATGTCACCCTGCACCTCCACCCCCCCAGCATCCAGGGGCACCCTCCACCAGGCTGCCACTCATGTCCCCCTGCACCCCCACCCCCAGCATCCAGGGGCACCCTCCACCAGGCCCCCACTCATGTCCAACTCATGTCTCCCATCAACCCTACCCTCCAGCAGTGCAGGGCACCCTCCACCAGTCCCCCACTCATGTCCAACTCATGTCTCCCAGCACCCCCACCCCCCAGCAGTGCAGGGCACCCTCCACCAGGCCCCCACTCATGTCCAACACATGTCTCCCACCACCCCCACCCCCCAGCAGTGCAGGGCACCCTCCACCAGGCCCCCACTCATGTCCAACTCATGTCTCCCAGCACCCCCACCCCCCAGCAGTGCAGGGCACCCTCCACCAGGCCCCCACTCATGACCCCATGCACCCCCACCCCGCAGCATCCAGGGGCACCCTCCACCAGGCCCCACTCATGTCTCCCATCACCCCCGCCCCCAGCAGTGCAGGGCACCCTCCACCAAGCCCCCACTCATGTCCAACTCATGTCTCCCAGCACCCCCACCCCCCAGCAGTGCAGGGCACCCTCCACCAGGCCCCCACTCAATTCCAACTCATGTCTCCCAGCACCCCCACCCCCCAGCAGTGCAGGGCACCCTCCACCAGGACCCCACTCATGTCCCCCTGCACCCCCACCCACCAGCATCCAAGGGCACCCTCCACCAGGCCCCCACTTATGTCCAACTCATGTCTCCCATCACCCCCACCCCCCAGCAGTGCAGGGCACCCTCCACCAGGCCCCCACTCATGTCCCCCTGCACCCCCACCCCCCAGCAGTCAGCGGCACCCTCCACCAGGTCCCCACTCATGTCCAACTCATGTCTCCCTGCACCCCCACCCCCCAACATCCAGGGGAACCCTCCACCAGGCCCCCACTCATGTCCCCCTGCACCCCCACCCCCAGCAGTCAGGGGCACCCTCCACCAGGCCCCCATTAATGTCTCCCAGCACCCCCACCCCCCAGCAGTGCAGGGCACCCTCCACCAGGCCCCCACACATGTCTCCCATCACCCCCACCGCCCAGCAGTGCAGGGCACCCTCCACCACGCCCCCACTCATGTCCCCATGCACCCCCACCCCCCAGCAGTCAGGGGAACCCTCCACCAGGCCCCCACTCATGTCCAACTCATGTCTCCCTGCACCCCCACCACCCAGCATCCAGGGGCACCCTCCACCAGGCCCCCACTCATGTCCCCCTGCACCCCCACCCCCCAGCATCCAGGGGCACCCTCCACCAGGCCCCCACTCATGTCCCCCTGCACCCCCACCCCCCCAGCATCCAGGGGCACCCTCCACCAGGCTGCCACTCATGTCCCCCTGCACCCCCACCCCCCAGCATCCAGGGGCACCCTCCACCAGGCCCCCACTCATGTCTCCCATCAACCCCACCCTCCAGCAGTGAAGGGCACCCTCCACCAGGCCCCCACTCATGTCCAACTCATGTCTCCCAGCACCCCCACCCCCCAGCAGTGCAGGGCACCCTCCACCAGGCCCCCACTCATGTCCAACACATGTCTCCCACCACCCCCACCCCCAGCAGTGCAGGGCACCCTCCACCAGGCCCCCACTCATGTCCAACTCATGTCTCCCAGCACCCCACCCCCCAGCAGTGCAGGGCACCCTCCACCAGGCCCCCACTCATGTCCCCATGCACCCCACCCCGCAGCATCCGGGGGCACCCTCCACCAGGCCCCACTCATGTCCAACTAATGTCTCCCATCACCCCCACCCCCCAGCAGTGCAGGGCACCCTCCACCAGGCCCCCACTCATGTCCAACTCATGTCTCCCAGCATCCCCACACCCCAGCAGTGCAGGGCACCCTCCACCAGGCCCCACTCAATTCCAACTCATGTCTCCCAGCACCCCCACCCCCCAGCAGTGCAGGGCACCCTCCACCAGGCCCCCACTCATGTCCCCCTGCACCCCCACCCACCAGCATCCAAGGGCACCCTCCACCAGGCCCCCACTTATGTCCAACTCATGTCTCCCTGCACCCCCACCCCCCAGCAGTGCAGGGCACCCTCCACCAGGCCCCCACTCATGTCCCCCTGCACCCCCACCCCCCAGCAGTCAGCGGCACCCTCCACCAGGTCCCCACTCATGTCCAACTCATGTCTCCCTGCACCCCCACCCCCCAGCATCCAGGGGCACCCTCCACCAGGCCCCCACTCATGTCCCCCTGCACCCCCACCCCCCAGCATCCAGGGGCACCCTCCACCAGGCCCCCACTCATGTCCCCCTGCACCCCCACTCCCCAGCATCCAGGGGCACCCTCCACCAGGCCCCCACTCATGTCCCCCTGCACCCCCACCCCCCAGCATCCAGGGGCACCCTTTACCAGGCCCCCACTCATGTCCCCCTGCACTCCCACCCCCCAGCATCCAGGGGCACCCTCCACCAGACCCCCACTCATGTCCCCCTGCACCCCCACTCCCCAGCAGTGCAGGGCACCCTCCACTAGGCCCCCACTCATGTCTCCCAGCACCCCCACCCCCCAGCAGTGCAGGGCGCCCTCCACCAGGCCCCCACTCATGTCCCCCTGCACCCCCAGCAGTCCGGAGCACCCTACACCAGGCCCCCATTCATGTCCCCCAGCACCCCCACCCCCAACAGTGCAGGGCACCCTCAACCAGGCCCCTACACATGTCTCCCATCACCCCCACCCCCCAGCAGTGCAGGGCACGTTCCACCAGGCCCCCACACATGTCTCCCATCACCCCCACCCCCCAGCAGTGCAGGGCACCCTCCACCAGGCCCCCACTCATGTCCAAATCATGTCTCCCAGCACCCCCACCCCCCAGCAGTACAGGGCACCCTCCACCAGGCCCCCACTCATGTCCCTCTGCACCCCCACCCCCCAGCATCCAGGGGCACCCTCCACCAGGCCCCCACTCATGTCCAACTCATGTCTCCCATCACCCCCACCCCCCAGCAGTGCAGGGCACCCTCCACCAGGCCCCCACTCATGTCTCCCATCACCCCCACCCCCCAGCAGTGCAGGGCACCCTCCACCAGGCCCCCACTCATGTCCCCCTGCACCCACACCACCCAGCAGTCAGGGGCACCCTCCGCCAGGCCCCCACTCATGTCCAACTCATGTCTCCCTGCACCCCCACCCCCCAGCATCCAGGGACACCCTCCACCAGGCCCCCACTCATGTCCCACTGCACCCCCACCCCCCAGCATCCAGGGGCACCCTCCACCAGGCCCCCACTCTTGTCCCCCTGCACCCCCACCCCCAAGCATCCAGGGGCACCCTCCACCAGGCCCCCACTCATGTCCCCCTGCACTCCCACCCCCCAGCATCCAGGGGCACCCTCCACCAGGCCCCCACTCATGTCTCCCATCACCCCCACCCCCCAGCAGTGCAGGGCACCCTCCACCAGGCCCCCACTCATGTCCCCCTGCACCCCCACCCCCCAGCAGTCAGGAGCACCCTCCCCCAGGCCCCCATTCATGTCTCCCAGCGCCCCCACCCCCCAGCAGTGCAGGGCACCCTCCACTAGGCTCCCACACATGTCTCCCATCACCCCCACCCCCCAGCAGTGCAGGGCACCCTCCACCAGGCCCCCACTCATGTCTCCCATCACCCCCACCCCCCAGCAGTGCAGGGCACCCTCCACCAGGCCCCCACTCATGTCTCCCATCACCCCCACCCCCCAGCAGTGCAGGGCACCCTCCACCAGGCCCCCACTCATGTCCAACTCATGTCTCCCTGCACCCCCACCCCCAGCATCCAGGGACACCCTCCACCAGGCCCCCACTCATGTCCCACTGCACCTCCACCCCCCAGCATCCAGGGGCACCCTCCACCAGGCCCCCACTCATGTCCCCCTGCACCCCCACCCCCAAGCATCCAGGGGCACCCTCCACCAGGCCCCCACTCATGTCCCCCTGCACCCCCACCCCCCAGCATCCAGGGGCACCCTCCACCAGGCACCCACTCATGTCCCCCTGCACCCCCACCCCCCAGCAGTCAGGGGCACCCTCCACCAGGCCCCCACTCATGTCTCCCAGCACCCCCACCCCCCAGCAGTGCAGGGCACCCTCCACCAGGCCCCCACTCATGTCCCCCTGCATCCCCACCCCCCAGCAGTCAGGTGCACCCTTCACCAGGCCCCCATTCATATCTCCCAGCACCCCCACCCCCCAGCAGTGCAGGGCACCCTCCACCAGGCCCCCACACATGTCTCCCATCACCCCCACCCCCCAGAAGTGCAGGGCACCTTCCACCAGGCCCCCACTCATGTCTCCCATCACCCCCACCCCCCAGCAGTGCAGGACCCTCCACCAGGCCCCCACTCATGTCCCCCTGCACCCCCACCCCCAGCAGTCAGGGGCACCCTCCATCAGGCCCCCACTCATGTCCAAATCATTCATGTCTCCCTGCACCCCCACCACCCAGCATCCAGGGGCACCCTCCACCAGGCCCCCACTCATGTCCCCCTGCACCCCCAACCCCCAGCATCCAGGGGCACCCTCCACCAGGCCCCCACTCATGTCCCCCTGCACCCCCACCCCCCAGCATCCAGGGGCACCCTCCATCAGGCCCCCACTCATGTCCCCCTGCACCCCCACCCCCCCCAGCATCCAGGGGCACCCTCCACCAGGCTGCCACTCATGTCCCCCTGCACCCCCACCCCCCAGCACCCAGGGGCACCCTCAACCAGGCCCCCACTCATGTCCAACTCATGTCTCCCATCACCCCCACCCCCCAGCAGTGCAGGGCACCCTCCACCAGGCCCCCACTCATGTCCAACTCATGTCTCCCAGCACCCCCACCCCCCAGCAGTGCAGGGCACCCTCCACCAGGCCCCCACTCATGTCCAACACATGTCTCCCACCACCCCCACCCCCCAGCAGTGCAGGGCACCCTCCACAAGGCCCCCACTCATGTCCAACTCATGTCTCCCAGCACCCCCACCCCCCAGCAGTGCAGGGCACCCTCCACCAGGCCCCCACTCATGTCCCCCTGCACCCCCACCCCGCAGCATCCAGGGGCACCCTCCACCAGGCCCCACTCATGTCCAACTCGGATCATAGTGATAATACGGAATCAAAAAATCTCGAAAACAAAAATCTCGAATACAAAAGGCCGAAAAAAAAAATATCTAATTTTTTTTTCAATGTGTTTTTTTCCAAAATGGGGGGGTTCCCCCCAACCCCCCTTTTTTCATTTTTTTTTTATTTTACCCTTTTTTTTTACTTACCTGACCCCAAAAACATATATGAATAAATAAATAAAAAATTCGATATTTTTTTTTTCGAGATTTTTGTTTCGGGCTTTTTGTCATTCGAGATTTTGTTTTCGAGATTTTGACTGACCACCGTCCAACTCATGTCTCCCATCACCCCCACCCCCAGCAGTGCAGGGCACCCTCCACCAGGCCCCCACTCATGTCCAACTCATGTCTCCCATCACCCCCACCCGCAGCAGTGCAGGGCACCCTCCACCAGGCCCCCACTCATGTCCCCCTGCACCCCCACCCCCCAGCAGTCAGCGGCACCCTCCATCAGGTCCCCACTCATGTCCAACTCATGTCTCCCTGCACCCCCACCCCCCAGCATCCAGGGGCACGCTCCAACAGGCCCCCACTCATGTCCCCCTGCACCCCCACCCCCCAGCATCCAGGGGCACCCTCCACCAGGCCCCCACTCATGTCCCCCTGCACCCCCACCCCCCCAGCATCCAGGGGCACCCTCCACCAGGCCCCCACTCATGTTTCCCAGCACCCCCACCACCCAGCAGTGCAGGGTACCCTCCACCAGGCCCCCACACATGTCTCCCATAACCCCCACCCCCCAGCAGTGCAGGGCACCCTCCACCAGGCCCCCACTCATGTCTCCCATCACCCCCACCCCCCAGACGTGCAGGGCACCCTCCACCAGGCCCCCACTCATGTCTCCCTGCACCCCCACCATCCAGCATCCAGGGGCACCCTCCACCAGGCCCCCACTCATGTCCCCCTGCACCCCCACCCCCCAGCATCCAGGGGCACCCTCCACTAGGCCCCCACTCATGTCCCCCTGCACCCCCACCCCCCAGCATCCAGGGGCACCCTCCACCAGGCCCCCACTCATGTCCCCCTGCAGCCCCACCCCCCCAGCATCCAGGGGCACCCTCCACCAGGCTGCCACTCATGTCCCCCTGCACCCCCACCCCCCAGCATCCAGGGGCACCCTCCACCGGGCCCCACTCATGTCCAACTCATGTCTCCCAGCACCCCCACCCCCCAGCAGTGCAGGGCACCCTCTACCAGGCCCCCACTCATGTCCAACTCATGTCTCCGATCACCCCCACCCCCAGCAGTGCAGGGCACCCTCCACCAGGCCCCCACTCATGTCCAACTCATGTCTCCCAGCACCCCCACCCCCCAGCAGTGCAGGGCACCCTCCACCAGGCCCCCACTCATGTCCCCCTGCACCCCCACCCCCCCAGCATCCAGGGGCACCTCCACCAGGCCCCCACTCATGTCCCCCTGCACCCCCACCCCCCAACATCCAGGGGCACCCTCCACCAGGCCCCCACTCATGTCCCCCTACACCCCCACCCCCCAGCATCCTGGGGCACCCTCCACCAGGCCCCCACTCATGTCCCCCTGCACCCCCCACCCCCCAGCAGTCAGGGCACCCTCCACCAGACCCCCACTCATGTCTCCCAGCACCCCCACACCCCAGCAGTCAGGGAGCACCCTACACCAGGCCCCCATTCATGTTTCCCAGCACCCCCACCCCCAGCAGTGCAGGGTACCCTCCACCAGGCCCCCACACATGTCTCCCATCACCCCCACCCCCCAGCAGTGCAGGGCACCCTCCACCAGGCCCCCACTCATGTCTCCCATCACCCCCACCCCCAGACGTGCAGGGCACCCTCCACCAGGCCCCCACTCATGTCTCCCTGCACCCCCACCATCCAGCATCCAGGGGCACCCTCCACCAGGCCCCCACTCATGTCCCCCTGCACCCCCACCCCCCAGCATCCAGGGGCACCCTCCACTAGGCCCCCACTCATGTCCCCCTGCACCCCCACCCCCCAGCATCCAGGGGCACCCTCCACCAGGCCCCCACTCATGTCCCCCTGCAGCCCCACCCCCCCAGCATCCAGGGGCACCCTCCACCAGGCTGCCACTCATGTCCCCCCTGCACCCCCACCCCCCAGCATCCAGGGGCACCCTCCACCGGGCCCCACTCATGTCCAACTCATGTCTCCCAGCACCCCCACCCCCCAGCAGTGCAGGGCACCCTCTACCAGGCCCCCACTCATGTCCAACTCATGTCTCCCATCACCCCCACCCCCCAGCAGTGCAGGGCACCCTCCACCAGGCCCCCACTCATGTCCAACTCATGTCTCCCAGCACCCCCACCCCCAGCAGTGCAGGGCACCCTCCACCAGGCCCCCCAACCATGTCCCCCTGCACCCCCACCTTGCAGCATCCAGGGGCACCCTCCACCAGGCCCCACTCATGTCCAACTCATGTCTCCCATCACCCCCACCCCCCAGCAGTGCAGGGCACCTTCCACCAGGCCCCCACTCATGTCCCCCTGCACCCCCACCCACAGCATCCAAGGGCACCCTCCACCAGGCCCCCACTCATGTCCAACTCATGTCTCCCATCACCCCCACCCCCCAGCAGTGCAGGGCACCCTCCACCAGGCCCCCACTCATGTCTCCCATCACCCCCACCCCCCAGCAGTGCAGGGCACCCTCCACCAGGCCCCCACTCATGTCCCCCTGCACCCCCACCCCCCAGCAGTCAGCGGCACCCTCCACCAGGTCCCCACTCATGTCCAACTCATGTCTCCCTGCTCCCCCCACCCCCAGCATCCAGGGGCACCCTCCACCAGGCCCCCACTCATGTCCCCCTGCACCCCCACCCCCCAGCATCCAGGGGCACCCTCCACCAGGCCCCCACTCATGTCCCCCTGCACCCCCACCCCCCCAGCATCCAGGGGCACCCTCCACCAGGCCCCCACTCATGTCCCCCTGCACCCCCACCCCCCAGCAGTCAGGGGCACCCTCCACCAGGCCCCCACTCATGTCTCCCAGCACCCCCACCAGTGCAGGGCACCCTCCAGCAGGCCCCCACTCATGTCCCCCTGCACCCCCACCCCCCAGCAGTCAGGAGCACCCTACACCAGGCCCCCATTCATGTCTCCAGCACCCCCACCCCCCAGCAGTGCGGGGCACCCTCCACCAGGCCCCCACACATGTCTCCCATCACCCCCACCCCCCAGCAGTGCAGGGCACCCTCCACCAGGCCCACACTCATGTCCCCCTGCACCCCCACCCCCAGCAGTCAGGGGCACCCTCCACCAGGCCCCCACTCATGTCCAACTCATGTCTCCCTGCACCCCCACCCCCAGCATCCAGGGGCACCCTCCACCAGGACCCCACTCATGTCCCCTGCACCCCCAGCATCCAGGGGCACCCTCCACCAGGCCCCCACTCATGTCCCCCTGCACCCCCAACCCCCAGCATCCAGGGGCACCCTCCACCAGGCCCCCACTCATGTCCCCCTGCACCCCCACCCCCAGCATCCAGGGGCACCCTCCATCAGGCCCCCACTCATGTCCCCCAGCACCCCCACCCCCCCAGCATCCAGGGGCACCCTCCACCAGGCTGCCACTCATGTCCCCCTGCACCCCCACCCCCCAGCACCCAGGGGCACCCTCCACCAGGCCCCCACTCATGTCCAACTCATGTCTTCCATCACCCCCACCCCCCAGCAGTGCAGGGCAACCTCCACCAGGCCCCCACTCATGTCCAACTCATGTCTCCCAGCACCCCCACCCCCCAGCAGTGCAGGGCACCCTCCACCAGGCCCCCACTCATGTCCAACACATGTCTCCCACCACCCCCACCCCCAGCAGTGCAGGGCACCCTCCACAAGGCCCCCACTCATGTCCAACTCATGTCTCCCAGCACCCCCACCCCCCAGCAGTGCAGGGCACCCTCCACCAGGCCCCCACTCATGTCCCCCTGCATCCCCACCCCGCAGCATCCAGGGGCACCCTCCACCAGGCCCCACTCATGTCCAACTCGGATCATAGTGATAATACGGAATCAAAAAATCTCGAAAACAAAAATCTCGAATACAAAAGGCCGAAAAAAAAAATATCGAATTGTTTTTTCAATGTGTTTTTTTCCAAAATGGGGGGATTCCCCCCCAACCCCCCTTTTTTCATTTTTTTTTTTATTTTACCTTTTTTCTTACTTACCGGACCCCAAAAACATATATGAATAAATAAATAAAAAATTCGATATTTTTTTTTTCGAGATTTTTGTTTCGGGCTTTTTGTCATTCGAGATTTTGTTTTCGAGATTTTGACTGACCACCGTCCAACTCATGTCTCCCATCACCCCCACCCCCAGCAGTGCAGGGCACCCTCCACCAGGCCCCCACTCATGTCTCCCATCACCCCCACCCCCAGCAGTGCAGGGCACCCTCCACCAGGCCCCCACTCATGTCCCCCTGCACCCCCACCCCCCAGCAGTCAGCGGCACCCTCCATCAGGTCCCCACTCATGTCCAACTCATGTCTCTCTGCACCCCCACCCCCCAGCATCCAGGGGCACGCTCCACCAGGCCCCCACTCATGTCCCCCTGCACCCCCACCCCCCCAGCATCCAGGAGCACCCTCCACCAGGCCCCCACTCATGTCCCCCTGCACCCCCACACCCCAGCAGTCAGGAGCACCCTACACCAGGCCCCCATTCATGTTTCCCAGCACCCCCAACCCCCAGCAGTGCAGGGTACCCTCCACCAGACCCCCACACATGTATCCCATCACCCCCACCCCCCAGCAGTGCAGGGCACCCTCCACCAGGCCCCCACTCATGTCTCCCATCACCCCCACCCCCCAGACGTACAGGGCACCCTCCACCAGGCCCCCACTCATGTCTCCCTGCACCCCCACCATCCAGCATCCAGGGGCACCCTCCACCAGGCCCCCACTCATGTCCCCCTGCACCCCCACCCCCCAGCATCCAGGGGCACCCTCCACCAGGCCCCCACACATGTCCCCCTGCACCCCCACCCCCCAGCATCCAGGGGCACCCTCCACCAGGCCCCCACTCATGTCCCCCTGCAGCCCCACCCCCCCAGCATCCAGGGGCACCCTCCACCAGGCTGCCACTCATGTCCCCCTGCACCCCCACCCCCCAGCATCCAGGGGCACCCTCCACCGGGCCCCACTCATGTCCAACTCATGTCTCCCAGCACCCCCACCCCCCAGCAGTGCAGGGCACCCTCTACCAGGCCCCCACTCATGTCCAACTCATGTCTCCCATCACCCCCACCCCCCAGCAGTGCAGGGCACCCTCCACCAGGCCCCCACTCATGTCCAACTCATGTCTCCCAGCACCCCCACCCCCCAGCAGTGCAGGGCACCCTCCACCAGGCCCCCACTCATGTCCCCCTGCACCCCCACCTTGCAGCATCCAGGGGCACCCTCCACCAGGCCCCACTCATGTCCAACTCATGTCTCCCATCACCCCCACCCCCCAGCAGTGCAGGGCACCTTCCACCAGGCCCCCACTCATGTCCCCCTGCACCCCCACCCACCAGCATCCAAGGGCACCCTCCACCAGGCTCCCACTCATGTCCAACTCATGTCTCCCATCACCCCCACCCCCCAGCAGTGCAGGGCACCCTCCACCAGGCCCCCACTCATGTCTCCCATCACCCCCACCCCCCAGCAGTGCAGGGCACCCTCCACCAGGCCCCCACTCATGTCCCCCTGCACCCTCCACCAGGTCCCCACTCATTTCCAACTCATGTCTCCCTGCTCCCCCACCCCCCAGCATCCAGGGGAACCCTCCACCAGGCCCCCACTCATGTCCCCCTGCACCCCCACCCCCCAGCATCCAGGGGCACCCTCCACCAGGCCCCAACTCATGTCCCCCTGCACCCCCACCCCCTCAGCATCCAGGGGCACCCTCCACCAGGCCCCCACTCATGTCCCCCTGCACCCCCACCCCGCAGCAGTCAGGGGCACCCTCCACCAGGCCCCCACTCATGTCTCCCAGCACCCCCACCCCCCAGCAGTGCAGGGCACCCTCCACCAGGCCCCCACTCATGTCCCCCTGCACCCCCACCCCCCAGCAGTCAGGAGCACCCTACACCAGGCCCCCATTCATGTCTCCCAGCACCCCCACCCCCCAGCAGTGCAGGGCACCCTCCACCAGGCCCCCACACATGTCTCCCATCACCCCCACCCCGCAGCAGTGCAGGGCACCCTCCAACAGGCCCACACTCATGTCCCCCTGCACCCCCACCCCCCAGCAGTCAGGGGCACCCTCCACCAGGCCCCCACTCATGTCCAACTCATGTCTCCCTGCACCCCCACCACCCAGCATCCAGGGTCACCCTCCACCAGGCCCCCACTCATGTCCCCCTGCACCCCCACACCCCAGCATCCAGGGGCACCCTCCACCAGGCCCCCACTCATGTCCCCCTGCACTCCCACCCCCCAGCATCCAGGGGCACCCTCCACCAGGCCCCCACTCCTGTCCAACTCATGTCTCCCAGCACCCCCACCACCCCCACCCCCCAGCATTGCAGGGCACCCTCCACCAGGCCCCCACTCATGTCCAACTCATGTCTCCCAGCACCCCCACCCCCCAGCAGTGCAGGGCACCCTCCACCAGGCCCCCACTCATGTCCAACTCATGTCTCCCAGCACCCCCACCGCCCAGCAGTGCAGGGCACCCTCCACCAGGCCCCCACTCATGTCCCCCTGCACCCCCATCCCCCAGCATCCAGGGGCACCCTCCACCAGGTCCCCACTCATGTCCAACTCATGTCTCCCATCACCCCCACCCCCCAGCAGTGCAGGGCACCCTCCACCAGGCCCTCACTCATGTCCAACTCATGTCTCCCAGCACCCCCACCCCCCAGCAGTGCAGGGCACCCTCCACCAGGCCCCCACTCATGTCTCCCATCACCCCCACCCCCCAGCAGTGCAGGGCACCCTCCACCAGGCCCCCACTCATGTCCCCCTGCACCCCCACCCCCCAGCAGTCAGCGGCACCCTCCATCAGGTCCCCACTCATGTCCAACTCATGTCTCCCTGCACCCCCACCCCCCAGCATCCAGGGGCATCCTCCACCAGGCCCCCACTCATGTCCCCCTGCACCCCACCCCCACCCCCCAGCATCCAGGGGCACCCTCCACCAGGCCCCCACTCATGTCCCCCTGCACCCCCACCCCCCAGCATCCAGGGGCACCCTCCACCAGGCCCCCACTCATGTCCCCCTGCACCCCCACCCCCCAGCATCCAGGGGCACCCTCCACCAGGCCCCCACTCATGTCCCCCTGCACCTCCACCCCCCAGCATCCAGGGGCACCCTCCACCATGCCCCCACTCATGTCCCCCTGCACCCCCACCCCTCAGCAGTCAGGGGCACCCTCCACCAGGCCCCCACTCATGTCTCCCAGCACCCCACCCCCCAGCAGTCAGGAGCACCCTACACCAGGCCCCCATTCATGTTTCCCAGCACCCCCACCCCCCAGCAGTGCAGGGCACCCTCCACCAGGCCCCCACACATGTCTCCCATCACCCCACCCCCCAGCAGTGCAGGGCACCCTCCACCAGGCCCCCACTCATGTCTCCCATCACCCCCACCGCCCAGACATGCAGGGCACCCTCCACTAGGCCCCCACTCATGTCCCCCTGCACCCCCACCCCCCAGCAGTCAGGGGCACCCTCCACCAGGCCCCCACTCATGTCCAACTCATGTCTCCCTGCACCCCCACCACCCAGCCTCCAGGGGCACCCTCCACCAGGCCCGCACTCATGTCCCCCTGCACTCCCACCCCCCAGCATCCAGGGGCACCCTCCACCAGGCCCCCACTCATGCCCCCCTGCACCCCCACCCCCCAGCATCCAGGGGCACCCTCCACCAGGCCCCCACTCATGTCCCCCTGCACCCCCACCCCCCCAGCATCCAGGGGCACCCTCCACCAGGCTGCCACTCATGTCCCCCTGCACCCCCACCGCCCAGCATCCAGGGGCACCCTCCACCGGGCCCCCACTCATGTCCAACTCATGTCTCCCATCACCCCCACCCCCCAGCAGTGCAGGGCACCCTCCACCAGGCCCCCACTCATGTCCAACTCATGTCTCCCAGCACCCCCACCCCCCAGCAGTGCAGGACACCCTCCACCAGGCCCCCACTCATGTCCAACACATGTCTCCCACCACCCCCACCCCTCAGCAGTGCAGGGCACCCTCCACCAGGCCCCCACTCATGCCCCCCTGCACCCCACCTCGCAGCATCCAGGGGCACCCTCCACCAGGCCCCACTCATGTCCAACTCATGTCTCCCATCACCCCCACCCCCCAGCAGTGCAGGGCACCCTCCACCAGGCCCCCACTCATGTCCAACTCATGTCTCCCAGCACCCCCACCCCCCAGCAGTGCAGGGCACCCTCCACCAGGCCCCCACTCATGTCCAACTCATGTCTCCCAGCACCCCCACCCCCCAGCAGTGCAGGGCACCCTCCACCAGGCCCCCACTCATGTCTCCCATCACCCCCACCCCCAGCAGTGCAGGGCACCCTCCACCAGGCCCCCACTCATGTCCAACTCATGTCTCCCTGCACACCCACCACCCAGCATCCAGGGTCACCCTCCACCAGGCCCCCACTCATGTCCCCCTGCACACCCACCACCCAGCATCCAGGGTCACCCTCCACCAGGCCCCCACTCATGTCCCCCTGCACCCCCACACCCCAGCATCCAGGGGCACCCTCCACCAGGCCCCCACTCATGTCCCACTGCACCCCCACCCCACAGCATCCAGGGGCACCCTCCACCAGGCCCCCACTCATGTCCAACTCATGTCTCCCTGCACCCCCACCACCCAGCATCCAGGGTCACCCTCCACCAGGCCCCCACTCATGTCCCCCTGCACCCCCACACGCCAGCATCCAGGGGCACCCTCCACCAGGCCCCCACTCATGTCCCCCTGCACCCCCACCCCCAGCATCCAGGGGCACCCTCCACCAGGCCCCCACTCATGTCTCACATAACCCCCACCCCCCAGCAGTGCAAGGCACCCTCCACCAAGCCCCCACTCATGTCCAACTCATGTCTCCCTGCACCCCCACCCCCCAGCATCCAGGGGCACCCTCCACCAGGACCCCACTCATGTCCCCCTGCACCCCCACCCCCACCCCCCAGCATCAAAGGGGCACCCTCCACCAGGCCCCCACTCATGTCCCCCTGCACCCCCACCCCCCAGCATCCAGGGGCACCCTCCACCAGCCCCCCACTCATGTCCCCCTGCACCCCCACCCCCCAGCATCCAGGGGCACCCTCCACCAGGCCCCCACTCATGTCCCCCTGCACCCCCACCCCTCAGCAGTCAGGGGCACCCTCCACCAGGCCCCCACTCATGTCTCCCAGCACCCCCACCCCCCAGCAGTCAGGAGCACCCTACACCAGGCCCCCATTCATGGTTCCCAGCACCCCACCCAGCAGCAGTGCAGGGCACCCTCCACCAGGCCCCCACACATGTCTCCCATCACCCCCACCCCCCAGCAGTGCAGGACACCCTCCACCAGGCCCCCACTCATGTCTCCCATCACCCCCACCCCCCAGACGTGCAGGGCACCCTCCACCAGGCCCCCACGCATGTCCCCCTGCACCCCCACCCCCCAGCAGTCAGGGGCACCCTCCACCAGGCCCCCACTCATGTCCAACTCATGTCTCCCTGCACCCCCACCACCCAGCATCCAGGGGCACCCTCCACCAGGCCCCCACTCATGTCCCCCTGCACCCCCACCCCCCAGCATCCAGGGGCACCCTCCACCAGGCCCCCACTCATGTCCCCCTGCACCCCCACCCCCCAGCATCCGGGGCACCCTCCACCAGGCCCCCACTCATGTCCCCCTGCACCCCCACCCCCCCAGCATCCAGGGGCACCCTCCATCAGGCTGCCACTCATGTCCCCCTGCACCCCCACCCCCCAGCATCCAGGGGCACCCTCCACCGGGCCCCCACTCATGTCCAACTCATGTCTCCCATCACCCCCACCCCCCAGCAGTGCAGGGCACCCTCCACCAGGCCCCCACTCATGTCCAACTCATGTCTCCCAGCACCCCCACTCCCCAGCAGTGCAGGGCACCCTCCACCAGGCCCCCACTCATGTCCAACACATGTCTACCACCACCCCCACCCCCCAGCAGTGCAGGGCACCCTCCACCAGGCCCCCACTCATGTCCCCCTGCACCCCCACCTCGCAGCATCCAGGGGCACCCTCCACCAGGCCCCACTCATGTCAAACTCATGTCTCCCATCACCCCCACCCCCCAGCAGTGCAGGGCACCCTCCACCAGGCCCCCACTCATGTCCAACTCATGTCTCCCAGCACCCCCACCCCCCAGCAGTGCAGGGCACCCTCCACCAGGCCCCCACTCATGTCCCCCTGCACCCCCACCCACCAGCATCCAAGGGCACCCTCCACCAGGCCCCCACTCATGTCCAACTCATGTCTCCCATCACCCCCACCCCCCAGCAGTGCAGGGCACCCTCCACCAGGCCCCCACTCATGTCCCCCTGCACCCCCACCCCCCAGCAGTCAGCGGCACCCTCCACCAGGTCCCCACTCATGTCCAACTCATGTCTCCCTGCACCCCCACCACCAGCATCCAGGGGCACCCTCCACCAGGCCCCCACTCATGTCCCCCTGCACCCCCACCCCACCCCCCAGCATCCAGGGGCACCCTCCACCAGGCCCCCACTCATGTCTCCCTGCACCCCCACCCCCCAGCATCCAGGGGCACCCTCCACCAGGCCCCCACTCATGTCCCCCTGCACCCCCACCCCCCAGCATCCAAGGGCACCCTCCACCAGGCCCCCACTCATGTCCCCCTGCACCCCCACCCCCCAGCATCCAGGGGCACCCTCCACCAGGCCCCCACTCATGTCCCCCTGCACCCCCACCCCCCAGCAGTCAGGGGCACCCTCCACCAGGCTCCCACTCATGTCTCCCAGCACCCCCACCCCCCCAGCAGTGCAGGGCACCCTCCACCAGGCCCCCACTCATGTCCCCCTGCACCCCCACCCCCAGCAGTCAGGAGCACCCTACACCAGGCCCCCATTCATGTCTCCCAGCACCCCCACCCCCCAGCAGTGCAGGGCACCCTCCACCAGGCCCCCACACATGTCTCCCATCACCCCCACCCCCCAGCAGTGCAGGGCACCCTCCACCAGGCCCCCACTCATGTCTCCCATCACCCCCACCCCCCAGCAGTGCAGGGCACCCTCCACCAGGCCCCAACTCATGTCCCCCTGCACCCCCACCCCCCAGCAGACAGGGGCACCCTCCACCAGGCCCCCACTCATGTCCAACTCATGTCTCCCTGCACCCCCACCACCCAGCATCCAGGGTCACCCTCCACCAGGCCCCCACTCATGTCCCCCTGCACCCCCACACCCCAGCATCCAGGGGCACCCTCCACCAGGCCCCCACTCATGTCCCCCTGCACCCCCACCCCACAGCATCCAGGGGCACCCTCCACCAGGCCCCCAGTCATGTCCCCCTGCACCCCCACCCCCCAGCAGTCAGGAGCACCCTACACCAGGCCCCCATTCATGTCTCCCAGCACCCCCACCCCCCAGCAGTGCAGGGCACCCTCCACCAGGCCCCCACACATGTCTCCCATCACCCCCACCCCCCAGCAGTGCAGGGCACCCTCCACAAGGCCCCCACTCATGTCTCCCATCACCCCCACCCCCCAGCAGTGCAGGGCACCCTCCACCAGGCCCCAACTCATGTCCCCCTGCACCCCCACCCCCCAGCAGTCAGGGGCACCCTCCACCAGGCCCCCACTCATGTCCAACTCATGTCTCCCTGCACCCCCACCACCCAGCATCCAGGGTCACCCTCCACCAGGCCCCCACTCATGTCCCCCTGCACCCCCACACCCCAGCATCCAGGGGCACCCTCCACCAGGCCCCCACTCATGTCCCCCTGCACCCCCACCCCACAGCATCCAGGGGCACCCTCCACCAGGCCCCCAGTCATGTCCCCCTGCACCCCTACCCCCCAGCATCCAGGGGCACCCTCCACCAGGCCCCCACTCATGTCCCCCTGCACCCCCACCTCGCAGCATCCAGGGGCACCCTCCACCAAGCCCCACTCATGTCCAACTCATGTCTCCCATCACCCCCACCCCCCAGCAGTGCAGGGCACCCTCCACCAGGCCCCCACTCATGTCCAACTCATGTCTCCCAGCACCCCCACCCCCCAGCAGTGCAGGGCACCCCCCACCAGGCCCCCACTCATGTCCAACTCATGTCTCCCAGCACCCCCACCCCCCAGCAGTGCAGGGCACCCTCCACCAGGCCCCCACTCATGTCCCCCTGCACCCCCACCCACCAGCATCCAAGGGCACCCTCCACCAGGCCCCCACTCATGTCCAACTCATGTCTCCCATCACCCCCAACCCCCAGCAGTGCAGGGCACCCTCCACCAGGCCCCCACTCATTTCCCCCTGCACCCCCACCCCCCAGCAGTCAGCGGCACCCTCCACCAGGTCCCCACTCATGTCTAACATCACCCCACCCCCCAGCAGTGCAGGGCACCCTCCACCAGGCCCCCACTCATGTCCCCCTGCACCCCCACCCCCCAGCAGTCAGCGGCACCCTCCACCAGGTCCCCACTCATGTCCAACTCATGTCTCCCTGCACCCCCACCCCCCAGCATCCAGGGGCACCCTCCACCAGGCCCCCACTCATGTCCCCCTGCACCCCCAGCATCCAGCATCCAGGGGCACCCTCCACCAGGCCCCCACTCATGTCCCCCTGCACCCCCACCCCCCAGCAGTCAGGGACACCCTCCACCAGGCCCCCACTCATGTCTCCCAGCACCCCCACCCCCCAGCAGTGCAGGGCACCCTCCACCAGGCCCCCACTCATGTCTCCCATCACCCCCACCCCCCAGCATCCAGGGGCACCCTCCACCAGGCCCCCACTCATGTCCAACTCATGTCTCCCATCAACCCTACCCTGCAGCAGTGCAGGGCTCCCTCCACCAGGCCCCCACTCATGTCCCCCTGCACCCCCACCCCTCCAGCATCCAGGGGCACCCTCCACCAGGCTGCCACTCATGTCCCCCTGCACCCCCACCCCCCAGCATCCAGGGGCACCCTCCACCAGGCCCCCACTCATGTCCAACTCATGTCTCCCATCAACCCTACCCTGCAGCAGTGCAGGGCTCCCTCCACCAGGCCCCCACTCATGTCCCCCTGCACCCCCACCCCTCAGCAGTCAGGGGCACCCTCCACCAGGCCCCCACTCATGCCTCCCAGCACCCCACCCCCCAGCAGTCAGGAGCACCCTACACCAGGCCCCCACTCATGTCCCCCTGCACCACCACCCCCCAGCATCCAGGGGCACCCTCCACCATGCCCCCACTCATGTCCCCCTGCATCCCCACCCCTCGGCAGTCAGGGGCACCCTCCACCAGGCCCCCACTCATGTCTCCCAGCACCCCACACCCCAGCAGTCAGGAGCACCCTACACCAGGCCCCCATTCATGTTTTCCAGCACCCCCACCCCCCAGCAGTGCAGGGCACCCTCCACCAGGCCCCCACACATGTCTCCCATCACCCCCACCCCCCAGCAGTGCAGGGCACCCTCCACCAGGCCCCCACTCATGTCTCCCATCACCCCCACCCCCCAGACGTGCAGGGCACCCTCCACTAGGCCCCCACTCATGTCCCCCTGCACCCCCACCCCCCAGCAGTCAGGGGCACCCTCCACCAGGCCCCCACTCATGTCCAACTCATGTCTCCCTGCACCCCCACCACCCAGCATCCAGGGGCACCCTCCACCAGGCCCCCACTCATGTCCCCCTGCACCCCCACCCCCCCAGCATCCAGGGGCACCCTCCACCAGGCTGCCACTCATGTCCCCCTGCACCCCCACCCCCCAGCATCCAGGGGCACCCTCCACCAGGCCCCCACTCATGTCCAACTCATGTCTCCCAGCACCCCCACCCCCCAGCAGTGCAGGGCACCCTCCACCAGGCCCCCACTCATGTCCAACACATGTCTCCCACCACCCCCACCCCCCAGCAGTGCAGGGCACCCTCCACCAGGCCCCCACTCATGTCCCCCTGCACCCCACCTCGCAGCATCCAGGGGCACCCTCCACCAGGCCCCACTCATGTCCAACTCATGTCTCCCATCACCCCCACCCCCCAGCAGTGCAGGGCACCCTCCACCAGGCCCCCACTCGTGTCCAACTCATGTCTCCCAGCACCCCCACCCCCCAGCAGTGCAGGGCACCCTCCACCAGGCCCCCACTCATGTCCAACTCATGTCTCCCAGCACCCCCACCCCCCAGCAGTGCAGGGCACCCTCCACCAGGCCCCCACTCATGTCTCCCATCACCCCCACCCCCAGCAGTGCAGGGCACCCTCCACCAGGCCCCCGCTCATGTCTCCTTGCACCCCCACCCCCCAGCAGTCAGCGGCACCCTCCACCAGGCCCCCACTCATGTCCAACTCATGTCTCCCTGCACCCCCACCCCCCAGCATCCAGGGGCACCCTCCACCAGGCCCCCACTCATGTCCCCCTGCACCCCCACCCCCCAGCATCCAGGGGCACCCTCCACCAGGCCCCCACTCATGTCTCCCTGCACCCCCACCCCCCAGCATCCAGGGGCACCCTCCACCAGGCCCCCACTCATGTCCCCCTGCACCCCCACCCCCCAGCATCCAGGGGCACCCTCCACCAGGCCCCCACTCATGTCCCCCTGCACCCCCACCCCCCAGCATCCAGGGGCACCCTCCACCAGGCCCCCACTCATGTCCCCCTGCACCCCCACCCCCCAGCAGTCAGGGGCACCCTCCACCAGGCCCCCACTCATGTCTCCCAGCACCCCCACCCCCCAGCAGTGCAGGGCACCCTCCACCAGGCCCCCACTCATGTCCCCCTGCACCCCCACACCCCAGCAGTGCAGGGCACCCTCCACCAGGCCCCCACACATGTCTCCCATCACCCCCACCCCCCAGCAGTGCAGGGCACCCTCCACCAGGCCCCCACTCATGTCTCCCATCACCCCCACCCCCCAGCAGTGCAGGGCACCCTCCACCAGGCCCCCACTCATGTCCCCCTGCACCCCCACCCCCCAGCAGTCAGGGGCACCCTCCACCAGGCCCCCACTCATGTCCAACTCATGTCTCCCTGCACCCCCACCACCCAGCATCCAGGGTCACCCTCCACCAGGCCCCCACTCATGTCCCCCTGCACCCCCACACGCCAGCATCCAGGGGCACCCTCCACCAGGCCCCCACTCATGTCCCCCTGCACGCCCACCCCCAGCATCCAGGGGCACCCTCCACCAGGCCCCCACTCATGTCTCACATAACCCCCACCCCCCAGCAGTGCAAGGCACCCTCCACCAGGCCCCCACTCATGTCCAACTCATGTCTCCCTGCACCCCCACCCCCCAGCATCCAGGGGCACCCTCCACCAGGCCCCCACTCATGTCCCCCTGCACCCCCACCCCCCAGCATCCAGGGGCACACTCCACCAGGCCCCCACTCATGTCCCCCTGCACCCCCACCCCCCAGCATCCAGGGGCACCCTCCACCAGGCCCCCACTCATGTCCCCCTGCACCCCCACCCCCCAGCATCCAGGGGCACCCTCCACCAGGCCCCCACTCATGTCCCCCTGCACCCCCACCCCTCAGCAGTCAGGGGCACCCTCCACCAGGCCCCCACTCATGTCTCCCAGCACCCCCACCCCCCAGCAGTCAGGAGCACCCTACACCAGGCCCCCATTCATGGTTCCCAGCACCCCCACCCCGCAGCAGTGCAGGGCACCCTCCACCAGGCCCCCACACATGTCTCCCATCACCCCCACCCCCCAGCAGTGCAGGGCACCCTCCACCAGGCCCCCACTCATGTCTCCCATCACCCCCACCCCCCAGACGTGCAGGGCACCCTCCACCAGGCCCCCACTCATGTCCCCCTGCACCCCCACCCCCCAGCATCCAGGGGCACCCTCCACCAGGCCCCCACTCATGTCCCCCTGCACCCCCACCCCCCAGCATCCAGGAGCACCCTCCACCAGGCCCCCACTCATGTCCCCCTGCACCCCCACCCCTCAGCAGTCAGGGGCACCCTCCACCAGGCCCCCACTCATGTCTCCCAGCACCCCCACCCCCCAGCAGTCAGGAGCACCCTACACCAGGCCCCCATTCATGGTTCCCAGCACCCCACCCAGCAGCAGTGCAGGGCACCCTCCACCAGGCCCCCACACATGTCTCCCATCACCCCCACCCCCCAGCAGTGCAGGACACCCTCCACCAGGCCCCCACTCATGTCTCCCATCACCCCCACCCCCCAGACGTGCAGGGCACCCTCCACCAGGCCCCCACGCATGTCCCCCTGCACCCCCACCCCCCAGCAGTCAGGGGCACCCTCCACCAGGCCCCCACTCATGTCCAACTCATGTCTCCCTGCACCCCCACCACCCAGCATCCAGGGGCACCCTCCACCAGGCCCCCACTCATGTCACCCTGCACCCCCACCCCCCAGCATCCAGGGGCACCCTCCACCAGGCCCCCACTCATGTCCCCCTGCACCCCCACCCCCCAGCATCCGGGGCACCCTCCACCAGGCCCCCACTCATGTCCCCCTACACCCCCACCCCCCAGCATCCAGGGGCACCCTCCATCAGGCTGCCACTCATGTCCCCCTGCACCCCCACCCCCCAGCATCCAGGGGCACCCTCCACCGGGCCCCCACTCATGTCCAACTCATGTCTCCCATCACCCCCACCCCCCAGCAGTGCAGGGCACCCTCCACCAGGCCCCCACTCATGTCCAACTCATGTCTCCCAGCACCCCCACTCCCCAGCAGTGCAGGGCACCCTCCACCAGGCCCCCACTCATGTCCCCCTGCACCCCCACCTCGCAGCATCCAGGGGCACCCTCCACCAGGCCCCACTCATGTCAAACTCATGTCTCCCATCACCCCCACCCCCCAGCAGTGCAGGGCACCCTCCACCAGGCCCCCACTCATGTCCAACTTATGTCTCCCAGCAACCCCACCTCCCAGCACCCCCACCCCCCAGCAGTGCAGGGCACCCTCCACCAGGCCCCCACTCATGTCCAACTCATGTCTCCCAGCACCCCCACCCCCCAGCAGTGCAGGGCACCCTCCACCAGGCCCCCACTCATGTCCCCCTGCACCCCCACCCACCAGCATCCAAGGGCACCCTCCACCAGGCCCCCACTCATGTCCAACTCATGTCTCCCATCACCCCCACCCCCCAGCAGTGCAGGGCACCCTCCACCAGGCCCCCACTCATGTCCCCCTGCACCCCCACCCCCCAGCAGTCAGCGGCACCCTCCACCAGGTCCCCACTCATGTCCAACTCATGTCACCCTGCACCCCCACCCCCCAGCATCCAGGGGCACCCTCCACCAGGCCCCCACTCATGTCCCCCTGCACCCCCACCCCCCAGCATCCGGGGCACCCTCCACCAGGCCCCCACTCATGTCCCCCTGCACCCCCACCCCCCCAGCATCCAGGGGCACCCTCCATCAGGCTGCCACTCATGTCCCCCTGCACCCCCACCCCCCAGCATCCAGGGGCACCCTCTACCGGGCCCCCACTCATGTCCAACTCATGTCTCCCATCACCCCCACCCCCCAGCAGTGCAGGGCACCCTCCACCAGGCCCCCACTCATGTCCAACTCATGTCTCCCAGCACCCCCACTCCCCAGCAGTGCAGGGCACCCTCCACCAGGCCCCCACTCATGTCCAACACATGTCTCCCACCACCCCCACCCCCCAGCAGTGCAGGGCACCCTCCACCAGGCCCCCACTCATGTCCCCCTGCACCCCCACCTCGCAGCATCCAGGGGCACCCTCCACCAGGCCCCACTCATGTCAAACTCATGTCTCCCATCACCCCCACCCCCCAGCAGTGCAGGGCACCCTCCACCAGGCCCCCACTCATGTCCAACTCATGTCTCCCAGCAACCCCACCTCCCAGCACCCCCACCCCCCAGCAGTGCAGGGCACCCTCCACCAGGCCCCCACTCATGTCCAACTCATGTCTCCCAGCACCCCCACCCCCCAGCAGTGCAGGGCACCCTCCACCAGGCCCCCACTCATGTCCCCCTGCACCCCCACCCACCAGCATCCAAGGGCACCCTCCACCAGGCCCCCACTCATGTCCAACTCATGTCTCCCATCACCCCCACCCCCCAGCAGTGCAGGGCACCCTCCACCAGGCCCCCACTCATGTCCCCCTGCACCCCCACCCCCCAGCAGTCAGCGGCACCCTCCACCAGGTCCCCACTCATGTCCAACTCATGTCTCCCTGCACCCCCACCACCAGCATCCAGGGGCACCCTCCACCAGGCCCCCACTCATGTCCCCCTGCACCCCCACCCCACCCCCCAGCATCCAGGGGCACCCTCCACCAGGCCCCCCACTCATGTCTCCCTGCACCCCCACCCCCCAGCATCCAGGGGCACCCTCCACCAGGCCCCCACTCATGTCCCCCTGCACCCCCACCCCCCAGCATCCAAGGGCACCCTCCACCAGGCCCCCACTCATGTCCCCCTGCACCCCCACCCCCCAGCATCCAGGGGCACCCTCCACCAGGCCCCCACTCATGTCCCCCTGCACCCCCACCCCCCAGCAGTCAGGGGCACCCTCCACCAGGCTCCCACTCATGTCTCCCAGCACCCCCACCCCCCCAGCAGTGCAGGGCACCCTCCACCAGGCCCCCACTCATGTCCCCCTGCACCCCCACCCCCCAGCAGTCAGGAGCACCCTACACCAGGCCCCCATTCATGTCTCCCAGCACCCCCACCCCCCAGCAGTGCAGGGCACCCTCCACCAGGCCCCCACACATGTCTCCCATCACCCCCACCCCCCAGCAGTGCAGGGCACCCTCCACCAGGCCCCCACTCATGTCTCCCATCACCCCCACCCCCCAGCAGTGCAGGGCACCCTCCACCAGGCCCCAACTCATGTCCCCCTGCACCCCCACCCCCCAGCAGTCAGGGGCACCCTCCACCAGGCCCCCACTCATGTCCAACTCATGTCTCCCTGCACCCCCACCACCCAGCATCCAGGGTCACCCTCCACCAGGCCCCCACTCATGTCCCCCTGCACCCCCACACCCCAGCATCCAGGGGCACCCTCCACCAGGCCCCCACTCATGTCCCCCTGCACCCCCACCCCACAGCATCCAGGGGCACCCTCCACCAGGCCCCCAGTCATGTCCCCCTGCACCCCCCACCCCCCAGCAGTCAGGAGCACCCTACACCAGGCCCCCATTCATGTCTCCCAGCACCCCCACCCCCCAGCAGTGCAGGGCACCCTCCACCAGGCCCCCACACATGTCTCCCATCACCCCCACCCCCCAGCAGTGCAGGGCACCCTCCACCAGGCCCCCACTCATGTCTCCCATCACCCCCACCCCCCAGCAGTGCAGGGCACCCTCCACCAGGCCCCAACTCATGTCCCCCTGCACCCCCACCCTCCAGCAGTCAGGGGCACCCTCCACCAGGCCCCCACTCATGTCCCCCTGCACCCCCACCCCTCAGCAGTCAGGGGCACCCTCCACCAGGCCCCCACTCATGTCTCCCAGCACCCCCACCCCCCAGCAGTCAGGAGCACCCTACACCAGGCCCCCATTCATGGTTCCCAGCACGACCACCCCGCAACAGTGCAGGGCACCCTCCACCAGGCCCCCACACATGTCTCCCATCACCCCCACCCCCACCCCCCAGCAGTGCAGGGCACCCTCCACCAGGCCCCCACTCATGTCTCCCATCACCCCCACCCCCCAGACGTGCAGGGCACCCTCCACCAGGCCCCCACTCATGTCCCCCTGCACCCCCACCCCCCAGCATCCAGGGGCACCCTCCACCAGGCCCCCACTCATGTCCCCCTGCACCCCCACCCCCACCCCCCAGCATCAAAGGGGCACCCTCCACCAGGCCCCCACTCATGTCCCCCTGCACCCCCACCCCCCAGCATCCAGGGGCACCCTCCACCAGGCCCCCACTCGTGTCCCCCTGCACCCCCACCCCCCAGCATCCAGGAGCACCCTCCACCAGGCCCCCACTCATGTCCCCCTGCACCCCCACCCCTCAGCAGTCAGGGGCACCCTCCACCAGGCCCCCACTCATGTCTCCCAGCACCCCCACCCCCCAGCAGTCAGGAGCACCCTACACCAGGCCCCCATTCATGGTTCCCAGCACCCCACCCAGCAGCAGTGCAGGGCACCCTCCACCAGGCCCCCACACATGTCTCCCATCACCCCCACCCCCCAGCAGTGCAGGACACCCTCCACCAGGCCCCCACTCATGTCTCCCATCACCCCCACCCCCCAGACGTGCAGGGCACCCTCCACCAGGCCCCCACGCATGTCCCCCTGCACCCCCACCCCCCAGCAGTCAGGGGCACCCTCCACCAGGCCCCCACTCATGTCCAACTCATGTCTCCCTGCACCCCCACCACCCAGCATCCAGGGGCACCCTCCACCAGGCCCCCACTCATGTCACCCTGCACCCCCACCCCCCAGCATCCAGGGGCACCCTCCACCAGGCCCCCACTCATGTCCCCCTGCACCCCCACCCCCCAGCATCCGGGGCACCCTCCACCAGGCCCCCACTCATGTCCCCCTGCACCCCCACCCCCCCAGCATCCAGGGGCACCCTCCATCAGGCTGCCACTCATGTCCCCCTGCACCCCCACCCCCCAGCATCCAGGGGCACCCTCCACCGGGCCCCCACTCATGTCCAACTCATGTCTCCCATCACCCCCACCCCCCAGCAGTGCAGGGCACCCTCCACCAGGCCCCCACTCATGTCCAACTCATGTCTCCCAGCACCCCCACTCCCCAGCAGTGCAGGGCACCCTCCACCAGGCCCCCACTCATGTCCAACACATGTCTCCCACCACCCCCCCCCCCAGCAGTGCAGGGCACCCTCCACCAGGCCCCCACTCATGTCCCCCTGCACCCCCACCTCGCAGCATCCAGGGGCACCCTCCACCAGGCCCCACTCATGTCAAACTCATGTCTCCCATCACCCCCACCCCCCAGCAGTGCAGGGCACCCTCCACCAGGCCCCCACTCATGTCCAACTCATGTCTCCCAGCAACCCCACCTCCCAGCACCCCCACCCCCCAGCAGTGCAGGGCACCCTCCACCAGGCCCCCACTCATGTCCAACTCATGTCTCCCAGCACCCCCACCCCCCAGCAGTGCAGGGCACCCTCCACCAGGCCCCCACTCATGTCCCCCTGCACCCCCACCCACCAGCATCCAAGGGCACCCTCCACCAGGCCCCCACTCATGTCCAACTCATGTCTCCCATCACCCCCACCCCCCAGCAGTGCAGGGCACCCTCCACCAGGCCCCCACTCATGTCCCCCTGCACCCCCACCCCCCAGCAGTCAGCGGCACCCTCCACCAGGTCCCCACTCATGTCCAACTCATGTCACCCTGCACCCCCACCCCCCAGCATCCAGGGGCACCCTCCACCAGGCCCCCACTCATGTCCCCCTGCACCCCCACCCCCAGCATCCGGGGCACCCTCCACCAGGCCCCCACTCATGTCCCCCTGCACCCCCACCCCCCCCGCATCCAGGGGCACCCTCCATCAGGCTGCCACTCATGTCCCCCTGCACCCCCACCCCCCAGCATCCAGGGGCACCCTCCACCGGGCCCCCACTCATGTCCAACTCATGTCTCCCATCACCCCCACCCCCCAGCAGTGCAGGGCACCCTCCACCAGGCCCCCACTCATGTCCAACACATGTCTCCCACCACCCCCACCCCCCAGCAGTGCAGGGCACCCTCCACCAGGCCCCCACTCATGTCCCCCTGCACCCCCACCCCCCAGCAGTCAGCGGCACCCTCCACCAGGCCCCCACTCATGTCCCCCTGCACCCCCACCCCCCAGCAGTCAGCGGCACCCTCCACCAGGTCCCCACTCATGTCCAACTCATGTCTCCCTGCACCCCCACCACCAGCATCCAAGGGCACCCTCCACCAGGCCCCCACTCATGTCCCCCTGCACCCCCACCCCACCCCCCAGCATCCAGGGGCACCCTCCACCAGGCCCCCACTCATGTCTCCCTGCACCCCCACCCCCCAGCATCCAGGGGCACCCTCCACCAGGCCCCCACTCATGTCCCCCTGCACCCCCACCCCCCAGCATCCAAGGGCACCCTCCACCAGGCCCCCACTCATGTCCCCCTGCACCCCCACCCCCCAGCATCCAGGGGCACCCTCCACCAGGCCCCCACTCATGTCCCCCTGCACCCCCACCCCCCAGCAGTCAGGGGCACCCTCCACCAGGCTCCCACTCATGTCTCCCAGCACCCCCACCCCCCAGCAGTGCAGGGCACCCTCCACCAGGCCCCCACTCATGTCCCCCTGCACCCCCACCCCCCAGCAGTCAGGAGCACCCTACACCAGGCCCCCATTCATGTCTCCCAGCACCCCCACCCCCCAGCAGTGCAGGGCACCCTCCACCAGGCCCCCACACATGTCTCCCATCACCCCCACCCCCCAGCAGTGCAGGGCACCCTCCACCAGGCCCCCACTCATGTCTCCCATCACCCCCCCACCCCCCAGCAGTGCAGGGCACCCTCCACCAGGCCCCAACTCATGTCCCCCTGCACCCCCACCCCCCAGCAGTCAGGGGCACCCTCCACCAGGCCCCCACTCATGTCCAACTCATGTCTCCCTGCACCCCCACCACCCAGCATCCAGGGTCACCCTCCACCAGGCCCCCACTCATGTCCCCCTGCACCCCCACACCCCAGCATCCAGGGGCACCCTCCACCAGGCCCCCACTCATGTCCCCCTGCACCCCCACCCCACAGCATCCAGGGGCACCCTCCACCAGGCCCCCAGTCATGTCCCCCTGCACCCCCACCCCCCAGCAGTCAGGAGCACCCTACACCAGGCCCCCATTCATGTCTCCCAGCACCCCCACCCCCCAGCAGTGCAGGGCACCCTCCACCAGGCCCCCACACTTGTCTCCCATCACCCCCACCCCCCAGCAGTGCAGGGCACCCTCCACCAGGCCCCCACTCATGTCTCCCATCACCCCCACCCCCCAGCAGTGCAGGGCACCCTCCACCAGGCCCCAACTCATGTCCCCCTGCACCCCCACCCCCAGCAGTCAGGGGCACCCTCCACCAGGCCCCCACTCATGTCCAACTCATGTCTCCCTGCACCCCCACCACCCAGCATCCAGGGTCACCCTCCACCAGGCCCCCACTCATGTCCCCCTGCACCCCCACACCCCAGCATCCAGGGGCACCCTCCACCAGGCCCCCACTCATGTCCCCTGCACCCCCACCCCACAGCATCCAGGGGCACCCTCCACCAGGCCCCCAGTCATGTCCCCCTGCACCCCCACCCCCCAGCATCCAGGGGCACCCTCCACCAGGCCCCCACTCATGTCCCCCTGCACCCCCACCTCGCAGCATCTAGGGGCACCCTCCACCAAGCCCCACTCATGTCCAACTCATGTCTCCCATCACCCCCACCCCCCAGCAGTGCAGGGCACCCTCCACCAGGCCCCCACTCATGTCCAACTCATGTCTCCCAGCACCCCCACCCCCCAGCAGTGCAGGGCACCCCCCACCAGGCCCCCACTCATGTCCAACTCATGTCTCCCAGCACCCCCACCCCCCAGCAGTGCAGGGCACCCTCCACCAGGCCCCCACTCATGTCCCCCTGCACCCCCACCCACCAGCATCCAAGGGCACCCTCCACCAGGCCCCCACTCATGTCCAACTCATGTCTCCCATCACCCCCAACCCCCAGCAGTGCAGGGCACCCTCCACCAGGCCCCCACTCATGTCCCCCTGCACCCCACCCCCCAGCAGTCAGCGGCACCCTCCACCAGGTCCCCACTCATGTCTCCCATCACCCCACCCCCCAGCAGTGCAGGGCACCCTCCACCAGGCCCCCACTCATGTCCCCCTGCACCCCCACCCCCCAGCAGTCAGCGGCACCCTCCACCAGGTCCCCACTCATGTCCAACTCATGTCTCCCTGCACCCCCACCCCCCAGCATCCAGGGGCACCCTCCACCAGGCCCCCACTCATGTCCCCCTGCACCCCCAGCATCCAGCATCCAGGGGCACCCTCCACCAGGCCCCCACTCATGTCCCCCTGCACCCCCACCCCCCAGCAGTCAGGGACACCCTCCACCAGGCCCCCACTCATGTCTCCCAGCACCCCCACCCCCCAGCAGTGCAGGGCACCCTCCACCAGGCCCCCACTCATGTCTCCCATCACCCCCACCCCCCAGCATCCAGGGGCACCCTCCACCAGGCCCCCACTCATGTCCAACTCATGTCTCCCATCAACCCTACCCTGCAGCAGTGCAGGGCTCCCTCCACCAGGCCCCCACTCATGTCCCCCTGCACCCCCACCCCTCCAGCATCCAGGGGCACCCTCCACCAGGCTGCCACTCATGTCCCCCTGCACCCCCACCCCCCAGCATCCAGGGGCACCCTCCACCAGGCCCCCACTCATGTCCAACTCATGTCTCCCATCAACCCTACCCTGCAGCAGTGCAGGGCTCCCTCCACCAGGCCCCCACTCATGTCCCCCTGCACCCCCACCCCTCAGCAGTCAGGGGCACCCTCCACCAGGCCCCCACTCATGTCTCCCAGCACCCCACCCCCCAGCAGTCAGGAGCACCCTACACCAGGCCCCCACTCATGTCCCCCTGCACCACCACCCCCCAGCATCCAGGGGCACCCTCCACCATGCCCCCACTCATGTCCCCTGCACCCCCACCCCTCAGCAGTCAGGGGCACCCTCCACCAGGCCCCCACTCATGTCTCCCAGCACCCCACACCCCAGCAGTCAGGAGCACCCTACACCAGGCCCCCATTCATGTTTCCCAGCACCCCCACCCCCCAGCAGTGCAGGGCACCCTCCACCAGGCCCCCACACATGTCTCCCATCACCCCCACCCCCCAGCAGTGCAGGGCACCCTCCACCAGGCCCCCACTCATGTCTCCCATCACCCCCACCCCCCAGACGTGCAGGGCACCCTCCACTAGGCCCCCACTCATGTCCCCCTGCATCCCCACCCCCCAGCAGTCAGGGGCACCCTCCACCAGGCCCCCACTCATGTCCAACTCATGTCTCCCTGCACCCCCACCACCCAGCATCCAGGGGCACCCTCCACCAGGCCCCCACTCATGTCCCCCTGCACCCCCACCCCCCCAGCATCCAGGGGCACCCTCCACCAGGCTGCCACTCATGTCCCCCTGCACCCCCACCCCCCAGCATCCAGGGGCACCCTCCACCAGGCCCCCACTCATGTCCAACTCATGTCTCCCAGCACCCCCACCCCCCAGCAGTGCAGGGCACCCTCCACCAGGCCCCCACTCATGTCCAACACATGTCTCCCACACCCCCACCCCCCAGCAGTGCAGGGCACCCTCCACCAGGCCCCCACTCATGTCCCCCTGCACCCCACCTCGCAGCATCCAGGGGCACCCTCCACCAGGCCCCACACATGTCCAACTCATGTCTCCCATCACCCCCACCCCCCAGCAGTGCAGGGCACCCTCCACCAGGCCCCCACTCGTGTCCAACTCATGTCTCCCAGCACCCCCACCCCCCAGCAGTGCAGGGCACCCTCCACCAGGCCCCCACTCATGTCCAACTCATGTCTCCCAGCACCCCCACCCCCCAGCAGTGCAGGGCACCCTCCACCAGGCCCCCACTCATGTCTCCCATCACCCCCACCCCCAGCAGTGCAGGGCACCCTCCACCAGGCCCCGCTCATGTCTCCCTGCACCCCCACCCCCCAGCAGTCAGCGGCACCTTCCACCAGGTCCCCACTCATGTCCAACTCATGTCACCCTGCACCCCCACCCCCCAGCATCCAGGGGCACCCTCCACCAGGCCCCCACTCATGTCCCCCTGCACCCCCACCCCCCAGCATCCAGGGGCACCCTCCACCAGGCCCCCACTCATGTCTCCCTGCACCCCCACCCCCCAGCATCCAGGGGCACCCTCCACCAGGCCCCCACTCATGTCCCCCTGCACCCCCACCCCCCAGCATCCAGGGGCACCCTCCACCAGGCCCCCACTCATGTCCCCCTGCACCCCCACCCCCCAGCATCCAGGGGCACCCTCCACCAGGCCCCCACTCATGTCCCCCTGCACCCCCACCCCCCAGCAGTCAGGGGCACCCTCCACCAGGCCCCCACTCATGTCTCCCAGCACCCCCACCCCCCAGCAGTGCAGGGCACCCTCCACCAGGCCCCCACTCATGTCTCCCTGCACCCCCACCCCCCAGCAGTGCAGGGCACCCTCCACAGGGCCCCCACACATGTCTCCCATCACCCCCACCCCCCAGCAGTGCAGGGCACCCTCCACCAGGCCCCCACTCATGTCTCCCATCACCCCCCCCCACCCCCCAGCAGTGCAGGGCACCCTCCACCAGGCCCCCACTCATGTCCCCCTGCACCCCCACCCCCCAGCAGTCAGGGGCACCCTCCACCAGGCCCCCACTCATGTCCAACTCATGTCCACCCTGCACCCCCACCACCCAGCATCCAGGGTCACCCTCCACCAGGCCCCCACTTATGTCCCCCTGCACTCCCACACGCCAGCATCCAGGGCACCCTCCACCAGGCCCCCACTCATGTCCCCCTGCACGCCCACCCCCAGGCATCCAGGGGCACCCTCCACCAGGCCCCCACTCATGTCTCACATAACCCACACCCCCCAGCAGTGCAAGGCACCCTCCACCAGGCCCCCACTCATGTCCAACTCATGTCTCCCTGCACCCCCACCCCCCAGCATCCAGGGGCACCCTCCACCAGGCCCCCACTCATGTCCCCTGCACCCCCACCCCCCAGCATCCAGGGGCACCCTCCACCAGGCCCCCACTCATGTCCCCCTGCACCCCCACCCCCCAGCATCCCAGGGGCACCCTCCACCAGGCCCCCACTCATGTCCCCTGCACCCCCACCCCCCAGCATCCAGGGGCACCCTCCACCAGGCCCCCCACTCATGTCCCCCTGCACCCCCACCCCTCAGCAGTCAGGGGCACCCTCCACCAGGCCCCCACTCATGTCTCCCAGCACCCCCACCCCCCAGCAGTCAGGAGCACCCTACACCAGGCCCCCATTCATGGTTCCCAGCACCCCCACCCCCGCAGCAGTGCAGGGCACCCTCCACCAGGCCCCCACACATGTCTCCCATCACCCCCACCCCCACCCCCCAGCAGTGCAGGGCACCCTCCACCAGGCCCCCACTCATGTCTCCCATCACCCCCACCCCCCAGACGTGCAGGGCACCCTCCACCAGGCCCCCACTCCATGTCCCCCTGCACCCCCACCCCCCAGCATCCAGGGGCACCCTCCACCAGGCCCCCACTCATGTCCCCCTGCACCCCCACCCCCCAGCATCCGGGGCACCCTCCACCAGGCCCCCACTCATGTCCCCCTGCACCCCCCAGCATCCAGGGGCACCCTCCACCAGGCTGCCACTCAAGTCCCCCTGCACCCCCACCCCCCAGCATCCAGGGGCACCCTCCACCGGGCCCCCACTCATGTCTCACATAACCCCCACCCCCAGCAGTGCAAGGCACCCTCCACCAGGCCCCCACTCATGTCCAACTCATGTCTCCCAGCATCCCCACCCCCCAGCAGTGCAGGGCACCCTCCACCAGGCCCCCACTCATGTCCAACTCATGTCTCCCACCACCCCCAACCTTCAGCAGTGAAGGGCACCCTCCACCCGGCCCCCACTCATGTCCAACTCATGTCTCCCAGCACCCCCACCCCCCAGCAGTGCAGGGCACCCTCCAGCAGGCCACCACTCATGTCCCCCTGCACCCCCACCCGCCAGCATCCAGGGGCACCCTCCACCAGGCCCCCACTCATGTCCCCCTCCACCCCCACCCCCAGCATCCAGGGGCACCCTCCACCAGGCCCCCACTCAATGTCCCCTTGCACCCCCACCCCCCCAGCATCCAGGGGCACCCTCCACCAGGCTGCCACACATGTCCCCCTGCACCCCCACCCACAGCATCCAGGGGCACCCTCCACCGGCCCCCACTCATGTCCAACTCATGTCTCCCATCACCCCCACCCCCCATGCAGTGCAGGGCACCCTCCACCAGGCCCCCACTCATGTCCAACTCATGTCTCCCAGTACCCCCACCCCCCAGCAGTGCAGGGCACCCTCAACCAGGCCCCCACTCATGTCCAACACATGTCTCCCACCACCCCCACCCCCCAGCAGTGCAGGGCACCCTCCACCAGGCCCCCACTCATGTCCCCCTGCACCCCCACCTCGCAGCATCCAGGGGCACCCTCCACCAGGGCCCCACTCATGTCCAACTCATGTCTCCCATCACCCCCACCCCCCAGCAGTGCAGGGCACCCTCCACCAGGCCCCCACTCATGTCCAACTCATGTCTCCCAGCACCCCCACCCCCCAGCAGTGCAGGGCACCCTCCACCAGGCCCCCACTCATGTCCAACTCATTTCTCCCAGCACCCCCACCACCCCAGCAGTGCAGGGCACCCTCCACCAGGCCCCCACTCATGTCCCCCCTGCACCCCCACCCACCAGCATCCAAGGGCACCCTCCACCAGGCCCCCACTCATGTCCAACTCATGTCTCCCATCACCCCCACCCCCCAGCAGTGCAGGGCACCCTCTCCACCAGGCCCCCACTCATGTCCCCTGCACCCCCCACCCCCAGCAGTCAGCGGCACCCTCCACCAGGTCCCCACTCATGTCTCCCATCACCCCACCCCCCAGCAGTGCAGGGCACCCTCCACCAGGCCCCCACTCATGTCCCCCTGCACCTCCACCCCCCAGCAGTCAGCGGCACCCTCCACCAGGTCCCCACTCATGTCCAACTCATGTCTCCCTGCACCCCACCCCCCAGCATCCAGGGGCACCCTCCACCAGGACCCCACTCATGTCCCCCTGCACCCCCAGCATCCAGGGGCACCCTCCACCAGGCCCCCACTCATGTCCCCCTGCACCCCCACCCCCCAGCATCCAGGGGCACCCTCCACCAGGCCCCCACTCATGTCTCCCAGCACCCCCACCCCCAGCAGTGCAGGGCACCCTCCACCAGGCACCCACACATGTCTCCCATCACCCCCACCCCCCAGCAGTGCAGGGCACCCTCCACCAGGCCCCCACTCATGTCTCCCATCACCCCCACCCCCCAGCAGTGCAGGGCACCCTCCACCAGGCCCCCACTCATGTCCCCCTGCACCCCCACCCCTCCAGCATCCAGGGGCACCCTCCACCAGGCCCCCGCTCATGTCCCCCTGCACCCCCACCCCCCAGCATCCAGGGGCACCCTCCACCAGGCCCCCACTCATGTCTCACATAACCCCCACCCCCAGCAGTGCAAGGCACCCTCCACCAGGCCCCCACTCATGTCCAACTCATGTCTCCCAGCACCCCCACCCCCCAGCAGTGCAGGGCACCCTCCACCAGGCCCCCACTCATGTCCAACTCATGTCTCCCAGCACCCCCACCCCCCAGCAGTGCAGGGCACCCTCCACCCGGCCCCCACTCATGTCCAACTCATGTCTCCCAGCACCCCCACCCCCCAGCAGTGCAGGGCACCCTCCAGCAGGCCACCACTCATGTCCCCCTGCACCCCCCACCCGCCAGCATCCAGGGGCACCCTCCACCAGGCCCCCACTCATGTCCCCCTCCACCCCCACCCCCAGCATCCAGGGACACCCTCCACCAGGCCCCCACTCATGTCCCCTTGCACCCCCACCCCCCCAGCATCCAGGGGCACCCTCCACCAGGCTGCCACACATGTCCCCCTGCACCCCCACCCACAGCATCCAGGGGCACCCTCCACCGGCCCCCACTCATGTCCAACTCATGTCTCCCATCACCCCCACCCCCCAGCAGTGCAGGGCACCCTCCACCAGGCCCCCACTCATGTCCAACTCATGTCTCCCAGTACCCCCACCCCCCAGCAGTGCAGGGCACCCTCAACCAGGCCCCCACTCATGTCCAACACATGTCTCCCACCACCCCCACCCCCCAGCAGTGCAGGGCACCCCCTCCACCAGGCCCCCACTCATGTCCCCCTGCACCCCCACCTCGCAGCATCCAGGGGCACCCTCCACCAGGCCCCACTCATGTCCAACTCATGTCTCCCATCACCCCCACCCCCCAGCAGTGCAGGGCACCCTCCACCAGGCCCCCACTCATGTCCAACTCATGTCTCCCAGCACCCCCACCCCCCAGCAGTGCAGGGCACCCTCCACCAGGCCCCCACTCATGTCCAACTCATTTCTCCCAGCACCCCCACCCCCCAGCAGTGCTGGGCACCCTCCACCAGGCCCCCACTCATGTCCCCCTGCACCCCCACCCACCAGCATCCAAGGGCACCCTCCACCAGGCCCCCACTCATGTCCAACTCATGTCTCCCATCACCCCCACCCCCCAGCAGTGCAGGGCACCCTCCACCAGGCCCCCACTCATGTCCCCCTGCACCCCCACCCCCCAGCAGTCAGCGGCACCCTCCACCAGGTCCCCACTCATGTCTCCCATCACCCCACCCCCCAGCAGTGCAGGGCACCCTCCACCAGGCCCCCACTCATGTCCCCCTGCACCTCCACCCCCCAGCAGTCAGCGGCACCCTCCACCAGGTCCCCACTCATGTCCAACTCATGTCTCCCTGCACCCCCACCCCCCAGCATCCAGGGGCACCCTCCACCAGGACCCCACTCATGTCCCCCTGCACCCCCAGCATCCAGGGGCACCCTCCACCAGGCCCCCACTCATGTCCCCCTGCACCCCCACCCCCCAGCATCCAGGGGCACCCTCCACCAGGCCCCCACTCATGTGCCCCTGCACCCCCACCCCCCAGCAGTCAGGGACACCCTCCACCAGGCCCCCACTCATGTCTCCCAGCACCCCCACCCCCCAGCAGTGCAGGGCACCCTCCACCAGGCACCCACACATGTCTCCCATCACCCCCACCCCCCAGCAGTGCAGGGCACCCTCCACCAGGCCCCCACTCATGTCTCCCATCACCCCCACCCCCCAGCAGTGCAGGGCACCCTCCACCAGGCCCCCACTCATGTCCCCCTGCACCCCCACCCCTCCAGCATCCAGGGGCACCCTCCACAAGGCTGCCACTCATGTCCCCCTGCACCCCCACCCCCCAGCATCCAGGGGCACCCTCCACCAGGCCCCGACTCATGTCCAACTCATGTCTCCCATCAACCCTACCCTGCAGCAGTGCAGGGCTCCCTCCACCAGGCCCCCACTCATGTCCAACTCATGTCTCCCAGCACCCCCCACCCCCCAGCAGTGCAGGGCACCCTCCACCAGGCTCCCACTCATGTCCAACACATGTCTCCCACCACCCCCACCCCCCAACAGTGCAGGGCACCCTCCACCAGGCCCCCACTCATGTCCAACTCATGTCTCCCAGCACCCCCACCCCCCAGCAGTGCAGGGCACCCTCCACCAGGCCCCCACTCATGACCCCATGCACCCCCACCCCGCAGCATCCAGGGGCACCCTCCACCAGACCCCACTCATTTCCCCCTGCACCCCCACCCCCCAGCAGTCAGGGGCACCCTCCACCAGGCCCCCACTCATGTCCAACTCATGTCTCCCTGCACCCCCACCACCCAGCATCCAGGGGCACCCTCCACCAGGCCCCCACTCATGTCCTCCTGCACCCCCACCCCCCAGCATCCAGGGGCACCCTCCACCAGGCCCCCGCTAATGTCCCCCTGCACCCCCACCCCCCCAGCATCCAGGGGCACCCTCCACCAGGCTGCCACTCATGTCCCCCTGCACCCCCGCCCCCCAGCATCCAGGGGCACCCTCCACCAGGCCCCCACTCATGTCCAACTCATGTCTCCCATCAACCCCACCCTCCAGCAGTGAAGGGCACCCTCCACCAGGCCCCCACTCATGTCCAACTCATGTCTCCCAGCACCCCCACCCCCCAGCAGTGCAGGGCACCCTCCACCAGGCCCCCACTCATGTCCAACACATGTCTCCCACCACCCCCACCCCCCAGCAGTGCAGGGCACCCTCCACCAGGCCCCCACTCATGTCCAACTCATGTCTCCCAGCACCCCCACCCCCCAGCAGTGCAGGGCACCCTCCACCAGGCCCCCACTCATGTCCCCATGTACCCCCACCCCCCAGCAGTCAGCGGCACCCTCCACCAGGTCCCCACTCATGTCCAACTCATGTCTCCCTGCACCCCCACCCCCAGCATCCAGGGGCACCCTCCACCAGGCCCCCACTCATGTCCCCCTGCACCCCCACCCCACCCCCCAGCATCCAGGGGCACCCTCCACCAGGCCCCCACTCATGTCTCCCTGCACCCCCACCCCCCAGCATCCAGGGGCACCCTCCACCAGGCCTCCACTCATGTCCCCCTGCACCCCCACCCCCCAGCATCCAGGGGCACCCTCCACCAGGCCCCCACTCATGTCCCCCTGCACCCCCACCCCCCAGCATCCAGGGGCACCCTCCACCAGGCCCCCACTCATGTCCCCCTGCACCCCCACCCCCCAGCAGTCAGGGGCACCCTCCACCAGGCCCCCACTCATGTCTCCCAGCACCCCCACCCCCCCAGCAGTGCAGGGCACCCTCCACCAGGCCCCCACTCATGTCCCCCTGCACCCCCACCCCCCAGCAGTCAGGAGCACCCTACACCAGGCCCCCATTCATGTCTCCCAGCACCCCCACCCCCCAGCAGTGCAGGGCAGCCTCCACCAGGCCCCCACACATGTCTCCCATCACCCCACCCCCCAGCAGTGCAGGGCACCCTCCACCAGGCCCCCACTCATGTCTCCCATCACCCCCACCCCCCAGCAGTGCAGGGCACCCTCCACCAGGCCCCAACTCATGTCCCCCTGCACCCCCACCCCCCAGCAGTCAGGGGCACCCTCCACCAGGCCCCCACTCATGTCCAACACATGTCTCCCTGCACCCCCACCACCCAGCATCCAGGGTCACCCTCCACCAGGCCCCCACTCATGTCCCCCTGCACCCCCACACCCCAGCATCCAGGGGCACCCTCCACCAGGCCCCCACTCATGTCCCCCTGCACCCCCACCCCACAGCATCCAGGGGCAGCCTCCACCAGGCCCCCACTCATGTCCCCCTGCACCCCCACCCCCCAACATCCAGGGGCACCCTCCACCAGGCCCCTGCTCATGTCCCCCTGCACCCCCACCCCCAGCATCCAGGGGCACCCTCCACCAGGCCCCCACTCATGTCTCACATAACCCCCACCCCCAGCAGTGCAAGGCACCCTCCACCAGGCCCCCACTCATGTCCAACTCATGTCTCCCAGCACCCCACCCCCCAGCAGTGCAGGGCACCCTCCACCAGGCCCCCACTCATGTCCAACTCATGTCTCCCAGCACCCCCACCCCCCAGCAGTGCAGGGCACCCTCCACCAGGCCCCCACTCATGTCCAACTCATGTCTCCCAGCACCCCCACCCCCCAGCAGTGCAGGGCACCCTCCACCAGGCCCCCACTCATGTCCCCCTGCACCCCCACCCCCCAGCATCCAGGGGCACCCTCCACCAGGCCCCCACTCATGTCCCCCTGCACCCCCACCCCCCAGCATCCAGGGGCACCCTCCACCAGGCCCCCACTCATGTCCCCTTGCACCCACACCCCCCCCAGCATCCAGGGGCACCCTCCACCAGGCTGCCACTCATGTCCCCCTGCACCCCCACCCCCAGCATCCAGGGGCACCCTCCACCGGCCCCCACTCATGTCCAACTCATGTCTCCCATCACCCCCACCCCCCAGCAGTGCAGGGCACCCTCCACCAGGCCCCCACTCATGTCCAACTCATGTCTCCCAGCACCCCCACCCCCCAGCAGTGCAGGGCACCCTCCACCAGGCCCCCACTCATGTCCAACTCATGTCTCCCAGCACCCCCACCCCCCAGCAGTGCAGGGCACCCTCCACCAGGCCCCCACTCATGTCCCCCTGCACCCCCACCCACCAGCATCCAAGGGCACACTCCACCAGGCCCCCACTCATGTCCAACTCATGTCTCCCATCACCCCCACCCCCCAGCAGTGCAGGGCACCCTCCACCAGGCCCCCACTCATGTCCCCCTGCACCCCCACCCCCAGCAGTCAGCGGCACCCTCCACCAGGTCCGCACTCATGTCTCCCATCACCCCACCCCCAGCAGTGCAGGGCACCCTCCACCAGGCCCCCGCTCATGTCCCCCTGCACCCCCACCCCCCAGCAGTCAGCGGCACCCTCCACCAGGTCCCCACTCATGTCCAACTCATGTCTCCCTGCACCCCCACCCCCCAGCATCCAGGGGCACCCTCCACCAGGCCCCCACTCATGGCCCCTGCACCCCCACTCCCCAGCATCCAGGGGCACCCTCCACCAGGCCCCCACTCATGTCCCCCTGCACCCCCACCCCCCCAGCATCCAGGGGCACCCTCCACCAGGCCCCCACTCATGTCCCCCTGCACCCCCACCCCCCAGCAGTCAGGGACACCCTCCACCAGGCCCCCACTCATGTCTCCCAGCACCCCCACCCCCCAGCAGTGCAGGGCACCCTCCACCAGGCACCCACACATGTCTCCCATCACCCCCACCCCCCAGCAGTGCAGGGCACCCTCCACCAGGCCCCCACTCATGTCTCCCATCACCCCCACCCCCCAGCAGTGCAGGGCACCCTCCACCAGGCCCCCCCTCATGTCCCCCTGCACCCCCACCCCTCCAGCATCCAGGGGTACCCTCCACCAGGCTGCCACTCATGTCCCCCTGCACCCCCACCCCCCAGCATCCAGGGGCACCCTCCACCAGGCCCCCACTCATGTCCAACTCATGTCTCCCATCAACCCTACCCTGCAGCAGTGCAGGGCTCCCTCCACCAGGCCCCCACTCATGTCCAACTCATGTCTCCCAGCACCCCCACCCCCCAGCAGTGCAGGGCACCCTCCAGCAGGCTCCCACTCATGTCCAACACATGTCTCCCACCACCCCCACCCCCCAGCAGTGCAGGGCACCCTCCACCAGGCCCCCACTCATGTCCAACTCATGTCTCCCAGCACCCCCACCCCCCAGCAGTGCAGGGCAAACTCCACCAGGCCCCCACTCATGACCCCATGCACCCCCACCCCGCAGCATCCAGGGGCACCCTCCACCAGGCCCCACTCAAGTCTCCCATCACCCCCGCCCCCCAGCAGTGCAGGGCACCCTCCACCAGGCCCCCACTCATGTCCCCCTGCACCCCCACCCACCAGCATCCAGGGGCACCCTCCACCAGGCCCCCACTCAATTCCAACTCATGTCTCCCAGCACCCCCACCCCCCAGCAGTGCAGGGCACCCTCCACCAGGCCCCCACTCATGTCCCCCTGCACCCCCACCCACCAGCATCCGGGGGCACCCTCCACCAGGCCCCCACTTATGTCCAACTCATGTCTCCCATCACCCCCACCCCCCAGCAGTGCAGGGCACCCTCCACCAGGCCCCCACTCATGTCCCCCTGCACCCCCACCCACCAACATCCAGGGGCACCCTCCACCAGGCCCCCACTTATGTCCAACTCATGTCTCCCATCACCCCCACCCCCCAGCAGTGCAGGGCACCCTCCACCAGGCCCCCACTCATGTCCCCCTGCACCCCCACCCCCCAGCAGTCAGCGGCACCCTCCACCAGGTCCCCACTCATGTCCAACTCATGTCTCCCTGCACCCCCACCCCCCAACATCCAGGGGCACCCTCCACCAGGCCCCCACTCATGTCCCCCTGCACCCCCACCCCCCAGCAGTCAGGGGCACCCTCCACCAGGCCCCCATTCATGTCTCCCAGCACCCCCACCCCCCGGCAGTGCAGGGCACCCTCCACCAGGCCCCCACACATGTCTCCCATCACCCCCACAGCCCAGCAGTGCAGGACACCCTCCACCAGGCCCCCACTCATGTCCCCCTGCACCCCCACCCCCCAGCAGTCAGGGGCACCCTCCACCATGCCCCTACTCATGTCCAACTCATGTCTCCCTGCACCCCCACCACCCAGCATCCAGGGGCACCCTCCACCAGGCCCCCACTCATGTCCCCCTGCACCCCCACCCCCCAGCATCCAGGGGCACCCTCCACCAGGCCCCCGCTCATGTCCCCCTGCACCCCCACCCCCCCAGCATCCAGGGGCACCCTCCACCAGGCTGCCACTCATGTCCCCCTGCACCCCCACCCCCCAGCATCCAGGGGCACCCTCCACCAGGCCCCCACTCATGTCCAACTCATGTCTCCCATCAACCCACCCTCCAGCAGTGAAGGGCACCCTCCACCAGGCCCCCACTCATGTCCAACTCATGTCTCCCAGCACCCCCACCCCCCAGCAGTGCAGGGCACCCTCCACCAGGCCCCCACTCATGTCCAACACATGTCTCCCACCACCCCCACCCCCAGCAGTGCAGGGCACCCTCCACCAGGCCCCCACTCATGTCCAACTCATGTCTCCCAGCACCCGCACCCCCCAGCAGTGCAGGGCACCCTCCACCAGGCCCCCACTCATGTCCCCATGCACCCCCACCCGCAGCATCCAGGGGCACCCTCCACCAGGCCCCACTCATGTCCAACTAATGTCTCCCATCACCCCCACCCACCAGCAGTGCAGGACACCCTCCACCAGGCCCCCACTCATGTCCGACTCATGTCTCCCAGCACCCCCACCCTCCAGCAGTGCAGGGCACCCTCCACCAGGCCCCCACTCATGTCCCCCTGCACCCTCACCCACCAGCATCCAAGGGCAGCCTCCACCAGGCCCCCACTTATGTCCAACTCATGTCTCCCATCACCCCCACCCCCCAGCAGTGCAGGGCACCCTCCACCAGGCCCCACTCATGTCCCCCTGCACCCCCACCCCCCAGCAGTCAGCGGCAACCTCCACCAGGTCCCCACTCATGTCCAACTCATGTCTCCCTGCACCCCCAGCCCCCAGCATCCAGGGGCACCCTCCACCAGGCCCCCACTCATGTCCCCCTGCACCCCCACCCCCACCCCCCAGCATCCAGGGGCACCCTCCACCAGGCCCCCACTCATGTCCCCCTGCACCCCCACTCCCCAGCATCCAGGGGCACCCTCCACCAGGCCCCCACTCATGTCCCCCTGCACCCCCACCCCCCAGCATCCAGGGGCACCCTCCACCAGGCCCCCACTCATGTCCCCCTGCACCCCCACCCCCCAGCATCCAGGGGCACCCTCCACCAGGCCCCCACTCATGTCCCCCTGCACCCCCATTCCCCAGCAGTGCAGGGCACCCTCCACCAGGCCCCCACTCATGTCTCCCAGCACCCCATCCCCCAGCAGTGCAGGGCACCCTCCACCAGGCCCCTACTCATGTCCCCCTGCACCCCCACCCCCCAGCAGTCAGGAGCACCCTACACCAGGCCCCCATTCATGTCCCCCAGCACCCCCACCCCCAGCAGTGCAGGGCACCCTCAACCAGGCCCCTACACATGTCTCCCATCACCCCCACCCCCCCAGCAGTGCAGGGCACGTTCCACCAGGCCCCCACACATGTCTCCCATCACCCCCACCCCCCAGCAGTGCAGGGCACCCTCCACCAGGCCCCCACTCATGTCCAACTCATGTCTCCCAGCACCCCCACCCCCCAGGAGTGCAGGGCACCATCCACCAGGCCCCCACTCATGTCCCCCTGCACCCCCACCCCCCAGCATCCAGGGGCACCCTCCACCAGGCCCCCACTCATGTCCAACTCATGTCTCCCATCGCCCCCACCCCCCAGCAGTGCAGGGCACCCTCCACCAGGCCCCCACTCATGTCTCCCATCACCCCCACCCCCCAGCAGTGCAGGGCACCCTCCACCAGGCCCCCACTCATGTCCCCCTGCACCCACACCACCCAGCAGTCAGGGGCACCCTCCACCAGGCCCCCACTCATGCCCAACTCATGTCTCCCTGCACCCCCACCCCCCAGCATCCAGGGACACCCTCCACCCGGTCCCCACTCATGTCCCACTGCACCCTCACCCCCCAGCATCCAGGGGCACCCTCCACCAGGCCCCCACTCTTGTCCCCCTGCACCCCCACCCCCAAGCATCTAGGGGCATCCTCCACCAGGCCCCCACTCATGTCCCCCTGCACCCCCACCCCCCAGCATCCAGGGGCACCCTCCACCAGGCCCCACTCATGTGCAACTCATGTCTCCCATCACCCCCACCCCCCAGCAGTGCAGGGCACCCTCCACCAGGCCCCCACTCATGTCCCCCTGCACCCCCACCCCCCAGCAGTCTGGAGCACCCTCCCCCAGGCCCCCATTCATGTCTCCCAGCGCCCCCACCCCCCAGCAGTGCAGGGCACCCTCCACTAGGCTCCCACACATGTCACCCATCACCCCCGCCCCCAGCAGTGCAGGGCACCCTCCACCAGGCCCCCACTCATGTCTCCCATCACCCCCACACCCCAGCAGTGCAGGGCACCCTCCACCAGGCCCCCACTCATGTCTCCCATCACCCCCACCCCCCAGCAGTGCAGGGCACCCTCCACCAGGCCCCCACTCATGTCCAACTCATGTCTCCCTGCACCCCCACCCCCCAGCATCCAGGGACACCCTTCACCAGGCCCCCACTCATGTCCCCCTGCACTCCCACACCCAAACATCCAGGGGCACCCTCCACCAGGCCCCCACTCATGTCCCCCTGCACCCCCACCCCCCAGCATCCAGGGGCACCCTCCACCAGGCCCCCACTCATGTCCCCCTGCACCCCCACCCCCCAGCAGTCAGGGGCACCCTCCACCAGGCCCCCACTCACGTCTCCCAGCACCCCCACCCCCCAGCAGTGCAGGGCACCCTCCACCAGGCCTCCACTCATGTCCCCCTGCACCCCCACGCCCCAGCAGTCAGGAGCACCCTTCACCAGGCCCCCATTCATATCTCCCAGCACCCCCACCCCCCAGCAGTGCAGGGCACCCTCCACCAGGCCCCCACACATGTCTCCCATCGCCCCCACCCCCCAGCAGTGCAGGGCACCTTCCACCAGGCCCCCACTCATGTCTCCCATCACCCCCACCCCCCAGCAGTGCAGGACCCTCCACCAGGCCCCCACTCATGTCCCCCTGCACCCCCACCCCCAGCAGTCAGGGGCACCCTCCACCAGGCCCCCACTCATGTCCAAATCATGTCTCCCTGCACCCCCACCACCCAGCATCCAGGGGCACCCTCCACCAGGCCCCCACTCATGTCCCCCTGCACCCCCACCCCCCAGCATCCAGGGGCACCCTCCACCAGGCCCCCACTCATGTCCCCCTGCACCCCCACCCCCCAGCATCCAGGGGCACCCTCCACCAGGCCCCCACTCATGTCCCCCTGCACCCCCACCCCCCCAGCATCCAGGGGCACCCTCCACCAGGCCCCCACTCATGTCCAACTCATGTCTCCCATCACCCCCACCCCCCAGCAGTGCAGGGCACCTTCCACCAGGCCCCCACTCATGTCCAACTCATGTCCCCCTGCACCCCCACCCCCCAGCAGTCAGCGGCACCCTCCACCAGGCCCCCACTCATGTCTCCCAGCACCCCCACCCCCCAGCAGTGCAGGGCACCCTCCACCAGGCCCCCACTCATGTCCCCCTGCACCCCCACCCCCCAGCAGTCAGGAGCACCCTTCACCAGGCCCCCATTCATATCTCCCAGCACCCCCACCCCCCAGCAGTGCAGGGCACCCTCCACCAGGCCCCCACACATGTCTCCCATCGCCCCCACCCCCCAGCAGTGCAGGGCACCTTCCACCAGGCCCCCACTCATGTCTCCCATCACCCCCACCCCCCAGCAGTGCAGGACCCTCCACCAGGCCCCCACTCATGTCCCCCTGCACCCCCACCATCCAGCAGTCAGGGGCACCCTCCACCAGGCCCCCACTCATGTCCAAATCATGTCTCCCTGCACCCCCACCAGCCAGCATCCAGGGGCACCCTCCACCAGGCCCCCACTCATGTCCCCCTGCACCCCCACCCCCCAGCATCCAGGGGCACCCTCCACCAGGCCCCCACTCATGTCCCCCTGCACCCCCACCCCCCAGCATCCAGGGGCACCCTCCACCAGGCCCCCACTCATGTCCCCCTGCACCCCCACCCCCCCAGCATCCAGGGGCACCCTCCACCAGGCTGCCACTCATGTCCCCCTGCACCCCCACCCCCCAGCACCCAGGGGCACCCTCCACCAGGCCCCCACTCATGTCCAACTCATGTCTCCCATCACCCCCACCCCCCAGCAGTGCAGGGCACCTTCCACCAGGCCCCCACTCATGTCCAACTCATGTCTCCCAGCACCCCCACCCCCCAGCAGTGCAGGGCACCCTCCACCAGGCCCCCACTCATGTCCAACACATGCCTCCCACCACCCCCACCCCCCAGCAGTGCAGGGCACCCTCCACAAGGCCCCCACTCATGTCCAACTCATGTCTCCCAGCACCCCCACCTCCCAGCACCCCCACCCCCCAGCAGTGCAGGGCACCCTCCACCAGGCCCCCACTCATGTCCAATTCATGTCTCCCAGCACACCCACCCCCCAGCAGTGCAGGGCACCCTCCACCAGGCCCCCACTCATGTCCAACTCATGTCTCCCAGCACCCCCACCTCCCTGCACCCCCACGCCCCAGCAGTCAGGAGCACCCTTCACCAGGCCCCCATTCATATCTCCCAGCACCCCCACCCCCCAGCAGTGCAGGGCACCCTCCACCAGGCCCCCACACATGTCTCCCATCGCCCCCACCCCCCAGCAGTGCAGGGCACCTTCCACCAGGCCCCCACTCATGTCTCCCATCACCCCCACCCCCCAGCAGTGCAGGACCCTCCACCAGGCCCCCACTCATGTCCCCCTGCACCCCAACCCCCAGCAGTCAGGGGCACCCTCCACCAGGCCCCCACTCATGTCCAAATCATGTCTCCCTGCACCCCCACCACCCAGCATCCAGGGGCACCCTCCACCAGGCCCCCACTCATGTCCCCCTGCACCCCCACCCCCCAGCATCCAGGGGCACCCTCCACCAGGCCCCCACTCATGTCCCCCTGCACCCCCACCCCCCAGCATCCAGGGGCACCCTCCACCAGGCCCCCACTCATGTCCCCCTGCACCCCGACCCCCCCAGCATCCAGGGGCACCCTCCACCAGGCCCCCACTCATGTCCAACTCATGTCTCCCATCACCCCCACCCCCCAGCAGTGCAGGGCACCTTCCACCAGGCCCCCACTCATGTCCAACTCATGTCCCCCTGCACCCCCACCCCCCAGCAGTCAGCGGCACCCTCCACCAGGCCCCCACTCATGTCTCCCAGCACCCCCACCCCCCAGCAGTGCAGGGCACCCTCCACCAGGCCCCCACTCATGTCCCCCTGCACCCCCACCCCCCAGCAGTCAGGAGCACCCTTCACCAGGCCCCCATTCATATCTCCCAGCACCCCCACCCCCCAGCAGTGCAGGGCACCCTCCACCAGGCCCCCACACATGTCTCCCATCGCCCCCACCCCCCAGCAGTGCAGGGCACCTTCCACCAGGCCCCCACTCATGTCTCCCATCACCCCCACCCCCCAGCAGTGCAGGACCCTCCACCAGGCCCCCACTCATGTCCCCCTGCACCCCCACCATCCAGCAGTCAGGGGCACCCTCCACCAGGCCCCCACTCATGTCCAAATCATGTCTCCCTGCACCCCCACCAGCCAGCATCCAGGGGCACCCTCCACCAGGCCCCCACTCATGTCCCCCTGCACCCCCACCCCCCAGCATCCAGGGGCACCCTCCACCAGGCCCCCACTCATGTCCCCCTGCACCCCCACCCCCCAGCATCCAGGGGCACCCTCCACCAGGCCCCCACTCATGTCCCCCTGCACCCCCACCCCCCCAGCATCCAGGGGCACCCTCCACCAGGCTGCCACTCATGTCCCCCTGCACCCCCACCCCCCAGCACCCAGGGGCACCCTCCACCAGGCCCCCACTCATGTCCAACTCATGTCTCCCATCACCCCCACCCCCCAGCAGTGCAGGGCACCTTCCACCAGGCCCCCACTCATGTCCAACTCATGTCTCCCAGCACCCCCACCCCCCAGCAGTGCAGGGCACCCTCCACCAGGCCCCCACTCATGTCCAACACATGCCTCCCACCACCCCCACCCCCCAGCAGTGCAGGGCACCCTCCACAAGGCCCCCACTCATGTCCAACTCATGTCTCCCAGCACCCCCACCTCCCAGCACCCCCACCCCCCAGCAGTGCAGGGCACCCTCCACCAGGCCCCCACTCATGTCCAATTCATGTCTCCCAGCACACCCACCCCCCAGCAGTGCAGGGCACCCTCCACCAGGCCCCCACTCATGTCCAACTCATGTCTCCCAGCACCCCCACCTCCCAGCACCCCCACCCCCCAGCAGTGCAGGGCACCCTCCACCAGGCCCCCACTCATGTCCAACTCATGTCTCCCAGCACCCCCACCCCCCAGCAGTGCAGGGCACCCTCCACCAGGCCCCCACTCATGTCCCCCTGCACCTCCACCCACCAGCACCCAAGGGCACCCTCCACCAGGCCCCCACTCATGTCCAACTCATGTTTCCCAGCACCCCCACCCCCCAGCAGTGCAGGGCACCCTCCACCAGGCCCCCACTCATGTCCCCCTGCACCCCCACCCACCAGCATCCAAGGGCACCCTCCACCAGGCCCCCACTCATGTCCAACTCATGTTTCCCATCACCCCCACCCCCCAGCAGTGCAGGGCACCCTCCACCAGCCCCCCACTCATGTCCCCCTGGACCCCCACGCCCCAGCAGTCAGCGGCACCCTCCACCAGGTCCCCACTCATGTCCAACTCATGTCTCCCTGCACCCCCACCCCCAGCATTCAGGGGCACCCTCCACTAGGCCCCCACTCATGTCCCCCTGCACCCCCACCCCCCAGCATCCAGGGGCACCCTCCACGAGGCCCCCACTCATGTCTCCCTGCACCCCCCCCAGCATCCAGGGGCACCCTCCACCAGGCCCCCACTCATGTCCCCCTGCACCCCCACCCCCCAGCATCCAGGGGCACCCTCCACCAGGCCCCCACTCATTTCCCCCTTCACCCCCACCCCCCAGCATCCAGGGGCACCCTGCACCAGGCCCCCACTCATGTCCCCCTGCACCCCCACCCCCCAGCAGTCAGGGGCACCCTCCACCAGGCCCCCACTCATGTCTCCCAGCACCCCCACCCCCCAGCAGTGCAGGGCACCCTCCACCAGGCCCCCACTCATGTCCCCCTGCACCCCCACCCCCCAGCAGTCAGGAGCACCCGACACCAGGCCCCCATTCATGTCTCCCAGCACCCCCACCCCCCAGCAGTGCAGGGCACCCTCCACCAGGCCCCCACACATGTCTCCCATCACCCCCACCCCCCAGCAGTGCAGGGCACCCTCCACCAGGCCCCCACTTATGTCCAACTCATGTCCCCCTGCACCCCCACCCCCCAGCAGTCAGCGGCACCCTCCACCAGGCCCCCATTCATGTCTCCCAGCACCCCCACCCCCCAGCAGTGCAGGGCACCCTCCACCAGGCCCCCACACATGTCTCCCATCACCCCCACCGCCCAGCAGTGCAGGACACCCTCCACCAGGCCCGCACTCATGTCCCCCTGCACCCCCACCCCCCAGCAGTCAGGGGCACCCTCCACCAGGCCCCCACTCATGTCCAACTCATGTCTCCCTGCACCCCCACCACCCAGCATCCAGGGGCAGCCTCCACCAGGCCCCCACTCATGTCCCCCTGCACCCCCACCCCCCAGCATCCAGGGGCACCCTCCACCAGGCCCCCGCTCATGTCCCCCTGCACCCCCACCCCCCCAGCATCCAGGGGCACCCTCCACCAGGCTGCCACTCATGTCCCCCTGCACCCCCACCCCCCAGCATCCAGGGGCACCCTCCACCAGGCCCCCACTCATGTCCAACTCATGTCTCCCATCAACCCCACCCTCCAGCAGTGAAGGCCACCCTCCACCAGGCCCCCACTCATGTCCAACTCATGTCTCCCAGCACCCCCACCCCCCAGCAGTGCAGGGCACCCTCCACCAGGCCCCCACTCATGTCCAACACGTCTCCCACCACCCCCACCCCCCAGCAGTGCAGGACACCCTCCACCAGGCCCCCACTCATGTCCAACTCATGTCTCCCAGCACCCCCACCCCCCAGCAGTGCAGGGCACCCTCCACCAGGCCCCCACTCATGTCCCCATGCACCCCCACCCCCCAGCAGTCAGCGGCACCCTCCACCAGGTCCCCACTCATGTCCAACTCATGTCTCCCTGCACCCCCACCCCCAGCATCCAGGGGCACCCTCCACCAGGCCCCCACTCATGTCCCCCTGCACCCCCACCCCACCCCCCAGCATCCAGGGGCACCCTCCACCAGGCCCCCACTCATGTCTCCCTGCACCCCCACCCCCCAGCATCCAGGGGCACCCTCCACCAGGCCTACACTCATGTCCCCCTGCACCCCCACCCCCCAGCATCCAGGGGCACCCTCCACCAGGCCCCCACTCATGTCCCCCTGCACCCCCACCCCCCAGCATCCAGGGGCACCCTCCACCAGGCCCCCACTCATGTCCCCCTGCACCCCCACCCCCCAGCAGTCAGGGGCACCCTCCACCAGGCCCCCACTCATGTCTCCCAGCACCCCCACCCCCCAGCAGTGCAGGGCACCCTCCACCAGGCCCCCACTCATGTCCCCCTGCACCCCCACCCCCCAGCAGTCAGGAGCACCCTACACCAGGCCCCCATTCATGTCTCCCAGCACCCCCACCCCCCAGCAGTGCAGGGCAGCCTCCACCAGGCCCCCACACATGTCTCCCATCACCCCCACCCCCAGCAGTGCAGGGCACCCTCCACCAGGCCCCCACTCATGTCTCCCATCACCCCCACCCCCCAGCAGTGCAGGGCACCCTCCACAAGGCCCCAACTCATGTCCCCCTGCACCCCCACCCCCCAGCAGTCAGGGGCACCCTCCACCAGGCCCCCACTCATGTCCAACTCATGTCTCCCTGCACCCCCACCACCCAGCATCCAGGGTCACCCTCCACCAGGCCCCCACTCATGTCCCTCTGCACCCCCACACCCCAGCATCCAGGGGCACCCTCCACCAGGCCCCCACTCATGTCCCCCTGCACCCCCACCCCCCAGCATCCAGGGGCACCCTCCACCAGGCCCCCGATCATGTCCCCCTGCACCCCCCAGCATCCAGGGGCACCCTCCACCAGGCCCCCACTCATGTCTCACATAACCCCCACCCCCAGCAGTGCAAGGCACCCTCCACCAGGCCCCCACTCATGTCCAACTCATGTCTCCCAGCACCCCCACCCCCCAGCAGTGCAGGGCACCCTCCACCAGGCCCCCACTCATGTCCAACTCATGTCTCCCAGCACCCCCACCCCCCAGCAGTGCAGGGCACCCTCCACCAGGCCCCCACTCATGTCCAACTCATGTCTCCCAGCACCCCCACCCCCCAGCAGTGCAGGGCACCCTCCACCAGGCCCCAACTCATGTCCCCCTGCACCCCCACCCCCCAGCATCCAGGGGCACCCTCCACCAGGCCCCCACTCATGTCCCCCTGCACCCCCACCCCCCAGCATCCAGGGGCACCCTCCACCAGGCCCCCACTCATGTCCCCTTGCACCCCCACCCCCCAGCATCCAGGGGCACCCTCCACCAGGCTGCCACTCATGTCCCCCTGCACCCCCACCCCCAGCATCCAGGGGCACCCTCCACCGACCCCCACTCATGTCCAACTCATGTCTCCCATCACCCCCACCCCCCAGCAGTGCAGGGCACCCTCCACCAGGCCCCCACTCATGTCCAACTCATGTCTCCCAGCACCCCCACCCCCCAGCAGTGCAGGGCACCCTCCACCAGGCCCCCACTCATGTCCAACACATGTCTCCCACCACCCCCACCCCCCAGCAGTGCAGGGCACCCTCCACCAGGCCCCCACTCATGTTCAACTCATGTCTCCCAGCACCCCCACCCCCCAGCAGTGCAGGGCACCCTCCACCAGGCCCCCACTCATGTCCCCATGCACCCCCACCCCCCAGCAGTCAGCGGCACCGTCCACCAGGTCCCCACTCATGTCCAACTCATGTCTCCCTGCACCCCCACCCCCAGCATCCAGGGGCACCCTCCAACAGGCCCCCACTCATGTCCCCCTGCACCCCCACCCCACCCCCAGCATCCAGGGGCACCCACCACCAGGCCCCCACTCATGTCTCCCTGCACCCCCACCCCCCAGCATCCAGGGGCACCCTCCACCAGGCCCCCACTCATGTCCCCCTGCACCCCCAACCCCCAGCATCCAGGGGCACCCTCCACCAGGCCCCCACTCATGTCCCCCTGCACCCCCACCCCCCAGCATCCAGGGGCACCCTCCACCAGGCCCCCACTCATGTCCCCCTGCACTCCCACCCCCCAGCAGTCAGGGGCACCCTCCACCAGGCCCCCACTCATGTCTCCCAGCACCCCCACCCCCCAGCAGTAAAGGGCACCCTCCACCAGGCCCCCACTCATGTCCCCCTGCACCCCCACCCCCCAGCAGTCAGGAGCACCCTACACCAGGCCCCCATTCATGTCTCCCAGCACCCCCACCCCCCAGCAGTGCAGGGCACCCTCCACCAGGCCCCCACACATGTCTCCCATCACCCCCACCCCCCAGCAGTGCAGGGCACCATCCACCAGGCCCCCACTCATGTCTCCCATCACCCCCACCACCCAGCAGTGCAGGGCACCCTCCACCAGGCCCCAACTCATGTCTCCCTGCACCCCCACCACCCAGCATCCAGGGTCACCCTCCACCAGGCCCCCACTTATGTCCCCCTGCACCCCCACACCCCAGCATCCAGGGGCACCCTCCACCAGGCCCCCACTCATGTCCCCCTGCACCCCCACCCCACAGCATCCATGGGCACCCTCCACCAGGCCCCCACTCATGTCCCCCTGCACCCCCACCCCCCAGCATCCAGGGGCACCCTCCACCAGGCCCCCGCTCATGTCCCCCTGCACCCCCACCCCCCAGCATCCAGGGGCACCCTCCACTGTTAGGGAGAATTCTCTGTTTAGGCTGAATTTCCCTCCCTAGTGAGTCCCCCAGCAGCTTTGCTGGATTTCTGGGGTTTAATTTTTTCTCCTGCCAAGAGTGAGACTCTTTTACCCTCACTCTTGGACATGTTGAACTGTGTTATCTTGGACAAACCTTGTGTTGAATGGGCTATGGGGTCTTTTACTCCATAAGGCCTCATGTATTTTTGTGATGTGGGTTACACCGCACCCTCTGTGCCGTGACCCAGGGGTGTCCTAGGGACTCCCCAACATAGACTCCATACCCTGGGACTGACTACTGTCTCCCAGGGCATGTAAAGTCACCAAAGACTTTGCTAGTCTTGAATCCTGAACAGAACCAGTACAAACCATCATATTGTGGACGTACTGGCTGGGGCAATTCGATTGCCCCAGGGTCTGTTAGTCGAGGGGGCACGTCTCCGTCCCCCCTGATCGAGTTTTGGCTGGTGGCAGTGGAAACTACGTTTTATATTCGACCGCGAATATTTTCCTATGGGATTTCCCATTGTTTTAGGCTAACACATTTAATTATTTATTTACGGTAGCCTTAAACATACCGCCGGTTTATATATTTATTTTTATAACTCCGGTGGGGACTTTTTGCCAAAACTTGATTCTAAAATGGCGTTGGTGTTCGCCTCTGTAACTCTGACCCAAAGTGGAGCCCTTTGTTCCACTTTTGGCGGGCTTCTCCACAGAAGCCCTCCAAAGTGGTGCCACTCTGTCTGGGGTACTTAGGAGGGGTGGAGGGGGATTTAGGCACCCTGGACTGAGTTACCTTGGTAACTCAAGTCGCACTCCGTCCTGATTGGCCCAAGTGGTGAGCCGCCCGGCTCACCACTTAGCATGTTTGAGTGACAGCTAGGCTGGGTGAATGGGGGTTTGCTGCATAAAAGCAGGGCTTTGGGGACTGGGACTTCAGAAGTCGCCACAGGACCAAGAATCCGACGAGGGAAGAGCTGAGCCGACCTGCTTCGACGACACCACCCGGTGGAGCCCTGCTGAACCGTCTCACCACTTTTTCCCGACGACCGAGGAGAACTCTTAACGGAGTGGCTCCTTCCCTTTACTGGTGGGGACAACCAGTTTTCGCCTTCTTTTCGCTTCTCGAGGTATCTCGTGGCCGCCTTGCCAGTGCCAAGCACCCCGGCAACCGGAACCCCACCACTTTTACCTCAAACCACGAAAGTCGGTACAACCCTTTAACCGGAGGACTCCGCGGCTGGTTTCTTCCCGGGCAGTGCAACGACCTTCTTCTTCTGCTCTTCAGCGAGAACTTCTTCTCCCCTGACCGACGTCGAGCCTTGCTGCCACTGCCTGGAACAACTGCCACCGCTGGAGGATCCTTTCCGCTTAAGGTACCGTGTTCCGCCTGGCTTCCCTTGCTACCGACTGTACGGGGTAGATTTAGCCCCCGGCTTTCGAACCTGGGAGTGCCTGGGACACCCTGGCTAAACTTTCTAAGCCACTCTAAACTCTTTCTAACTCTTTGCAAGACTTTGAATCCCTAATAACAGTGTGATCTTGGGCACATTTTCGCTCCGGCTACTCTAAGAGTGGGCCCTGCCCAGTGACTTTTTGCTCACCTGTGACTTTGTGCTTCTTTGAGCCTATTGCAAGTGTTCTGGACCTTAGAGTGGTGTGTTTAACCCATTTCTGCTTTTTCTCTCCCTTTCTTGGAAACTACTAGAGTGTCATCTAACGTTAAGCACTCACCTCTGTTTTAATTAAGTGGTGTTAACCTAGAGTTGTCTAGATAGGAGAAAGGATTGAATCTACTTTCGTTATAACTGTGTTTGAAGTGTTTACTATATTTTGCTAGAGTGTTTTTAACTTATGTGTATTTTAAATAAATAACTATATACTTTTGAAACCAAGCTCTGGTCAGTGTTTGCTTGTGCTATTGTATTTTGGTACATATTGTGTATACTTTGCATACTGCCTAACTCTTCTTGAGAGAAGTCTGACTGCTCAGCCACAGCTACCAGGTAAATCTGGGTGGTACAGACTGCTACCAAAGGGGTTTACTGCTCTACCTGTAGTCTTAAATCTTTTGCAGTGTTCCCCAAGGGAACTGCACAGGTTTCTGCCTAACACTGGTGTACAGCGGTGGGATTTGTATTGAGTATACATTTTATTGTGCTTTAGATACCTTAGTGCAACTAACCACAAAGCTTAGCAAAAAAAAAAAAAAGTAATCCTCTAACATGTCAGTTATAGAAAGCTATAGTCAAGAGTCCCTTGCAGCCAAAACTGCTGATTGTTTAAGAGTGCTCTGTAAACATAAGGATCTCCTGACTAAGGGCAAGAAAATGGAGCTGATTGAAAGATTGTTGGCTAACCAAAGTCTGGGTGATGGTTCAGAGGAACCTACCACTCCAGCAACTGTAGATGACAGTATTGAAGTTAACATGGAGCAAAATGTTGATGATTCTGAGGAAGAGTCAGAAGAGGAGGGTGAGGCTGTTGTAACTGTCCCCCCTAGGCCTCTGCCTGCTCTACCTGCTGTACCTACTGGACCTTTACCAGGTCCCACCTTTAGTCCTCAGTACTTTGAACTGGAGAAAATGAAGCTAGAATTGGAGTATAAGAAACTTAATGCTCAAACTGACAAAGAATTAAGGCTAAGGGAAATGGAGCTCAAGTATGACTTAGAAATGAAGAAATTATCTGTTGAGAATGCTTCTCTCTCTGGCTCCTCTAGAAGTTCCAGTCCTAAAAGACCCCGGATGCCTAAAGAATTGGTTGGTATGTATGAGCCTAAGTTGGATGTGTTGGATTGGTTGTCTCTGTTTGAATATAATCATGGGCTCCAGAACATCACAGGAAATGACTTGCTCACCTGGTTGTTCTCTAGGCTTCCCCCTGTTGCAACTGATGTGGTAATGGAGATGGGGGAGGAGGATAGGAAGGACTATGAATGTGTGAAACTAGCTTTGATAGCTAGGTTTGGGAAAACCCCTTCCCAGTATCTTAAGAGGTTTAGGAGCCTCAAAAAGCATGATGGTACCCCTTGGGCTACCTGGGTGAATGAATGTTTGAAAAACTTAGAGGGATGGATTAAGGGTTACAAGGTGAACACTTATGAAGGTATGAAGAATTTGTTTATGTTGGAGACTATTTATGATGCCTGCTCTCCTGAGCTCAGACAACACTTGGCTGATTCCAGGGAATTGGATTCCCGGAAACTAGCTAAGGCTGCCGACTTGTGGGTTGCCAACAGGGCCACTCACAGGGATTCTGGGGTAACTCAGAAGAAGGATGGGGAGAAACAGTCTAAAAAGGACTCCAAAGAGAATTCTAATACTACAAATTCCAAAGAGGGCCCCAAACAAAACTATAAGGGTAAGCCACAGGGGAAACCAAATCAGGCTAGTGTACCTCCTGGTCCCAGACCAGAAGGAGGTCAGAACAAGCCTCCATTCCAGCGAGCCTTTGGCTCATGCTTTGTTTGTAAGGCTACTGACCATGTGAAAGGAGATCCCAGATGTAAGGGTAAACCTTCAGGGGTCCAGCTTTCCTCCTTAGCCTTCGCTCCAGAAGAGGAAGTACAAATGGCAAGTGGAAACTTTCTATTACTAGCTGATGAACCCACTGGAGTCTCAGCTAGTGTTTCTTTAGTCTCTCTGGGGTTGTGGGAACAACAGAATTTAGATGTCTATAACTCTATCCCAGATAATACTAAAGAGTATTATAAGGACAGTGTCCAGGTGAATGGTCAGGAGACTCCTGCCATTAGGGACACTGGAGCCAGCATAACTGTGGTGGATGAATCATTTTTCAAGGCAGAGGATGTTGCTAAGGCACCCAAATGCCTCACCAAGTTAGCTGGTGGGCCTGTGCAGATGTGTCCCCAGTTACCAGTTCTCATCCAATGTAATGATATGGCTGTAAAAATACCTGTCAGTGTACAATGTGAAGTGCCAGGTAGGGTTCTGTTGGGTAATGACCTCAAAGCTCTTGGAGTTGTATCTCATACCCCCAGACCTCCTAGCAAAAGGTTCCAGGAACTCACAAAACCTGCAAGAGAGAAAACCCTGAGAGGGTTATCTCAGGAGATGATGACAGAAATCACTCCTCTCCCACTGGAGCAACTTACTGCAGTAACTACCCGATCAGGAGCAAAGGGGCAACCCAAGACTCCTAGGAGAAAGCCAGCAGCAAGCACTCCAGTGCTTCCAACAAGGACTTCCCCTAGGTTGTCCAAAGTTACACCTGTAACTCCACCTCCAGCTGAGGCTGAGAGGGAGGTACAACCCTGTGTGGTTGAGCTAGACTCTGAGGAAGAGCTAGAAGGAGGCCCCAACCTTATTGGAGATTTGGACCCTGAGGACCATCCTGAGCTACAGTCTTTACTGGCAGAAGGTGGGCCTAGCAGGGCAGCTTTTCGTAAGGGGCAAAGAGAATGTCCAACTCTGGAAGGTCTCCGCCACCAGGCAGCTTCTCAAGCTGATGGGCAAGAGCCTGGGAAGTATAGGTTGCACTGGGAAGATGGCCTCTTCTACAGTGAACCCACTGAGTCTGAACCTGGAGACTACAAACGCCTTGTAGTCCCACAAGAGAACAGACAACAGTTCTTACAACTAGCCCATGAGATACCTTTGGCTGGTCACTTGAGTTTCAAGAAGACCAAGGAAAGGCTCTCACTCTACTTTTATTGGCCAAAGATGGGGGCTGAAGTAGATAGATATTGTAAGAGCTGCCATACCTGCCAGACTTCTGGTAAGGTTGGTTCCAAGAATGTGGCACCTTTAGTGCCTCTCCCAGTTGTGGGAGTCCCATTTGAGAGGGTAGGGATTGACATTGTTGGTCCCCTTGATCCTCCAACCTCCTCAGGCAACAGGTTTATCCTTGTTGTAGTAGACCATGCTACTAGGTACCCTGAGGCCATTCCTATGAGGACTGTTACAGCTCCGGCTGTGGCTAAGGCCCTCCTGGGTATTTTTACCAGGGTTGGGTTTCCTAAGGAGGTAATCTCTGACAGGGGGTCAAACTTTATGTCCCACTACATGAAGGCCATGTGGAAAACCTGTGGAGTTACCTACAAGTTCTCAACCGCATACCACCCTCAGACAAACGGGTTGGTTGAAAGGTTTAACAGAACCATGAAGAGCATGATAGGTGCTTTGGAAGAACCCCTTAAGAAAAAGTGGGACCTTCTACTGCCATGCCTTCTCTTTGCTTATAGAGAAGTCCCTCAGGAGGGAGTAGGTTATTCTCCCTTTGAGCTTCTCTATGGCCATCCAGTCAGAGGTCCATTGGCCCTGATTAAGGAGGGGTTGGAAGGTGCTCCTCCCCTCAAGCCAGTCAGAGTGACTGACTATGTGATAGGTCTCCGGAGGAGAATGTCACACATGATGGCAGAAGCAAGTGACAACTTGAAAGCTGGTCAAGCCCTGGTCAAACATTGGCACGACCAGAAGGCTAACATGGTTGAGTTTACTCAAGACCAGCTAGTTCTAGTTATGCTCCCAACAAGGCAGAGGGCCTTGCAAGACAAATGGATGGGACCCTTCAAGGTTGTGGGAAAACTTGGAGAGGTCAACTATCTGGTGGATCTGGGCAGACCCAGGGAAGCTCCTAGAGTCTTCCACACCAACCGACTAAAAGCATACATCTCCAGACCTGATGTAGGAGCCTTGCTTCTAGCTTCAGCTGCAGAGGAGGAAGAGAGTGAATCTCTCCCTGATCTCCTCAGAGGTGTACCTTTAGATGAAAAAGTTGAAGGAGTCAATCTCTCTTCAGACCTGACACCTGAGCAACAAGAGGAGTGCAAATCTATGTTAAATCAGTTTGCCTCCCTGTTCTCACTGTCACCAGGCTTGACCCCTTGGGGCCAGCATGAGATACTCACTGGTGACTGTCTGCCAGTCAAAAGCAGAGGATACAGAATGTCAGAACATATCAGAGCCCACATCAAAGGAGAGGTCAAGAAGATGCTTGATCTCGGGGTAATAGAGCCCTCTACTAGTCCATGGTCTAGCCCAGTTGTGTTAGTACCAAAGGCAGGATCCAAAGACTTGAGATTCTGTGTGGACTATAGAGCTCTAAATGCAGTCACCAAGACTGATGCCCACCCTTTGCCCAGGACAGATGAGTTGGTGGATAAACTTGGTGCAGCCAAGTACCTCAGCACATTTGACCTGACGTCAGGCTATTGGCAAATAGCCCTGACAGACCATGCCAAGGAGAAAACTGCATTTTCAACCCCAGTTGGCTTGTACCAGTTTAAGGTCATGCCTTTTGGACTAAAAAATGCACCTGCCACGTTCCAAAGGATGGTGAACCAAGTTCTGGCTGGGATGGAAGATTTCTGCATGGCATACTTGGATGACATTGCAGTCTTCAGCCACTCCTGGGAAGAACATGTGAACCACCTAGGACATGTGTTGCAGGCTCTGGAACAGGCCCATTTGACAATCAAAGCCAGTAAGTGCCAGATTGGTCAAAGTAAAGTGGTCTACCTTGGACATGAGGTAGGAGGTGGAGAAATAAGGCCTTTGCCCAGCAAGATTGAAGCTGTGCAAAATTGGACAACACCAACTACTCAAACCCAAGTGAGAGCTTTTTTAGGCCTCACTGGATATTACAGGAATTTCATTGAGAACTATGGGACCATAGCTTCTCCACTGAATGTAATCTCCTCTCCCAAATTCCCTAAAAAGGTAAAATGGAATGATGAGTGCAATCAGGCCTTTGAAAAACTGAAGAGAGCTCTTTGCCAAGCTCCAGTATTGAGAGCTCCTGACTACCACCAACCTTTCATTGTACAAACTGATGCTTCCAATGTAGGTATAGGTACAGTTCTAAGCCAACTGGATGAGAAGGGTAGGGAGCACCCCATTTGCTTCATCAGTAGGAAACTGAAGGATCCTGAGACAAGGTGGGCAACTATCGAAAGAGAATGCTTTGCTATTGTGTGGGCACTGAAGAAGTTTAGGCCATACTTGTATGGTTCTACTTTTGTTATTCAGACTGACCACCAACCCTTGAGATGGTTAATGCAAATGAAAGGGGAAAATCCAAAACTATTGAGATGGTCAATCTGCCTGCAAGGGTTTGATTTCACCATTGAGCACAGGTCAGGGTGTCACCATCAAAATGCTGATGGACTCTCTAGGATGTATATCATCGACTAGAGGTATGAGGTTCATCCAGGAGTGGATTAAATCCTCCTGTCCCTTAGTCTGGGGGGGGCGAGTGTTAGGGAGAATTCTCTGTTTAGGCTGAATTTCCCTCCCTAGTGAGTCCCCCAGCAGCTTTGCTGGATTTCTGGGGTTTAATTTTTTCTCCTGCCAAGAGTGAGACTCTTTTACCCTCACTCTTGGACATGTTGAACTGTGTTATCTTGGACAAACCTTGTGTTGAATGGGCTATGGGGTCTTTTACTCCATAAGGCCTCATGTATTTTTGTGATGTGGGTTACACCGCACCCTCTGTGCCGTGACCCAGGGGTGTCCTAGGGACTCCCCAACATAGACTCCATACCCTGGGACTGACTACTGTCTCCCAGGGCATGTAAAGTCACCAAAGACTTTGCTAGTCTTGAATCCTGAACAGAACCAGTACAAACCATCATATTGTGGACGTACTGGCTGGGGCAATTCGATTGCCCCAGGGTCTGTTAGTCGAGGGGGCACGTCTCCGTCCCCCCTGATCGAGTTTTGGCTGGTGGCAGTGGAAACTACGTTTTATATTCGACCGCGAATATTTTCCTATGGGATTTCCCATTGTTTTAGGCTAACACATTTAATTATTTATTTACGGTAGCCTTAAACATACCGCCGGTTTATATATTTATTTTTATAACTCCGGTGGGGACTTTTTGCCAAAACTTGATTCTAAAATGGCGTTGGTGTTCGCCTCTGTAACTCTGACCCAAAGTGGAGCCCTTTGTTCCACTTTTGGCGGGCTTCTCCACAGAAGCCCTCCAAAGTGGTGCCACTCTGTCTGGGGTACTTAGGAGGGGTGGAGGGGGATTTAGGCACCCTGGACTGAGTTACCTTGGTAACTCAAGTCGCACTCCGTCCTGATTGGCCCAAGTGGTGAGCCGCCCGGCTCACCACTTAGCATGTTTGAGTGACAGCTAGGCTGGGTGAATGGGGGTTTGCTGCATAAAAGCAGGGCTTTGGGGACTGGGACTTCAGAAGTCGCCACAGGACCAAGAATCCGACGAGGGAAGAGCTGAGCCGACCTGCTTCGACGACACCACCCGGTGGAGCCCTGCTGAACCGTCTCACCACTTTTTCCCGACGACCGAGGAGAACTCTTAACGGAGTGGCTCCTTCCCTTTACTGGTGGGGACAACCAGTTTTCGCCTTCTTTTCGCTTCTCGAGGTATCTCGTGGCCGCCTTGCCAGTGCCAAGCACCCCGGCAACCGGAACCCCACCACTTTTACCTCAAACCACGAAAGTCGGTACAACCCTTTAACCGGAGGACTCCGCGGCTGGTTTCTTCCCGGGCAGTGCAACGACCTTCTTCTTCTGCTCTTCAGCGAGAACTTCTTCTCCCCTGACCGACGTCGAGCCTTGCTGCCACTGCCTGGAACAACTGCCACCGCTGGAGGATCCTTTCCGCTTAAGGTACCGTGTTCCGCCTGGCTTCCCTTGCTACCGACTGTACGGGGTAGATTTAGCCCCCGGCTTTCGAACCTGGGAGTGCCTGGGACACCCTGGCTAAACTTTCTAAGCCACTCTAAACTCTTTCTAACTCTTTGCAAGACTTTGAATCCCTAATAACAGTGTGATCTTGGGCACATTTTCGCTCCGGCTACTCTAAGAGTGGGCCCTGCCCAGTGACTTTTTGCTCACCTGTGACTTTGTGCTTCTTTGAGCCTATTGCAAGTGTTCTGGACCTTAGAGTGGTGTGTTTAACCCATTTCTGCTTTTTCTCTCCCTTTCTTGGAAACTACTAGAGTGTCATCTAACGTTAAGCACTCACCTCTGTTTTAATTAAGTGGTGTTAACCTAGAGTTGTCTAGATAGGAGAAAGGATTGAATCTACTTTCGTTATAACTGTGTTTGAAGTGTTTACTATATTTTGCTAGAGTGTTTTTAACTTATGTGTATTTTAAATAAATAACTATATACTTTTGAAACCAAGCTCTGGTCAGTGTTTGCTTGTGCTATTGTATTTTGGTACATATTGTGTATACTTTGCATACTGCCTAACTCTTCTTGAGAGAAGTCTGACTGCTCAGCCACAGCTACCAGGTAAATCTGGGTGGTACAGACTGCTACCAAAGGGGTTTACTGCTCTACCTGTAGTCTTAAATCTTTTGCAGTGTTCCCCAAGGGAACTGCACAGGTTTCTGCCTAACATCCACCAGGCCCCCACTCATGTCTCACATAACCCCCACCCCCAGCAGTGCAAGGCACCCTCCACCAGGCCCCCACTCATGTCCAACTCATGTCTCCCAGCACCCCCACCCCCCAGCAGTGCAGGGCACCCTCCACCAGGCCCCCACTCATGTCCAACTCATGTCTCCCAGCACCCCCACCCCCCAGCAGTGCAGGGCACCCTCCACCAGGCCCCCACTCATGTCCAACTCATGTCTCCCAGCACCCCCACCCCCCAGCAGTGCAGGGCACCCTCCACCAGGCCCCCACTCATGTCCCCCTGCACCCCCACCCCCCAGCATCCAGGGGCACCCTCCACCAGGCCCCCACTCATGTCCCCCTGCACCCCCACCCCCCAGCATCCAGGGGCACCCTCCACCAGGCCCCCACTCATGTCCCCTTGCACCCCCACCCCCCCAGCATCCAGTGGCACCCTCCACCAGGCTGCAACTCATGTCCCCCTGCACCCCCACCCCCAGCATCCAGGGGCACCCTCCACCGGCCCCCACTCATGTCCAACTCATGTCTCCCATCACCCCCACCCCCCAGCAGTGCAGGGCACCCTCCACCAGGCCCCACACTCATGTCCAACACATGTCTCCCAGCACCCCCACCAGTGCAGGGCACCCTCCACCAGGCCCCCACTCATGTCCAACACATGTCTCCCACCACCCCCACCCCCCAGCAGTGCAGGGCACCCTCCACCAGGCCCCCACTCATGTCCCCCTGCACCCCCACCTCGCAGCATCCAGGGGCACCCTCCACCAGGCCCCACTCATGTCCAACTCATGTCTCCCATCACCCCCACCCCCCAGCCGTGCAGGGCACCCTCCACCAGGCCCCCACTCATGTCCAACTCATGTCTCCCAGCACCCCCACCCCCCAGCAGTGCAGGGCACCCTCCACCAGGCCCCCAATCATGTCCAACTCATGTCTCCCAGCACCCCCACCCCCCAGCAGTGCAGGGCACCCTCCACCAGGCCCCCACTCATGTCCCCCTGCACCCCCACCCACCAGCATCCAAGGGCACACTCCACCAGGCCCCCACTCATGTCCAACTCATGTCTCCCATCACCCCCACCCCCCAGCAGTGCAGGGCACCCTCCACCAGGCCCCCACTCATGTCCCCCTGCACCCCCACCCCCCAGCAGTCAGCGGCACCCTCCACCAGGTCCCCACTCATGTCCAACTCATGTCTCCCTGCACCCCCACCCCCCAGCATCCAGGGGCACCCTCCACCAGGCCCCCACTCATGTCCCCCTGCACCCCCACCCCCCAGCATCCAGGGGCACCATCCACCAGGCCCCCACTCATGTCCCCCTGCACCCCCACCCCCCAGCATCCAGGGGCACCCTCCACCAGGCCCCCACTCATGTCCCCCTGCACCCCCACCCCCCAGCAGTCAGGGACACCCTCCACCAGGCCCCCACTCATGTCTCCCAGCACCCCCACCCCCCAGCAGTGCAGGGCACCCTCCACCAGGCACCCACACATGTCTCCCATCACCCCCACCCCCCAGCAGTGCAGGGCACCCTCCACCAGGCCCCCACTCATGTCTCCCATCACCCCCACCCCCCAGCAGTGCAGGGCACCCTCCACCAGGCCCCCCCTCATGTCCCCCTGCACCCCCACCCCTCCAGCATCCAGGGGCACCCTCCACCAGGCTGCCACTCATGTCCCCCTGCACCCCCACCCCCCAGCATCCAGGGGCACCCTCCACCAGGCCCCCACTCATGTCCAACTCATGTCTCCCATCAACCCTACCCCCCAGCAGTGCAGGGCTCCCTCCACCAGGCCCCCACTCATGTCCAACTCATGTCACCCAGCACCCCCACCCCCCAGCAGTGCAGGGCGCCCTCCACCAGGCTCCCACTCATGTCCAACACATGTCTCCCACCACCCCCACTCCCCAGCAGTGCAGGGCACCCTCCACCAGGCCCCCACTCATGTCCAACTCATGTCTCCCAGCACCTCCACCCCCCAGCAGTGCAGGGCACCCTCCACCAGGCCCCCACTCATGACCCCATGCACCCCCACCCCGCAGCATCCAGGGGCACCCTCCACCAGGCCCCACTCATGTCTCCCATCACCCCCGCCCCCCAGCAATGCAGGGCACCCTCCACCAGGCCCCCACTCATGTCCAACTCATGTCTCCCAGCACCCCCACCCCCCAGCAGTGCAGGGCACCCTCCACCAGGCCCCCACTCAATTCCAACTCATGTCTCCCAGCACCCCCACCCCCCAGCAGTGCAGGGCACCCTCCACCAGGCCCCCACTCATGTCCCCCTGCACCCCCACCCACCAGCATCCAGGGGCACCCTCCACCAGGCCCCCACTTATGTCCAACTCATGTCTCCCATCACCCCCACCCCCCAGCAGTGCACGGCACCCTCCACCAGGCCCCCACTCATGTCCCCCTGCACCCGCACCCCCCAGCAGTCAGGGGCACCCTCCACCAGGTCCCCACTCATGTCCCCCTGCACCCCCACCCCCCAGCAGTCAGGGGCACCCTCCACCAGGCCCCCATTCATGTCTCCCGGCACCCCCACCCCCCAGCAGTGCAGGGCACCCTCCACCAGGCCCCCACACATGTCTCCCATCACCCCCACCGCCCAGCAGTGCAGGACACCCTCCACCAGGCCCCCACTCATGTCCCCCTGCACCCCCACCCCCCAGCAGTCAGGGGCACCCTCCACCAGGCCCCCACTCATGTCCAACTCATGTCTCCCTGCACCCCCACCACCCAGCATCCAGGGGCACCCTCCACCAGGCCCCCACTCATGTCCCCCTGCACCCCCACCCCCCAGCATCCAGGGGCACCCTCCACCAGGCCCCCGCTCATGTCCCCCTGCACCCCCACCCCCCAGCATCCAGGGGCACCCTCCACCAGGCTGCCACTCATGTCCCCCTGCACCCCCACCCCCCCAGCATCCAGGGGAACCCTCCACCAGGCCCCCACTCATGTCCAACTCATGTCTCCCAGCACCCCCACCCCCCAGCAGTGCAGGGCACCCTCCACCAGGCCCCCACTCATGTCCAACACATGTCTCCCACCACCCCCATCCCCAGCAGTGCAGGGCACCCTCCACCAGGCCCCCACTCATGTCCAACTCATGTCTCCCAGCACCCCCACCCCCCAGCAGTGCAGGGCACCCTCCACCAGGCCCCCACTCATGTCCCCATGCACCCCCACCCTGCAGCATCCAGGGGCGCCCTCCACCAGGCCCCACTCATGTCCAACTAATGTCTCCCATCACCCCCACCCCTCAGCAGTGCAGCGGCACCCTCCACCAGGTCCTCACTCATGTCCAACTCATGTCTCCCTGCACCCCCACCCCCCAGCATCCAGGGGCACCCTCCACCAGGCCCCCACTCATGTCCCCCTGCACCCCCACCCCCACCCTCCAGCAGTGAAGGGCACCCTCCACCAGGTCCCCACTCATGTCCAACTCATGTCTCCCTGCACCCCCACCCCCCAGCAGTGCAGGGCACCCTCCACCAGGCCCCCACTCATGTCCAACACATGTCTCCCACCACCCCCACCCCCAGCAGTGCAGGGCACCCTCCACCAGGCCCCCACCCATGTCAAACTCATGTCTCCCAGAACCCCCACCCCCCAGCAGTGCAGGGCACCCTCCACCAGGCCCCCACTCATGTCCCCATGCACCCCCACCCCGCAGCATCCAGGGGCACCCTCCACCAGGCCCCACTCATGTCCAACTAATGTCTCCCATCACCCCCACCCCCCAGCAGTGCAGGGCACCCTCCACCAGGCCCCCACTCATGTCCAACTCATGTCTCCCAGCACCCCCACCCTCCAGCAGTGCAGGGCACCCTCCACCAGGCCCCCACTCATGTCCCCCTGCACCCCCACCCACCAGCATCCAAGGGCAGCCTCCACCAGGCCCCCACTTATGTCCAACTCATGTCTCCCATCACCCCCACCCCCCAGCAGTGCAGGGTACCCTCCACCAGGCCCCCACTCATGTCCCCCTGCACCCCCACCCCCCAGCAGTCAGCGGCACCCTCCACCAGGTCCCCACTCAAGTCCAACTCATGTCTCCCTGCACCCCCACCCCCCAGCATCCAGGGGCACCCTCCACCAGGCCCCCACTCATGTCCCCCTGCACCCCCACCCCCACCCCCCAGCATCCAGGGGCACCCTCCACCAGGCCCCCACTCATGTCCCCATGCACCCCCACTCCCCAGCATCCAGGGGCACCCTCCACCAGGCCCCCACTCATGTCCCCCTGCACCCCCACCCCCCAGCATCCAGGGGCACCCTCCACCAGGCCCCCACTCATGTCCCCCTGCACCCCCATTCCCCAGCAGTGCAGGGCACCCTCCACCAGGCCCCCACTCATGTCTCCCAGCACCCCATCCCCCAGCAGTGCAGGGCACCCTCCACCAGGCCCCTACTCATGTCCCCCTGCACCCCCACCCCCCAGCAGTCCGGAGCACCCTACACCAGGCCCCCATTCATGTCCCCCAGCACCCCCACCCCCAGCAGTGCAGGGCACCCTCAACCAGGCCCCTACACATGTCTCCCATCACCCCCACCCCCCCAGCAGTGCAGGGCACGTTCCACCAGGCCCCCACACATGTCTCCCATCACCCCCACCCCCCAGCAGTGCAGGGCACCCTCCACCGGGCCCCCACTCATGTCCAACTCATGTCTCCCAGCACCCCCACCCCCCAGTAGTGCAGGGCACCCTCCACCAGGCCCCCACTCATGTCCCCCTGCACCCCCACCCCCCAGCATCCAGGGGCACCCTCCACCAGGCCGCCACTCATGTCCAACTCATGTCTCCCATCGCCCCCACCCCCCAGCAGTGCAGGGCACCCTCCACCGGGCCCCCACTCATGTCTCCCATCACCCCCACCCCCCAGCAGTGCAGGGCACCCTCCACCAGGCCCCCACTCATGTCCCCCTGCACCCACACCACTCAGCAGTCAGGGGCACCCTCCACCAGGCCCCCACTCATGTCCAACTCATGTCTCCCTGCACCCCCACCCCCCAGCATCCAGGGACACCCTCCACCAGGCCCCCACTCATGTCCCACTGCACCCCCACCCCCCAGCATCCAGGGGCACCCTCCACCAGGCCCCCACTCTTGTCCCCCTGCACCCCCACCCCCAAGCATCTGGGGGCATCCTCCACCAGGCCCCCACTCATGTCCCCCTGCACCCCCACCCCCCAGCATCCAGGGGCACCCTCCACCAGGCCCCACTCATGTGCAACTCATGTCTCCCATCACCCCCCACCCCCCAGCAGTGCAGGGCACCCTCCACCAGGCCCCCACTCATGTCCCCCTGCACCCCCAGCCCCCAGCAGTCTGGAGCACCCTCCCCCAGGACCCCATTCATGTCTCCCAGCACCCCCACCCCCCAGCAGTGCAGGGCACCCTCCACTAGGCTCCCACAATTGCCTCCCATCACCCCCACCCCCAGCAGTGCAGGGCACCCTCCACCAGGCCCCCACTCATGTCTCCCATCACCCCCACACCCCAGCAGTGAAGGGCACCCTCCACCAGGCCCCCACTCATGTCTCCCATCACCCCCACCCCCCAGCAGTGCAGGGCACCCTCCACCAGGCCCCCACTCATGTCCAACTCATGTCTCCCTGCACCCCCACCCCCCAGCATCCAGGGACACCCTCCACCAGGCCCCGACTCATGTCCCACTGCACCCCCACCCCCTAGCGTCCAGGGGCACCCTTCACCAGGCCCCCACTCATGTCCCCCTGCACCCCCACCCCCAAACATCCAGGGTCACCCTCCACCAGGCCCCCACTCATGTCCCCCTGCACCCCCACCCCCCAGCATCCAGGGGCACCCTCCACCAGGCCCCCACTCATGTCCCCCTGCACCCCCACCCCCCAGCAGTCAGGGGCACCCTCCACCAGGCCCCCACTCATGTCTCCCAGCACCCCCACCCCCCAGCAGTGCAGGGCACCCTCCACCAGGCCCCCACTCATGTCCCCCTGCACCCCCACCCCCCAGCAGTCAGGAGCACCCTTCACCAGGCCCCCATTCATATCTCCCAGCACCCCCACCCCCAGCAGTGCACGGCACCCTCCACCAGGCCCCCACACATGTCTCCCATCGCCCCCACCCCCCAGCAGTGCAGGGCACCTTCCACCAGGCCCCCACTCATGTCTCCTATCACCCCCACCCCCCAGCAGTGCAGGACCCTCCACCAGGCCCCCACTCATGTCCCCCTGCACCCCCACCCCCAGCAGTCAGGGGCACCCTCCACCAGGCCCCCACTCATGTCCAAATCATGTCTCCCTGCACCCCCACCACCCAGCATCCAGGGGCACCCTCCACCAGGCCCCCACTCATGTCCCCCTGCACCCCCACCCCCCAGCATCCAGGGGCACCCTCCACCAGGCCCCCACTCATGTCCCCCTGCACCCCCACCCCCCAGCATCCAGGGGCAGCCTCCACCAGGCCCCCACTCATGTCCCCCTGCACCCCCACCCCCCCAGCATCCAGGGGCACCCTCCACCAGGCTGCCACTCATGTCCCCCTGCACCCCCACCCCCCAGCACCCAGGGGCACCCTCCACCAGGCCCCCACTCATGTCCAACTCATATCTCCCATCACCCCCACCCCCCAGCAGTGCAGGGCACCCTCCACCAGGCCCCCACTCATGTCCAACACATGTCTCCCACCACCCCCACCCCCCAGCAGTGCAGGGCACCCTCCACAAGGCCCCCACTCATGTCCAACTCATGTCTCCCAGCACCCCCACCCCCCAGCAGTGCAGGGCACCCTCCACCAGGCCCCCACTCATGTCCAACTCATGTCTCCCAGCACCCCCACCTCCCAGCACCCCCACCCCCCAGCAGTGCAGGGCACCCTCCACCAGGCCCCCACTCATGTCCAACTCATGTCTCCCAGCACCCCCACCCCCCAGCAGTGCAGGGCACCCTCCACCAGGCCCCCACTCATGTCCCCCTGCACCCCCACCCACCAGCATCCAAGGGCACCCTCCACCAGGCCCCCACTCATGTCCAACTCATGTTTCCCATCACCCCCACCCCCCAGCAGTGCAGGGCACCCTCCACCAGGCCCCCACTCATGTCTCCCATCACCCCCACCCCCCAGCAGTGCAGGGCACCCTCCACCAGTCCCCCACTCATGTCCCCCTGGACCCCCACCCCCCAGCAGTCAGCGGCACCCTCCACCAGGTCCCCACTCATGTCCAACTCATGTCTCCCTGCACCCCCACCCCCCAGCATTCAGGGGCACCCTCCACTAGGCCCCCACTCATGTCCTCCTGCACCCCCACCCCCCAGCATCCAGGGGCACCCTCCACCAGGCCCCCACTCATGTCTCCCTGCACCCCCCCCAGCATCCAGGGGCACCCTCCACCAGGCCCCCACTCATGTCCCCCTGCACCCCCACCCCCCAGCATCCAGGGGCACCCTCCACCAGGCCCCCACTCATGTCCCCCTGCACCCCCACCCCAGCATCCAGCATCCAGGGGCACCCTCCACCAGGCCCCCACTCATGTCCACCTGCACCCCCACCCCCCAGCAGTCAGGGGCACCCTCCACCAGGCCCCCACTCATGTCTCCCAGCACCCCCACCCCCCAGCAGTGCAGGGCGCCCTCCACCAGGCACCCACTCATGTCCCCCTGCACCCCCACCCCCCAGCAGTCAGGAGCACCCGACACCAGGCCCCCATTCATGTCTCCCAGCACCCCCAACCCCCAGCAGTGCAGGGCACCCTCCACCAGGCCCCCACACATGTCTCCCATCACCCCCACCCCCCAGCAGTGCAGGGCACCCTCCACCAGGCCCCCACTCATGTCTCCCATCACCCCACCCCCCAGCAGTGCAGGGCACCCTCCACCAGGCGCCCACTCATGTCCCCCTGCACCCCCACCCCCCAGCAGTCAGGGGCACCCTCCACCAGGCCCCCACTCATGTCCAACTCATGTCTCCCTGCACCCCCACCACCCAGCATCCAGGGTCACCCTCCACCAGGCCCCCACTCATGTCCCCCTGCACCCCCACACCCCAGCATCCAGGGGCACCCTCCACCAGGCCCCCACTCATGTCCCCCTGCACTCCCACCCCCCAGCATCCAGGGGCACCCTCCACCAGGCCCCCACTCATGTCCAACTCATGTCTCACATAACCCCCACCCCCCAGCAGTGCAAGGCACCCTCCACCAGGCCCCCACTCCTGTCCAACTCATGTCTCCCAGCACCCCCACCACCCCCACCCCCCAGCAGTGCAGGGCACCCTCCACCAGGCCCCCACTCATGTCCAACTCATGTCTCCCAGCACCCCCACCACCCAGCAGTGCAGGGCACCCTCCACCAGGCCCCCACTCATATCCAACTCATGTCTCCCAGCACCCCCACCCCCCAGCAGTGCAGGGCACCCTCCACCAGGCCCCCACTCATGTCCCCCTGCACCCCCACCCCCCAGCATCCAGGGGCACCCTCCACCAGGCCCCCACTCATGTCCAACTCATGTCTCCCATCACCCCCACCCCCCAGCAGTGCAGGGCACCCTCCACCAGGCCCTCTATCAAGGATTGGTGACTGGCCTGCAGATTTGCCCACTAGGTCTGTAATGTCCTCCTCCTCACTTGATAGGAAAGGTTCCCCCGAAATACCGTTCTCCTCCTCACCTGATGTAGAAGAGTAGTGGGTTCTCCTTCGACGTGGTTTCTCCCTTTGAGACTTCTTCTTGGAGAGCAGATACGGTCTGCCTCGAAAAGAAGCCACCGTGAATCTCAACAGAGGAAACCTCACGATGACCCCCTCCCGTGACAGCCAGTTGTTATCGGGGGAAAAAGCCTCCGAGGCCCAAAAAACCCCCACAAGTTGATAGAAGACTCCTGAAGCAGGTCCGTTGAAGCGTGGAGCACTAAACGCAGTATCCAGAGAAATCGGCTCCAGGCAGAAGCGGTGGAATCACAAGAAGGTAAACGAAGCAGCGTGAATGGGCTTCACAGAGGAGAGAGCTCCTGAAAACATTGATAGGAGGAAAACGACCAGCAGGGAGTACTTCCGATAGAGTAGGAAGCGAGGAAAAGGGGAGAGAGCAAGCGGGAGAGAGCGTAGCAGGAATTGGGGTTGGAAGATCGCTAAGAGGGGACAAAGCTACAGAGCGCACGCAACGAACGGGAAAGCAAGTTGCAACGCGCCAGCCCGCTGAGATTCGGATGGAGAAATACACGGCGGGCGGCCATGTTGGAAAACACTAGACTGCACCGTACGTTGAAGCGAAAACGTAACGGAACCGTCTAATGGCGACGGAACTTCCACCTTCGCCAAATCCTCCAAGCGCCAATGGTCGTGACAGTATGCCCCCTTCGAAGGCCCCTTCCTCCAGGCTTACCCGGGAGGAGACGGTGGAATCGTAGAATCAATCGGGGGGCAAAAACCTGTGCAGCCGGTTCCCAAGTATCCTCGGAAGAGGGGTAGCCTTTCCAATGTATGAGGTACTCCAGGCGTCCTTGATGGTACCGAGAGTCTCGAATCTGGGAGACCTCATATTCCTCCGAGGTAGAAGTAGGTCGAATCACTAACTTGGGAGCAGCTTGTTTCCTGGCATCAGGGACAAAGGGTCGAAGGAGGGAGGAATGGAACACCGGATGTATCCGTCGGAGAGTCTTTGGCAACTCTAAACGGTAGGCAACAGGGTTGATCTTTGTCTCTATCTTGAAAGGTCCAATGAAACGAGGGGACAACTTAGAAGGACGGACCCAACGGGGTAGGAACTTGGTGGACAACATGACCTCTGTACCCTTGTCCCAAGAAGGCACTTGTCGTCGATGTCTATCGGATTGTTCCTTATACCGTCGGCTAGTCTCACTTAGACTACGTTCCGCTGTGTCATGAGCTTCATTCAGGCGATTGAGAGTGGTCTCTAAAGACGGGATGTTGGTCTCATTCCAGGCTGTTGGTATGATGGATTTAGGATGGAACCCATAAGTGCAAAAAAAAGGGCTGATGCCCGTTGCGGAATGCACAGCATTATTATATGCAAACTCAGCTGTTGGAAGTAGAGAGACCCAGTTGTCTTGTTGTTGATTTGTGAAACACCGTAAATACTGTTCCAGTGAACCATTGAGTCTTTCAGTCTGGCCATTAGTTTGAGGGTGATACCCAGAAGAGAGAGCCCTCTCCATGCCCAAGAGCTTACATAGGGCCGTCCAGAACTTGGAGGTGTATTGAGTACCACGATCGGATACGATCTTCTGGGGTAAGCCGTGTAATCTAAAGATATCCCTGAGGAATACTTCAGCCATAAATGAGGCTGTAGGCAGCTGGGATAAGGGAGAGAAATGAGCGAGTTTGGAGTAGGTGTCGACAGTAACCATGATACAAGTACAACCCTGGGAACTAGGTAGTTCTACGATGAAGTCAGTAGAGATAGAATTCCAAGGACCCGACGGAACAGGTTCTTGTTGTAACAATCCCAGTGGTTTTTGAGTGGAATACTTGTTCTGTTGGCACACTAAACAAGATTGTACATAGGTCTTGGTATCTGTCCTCATGTTGGGCCAATGAAAAGAACGTTTTAACAGTTCCAATGTTCCTCTAATTCCTCGATGTCCGGCGGTCCTGGCGTCGTGACACCACTGAAGAGCCTGTTGGCGATGTTTCTGCGCGGGCAAGAACAGTCTTCCCTGGATGAAGTATAGACCATCTTTCCTACAGACAGGCAGCTTATTGACGTCTAGAGCAGGAACATCTGAAGAGGTTTCCCTTACCTCCTGCATAAAAGAGGACACCGTTGAGACAATTCGGGTATGTGGGAACATTAACTCCTTTCTGTAGGTAGGGTTCAGGTCGTCTTTGCGGGACAAAGCATCAGCAATCTGATTTTGAGTACCCGGGATGTAGGAAATAGTAAAATGAAATTGAGCAAAGAAATGAGCCCACCTGGCCTGTCTAGTGTTGTAACATTCTTGTTGTCTGAGGACCTGTAAATTTTTATGATCGGTGCGTATTTGGAAAGGATGAAAGCTTCCTTGGAGTAGATGTCTCCACTCGAGGCAAGCCAGCTTCATGGCCAAGAGCTCCCGCTCGATGACTGAATAGTTCCGTTGGCTCGCAGTTAGTGTCTTTGAGAAGTAGGCCACAGGGTGTTCCTGGCCCTGGTCCAATTGCAGAAGAACAGCTCCTACGGCTGCCGCTGAAGCGTCGGTCTCCAGAATGAAAGGACTCAGCTGATCGGGCTGTCTAAGTATAGGTGCAGAACAGAAACTTCGTTTCAGGTGGAGAAAACTATCCTCAGCGGCTGTTGACCAGATAAAAGGTTCAGAAGATTTCTTTAGCAGCGAGGTTATGGGTAGAGTGAGTTGTGAGAAGTTGGGTATAAACTTTCTGTAAAAATTGGCTAGTCCCAAAAACCGTTGTATCTCTTTGACAGAGGTGGGAGACGGCCAACCAAGAATGGATTCAACCTTTTTGGGGTCCATAGTAATCCCTTGCTCGGATAGAATGAATCCTAAATAGGATACAGAAGACTGGGCAAAGGTACATTTCTCCGGCTTTACTAGAAGGTGATGTTGTTTAAGCCTACTTAGGACCTCTCCAACATGAAGAATGTGGTCTTTTAAATTGCGAGAGTACACCAGAATGTCATCCAAGTAGATCACAGTGTTTTGACCCAAAAGATCTGAAAATAGGCGGTCCATGAACCTCTGAAATATGGAGGGTGCATTTACTAGGCCAAACGGCATTACTTGGTATTCGTAAAGGCCGTAGGGAGTGCGAAAAGCCGTCTTCCATTCATCACCCGCTCTTATCCGGAGTAGATGGTAGGCGTTTCGTAGGTCGAGCTTGGTGAAAACTACAGAGCCCTGAACGGCTTCCAGGATCTCATGAATGATAGGCATCGGGTAACGGTCTTTGATGGTCACTTTGTTGAGACCCCTGTAGTCTATACACGGTCTCAACTCCTTGCTCTCGCGTTTAGGAATGAAAAACAAAGAGGCGCCTGCGGGAGATTTAGAAGAACGAATCAGTCCATTGGCGAGATTGTCGTCAAGGTAGCGCCTGAGAACTGCCTTTTCTGACAATGAGAGGGGATACATCCTGCCGAAAGGAACCAATGCCTGAGGAACCAGATCAATACCACAGTCTTCGGGTCTATGCGGAGGTAGTTCAATGGGTACCTGTTCTTCAAATACTTCAGTAAATTTGGAATAGCAACTGGGTATACAATTTACGGTATTCTGTTCCGTAGCACATACCGTCTTGACCAATTCATGTTGGGGTTCAGGTAAACACTCCTTCAAACAGTACTTGGAATGAAAGCTTAACAGGTTGTTTGTCCAATCCACAGTTGGGTTGTGCTTCCGGAGCCAACCGATACCCAAGATGACAGGGAAATGAGCTGCTCGGATTATGTCAAATGATAACCGCTCCTTGTGTTGCTGAATAGATACTTGTATAACTTCGGTGGTATGAGTTATGAGTCCGGAACATAGGGGTGTTCCATCCACTCCTTCCACCTTTTGATCCTCCTTTTTTGCAATTCTAAATAGACCCACCTTATCCGCCCACAAGGTGTCCAAAAAGTTTCCTGCGGCTCCGCAATCCAACAACGCTTGCGTGTCGATTTCCTTGTCTCTGAAACGGAGCGTGATGCCTATCACCATCAGGCGGAGGTCCTCTGGCGTTCTGGCAGAGGTCACGGAAAGTGTGGTGTAAGAACAGGGAAGCACCCCTCGGTAGTCCGTCCTACCAACTACCGAGGGCGCTCGTTTCCCGACCTTCGGGGGGGCACAGAAGGGCAGTCCCTCAACAGGTGGGCAGCAGAACCGCAATACAAACAAAGATTTTCGTCACGTCTCTTCCTCTTCTCTTCGGCGGTCAAGGGAGGTCTAGTGGTTCCGACTTGCATGGGTTCGTCTCGGGTCTTTCGAGTAGCAGGTGAGGAGGCGGAGGTGTGAGAGTCTGAGAACAAGTTTGGGCCACGGCTCTTCTTTCTTTCGTTTTTCCGTTCGGTTAGGCGGAAGTCTATTCTTAGTACTGCTGCTAATAGATCCGAGAAAGAGTCAGGACGAGAAATCCTGGCAAGTTCGTCCTTAAGTTCTTCCCGTAAACCTCTGCGGAAAATCGTGTACTGAGCCTGTTCTTGCCACCCAGCTTCCGCAGCCAAGGTCTTGAATGTTGCTATGTAAGATAGTAAATCTGAGGTCCCTTGCCGCACATCCAGTAAACCCTCACTAGCAATGTGGGCACATTCCGTCCGCAAAAAGGTCTGTTTAAGGAGATCCTTAAAGGCAGTATAATCCTGTAACACAGGATCTGACTGGGATACCAATGGTGTTGCCCATGCCAAGGCGTTCCCAGTTAGGTGTGTGATCATGAAACCCACCTTAGCATGATCCGTGGAAAACGCATAGGGTCTAAAGGTGAAATGTATATTGCAGGCATCAAGGAATTCTTTTACCCTTCTCTCAGTGCCATCAAACTTTCCTGACACTAAAGGCAAAGGGGGTAGATCAGTAGCCTGTTGTTCTCTAGTTGCTACTCTCTGTTGGAGTGCTGCGTTGTCGGCCTTGAGTGTTTGGACCTCGACATTAAGGTTCTGAACTGCGGCCACCAGCTCCTGTAACTGCTGTGGCGTGGCCATGTCTTCTTCTTTTTGGCGTTGCAAGCTATCAAGGATTGGTGACTGGCCTGCAGATTTGCCCACTAGGTCTGTAATGTCCTCCTCCTCACTTGATAGGAAAGGTTCCCCCGAAATACCGTTCTCCTCCTCACCTGATGTAGAAGAGTAGTGGGTTCTCCTTCGACGTGGTTTCTCCCTTTGAGACTTCTTCTTGGAGAGCAGATACGGTCTGCCTCGAAAAGAAGCCACCGTGAATCTCAACAGAGGAAACCTCACGATGACCCCCTCCCGTGACAGCCAGTTGTTATCGGGGGAAAAAGCCTCCGAGGCCCAAAAAACCCCCACAAGTTGATAGAAGACTCCTGAAGCAGGTCCGTTGAAGCGTGGAGCACTAAACGCAGTATCCAGAGAAATCGGCTCCAGGCAGAAGCGGTGGAATCACAAGAAGGTAAACGAAGCAGCGTGAATGGGCTTCACAGAGGAGAGAGCTCCTGAAAACATTGATAGGAGGAAAACGACCAGCAGGGAGTACTTCCGATAGAGTAGGAAGCGAGGAAAAGGGGAGAGAGCAAGCGGGAGAGAGCGTAGCAGGAATTGGGGTTGGAAGATCGCTAAGAGGGGACAAAGCTACAGAGCGCACGCAACGAACGGGAAAGCAAGTTGCAACGCGCCAGCCCGCTGAGATTCGGATGGAGAAATACACGGCGGGCGGCCATGTTGGAAAACACTAGACTGCACCGTACGTTGAAGCGAAAACGTAACGGAACCGTCTAATGGCGACGGAACTTCCACCTTCGCCAAATCCTCCAAGCGCCAATGGTCGTGACACCCTCACTCATGTCCAACTCATGTCTCCCAGCACCCCCACCCCCCAGCAGTGCAGGGCACCCTCCACCAGGCCCCCACTCATGTCTCCCATCACCCCCACCCCCCAGCAGGGCAGGGCACCCTCCACCAGGCCCCCACTCATGTCCACCTGCACCCCCACCCCCCAGCAGTCAGCGGCACCCTCCATCAGGTCCCCACTCATGTCCAACTCATGTCTCCCTGCACCCCCACCCCCCAGCATCCAGGGGCACCCTCCACCAGGCCCCCACTCATGTCCCCCTGCACCCCCACCCCCACCCCCCAGCATCCAGGGGCACCCTCCACCAGGCCCCCACTCATGTCCCCCTGCACCCCCACCCCCCAGCATCCAGGGGCACCCTCCACCAGGCCCCCACTCATGTCCCCCTGCACCCCCACCCCCCAGCATCCAGGGGCACCCTCCACCAGGCCCCCACTCATGTCCCCCTGCACCCCCACTCCCCAGCAGTGCAGGGCACCCTCCACCAGGCCCCCACTCATGTACCCCTGCACCCCCACCCCCCAGCATCCAGGGGCACCCTCCACCAAGCCCCCACTCATGTCCCCCTGCACCCCCACCCCCCAGCATCCAGGGGCACCCTCCACCAGGCCCCCACTCATGTCCCCTTGCACCCCCACCCCCCCAGCATCCAGGGGCACCCTCCACCAGGCCCCCACTCATGTCCCCTTGCACCCCCACCCCCCCAGCATCCAGGGGCACCCTCCACCAGGCTGCCACTCATGTCCCCCTGCACCCCCACCCCCAGCATCCAGGGGCACCCTCCACCGGCCCCCACTCATGTCCAACTCATGTCTCCCATCACCCCCACCCCCCAGCAGTGCAGGGCACCCTCCACCAGGCCCCCACTCATGTCCAACTCATGTCTCCCAGCACCCCACCCCCCAGCAGTGCAGGGCACCCTCCACCAGGCCCCCACTCATGTCCAACACATGTCTCCCACCACCCCCACCCCCCAGCAGTGCAGGGCACCCTCCACCAGGCCCCCACTCATGTCCCCCTGCACCCCCACCTCGCAGCATCCAGGGGCACCCTCCACCAGGCCCCACTCATGTCCAACTCATGTCTCCCATCACCCCCACCCCCCAGCAGTGCAGGGCACCCTCCACCAGGCCCCCACTCATGTCCAACTCATGTCTGTCAGCACCCCCACCCCCCAGCAGTGCAGGGCACCCTCCACCAGGCCCCCACTCATGTCCAACTCATGTCTCCCATCACCCCCACCCCCAGCAGTGCAGGGCACCCTCCACCAGGCCCCCACTCATGTCCCCCTGCACCCCCACCCCCCAGCAGTCAGCGGCACCCTCCACCAGGTCCCCACTCATGTCCAACTCATGTCTCCCTGCACCCCCACCCCCCAGCATCCAGGGGCACCCTCCACCAGGCCCCCACTCATGTCCCCCTGCACCCCCACCCCCACCCCCCAGCATCCAGGGGCACCCTCCACCAGGCCCCGACTCATGTCCCCCTGCACCCCCACCCCCCAGCATCCAGGGGCGCCCTCCACCAGGCCCCCACTCATGTCCCCCTGCACCCCCACCCCCCAGCATCCAGGGGCACCCTCCACCAGGCCCCCACTCATGTCCCCCTGCACCCCCACCCCCCAGCATCCAGGGGCACCCTCCACCAGGCCCCCACTCATGTCCCCCTGCACCCCCACCCCCCAGCAGTCAGGGACACCCTCCACCAGGCCCCCACTCATGTCCCCCTGCACCCCCACCCCCCAGCATCCAGGGGCACCCTCCACCAGGCCCCCACTCATGTCCCCCTGCACCCCCACCCCCCAGCAGTGCAGGGCACCCTCCACCAGGCCCCCACTCATGTCCCCCTGCACCCCCACCCACCAGCATCCAGGGGCACCCTCCACCAGGCCCCCACTTATGTCCAACTCATGTCTCCCATCACCCCCACCCCCCAGCAGTGCAGGGCACCCTCCACCAGGCCCCCACTCATGTCCCCCTGCACCCCCACCCCCCAGCAGTCAGGGGCACCCTCCACCAGGCCCCCATTCATGTCTCCCGGCACCCCCACCCCCCAGCAGTGCATGGCACCCTCCACCAGGCCCCCACACATGTCTCCCATCACCCCCACCGCCCAGCAGTGCAGGACACCCTCCACCAGGCCCCCACTCATGTCCCCCTGCACCCCCACGCCCCAGCAGTCAGGGGCACCCTCCACCAGGCCCCCACTCATGTCCAACTCATGTCTCCCTGCACCCCCACCACCCAGCATCCAGGGGCACCCTCCACCAGGCCCCCACTCATGTCCCCCTGCACCCCCACCCCCCAGCATCCAGGGGCACCCTCCACCAGGCCCCCGCTCATGTCCCCCTGCACCCCCACCCCCCCAGCATCCAGGGGCACCCTCCACCAGGCTGCCACTCATGTCCCCCTGCACCCCCACCCCCCCAGCATCCAGGGGCACCCTCCACCAGGCCCCCACTCATGTCCAACTCATGTCTCCCATCAACCCCACCCTCCAGCAGTGAAGGGCACCCTCCACCAGGCCCCCACTCATGTCCAACTCATGTTTCCCAGCACCCCCACCCCCCAGCAGTGCAGGGCACCCTCCACCAGGCCCCCACTCATGTCCAACACATGTCTCCCAACACCCCCACCCCCAGCAGTGCAGGGCACCCTCCACCAGGCCCCCACTCATGTCCAACTCATGTCTCCCAGCACCCCCACCCCCCAGCAGTGCAGGGCACCCTCCACCAGGCCCCCACTCATGTCCCCATGCACCCCCACCCCGCAGCATCCAGGGGCGCCCTCCACCAGGCCCCACTCATGTCCAACTAATGTCTCCCATCACCCCCACCCCCCAGCAGTGCAGCGGCACCCTCCACCAGGTCCCCACTCATGTCCAACTCATGTCTCCCTGCACCCCCACCCCCCAGCATCCAGGGGCACCCTCCACCAGGCCCCCACTCATGTCCCCCTGCACCCCCACCCTCCAGCAGTGAAGGGCACCCTCCACCAGGTCCCCACTCATGTCCAACTCATGTCTCCCAGCACCCCCACCCCCCAGCAGTGCAGGGCACCCTCCACCAGGCCCCCACTCATGTCCAACACATGTCTCCCACCACCCCCACCCCCAGCAGTGCAGGGCACCCTCCACCAGGCCCCCACTCATGTCAAACTCATGTCTCCCAGAACCCCCACCCCCCAGCAGTGCAGGGCACCCTCCACCAGGCCCCCACTCATGTCCCCCTGCACCCCCACCCACCAGCATCCAAGGGCAGCCTCCACCAGGCCCCCACTTATGTCCAACTCATGTCTCCCATCACCCCCACCCCCCAGCAGTGCAGGGCACCCTCCACCAGGCCCCCAATCATGTCCCCCTGCACCCCCACCCCCCAGCAGTCAGCGGCACCCTCCACCAGGTCCCCACTCAAGTCCAACCCATGTCTCCCTGCACCCCCACCCCCCAGCATCCAGGGGCACCCTCCACCAGGCCCCCACTCATGTCCCCCTGCACCCCCACCCCCACCCCCCAGCATCCAGGGGCACCCTCCACCAGGCCCCCACTCATGTTCCCATGCACCCCCACTCCCCAGCATCCAGGGGCACCCTCCACCAGGCCCCACTCATGTCCCCCTGCACCCCCACCCCCCAGCATCCAGGGGCACCCTCCACCAGGCCCCCACTCATGTCCCCCTGCACCCCCATTCCCCAGCAGTGCAGGGCACCCTCCACCAGGCCCCCACTCATGTCTCCCAGCACCCCATCCCCCAGCAGTGCAGGGCACCCTCCACCAGGCCCCTACTCATGTCCCCCTGCACCCCCACCCCCCAGCAGTCTGGAGCACCCTACACCAGGCCCCCATTCATGTCCCCCAGCACCCCCACCCCCAGCAGTGCAGGACACCCTCAACCAGGCCCCTACACATGTCTCCCATCACCCCCACCCCCCCAGCAGTGCAGGGCACGTTCCACCAGGCCCCCACACATGTCTCCCATCACCCCCACCCCCCAGCAGTGCAGGGCACCCTCCACCGGGCCCCCACTCATGTCCAACTCATGTCTCCCAGCACCCCCACCCCCCAGTAGTGCAGGGCACCCTCCACCAGGCCCCCACTCATGTCCCCCTGCACCCCCACCCCCCAGCATCCAGGGGCACCCTCCACCAGGCCGCCACTCATGTCCAACTCATGTCTCCCATCGCCCCCACCCCCCAGCAGTGCAGGGCACCCTCCACCAGGCCCCCACTCATGTCTCCCATCACCCCCACCCCCCAGCAGTGCAGGGCACCCTCCACCAGGCCCCCACTCATGTCCCCCTGCACCCACACCACTCAGCAGTCAGGGGCACCCTCCACCAGGCCCCCACTCATGTCCAACTCATGTCTCCCTGCACCCCCACCCCCCAGCATCCAGGGACACCCTCCACCAGGCCCCCACTCATGTCCCACTGCACCCCCACCCCCCAGCATCCAGGGGCACCCTCCACCAGGCCCCCACTCTTGTCCCCCTGCACCCCCACCCCAAGCATCTGGGGGCATCCTCCACCAGGCCCCCACTCATGTCCCCCTGCACCCCCACCCCCCAGCATCCAGGGGCACCCTCCACCAGGCCCCACTCATGTGCAACCCATGTCTCCCATCACCCCCCACCCCCCAGCAGTGCAGGGCACCCTCCACCAGGCCCCCACTCATGTCTCCCTGCACCCCCACCCCCCAGCAGTCTGGAGCACCCTGCCCCAGGCCCCCATTCATGTCTCCCAGCACCCCCACCCCCCAGCAGTGCAGGGCACCCTCCACTAGGCTCCCACAATTGTCTCCCATCACCCCCACCCCCAGCAGTGCAGGGCACCCTCCACCAGGCCCCCACTCATGTCTCCCATCACCCCCACACCCCAGCAGTGCAGGGCACCCTCCACCAGGCCCCCACTCATGTCTCCCATCACCCCCACCCCCCAGCAGTGCAGGGCACCCTCCACCAGGCCCCCACTCATGTCCCCCTGCACCCCCACCCCCAAACATCCAGGGGCACCCTCCACCAGGCCCCCACTCATGTCCCCCTGCACCCCCACCCCCCAGCATCCAGGGGCACCCTCCACCAGGCCCCCACTCATGTCCCCCTGCACCCCCACCCCCCAGCAGTGCAGGGCACCCTCCACCAGGCCCCCACTCATGTCCCCCTGCACCCCCACCCACCAGCATCCAGGGGCACCCTCCACCAGGCCCCCACTTATGTCCAACTCATGTCTCCCATCACCCCCACCCCCCAGCAGTGCAGGGCACCCTCCACCAGGCCCCCACTCATGTCCAACACATGTCTCCCACCACCCCCACCCCCCAGCAGTGCAGGGCACCCTCCACCAGGCCCCCACTCATGTTCAACTCATGTCTCCCAGCACCCCCACCCCCCAGCAGTGCAGGGCACCCTCCACCAGGCCCCCACTCATGTCCCCATGCACCCCCACCCCCCAGCAGTCAGCGGCACCGTCCACCAGGTCCCCACTCATGTCCAACTCATGTCTCCCTGCACCCCCACCCCCAGCATCCAGGGGCACCCTCCAACAGGCCCCCACTCATGTCCCCCTGCACCCCCACCCCACCCCCAGCATCCAGGGGCACCCACCACCAGGCCCCCACTCATGTCTCCCTGCACCCCCACCCCCCAGCATCCAGGGGCACCCTCCACCAGGCCCCCACTCATGTCCCCCTGCACCCCCAACCCCCAGCATCCAGGGGCACCCTCCACCAGGCCCCCACTCATGTCCCCCTGCACCCCCACCCCCCAGCATCCAGGGGCACCCTCCACCAGGCCCCCACTCATGTCCCCCTGCACTCCCACCCCCCAGCAGTCAGGGGCACCCTCCACCAGGCCCCCACTCATGTCTCCCAGCACCCCCACCCCCCAGCAGTAAAGGGCACCCTCCACCAGGCCCCCACTCATGTCCCCCTGCACCCCCACCCCCCAGCAGTCAGGAGCACCCTACACCAGGCCCCCATTCATGTCTCCCAGCACCCCCACCCCCCAGCAGTGCAGGGCACCCTCCACCAGGCCCCCACACATGTCTCCCATCACCCCCACCCCCCAGCAGTGCAGGGCACCATCCACCAGGCCCCCACTCATGTCTCCCATCACCCCCACCACCCAGCAGTGCAGGGCACCCTCCACCAGGCCCCAACTCATGTCTCCCTGCACCCCCACCACCCAGCATCCAGGGTCACCCTCCACCAGGCCCCCACTTATGTCCCCCTGCACCCCCACACCCCAGCATCCAGGGGCACCCTCCACCAGGCCCCCACTCATGTCCCCCTGCACCCCCACCCCACAGCATCCATGGGCACCCTCCACCAGGCCCCCACTCATGTCCCCCTGCACCCCCACCCCCCAGCATCCAGGGGCACCCTCCACCAGGCCCCCGCTCATGTCCCCCTGCACCCCCACCCCCCAGCATCCAGGGGCACCCTCCACTGTTAGGGAGAATTCTCTGTTTAGGCTGAATTTCCCTCCCTAGTGAGTCCCCCAGCAGCTTTGCTGGATTTCTGGGGTTTAATTTTTTCTCCTGCCAAGAGTGAGACTCTTTTACCCTCACTCTTGGACATGTTGAACTGTGTTATCTTGGACAAACCTTGTGTTGAATGGGCTATGGGGTCTTTTACTCCATAAGGCCTCATGTATTTTTGTGATGTGGGTTACACCGCACCCTCTGTGCCGTGACCCAGGGGTGTCCTAGGGACTCCCCAACATAGACTCCATACCCTGGGACTGACTACTGTCTCCCAGGGCATGTAAAGTCACCAAAGACTTTGCTAGTCTTGAATCCTGAACAGAACCAGTACAAACCATCATATTGTGGACGTACTGGCTGGGGCAATTCGATTGCCCCAGGGTCTGTTAGTCGAGGGGGCACGTCTCCGTCCCCCCTGATCGAGTTTTGGCTGGTGGCAGTGGAAACTACGTTTTATATTCGACCGCGAATATTTTCCTATGGGATTTTCCATTGTTTTAGGCTAACACATTTAATTATTTATTTACGGTAGCCTTAAACATACCGCCGGTTTATATATTTATTTTTATAACTCCGGTGGGGACTTTTTGCCAAAACTTGATTCTAAAATGGCGTTGGTGTTCGCCTCTGTAACTCTGACCCAAAGTGGAGCCCTTTGTTCCACTTTTGGCGGGCTTCTCCACAGAAGCCCTCCAAAGTGGTGCCACTCTGTCTGGGGTACTTAGGAGGGGTGGAGGGGGATTTAGGCACCCTGGACTGAGTTACCTTGGTAACTCAAGTCGCACTCCGTCCTGATTGGCCCAAGTGGTGAGCCGCCCGGCTCACCACTTAGCATGTTTGAGTGACAGCTAGGCTGGGTGAATGGGGGTTTGCTGCATAAAAGCAGGGCTTTGGGGACTGGGACTTCAGAAGTCGCCACAGGACCAAGAATCCGACGAGGGAAGAGCTGAGCCGACCTGCTTCGACGACACCACCCGGTGGAGCCCTGCTGAACCGTCTCACCACTTTTTCCCGACGACCGAGGAGAACTCTTAACGGAGTGGCTCCTTCCCTTTACTGGTGGGGACAACCAGTTTTCGCCTTCTTTTCGCTTCTCGAGGTATCTCGTGGCCGCCTTGCCAGTGCCAAGCACCCCGGCAACCGGAACCCCACCACTTTTACCTCAAACCACGAAAGTCGGTACAACCCTTTAACCGGAGGACTCCGCGGCTGGTTTCTTCCCGGGCAGTGCAACGACCTTCTTCTTCTGCTCTTCAGCGAGAACTTCTTCTCCCCTGACCGACGTCGAGCCTTGCTGCCACTGCCTGGAACAACTGCCACCGCTGGAGGATCCTTTCCGCTTAAGGTACCGTGTTCCGCCTGGCTTCCCTTGCTACCGACTGTACGGGGTAGATTTAGCCCCCGGCTTTCGAACCTGGGAGTGCCTGGGACACCCTGGCTAAACTTTCTAAGCCACTCTAAACTCTTTCTAACTCTTTGCAAGACTTTGAATCCCTAATAACAGTGTGATCTTGGGCACATTTTCGCTCCGGCTACTCTAAGAGTGGGCCCTGCCCAGTGACTTTTTGCTCACCTGTGACTTTGTGCTTCTTTGAGCCTATTGCAAGTGTTCTGGACCTTAGAGTGGTGTGTTTAACCCATTTCTGCTTTTTCTCTCCCTTTCTTGGAAACTACTAGAGTGTCATCTAACGTTAAGCACTCACCTCTGTTTTAATTAAGTGGTGTTAACCTAGAGTTGTCTAGATAGGAGAAAGGATTGAATCTACTTTCGTTATAACTGTGTTTGAAGTGTTTACTATATTTTGCTAGAGTGTTTTTAACTTATGTGTATTTTAAATAAATAACTATATACTTTTGAAACCAAGCTCTGGTCAGTGTTTGCTTGTGCTATTGTATTTTGGTACATATTGTGTATACTTTGCATACTGCCTAACTCTTCTTGAGAGAAGTCTGACTGCTCAGCCACAGCTACCAGGTAAATCTGGGTGGTACAGACTGCTACCAAAGGGGTTTACTGCTCTACCTGTAGTCTTAAATCTTTTGCAGTGTTCCCCAAGGGAACTGCACAGGTTTCTGCCTAACATCCACCAGGCCCCCACTCATGTCTCACATAACCCCCACCCCCAGCAGTGCAAGGCACCCTCCACCAGGCCCCCACTCATGTCCAACTCATGTCTCCCAGCACCCCCACCCCCCAGCAGTGCAGGGCACCCTCCACCAGGCCCCCACTCATGTCCAACTCATGTCTCCCAGCACCCCCACCCCCCAGCAGTGCAGGGCACCCTCCACCAGGCCCCCACTCATGTCCAACTCATGTCTCCCAGCACCCCCACCCCCCAGCAGTGCAGGGCACCCTCCACCAGGCCCCCACTCATGTCCCCCTGCACCCCCACCCCCCAGCATCCAGGGGCACCCTCCACCAGGCCCCCACTCATGTCCCCCTGCACCCCCACCCCCCAGCATCCAGGGGCACCCTCCACCAGGCCCCCACTCATGTCCCCTTGCACCCCCACCCCCCAGCATCCAGTGGCACCCTCCACCAGGCTGCAACTCATGTCCCCCTGCACCCCCACCCCCAGCATCCAGGGGCACCCTCCACCGGCCCCCACTCATGTCCAACTCATGTCTCCCATCACCCCCACCCCCCAGCAGTGCAGGGCACCCTCCACCAGGCCCCCACTCATGTCCAACACATGTCTCCCAGCACCCCCACCAGTGCAGGGCACCCTCCACCAGGCCCCCACTCATGTCCAACACATGTCTCCCACCACCCCCACCCCCCAGCAGTGCAGGGCACCCTCCACCAGGCCCCCACTCATGTCCCCCTGCACCCCCACCTCGCAGCATCCAGGGGCACCCTCCACCAGGCCCCACTCATGTCCAACTCATGTCTCCCATCACCCCCACCCCCCAGCCGTGCAGGGCACCCTCCACCAGGCCCCCACTCATGTCCAACTCATGTCTCCCAGCACCCCCACCCCCAGCAGTGCAGGGCACCCTCCACCAGGCCCCCAATCATGTCCAACTCATGTCTCCCAGCACCCCCACCCCCCAGCAGTGCAGGGCACCCTCCACCAGGCCCCCACTCATGTCCCCCTGCACCCCCACCCACCAGCATCCAAGGGCACACTCCACCAGGCCCCCACTCATGTCCAACTCATGTCTCCCATCACCCCCACCCCCCAGCAGTGCAGGGCACCCTCCACCAGGCCCCCACTCATGTCCCCCTGCACCCCCACCCCCCAGCAGTCAGCGGCACCCTCCACCAGGTCCCCACTCATGTCTCCCATCACCCCACCCCCCAGCAGTGCAGGGCACCCTCCACCAGGCCCCCACTCATGTCCCCCTGCACCCCCACCCCCCAGCAGTCAGCGGCACCCTCCACCAGGTCCCCACTCATGTCCAACTCATGTCTCCCTGCACCCCCACCCCCCAGCATCCAGGGGCACCCTCCACCAGGCCCCACTCATGTCCCCCTGCACCCCCACCCCCCAGCATCCAGGGGCACCATCCACCAGGCCCCCACTCATGTCCCCCTGCACCCCCACCCCCCAGCATCCAGGGGCACCCTCCACCAGGCCCCCACTCATGTCCCCCTGCACCCCCACCCCCCAGCAGTCAGGGACACCCTCCACCAGGCCCCCACTCATGTCTCCCAGCACCCCCACCCCCCAGCAGTGCAGGGCACCCTCCACCAGGCACCCACACATGTCTCCCATCACCCCCACCCCCAGCAGTGCAGGGCACCCTCCACCAGGCCCCCACTCATGTCTCCCATCACCCCCACCCCCCAGCAGTGCAGGGCACCCTCCACCAGGCCCCCCCTCATGTCCCCCTGCACCCCCACCCCTCCAGCATCCAGGGGCACCCTCCACCAGGCTGCCACTCATGTCCCCCTGCACCCCCACCCCCCAGCATCCAGGGGCACCCTCCACCAGGCCCCCACTCATGTCCAACTCATGTCTCCCATCAACCCTACCCCCCAGCAGTGCAGGGCTCCCTCCACCAGGCCCCCACTCATGTCCAACTCATGTCACCCAGCACCCCCACCCCCCAGCAGTGCAGGGCGCCCTCCACCAGGCTCCCACTCATGTCCAACACATGTCTCCCACCACCCCCACTCCCCAGCAGTGCAGGGCACCCTCCACCAGGCCCCCACTCATGTCCAACTCATGTCTCCCAGCACCTCCACCCCCCAGCAGTGCAGGGCACCCTCCACCAGGCCCCCACTCATGACCCCATGCACCCCCACCCCGCAGCATCCAGGGGCACCCTCCACCAGGCCCCACTCATGTCTCCCATCACCCCCGCCCCCCAGCAATGCAGGGCACCCTCCACCAGGCCCCCACTCATGTCCAACTCATGTCTCCCAGCACCCCCACCCCCCAGCAGTGCAGGGCACCCTCCACCAGGCCCCCACTCAATTCCAACTCATGTCTCCCAGCACCCCCACCCCCCAGCAGTGCAGGGCACCCTCCACCAGGCCCCCACTCATGTCCCCCTGCACCCCCACCCACCAGCATCCAGGGGCACCCTCCACCAGGCCCCCACTTATGTCCAACTCATGTCTCCCATCACCCCCACCCCCCAGCAGTGCACGGCACCCTCCACCAGGCCCCCACTCATGTCCCCCTGCACCCGCACCCCCCAGCAGTCAGGGGCACCCTCCACCAGGTCCCCACTCATGTCCCCCTGCACCCCCACCCCCCAGCAGTCAGGGGCACCCTCCACCAGGCCCCCATTCATGTCTCCCGGCACCCCCACCCCCCAGCAGTGCAGGGCACCCTCCACCAGGCCCCCACACATGTCTCCCATCACCCCCACCGCCCAGCAGTGCAGGACACCCTCCACCAGGCCCCCACTCATGTCCCCCTGCACCCCCACCCCCCAGCAGTCAGGGGCACCCTCCACCAGGCCCCCACTCATGTCCAACTCATGTCTCCCTGCACCCCCACCACCCAGCATCCAGGGGCACCCTCCACCAGGCCCCCACTCATGTCCCCCTGCACCCCCACCCCCCAGCATCCAGGGGCACCCTCCACCAGGCCCCCGCTCATGTCCCCCTGCACCCCCACCCCCCAGCATCCAGGGGCACCCTCCACCAGGCTGCCACTCATGTCCCCCTGCACCCCCACCCCCCCAGCATCCAGGGGAACCCTCCACCAGGCCCCACTCATGTCCAACTCATGTCTCCCAGCACCCCCACCCCCCAGCAGTGCAGGGCACCCTCCACCAGGCCCCCACTCATGTCCAACACATGTCTCCCACCACCCCCATCCCCAGCAGTGCAGGGCACCCTCCACCAGGCCCCCACTCATGTCCAACTCATGTCTCCCAGCACCCCCACCCCCCAGCAGTGCAGGGCACCCTCCACCAGGCCCCCACTCATGTCCCCATGCACCCCCACCCTGCAGCATCCAGGGGCGCCCTCCACCAGGCCCCACTCATGTCCAACTAATGTCTCCCATCACCCCCACCCCTCAGCAGTGCAGCGGCACCCTCCACCAGGTCCTCACTCATGTCCAACTCATGTCTCCCTGCACCCCCACCCCCCAGCATCCAGGGGCACCCTCCACCAGGCCCCCACTCATGTCCCCCTGCACCCCCACCCCCACCCTCCAGCAGTGAAGGGCACCCTCCACCAGGTCCCCACTCATGTCCAACTCATGTCTCCCTGCACCCCCACCCCCCAGCAGTGCAGGGCACCCTCCACCAGGCCCCCACTCATGTCCAACACATGTCTCCCACCACCCCCACCCCCAGCAGTGCAGGGCACCCTCCACCAGGCCCCCACCCATGTCAAACTCATGTCTCCCAGAACCCCCACCCCCCAGCAGTGCAGGGCACCCTCCACCAGGCCCCCACTCATGTCCCCATGCACCCCCACCCCGCAGCATCCAGGGGCACCCTCCACCAGGCCCCACTCATGTCCAACTAATGTCTCCCATCACCCCCACCCCCCAGCAGTGCAGGGCACCCTCCACCAGGCCCCCACTCATGTCCAACTCATGTCTCCCAGCACCCCCACCCTCCAGCAGTGCAGGGCACCCTCCACCAGGCCCCCACTCATGTCCCCCTGCACCCCCACCCACCAGCATCCAAGGGCAGCCTCCACCAGGCCCCCACTTATGTCCAACTCATGTCTCCCATCACCCCCACCCCCCAGCAGTGCAGGGTACCCTCCACCAGGCCCCCCACTCATGTCCCCCTGCACCCCCACCCCCCAGCAGTCAGCGGCACCCTCCACCAGGTCCCCACTCAAGTCCAACTCATGTCTCCCTGCACCCCCACCCCCCAGCATCCAGGGGCACCCTCCACCAGGCCCCCACTCATGTCCCCCTGCACCCCCACCCCCACCCCCCAGCATCCAGGGGCACCCTCCACCAGGCCCCCACTCATGTCCCCATGCACCCCCACTCCCCAGCATCCAGGGGCACCCTCCACCAGGCCCCCACTCATGTCCCCCTGCACCCCCACCCCCCAGCATCCAGGGGCACCCTCCACCAGGCCCCCACTCATGTCCCCCTGCACCCCCATTCCCCAGCAGTGCAGGGCACCCTCCACCAGGCCCCCACTCATGTCTCCCAGCACCCCATCCCCAGCAGTGCAGGGCACCCTCCACCAGGCCCCTACTCATGTCCCCCTGCACCCCCACCCCCCAGCAGTCCGGAGCACCCTACACCAGGCCCCCATTCATGTCCCCCAGCACCCCCACCCCCAGCAGTGCAGGGCACCCTCAACCAGGCCCCTACACATGTCTCCCATCACCCCCACCCCCCCAGCAGTGCAGGGCACGTTCCACCAGGCCCCCACACATGTCTCCCATCACCCCCACCCCCCAGCAGTGCAGGGCACCCTCCACCGGGCCCCCACTCATGTCCAACTCATGTCTCCCAGCACCCCCACCCCCCAGTAGTGCAGGGCACCCTCCACCAGGCCCCCACTCATGTCCCCCTGCACCCCCACCCCCCAGCATCCAGGGGCACCCTCCACCAGGCCGCCACTCATGTCCAACTCATGTCTCCCATCGCCCCCACCCCCCAGCAGTGCAGGGCACCCTCCACCGGGCCCCCACTCATGTCTCCCATCACCCCCACCCCCCAGCAGTGCAGGGCACCCTCCACCAGGCCCCCACTCATGTCCCCCTGCACCCACACCACTCAGCAGTCAGGGGCACCCTCCACCAGGCCCCCACTCATGTCCAACTCATGTCTCCCTGCACCCCCACCCCCCAGCATCCAGGGACACCCTCCACCAGGCCCCCACTCATGTCCCACTGCACCCCCACCCCCCAGCATCCAGGGGCACCCTCCACCAGGCCCCCACTCTTGTCCCCCTGCACCCCCACCCCCAAGCATCTGGGGGCATCCTCCACCAGGCCCCCACTCATGTCCCCCTGCACCCCCACCCCCCAGCATCCAGGGGCACCCTCCACCAGGCCCCACTCATGTGCAACTCATGTCTCCCATCACCCCCCACCCCCCAGCAGTGCAGGGCACCCTCCACCAGGCCCCCACTCATGTCCCCCTGCACCCCCAGCCCCCAGCAGTCTGGAGCACCCTCCCCCAGGACCCCATTCATGTCTCCCAGCACCCCCCACCCCCCAGCAGTGCAGGGCACCCTCCACTAGGCTCCCACAATTGCCTCCCATCACCCCCACCCCCAGCAGTGCAGGGCACCCTCCACCAGGCCCCCACTCATGTCTCCCATCACCCCCACACCCCAGCAGTGAAGGGCACCCTCCACCAGGCCCCCACTCATGTCTCCCATCACCCCACCCCCCAGCAGTGCAGGGCACCCTCCACCAGGCCCCCACTCATGTCCAACTCATGTCTCCCTGCACCCCCACCCCCCAGCATCCAGGGACACCCTCCACCAGGCCCCGACTCATGTCCCACTGCACCCCCACCCCCTAGCGTCCAGGGGCACCCTTCACCAGGCCCCCACTCATGTCCCCTGCACCCCCACCCCCAAACATCCAGGGTCACCCTCCACCAGGCCCCCACTCATGTCCCCCTGCACCCCCACCCCCCAGCATCCAGGGGCACCCTCCACCAGGCCCCCACTCATGTCCCCCTGCAACCCCCACCCCCCAGCAGTCAGGGGCACCCTCCACCAGGCCCCCACTCATGTCTCCCAGCACCCCCACCCCCCAGCAGTGCAGGGCACCCTCCACCAGGCCCCCACTCATGTCCCCCTGCACCCCCACCCCCCAGCAGTCAGGAGCACCCTTCACCAGGCCCCCATTCATATCTCCCAGCACCCCCACCCCCAGCAGTGCACGGCACCCTCCACCAGGCCCCCACACATGTCTCCCATCGCCCCCACCCCCCAGCAGTGCAGGGCACCTTCCACCAGGCCCCCACTCATGTCTCCTATCACCCCCACCCCCCAGCAGTGCAGGACCCTCCACCAGGCCCCCACTCATGTCCCCCTGCACCCCCACCCCCAGCAGTCAGGGGCACCCTCCACCAGGCCCCCACTCATGTCCAAATCATGTCTCCCTGCACCCCCACCACCCAGCATCCAGGGGCACCCTCCACCAGGCCCCCACTCATGTCCCCCTGCACCCCCACCCCCCAGCATCCAGGGGCACCCTCCACCAGGCCCCCACTCATGTCCCCCTGCACCCCCACCCCCCAGCATCCAGGGGCAGCCTCCACCAGGCCCCCACTCATGTCCCCCTGCACCCCCACCCCCCCAGCATCCAGGGGCACCCTCCACCAGGCTGCCACTCATGTCCCCCTGCACCCCCACCCCCCAGCACCCAGGGGCACCCTCCACCAGGCCCCCACTCATGTCCAACTCATATCTCCCATCACCCCCACCCCCCAGCAGTGCAGGGCACCCTCCACCAGGCCCCCACTCATGTCCAACACATGTCTCCCACCACCCCCACCCCCCAGCAGTGCAGGGCACCCTCCACAAGGCCCCCACTCATGTCCAACTCATGTCTCCCAGCACCCCCACCCCCCAGCAGTGCAGGGCACCCTCCACCAGGCCCCCACTCATGTCCAACTCATGTCTCCCAGCACCCCCACCTCCCAGCACCCCCACCCCCCAGCAGTGCAGGGCACCCTCCACCAGGCCCCCACTCATGTCCAACTCATGTCTCCCAGCACCCCCACCCCCCAGCAGTGCAGGGCACCCTCCACCAGGCCCCCACTCATGTCCCCCTGCACCCCCACCCACCAGCATCCAAGGGCACCCTCCACCAGGCCCCCACTCATGTCCAACTCATGTTTCCCATCACCCCCACCCCCCAGCAGTGCAGGGCACCCTCCACCAGGCCCCCACTCATGTCTCCCATCACCCCCACCCCCCAGCAGTGCAGGGCACCCTCCACCAGTCCCCCACTCATGTCCCCCTGGACCCCCACCCCCCAGCAGTCAGCGGCACCCTCCACCAGGTCCCCACTCATGTCCAACTCATGTCTCCCTGCACCCCCACCCCCCAGCATTCAGGGGCACCCTCCACTAGGCCCCCACTCATGTCCTCCTGCACCCCCACCCCCCAGCATCCAGGGGCACCCTCCACCAGGCCCCCACTCATGTCTCCCTGCACCCCCCCCAGCATCCAGGGGCACCCTCCACCAGGCCCCCACTCATGTCCCCCTGCACCCCCACCCCCCAGCATCCAGGGGCACCCTCCACCAGGCCCCCACTCATGTCCCCCTGCACCCCCACCCCAGCATCCAGCATCCAGGGGCACCCTCCACCAGGCCCCCACTCATGTCCACCTGCACCCCCACCCCCCAGCAGTCAGGGGCACCCTCCACCAGGCCCCCACTCATGTCTCCCAGCACCCCCACCCCCCAGCAGTGCAGGGCGCCCTCCACCAGGCACCCACTCATGTCCCCCTGCACCCCCACCCCCCAGCAGTCAGGAGCACCCGACACCAGGCCCCCATTCATGTCTCCCAGCACCCCCAACCCCCAGCAGTGCAGGGCACCCTCCACCAGGCCCCCACACATGTCTCCCATCACCCCCACCCCCCAGCAGTGCAGGGCACCCTCCACCAGGCCCCCACTCATGTCTCCCATCACCCCACCCCCCAGCAGTGCAGGGCACCCTCCACCAGGCGCCCACTCATGTCCCCCTGCACCCCCACCCCCCAGCAGTCAGGGGCACCCTCCACCAGGCCCCCACTCATGTCCAACTCATGTCTCCCTGCACCCCCACCACCCAGCATCCAGGGTCACCCTCCACCAGGCCCCCACTCATGTCCCCCTGCACCCCCACACCCCAGCATCCAGGGGCACCCTCCACCAGGCCCCCACTCATGTCCCCCTGCACTCCCACCCCCCAGCATCCAGGGGCACCCTCCACCAGGCCCCCACTCATGTCCAACTCATGTCTCACATAACCCCCACCCCCCAGCAGTGCAAGGCACCCTCCACCAGGCCCCCACTCCTGTCCAACTCATGTCTCCCAGCACCCCCACCACCCCCACCCCCCAGCAGTGCAGGGCACCCTCCACCAGGCCCCCACTCATGTCCAACTCATGTCTCCCAGCACCCCCACCACCCAGCAGTGCAGGGCACCCTCCACCAGGCCCCCACTCATATCCAACTCATGTCTCCCAGCACCCCCACCCCCCAGCAGTGCAGGGCACCCTCCACCAGGCCCCCACTCATGTCCCCCTGCACCCCCACCCCCCAGCATCCAGGGGCACCCTCCACCAGGCCCCCACTCATGTCCAACTCATGTCTCCCATCACCCCCACCCCCCAGCAGTGCAGGGCACCCTCCACCAGGCCCTCTATCAAGGATTGGTGACTGGCCTGCAGATTTGCCCACTAGGTCTGTAATGTCCTCCTCCTCACTTGATAGGAAAGGTTCCCCCGAAATACCGTTCTCCTCCTCACCTGATGTAGAAGAGTAGTGGGTTCTCCTTCGACGTGGTTTCTCCCTTTGAGACTTCTTCTTGGAGAGCAGATACGGTCTGCCTCGAAAAGAAGCCACCGTGAATCTCAACAGAGGAAACCTCACGATGACCCCCTCCCGTGACAGCCAGTTGTTATCGGGGGAAAAAGCCTCCGAGGCCCAAAAAACCCCCACAAGTTGATAGAAGACTCCTGAAGCAGGTCCGTTGAAGCGTGGAGCACTAAACGCAGTATCCAGAGAAATCGGCTCCAGGCAGAAGCGGTGGAATCACAAGAAGGTAAACGAAGCAGCGTGAATGGGCTTCACAGAGGAGAGAGCTCCTGAAAACATTGATAGGAGGAAAACGACCAGCAGGGAGTACTTCCGATAGAGTAGGAAGCGAGGAAAAGGGGAGAGAGCAAGCGGGAGAGAGCGTAGCAGGAATTGGGGTTGGAAGATCGCTAAGAGGGGACAAAGCTACAGAGCGCACGCAACGAACGGGAAAGCAAGTTGCAACGCGCCAGCCCGCTGAGATTCGGATGGAGAAATACACGGCGGGCGGCCATGTTGGAAAACACTAGACTGCACCGTACGTTGAAGCGAAAACGTAACGGAACCGTCTAATGGCGACGGAACTTCCACCTTCGCCAAATCCTCCAAGCGCCAATGGTCGTGACAGTATGCCCCCTTCGAAGGCCCCTTCCTCCAGGCTTACCCGGGAGGAGACGGTGGAATCGTAGAATCAATCGGGGGGCAAAAACCTGTGCAGCCGGTTCCCAAGTATCCTCGGAAGAGGGGTAGCCTTTCCAATGTATGAGGTACTCCAGGCGTCCTTGATGGTACCGAGAGTCTCGAATCTGGGAGACCTCATATTCCTCCGAGGTAGAAGTAGGTCGAATCACTAACTTGGGAGCAGCTTGTTTCCTGGCATCAGGGACAAAGGGTCGAAGGAGGGAGGAATGGAACACCGGATGTATCCGTCGGAGAGTCTTTGGCAACTCTAAACGGTAGGCAACAGGGTTGATCTTTGTCTCTATCTTGAAAGGTCCAATGAAACGAGGGGACAACTTAGAAGGACGGACCCAACGGGGTAGGAACTTGGTGGACAACATGACCTCTGTACCCTTGTCCCAAGAAGGCACTTGTCGTCGATGTCTATCGGATTGTTCCTTATACCGTCGGCTAGTCTCACTTAGACTACGTTCCGCTGTGTCATGAGCTTCATTCAGGCGATTGAGAGTGGTCTCTAAAGACGGGATGTTGGTCTCATTCCAGGCTGTTGGTATGATGGATTTAGGATGGAACCCATAAGTGCAAAAAAAAGGGCTGATGCCCGTTGCGGAATGCACAGCATTATTATATGCAAACTCAGCTGTTGGAAGTAGAGAGACCCAGTTGTCTTGTTGTTGATTTGTGAAACACCGTAAATACTGTTCCAGTGAACCATTGAGTCTTTCAGTCTGGCCATTAGTTTGAGGGTGATACCCAGAAGAGAGAGCCCTCTCCATGCCCAAGAGCTTACATAGGGCCGTCCAGAACTTGGAGGTGTATTGAGTACCACGATCGGATACGATCTTCTGGGGTAAGCCGTGTAATCTAAAGATATCCCTGAGGAATACTTCAGCCATAAATGAGGCTGTAGGCAGCTGGGATAAGGGAGAGAAATGAGCGAGTTTGGAGTAGGTGTCGACAGTAACCATGATACAAGTACAACCCTGGGAACTAGGTAGTTCTACGATGAAGTCAGTAGAGATAGAATTCCAAGGACCCGACGGAACAGGTTCTTGTTGTAACAATCCCAGTGGTTTTTGAGTGGAATACTTGTTCTGTTGGCACACTAAACAAGATTGTACATAGGTCTTGGTATCTGTCCTCATGTTGGGCCAATGAAAAGAACGTTTTAACAGTTCCAATGTTCCTCTAATTCCTCGATGTCCGGCGGTCCTGGCGTCGTGACACCACTGAAGAGCCTGTTGGCGATGTTTCTGCGCGGGCAAGAACAGTCTTCCCTGGATGAAGTATAGACCATCTTTCCTACAGACAGGCAGCTTATTGACGTCTAGAGCAGGAACATCTGAAGAGGTTTCCCTTACCTCCTGCATAAAAGAGGACACCGTTGAGACAATTCGGGTATGTGGGAACATTAACTCCTTTCTGTAGGTAGGGTTCAGGTCGTCTTTGCGGGACAAAGCATCAGCAATCTGATTTTGAGTACCCGGGATGTAGGAAATAGTAAAATGAAATTGAGCAAAGAAATGAGCCCACCTGGCCTGTCTAGTGTTGTAACATTCTTGTTGTCTGAGGACCTGTAAATTTTTATGATCGGTGCGTATTTGGAAAGGATGAAAGCTTCCTTGGAGTAGATGTCTCCACTCGAGGCAAGCCAGCTTCATGGCCAAGAGCTCCCGCTCGATGACTGAATAGTTCCGTTGGCTCGCAGTTAGTGTCTTTGAGAAGTAGGCCACAGGGTGTTCCTGGCCCTGGTCCAATTGCAGAAGAACAGCTCCTACGGCTGCCGCTGAAGCGTCGGTCTCCAGAATGAAAGGACTCAGCTGATCGGGCTGTCTAAGTATAGGTGCAGAACAGAAACTTCGTTTCAGGTGGAGAAAACTATCCTCAGCGGCTGTTGACCAGATAAAAGGTTCAGAAGATTTCTTTAGCAGCGAGGTTATGGGTAGAGTGAGTTGTGAGAAGTTGGGTATAAACTTTCTGTAAAAATTGGCTAGTCCCAAAAACCGTTGTATCTCTTTGACAGAGGTGGGAGACGGCCAACCAAGAATGGATTCAACCTTTTTGGGGTCCATAGTAATCCCTTGCTCGGATAGAATGAATCCTAAATAGGATACAGAAGACTGGGCAAAGGTACATTTCTCCGGCTTTACTAGAAGGTGATGTTGTTTAAGCCTACTTAGGACCTCTCCAACATGAAGAATGTGGTCTTTTAAATTGCGAGAGTACACCAGAATGTCATCCAAGTAGATCACAGTGTTTTGACCCAAAAGATCTGAAAATAGGCGGTCCATGAACCTCTGAAATATGGAGGGTGCATTTACTAGGCCAAACGGCATTACTTGGTATTCGTAAAGGCCGTAGGGAGTGCGAAAAGCCGTCTTCCATTCATCACCCGCTCTTATCCGGAGTAGATGGTAGGCGTTTCGTAGGTCGAGCTTGGTGAAAACTACAGAGCCCTGAACGGCTTCCAGGATCTCATGAATGATAGGCATCGGGTAACGGTCTTTGATGGTCACTTTGTTGAGACCCCTGTAGTCTATACACGGTCTCAACTCCTTGCTCTCGCGTTTAGGAATGAAAAACAAAGAGGCGCCTGCGGGAGATTTAGAAGAACGAATCAGTCCATTGGCGAGATTGTCGTCAAGGTAGCGCCTGAGAACTGCCTTTTCTGACAATGAGAGGGGATACATCCTGCCGAAAGGAACCAATGCCTGAGGAACCAGATCAATACCACAGTCTTCGGGTCTATGCGGAGGTAGTTCAATGGGTACCTGTTCTTCAAATACTTCAGTAAATTTGGAATAGCAACTGGGTATACAATTTACGGTATTCTGTTCCGTAGCACATACCGTCTTGACCAATTCATGTTGGGGTTCAGGTAAACACTCCTTCAAACAGTACTTGGAATGAAAGCTTAACAGGTTGTTTGTCCAATCCACAGTTGGGTTGTGCTTCCGGAGCCAACCGATACCCAAGATGACAGGGAAATGAGCTGCTCGGATTATGTCAAATGATAACCGCTCCTTGTGTTGCTGAATAGATACTTGTATAACTTCGGTGGTATGAGTTATGAGTCCGGAACATAGGGGTGTTCCATCCACTCCTTCCACCTTTTGATCCTCCTTTTTTGCAATTCTAAATAGACCCACCTTATCCGCCCACAAGGTGTCCAAAAAGTTTCCTGCGGCTCCGCAATCCAACAACGCTTGCGTGTCGATTTCCTTGTCTCTGAAACGGAGCGTGATGCCTATCACCATCAGGCGGAGGTCCTCTGGCGTTCTGGCAGAGGTCACGGAAAGTGTGGTGTAAGAACAGGGAAGCACCCCTCGGTAGTCCGTCCTACCAACTACCGAGGGCGCTCGTTTCCCGACCTTCGGGGGGGCACAGAAGGGCAGTCCCTCAACAGGTGGGCAGCAGAACCGCAATACAAACAAAGATTTTCGTCACGTCTCTTCCTCTTCTCTTCGGCGGTCAAGGGAGGTCTAGTGGTTCCGACTTGCATGGGTTCGTCTCGGGTCTTTCGAGTAGCAGGTGAGGAGGCGGAGGTGTGAGAGTCTGAGAACAAGTTTGGGCCACGGCTCTTCTTTCTTTCGTTTTTCCGTTCGGTTAGGCGGAAGTCTATTCTTAGTACTGCTGCTAATAGATCCGAGAAAGAGTCAGGACGAGAAATCCTGGCAAGTTCGTCCTTAAGTTCTTCCCGTAAACCTCTGCGGAAAATCGTGTACTGAGCCTGTTCTTGCCACCCAGCTTCCGCAGCCAAGGTCTTGAATGTTGCTATGTAAGATAGTAAATCTGAGGTCCCTTGCCGCACATCCAGTAAACCCTCACTAGCAATGTGGGCACATTCCGTCCGCAAAAAGGTCTGTTTAAGGAGATCCTTAAAGGCAGTATAATCCTGTAACACAGGATCTGACTGGGATACCAATGGTGTTGCCCATGCCAAGGCGTTCCCAGTTAGGTGTGTGATCATGAAACCCACCTTAGCATGATCCGTGGAAAACGCATAGGGTCTAAAGGTGAAATGTATATTGCAGGCATCAAGGAATTCTTTTACCCTTCTCTCAGTGCCATCAAACTTTCCTGACACTAAAGGCAAAGGGGGTAGATCAGTAGCCTGTTGTTCTCTAGTTGCTACTCTCTGTTGGAGTGCTGCGTTGTCGGCCTTGAGTGTTTGGACCTCGACATTAAGGTTCTGAACTGCGGCCACCAGCTCCTGTAACTGCTGTGGCGTGGCCATGTCTTCTTCTTTTTGGCGTTGCAAGCTATCAAGGATTGGTGACTGGCCTGCAGATTTGCCCACTAGGTCTGTAATGTCCTCCTCCTCACTTGATAGGAAAGGTTCCCCCGAAATACCGTTCTCCTCCTCACCTGATGTAGAAGAGTAGTGGGTTCTCCTTCGACGTGGTTTCTCCCTTTGAGACTTCTTCTTGGAGAGCAGATACGGTCTGCCTCGAAAAGAAGCCACCGTGAATCTCAACAGAGGAAACCTCACGATGACCCCCTCCCGTGACAGCCAGTTGTTATCGGGGGAAAAAGCCTCCGAGGCCCAAAAAACCCCCACAAGTTGATAGAAGACTCCTGAAGCAGGTCCGTTGAAGCGTGGAGCACTAAACGCAGTATCCAGAGAAATCGGCTCCAGGCAGAAGCGGTGGAATCACAAGAAGGTAAACGAAGCAGCGTGAATGGGCTTCACAGAGGAGAGAGCTCCTGAAAACATTGATAGGAGGAAAACGACCAGCAGGGAGTACTTCCGATAGAGTAGGAAGCGAGGAAAAGGGGAGAGAGCAAGCGGGAGAGAGCGTAGCAGGAATTGGGGTTGGAAGATCGCTAAGAGGGGACAAAGCTACAGAGCGCACGCAACGAACGGGAAAGCAAGTTGCAACGCGCCAGCCCGCTGAGATTCGGATGGAGAAATACACGGCGGGCGGCCATGTTGGAAAACACTAGACTGCACCGTACGTTGAAGCGAAAACGTAACGGAACCGTCTAATGGCGACGGAACTTCCACCTTCGCCAAATCCTCCAAGCGCCAATGGTCGTGACACCCTCACTCATGTCCAACTCATGTCTCCCAGCACCCCCACCCCCCAGCAGTGCAGGGCACCCTCCACCAGGCCCCCACTCATGTCTCCCATCACCCCCACCCCCCAGCAGGGCAGGGCACCCTCCACCAGGCCCCCACTCATGTCCACCTGCACCCCCACCCCCCAGCAGTCAGCGGCACCCTCCATCAGGTCCCCACTCATGTCCAACTCATGTCTCCCTGCACCCCCACCCCCCAGCATCCAGGGGCACCCTCCACCAGGCCCCCACTCATGTCCCCCTGCACCCCCACCCCCACCCCCCAGCATCCAGGGGCACCCTCCACCAGGCCCCCACTCATGTCCCCCTGCACCCCCACCCCCCAGCATCCAGGGGCACCCTCCACCAGGCCCCCACTCATGTCCCCCTGCACCCCCACCCCCCAGCATCCAGGGGCACCCTCCACCAGGCCCCCACTCATGTCCCCCTGCACCCCCACTCCCCAGCAGTGCAGGGCACCCTCCACCAGGCCCCCACTCATGTACCCCTGCACCCCCACCCCCCAGCATCCAGGGGCACCCTCCACCAAGCCCCCACTCATGTCCCCCTGCACCCCCACCCCCCAGCATCCAGGGGCACCCTCCACCAGGCCCCCACTCATGTCCCCTTGCACCCCCACCCCCCCAGCATCCAGGGGCACCCTCCACCAGGCCCCCACTCATGTCCCCTTGCACCCCCACCCCCCCAGCATCCAGGGGCACCCTCCACCAGGCTGCCACTCATGTCCCCCTGCACCCCCACCCCCAGCATCCAGGGGCACCCTCCACCGGCCCCCACTCATGTCCAACTCATGTCTCCCATCACCCCCACCCCCCAGCAGTGCAGGGCACCCTCCACCAGGCCCCCACTCATGTCCAACTCATGTCTCCCAGCACCCCACCCCCCAGCAGTGCAGGGCACCCTCCACCAGGCCCCCACTCATGTCCAACACATGTCTCCCACCACCCCCACCCCCCAGCAGTGCAGGGCACCCTCCACCAGGCCCCCACTCATGTCCCCCTGCACCCCCACCTCGCAGCATCCAGGGGCACCCTCCACCAGGCCCCACTCATGTCCAACTCATGTCTCCCATCACCCCCACCCCCCAGCAGTGCAGGGCACCCTCCACCAGGCCCCCACTCATGTCCAACTCATGTCTGTCAGCACCCCCACCCCCCAGCAGTGCAGGGCACCCTCCACCAGGCCCCCACTCATGTCCAACTCATGTCTCCCATCACCCCCACCCCCAGCAGTGCAGGGCACCCTCCACCAGGCCCCCACTCATGTCCCCCTGCACCCCCACCCCCCAGCAGTCAGCGGCACCCTCCACCAGGTCCCCACTCATGTCCAACTCATGTCTCCCTGCACCCCCACCCCCCAGCATCCAGGGGCACCCTCCACCAGGCCCCCACTCATGTCCCCCTGCACCCCCACCCCCACCCCCCAGCATCCAGGGGCACCCTCCACCAGGCCCCGACTCATGTCCCCCTGCACCCCCACCCCCCAGCATCCAGGGGCGCCCTCCACCAGGCCCCCACTCATGTCCCCCTGCACCCCCACCCCCCAGCATCCAGGGGCACCCTCCACCAGGCCCCCACTCATGTCCCCCTGCACCCCCACCCCCCAGCATCCAGGGGCACCCTCCACCAGGCCCCCACTCATGTCCCCCTGCACCCCCACCCCCCAGCAGTCAGGGACACCCTCCACCAGGCCCCCACTCATGTCCCCCTGCACCCCCACCCCCCAGCATCCAGGGGCACCCTCCACCAGGCCCCCACTCATGTCCCCCTGCACCCCCACCCCCCAGCAGTGCAGGGCACCCTCCACCAGGCCCCCACTCATGTCCCCCTGCACCCCCACCCACCAGCATCCAGGGGCACCCTCCACCAGGCCCCCACTTATGTCCAACTCATGTCTCCCATCACCCCCACCCCCCAGCAGTGCAGGGCACCCTCCACCAGGCCCCCACTCATGTCCCCCTGCACCCCCACCCCCCAGCAGTCAGGGGCACCCTCCACCAGGCCCCCATTCATGTCTCCCGGCACCCCCACCCCCCAGCAGTGCATGGCACCCTCCACCAGGCCCCCACACATGTCTCCCATCACCCCCACCGCCCAGCAGTGCAGGACACCCTCCACCAGGCCCCCACTCATGTCCCCCTGCACCCCCACGCCCCAGCAGTCAGGGGCACCCTCCACCAGGCCCCCACTCATGTCCAACTCATGTCTCCCTGCACCCCCACCACCCAGCATCCAGGGGCACCCTCCACCAGGCCCCCACTCATGTCCCCCTGCACCCCCACCCCCCAGCATCCAGGGGCACCCTCCACCAGGCCCCCGCTCATGTCCCCCTGCACCCCCACCCCCCCAGCATCCAGGGGCACCCTCCACCAGGCTGCCACTCATGTCCCCCTGCACCCCCACCCCCCCAGCATCCAGGGGCACCCTCCACCAGGCCCCCACTCATGTCCAACTCATGTCTCCCATCAACCCCACCCTCCAGCAGTGAAGGGCACCCTCCACCAGGCCCCCACTCATGTCCAACTCATGTTTCCCAGCACCCCCACCCCCCAGCAGTGCAGGGCACCCTCCACCAGGCCCCCACTCATGTCCAACACATGTCTCCCAACACCCCCACCCCCAGCAGTGCAGGGCACCCTCCACCAGGCCCCCACTCATGTCCAACTCATGTCTCCCAGCACCCCCACCCCCCAGCAGTGCAGGGCACCCTCCACCAGGCCCCCACTCATGTCCCCATGCACCCCCACCCCGCAGCATCCAGGGGCGCCCTCCACCAGGCCCCACTCATGTCCAACTAATGTCTCCCATCACCCCCACCCCCCAGCAGTGCAGCGGCACCCTCCACCAGGTCCCCACTCATGTCCAACTCATGTCTCCCTGCACCCCCACCCCCCAGCATCCAGGGGCACCCTCCACCAGGCCCCCACTCATGTCCCCCTGCACCCCCACCCTCCAGCAGTGAAGGGCACCCTCCACCAGGTCCCCACTCATGTCCAACTCATGTCTCCCAGCACCCCCACCCCCCAGCAGTGCAGGGCACCCTCCACCAGGCCCCCACTCATGTCCAACACATGTCTCCCACCACCCCCACCCCCAGCAGTGCAGGGCACCCTCCACCAGGCCCCCACTCATGTCAAACTCATGTCTCCCAGAACCCCCACCCCCCAGCAGTGCAGGGCACCCTCCACCAGGCCCCCACTCATGTCCCCCTGCACCCCCACCCACCAGCATCCAAGGGCAGCCTCCACCAGGCCCCCACTTATGTCCAACTCATGTCTCCCATCACCCCCACCCCCCAGCAGTGCAGGGCACCCTCCACCAGGCCCCCAATCATGTCCCCCTGCACCCCCACCCCCCAGCAGTCAGCGGCACCCTCCACCAGGTCCCCACTCAAGTCCAACCCATGTCTCCCTGCACCCCCACCCCCCAGCATCCAGGGGCACCCTCCACCAGGCCCCCACTCATGTCCCCCTGCACCCCCACCCCCACCCCCCAGCATCCAGGGGCACCCTCCACCAGGCCCCCACTCATGTTCCCATGCACCCCCACTCCCCAGCATCCAGGGGCACCCTCCACCAGGCCCCACTCATGTCCCCCTGCACCCCCACCCCCCAGCATCCAGGGGCACCCTCCACCAGGCCCCCACTCATGTCCCCCTGCACCCCCATTCCCCAGCAGTGCAGGGCACCCTCCACCAGGCCCCCACTCATGTCTCCCAGCACCCCATCCCCCAGCAGTGCAGGGCACCCTCCACCAGGCCCCTACTCATGTCCCCCTGCACCCCCACCCCCCAGCAGTCTGGAGCACCCTACACCAGGCCCCCATTCATGTCCCCCAGCACCCCCACCCCCAGCAGTGCAGGACACCCTCAACCAGGCCCCTACACATGTCTCCCATCACCCCCACCCCCCCAGCAGTGCAGGGCACGTTCCACCAGGCCCCCACACATGTCTCCCATCACCCCCACCCCCCAGCAGTGCAGGGCACCCTCCACCGGGCCCCCACTCATGTCCAACTCATGTCTCCCAGCACCCCCACCCCCCAGTAGTGCAGGGCACCCTCCACCAGGCCCCCACTCATGTCCCCCTGCACCCCCACCCCCCAGCATCCAGGGGCACCCTCCACCAGGCCGCCACTCATGTCCAACTCATGTCTCCCATCGCCCCCACCCCCCAGCAGTGCAGGGCACCCTCCACCAGGCCCCCACTCATGTCTCCCATCACCCCCACCCCCCAGCAGTGCAGGGCACCCTCCACCAGGCCCCCACTCATGTCCCCCTGCACCCACACCACTCAGCAGTCAGGGGCACCCTCCACCAGGCCCCCACTCATGTCCAACTCATGTCTCCCTGCACCCCCACCCCCCAGCATCCAGGGACACCCTCCACCAGGCCCCCACTCATGTCCCACTGCACCCCCACCCCCCAGCATCCAGGGGCACCCTCCACCAGGCCCCCACTCTTGTCCCCCTGCACCCCCACCCCAAGCATCTGGGGGCATCCTCCACCAGGCCCCCACTCATGTCCCCCTGCACCCCCACCCCCCAGCATCCAGGGGCACCCTCCACCAGGCCCCACTCATGTGCAACCCATGTCTCCCATCACCCCCCACCCCCCAGCAGTGCAGGGCACCCTCCACCAGGCCCCCACTCATGTCTCCCTGCACCCCCACCCCCCAGCAGTCTGGAGCACCCTGCCCCAGGCCCCCATTCATGTCTCCCAGCACCCCCACCCCCCAGCAGTGCAGGGCACCCTCCACTAGGCTCCCACAATTGTCTCCCATCACCCCCACCCCCAGCAGTGCAGGGCACCCTCCACCAGGCCCCCACTCATGTCTCCCATCACCCCCACACCCCAGCAGTGCAGGGCACCCTCCACCAGGCCCCCACTCATGTCTCCCATCACCCCCACCCCCCAGCAGTGCAGGGCACCCTCCACCAGGCCCCCACTCATGTCCCCCTGCACCCCCACCCCCAAACATCCAGGGGCACCCTCCACCAGGCCCCCACTCATGTCCCCCTGCACCCCCACCCCCCAGCATCCAGGGGCACCCTCCACCAGGCCCCCACTCATGTCCCCCTGCACCCCCACCCCCCAGCAGTGCAGGGCACCCTCCACCAGGCCCCCACTCATGTCCCCCTGCACCCCCACCCACCAGCATCCAGGGGCACCCTCCACCAGGCCCCCACTTATGTCCAACTCATGTCTCCCATCACCCCCACCCCCCAGCAGTGCAGGGCACCCTCCACCAGGCCCCCACTCATGTCCCCCTGCACCCGCACCCCCCAGCAGTCAGGGGCACCCTCCACCAGGTCCCCACTCATGTCCCCCTGCACCCCCACCCCCCAGCAGTCAGGGGCACCCTCCACCAGGCCCCCATTCATGTCTCCCGGCACCCCCACCCCCCAGCAGTGCAGGGCACCCTCCACCAGGCCCCCACACATGTCTCCCATCACCCCCACCGCCCAGCAGTGCAGGACACCCTCCACCAGGCCCCCACTCATGTCCCCCTGCACCCCCACCCCCCAGCAGTCAGGGGCACCCTCCACCAGGCCCCCACTCATGTCCAACTCATGTCTCCCTGCACCCCCACCACCCAGCATCCAGGGGCACCCTCCACCAGGCCCCCACTCATGTCCCCCTGCACCCCCACCCCCCAGCATCCAGGGGCACCCTCCACCAGGCCCCCGCTCATGTCCCCCTGCACCCCCACCCCCCCAGCATCCAGGGGCACCCTCCACCAGGCTGCCACTCACATACATGCCAACATTCTGTGACCAAAAATCTGTAGGAATCTTAAAGTTTCAAAAATAGTCAGGCGAGGAGGTAATGATAGGAATAGGGCGCGTCAGCAGCCCATTGTCATTGAATGAGCCCGCCGCCGCACGTGCATTCAATGACAATGAGGCGCCTGCCACGCCTTGTGCCATCACGCCAGCTCGGGGGAGTCCTTGAAAGACTCACCGGAGTTGACGTGGTGGGGGGCTAATGGCGCCTTTTGTGAAAGGCACTCGCGGCGGAGGGGCGCCCTTAGCACACCGCCGTGGGCGCCTTTTACATCAAAGGCCTGCATGCTGCGCCTTCTCCCGCTACGCCAGCTCGGGGAAGTCCTTGAAAGACTCCCCCGAGCTGGCGTGGTGGGGGGTTAATGGCGCCTTTGGCCAAAAGGCACCCGCGGTGGAGGGGCGCTTTTAGCCCACCGCCGTGGGTGCCTTTGACATTAAAAGCCTGCATACTGCGCCTTCTCCCGCTACGCCAGCTCGGGGATGTCCTTGAAAGACTCCCCCGAGTTGGCGTGGTGGGGGGCTAATGGCGCCTTTTGCCAAAGGCACCCGCGGCGTAGGGGCGCTTTTAGCCCACCGCCGTGGGTGCCTTTGACATTAACAGCCTGCATGCCGTGCCTTCTCCCGCTACGTCAGCTCGGGGAAGTCCTTGAAAGACTCCCCCGAGTTGGCGTGGTGGGGGGCTAATGGCGCCTTTTGCCAAAGGCACCTGCGGCAGAGGGGCGCTTTTAGCCCACCGCCGTGGGTGCCTTTGACATTAACAGCCTGCATGCCGTGCCTTCTCCCGCTACGTCAGCTCGGGGAAGTCCTTGAAAGACTCCCCCGAGTTGGCGTGGTGGGGGACTAATGGCGCCTTTAGCCAAAGGCACCCGCGGCGGAGGGGCGCTTTAGCCCACCGCCGTGGGTGCCTTTGACATTAAAAGCCTACATGCCGGGCATTCTCCCGGTACGCCAGCTCGGGGGAGCCCTTGAAAGACTCCCCCGAGCTGGCGTGGGCAAAAAAAAAAAATGAAAAAAAAAAAAAAAAAAAAAAAAAAAAAAAGATTTTTACCCAAAAAATCGGTATTTGGTGTCAAAAAATCGGTAGGCGGTAGGACTGCTTAAAAGGCGGTATCCTACCGCCTAAATCGGTAGGGTTGGCAAGTATGCACTCATGTCCCCCTGCACCCCCACCCCCCCAGCATCCAGGGGCACCCTCCACCAGGCCCCCACTCATGTCCAACTCATGTCTCCCATCAACCCCACCCTCCAGCAGTGAAGGGCACCCTCCACCAGGCCCCCACTCATGTCCAACTCATGTCTCCCAGCACCCCCACCCCCCAGCAGTGCAGGGCACCCTCCACCAGGCCCCCACTCATGTCCAACACATGTCTCCCAACACCCCCACCCCCAGCAGTGCAGGGCACCCTCCACCAGGCCCCCACTCATGTCCAACTCATGTCTCCCAGCACCCCCACCCCCCAGCAGTGCAGGGCACCCTCCACCAGGCCCCCACTCATGTCCCCATGCACCCCCACCCCGCAGCATCCAGGGGCGCCCTCCACCAGGCCCCACTCATGTCCAACTAATGTCTCCCATCACCCCCACCCCCCAGCAGTGCAGCGGCACCCTCCACCAGGTCCCCACTCATGTCCAACTCATGTCTCCCTGCACCCCCACCCCCCAGCATCCAGGGGCACCCTCTACCAGGCCCCCACTCATGTCCCCCTGCACCCCCACCCCCACCCTCCAGCAGTGAAGGGCACCCTCCACCAGGTCCCCACTCATGTCCAACTCATGTCTCCCAGCACCCCCACCCCCCAGCAGTGCAGGGCACCCTCCACCAGGCCCCCACTCATGTCCAACACATGTCTCCCACCACCCCCACCCCCAGCAGTGCAGGGCACCCTCCACCAGGCCCCCACTCATGTCAAACTCATGTCTCCCAGAACCCCCACCCCCCAGCAGTGCAGGGCACCCTCCACCAGGCCCCCACTCATGTCCCCATGCACCCCCACCCCGCAGCATCCAGGGGCACCCTCCACCAGGCCCCACTCATGTCCAACTAATGTCTCCCATCACCCCCACCCCCCAGCAGTGCAGGGCACCCTCCACCAGGCCCCCACTCATGTCCCCCTGCACCCCCACCCACCAGCATCCAAGGGCAGCCTCCACCAGGCCCCCACTTATGTCCAACTCATGTCTCCCATCACCCCCACCCCCCAGCAGTGCAGGGCACCCTCCACCAGGCCCCCAATCATGTCCCCCTGCACCCCCACCCCCCAGCAGTCAGCGGCACCCTCCACCAGGTCCCCACTCAAGTCCAACCCATGTCTCCCTGCACCCCCACCCCCCCAGCATCCAGGGGCACCCTCCACCAGGCCCCCACTCATGTCCCCCTGCACCCCCACCCCCACCCCCCAGCATCCAGGGGCACCCTCCACCAGGCCCCCACTCATGTTCCCATGCACCCCCACTCCCCAGCATCCAGGGGCACCCTCCACCAGGCCCCCACTCATGTCCCCCTGCACCCCCACCCCCCAGCATCCAGGGGCACCCTCCACCAGGCCCCCACTCATGTCCCCCTGCACCCCCATTCCCCAGCAGTGCAGGGCACCCTCCACCAGGCCCCCACTCATGTCTCCCAGCACCCCATCCCCCAGCAGTGCAGGGCACCCTCCACCAGGCCCCTACTCATGTCCCCCTGCACCCCCACCCCCCAGCAGTCCGGAGCACCCTACACCAGGCCCCCATTCATGTCCCCCAGCACCCCCACCCCCAGCAGTGCAGGACACCCTCAACCAGGCCCCTACACATGTCTCCCATCACCCCCACCCCCCCAGCAGTGCAGGGCACGTTCCACCAGGCCCCCACACATGTCTCCCATCACCCCCACCCCCCAGCAGTGCAGGGCACCCTCCACCGGGCCCCCACTCATGTCCAACTCATGTCTCCCAGCACCCCCACCCCCCAGTAGTGCAGGGCACCCTCCACCAGGCCCCCACTCATGTCCCCCTGCACCCCCACCCCCCAGCATCCAGGGGCACCCTCCACCAGGCCGCCACTTATGTCCAACTCATGTCTCCCATCGCCCCCACCCCCCAGCAGTGCAGGGCACCATCCACCAGGCCCCCACTCATGTCTCCCATCACCCCCACCCCCCAGCAGTGCAGGGCACCCTCCACCAGGCCCCCACTCATGTCCCCCTGCACCCACACCACTCAGCAGTCAGGGGCACCCTCCACCAGGCCCCCACTCATGTCCAACTCATGTCTCCCTGCACCCCCACCCCCCAGCATCCAGGGACACCCTCCACCAGGCCCCCACTCATGTCCCACTGCACCCCCACCCCCCAGCATCCAGGGGCACCCTCCACCAGGCCCCCACTCTTGTCCCCCTGCACCCCCACCCCCAAGCATCTGGGGGCATCCTCCACCAGGCCCCCACTCATGTCCCCCTGCACCCCCACCCCCCAGCATCCAGGGGCACCCTCCACCAGGCCCCACTCATGTGCAACTCATGTCTCCCATCACCCCCCACCCCCCAGCAGTGCAGGGCACCCTCCACCAGGCCCCCACTCATGTCTCCCTGCACCCCCACCCCCCAGCAGTCTGGAGCACCCTCCCCCAGGCCCCCATTCATGTCTCCCAGCACCCCCACCCCCCAGCAGTGCAGGGCACCCTCCACTAGGCTCCCACAATTGTCTCCCATCACCCCCACCCCCAGCAGTGCAGGGCACCCTCCACCAGGCCCCCACTCATGTCTCCCATCACCCCCACACCCCAGCAGTGCAGGGCACCCTCCACCAGGCCCCCACTCATGTCTCCCATCACCCCCACCCCCCAGCAGTGCAGGGCACCCTCCACCAGGCCCCCACTCATGTCCCCCTGCACCCCCACCCCCAAACATCCAGGGGCACACTCCACCAGGCCCCCACTCATGTCCCCCTGCACCCCCACCCCCCAGCATCCAGGGGCACCCTCCACCAGGCCCCCACTCATGTCCCCCTGCACCCCCACCCCCCAGCAGTCAGGGGCACCCTCCACCAGGCCCCCACTCATGTCTCCCAGCACCCCCACCCCCAGCAGTGCAGGGCACCCTCCACCAGGCCCCCACTCATGTCCCCCTGCACCCCCACACCCCAGCAGTGCAGGGCACCCTCCACCAGGCCCCCACTCATGTCTCCCATCACCCCCACCCCCCAGCAGTGCAGGGCACCCTCCACCAGGCCCCCACTCATGTCCCCCTGCACCCCCACCCCCAAACATCCAGGGGCACACTCCACCAGGCCCCCACTCATGTCCCCCTGCACCCCCACCCCCCAGCATCCAGGGGCACCCTCCACCAGGCCCCCACTCATGTCCCCCTGCACCCCCACCCCCCAGCAGTCAGGGGCACCCTCCACCAGGCCCCCACTCATGTCTCCCAGCACCCCCACCCCCAGCAGTGCAGGGCACCCTCCACCAGGCCCCCACTCATGTCCCCCTGCACCCCCACCCCCCAGCAGTCAGGAGCACCCTTCACCAGGCCCCCATTCATATCTCCCAGCACCCCCACCCCCCAGCAGTGCACGGCACCCTCCACCAGGCCCCCACACATGTCTCCCATCGCCCCCACCCCCCAGCAGTGCAGGGCACCCTCCACCAGGCCCCCACTCATGTCTCCCAGCACCCCCACCCCCAGCAGTGCAGGGCACCCTCCACCAGGCCCCCACTCATGTCCCCCTGCACCCCCACCCCCCAGCAGTCAGGAGCACCCTTCACCAGGCCCCCACTCATGTCTCCCATCACCCCCACCCCCCAGCAGTGCAGGGCACCCTCCACCAGGCCCCCACTCATGTCCCCCTGCACCCCCACCCCCAAACATCCAGGGGCACACTCCACCAGGCCCCCACTCATGTCCCCCTGCACCCCCACCCCCCAGCATCCAGGGGCACCCTCCACCAGGCCCCCACTCATGTCCCCCTGCACCCCCACCCCCCAGCAGTCAGGGGCACCCTCCACCAGGCCCCCACTCATGTCTCCCAGCACCCCCACCCCCAGCAGTGCAGGGCACCCTCCACCAGGCCCCCACTCATGTCCCCCTGCACCCCCACCCCCCAGCAGTCAGGAGCACCCTTCACCAGGCCCCCATTCATATCTCCCAGCACCCCCACCCCCCAGCAGTGCACGGCACCCTCCACCAGGCCCCCACACATGTCTCCCATCGCCCCCACCCCCCAGCAGTGCAGGGCACCTTCCACCAGGCCCCCACTCATGTCTCCTATCACCCCCACCCCCCAGCAGTGCAGGACCCTCCACCAGGCCCCCACTCATGTCCCCCTGCACCCCCACCCCCAGCAGTCAGGGGCACCCTCCACCAGGCCCCCACTCATGTCCAAATCATGTCTCCCTGCACCCCCACCACCCAGCATCCAGGGGCACCCTCCACCAGGCCCCCACTCATGTCCCCCTGCACCCCCACCCCCCAGCATCCAGGGGCACCCTCCACCAGGCCCCCACTCATGTCCCCCTGCACCCCCACCCCCCAGCATCCAGGGGCACCCTCCACCAGGCCCCCACTCATGTCCCCCTGCACCCCCACCCCCCCAGCATCCAGGGGCACCCTCCACCAGGCTGCCACTCATGTCCCCCTGCACCCCCACCCCCCAGCACCCAGGGGCACCCTCCACCAGGCCCCCACTCATGTCCAACTCATATCTCCCATCACCCCCACCCCCCAGCAGTGCAGGGCACCCTCCACCAGGCCCCCACTCATGTCCAACACATGTCTCCCACCACCCCCACCCCCCAGCAGTGCAGGGCACCCTCCACAAGGCCCCCACTCATGTCCAACTCATGTCTCCCAGCACCCCCACCCCCCAGCAGTGCAGGGCACCCTCCACCAGGCCCCCACTCATGTCCAACTCATGTCTCCCAGCACCCCCACCTCCCAGCACCCCCACCCCCCAGCAGTGCAGGGCACCCTCCACCAGGCCCCCACTCATGTCCAACTCATGTCTCCCAGCACCCCCACCCCCCAGCAGTGCAGGGCACCCTCCACCAGGCCCCCACTCATGTCCCCCTGCACCCCCACCCACCAGCATCCAAGGGCACCCTCCACCAGGCCCCCACTCATGTCCAACTCATGTTTCCCATCACCCCCACCCCCCAGCAGTGCAGGGCACCCTCCACCAGGCCCCCACTCATGTCTCCCATCACCCCCACCCCCCAGCAGTGCAGGGCACCCCTCCACCAGTCCCCCACTCATGTCCCCCTGGACCCCCACCCCCCAGCAGTCAGCGGCACCCTCCACCAGGTCCCCACTCATGTCCAACTCATGTCTCCCTGCACCCCCACCCCCCAGCATTCAGGGGCACCCTCCACTAGGCCCCCACTCATGTCCCCCTGCACCCCCACCCCCCAGCATCCAGGGGCACCCTCCACCAGGCCCCCACTCATGTCTCCCTGCACCCCCCCCCAGCATCCAGGGGCACCCTCCACCAGGCCCCCACTCATGTCCCCCTGCACCCCCACCCCCCAGCATCCAGGGGCACCCTCCACCAGGCCCCCACTCATGTCCCCCTGCACCCCCACCCCAGCATCCAGCATCCAGGGGCACCCTCCACCAGGCCCCCACTCATGTCCACCTGCACCCCCACCCCCCAGCAGTCAGGGGCACCCTCCACCAGGCCCCCACTCATGTCTCCCAGCACCCCCACCCCCCAGCAGTGCAGGGCGCCCTCCACCAGGCCCCCACTCATGTCCCCCTGCACCCCCACCCCCCAGCAGTCAGGAGCACCCGACACCAGGCCCCCATTCATGTCTCCCAGCACCCCCAACCCCCAGCAGTGCAGGGCACCCTCCACCAGGCCCCCACACATGTCTCCCATCACCCCCACCCCCCAGCAGTGCAGGGCACCCTCCACCAGGCCCCCACTCATGTCTCCCATCACCCCACCCCCCAGCAGTGCAGGGCACCCTCCACCAGGCGCCCACTCATGTCCCCCTGCACCCCCACCCCCCAGCAGTCAGGGGCACCCTCCACCAGGCCCCCACTCATGTCCAACTCATGTCTCCCTGCACCCCCACCACCCAGCATCCAGGGTCACCCTCCACCAGGCCCCCACTCATGTCCCCCTGCACCCCCACACCCCAGCATCCAGGGGCACCCTCCACCAGGCCCCCACTCATGTCCCCCTGCACTCCCACCCCCCAGCATCCAGGGGCACCCTCCACCAGGCCCCCACTCATGTCCAACTCATGTCTCACATAACCCCCACCCCCCAGCAGTGCAAGGCACCCTCCACCAGGACCCCACTCCTGTCCAACTCATGTCTCCCAGCACCCCCACCACCCCCACCCCCAGCAGTGCAGGACACCCTCCACCAGGCCCCCACTCATGTCCAACTCATGTCTCCCAGCACCCCCACCCCCCAGCAGTGCAGGGCACCCTCCACCAGGCCCTCACTCATATCCAACTCATGTCTCCCAGCACCCCCACCCCCCAGCAGTGCAGGGCACCCTCCACCAGGCCCCCACTCATGTCCCCCTGCACCCCCACCCCCCAGCATCCAGGGGCACCCTCCACCAGGGCCCCCACTCATGTCCAACTCATGTCTCCCATCACCCCCACCCCCCAGCAGTGCAGGGCACCCTCCACCAGGCCCTCACTCATGTCCAACTCATGTCTCCCAGCACCCCCACCCCCCAGCAGTGCAGGGCACCCTCCACCAGGCCCCCACTCATGTCTCCCATCACCCGCACCCCCCAGCAGGGCAGGGCACCTCCACCAGGCCCCCACTCATGTCCCCCTGCACCCCCACCCCCACCCCCCAGCATCCAGGGGCACCCTCCACCAGGCCCCGACTCATGTCCCCCTGCACCCCCACCCCCCAGCATCCAGGGGCGCCCTCCACCAGGCCCCCACTCATGTCCCCCTGCACCCCCACCCCCAGCATCCAGGGGCACCCTCCACCAGGCCCCCCACTCATGTCCCCCTGCACCCCCACCCCCCAGCATCCAGGGGCACCCTCCACCAGGCCCCCACTCATGTCCCCCTGCACCCCCACCCCCCAGCAGTCAGGGACACCCTCCACCAGGCCCCCACTCATGTCCCCCTGCACCCCCACCCCCCAGCATCCAGGGGCACCCTCCACCAGGGCCCCCACTCATGTCCCCCCTGCACCCCCACCCCCCAGCAGTGCAGGGCACCCTCCACCAGGCCCCCACTCATGTCCCCCTGCACCCCCACCCACCAGCATCCAGGGGCACCCTCCACCAGGCCCCCACTTATGTCCAACTCATGTCTCCCATCACCCCCACCCCCAGCAGTGCAGGGCACCCTCCACCAGGCCCCCACTCATGTCCCCCTGCACCCGCACCCCCCAGCAGTCAGGGGCACCCTCCACCAGGTCCCCACTCATGTCCCCCTGCACCCCCACCCCCCAGCAGTCAGGGGCACCCTCCACCAGGCCCCCATTCATGTCTCCCGGCACCCCCACCCCCAGCAGTGCAGGGCACCCTCCACCAGGCCCCCACACATGTCTCCCATCACCCCCACCGCCCAGCAGTGCAGGACACCCTCCACCAGGCCCCCACTCATGTCCCCCTGCACCCCCACCCCCCAGCAGTCAGGGGCACCCTCCACCAGCCCCCACTCATGTCCAACTCATGTCTCCCTGCACCCCCACCCCCAGCATCCAGGGGCACCCTCCCACCAGGCCCCCACTCATGTCCCCCTGCACCCCCCACCCCCCAGCATCCAGGGGCACCCTCCACCAGGCCCCCGCTCATGTCCCCCTGCACCCCCCACCCCCCCAGCATCCAGGGCACCCTCCACCAGGCTGCCACTCATGTCCCCCTGCACCCTACCCCCCCAGCATCCAGGGGCACCCTCCACCAGGCCCCCACTCATGTCCAACTCATGTCTCCCATCAACCCCACCCTCCAGCAGTGAAGGGCACCCTCCACCAGGCCCCCACTCATGTCCCCATGCACCCCCACCCCGCAGCATCCAGGGGCGCCCTCCACCAGGCCCCCACTCATGTCCAACTAATGTCTCCCATCACCCCCACCCCCCAGCAGTGCAGCGGCACCCTCCACCAGGTCCCCACTCATGTCCAACTCATGTCTCCCTGCACCCCCCACCCCCCAGCATCCAGGGGCACCCTCCACCAGGCCCCCACTCATGTCCCCCTGCACCCCCACCCCCACCCTCCAGCAGTGAAAGGGCACCCTCCACCAGGTCCCCACTCATGTCCAACTCATGTCTCCCAGCACCCCCACCCCCAGCAGTGCAGGGGCACCCTCCACCAGGCCCCCACTCATGTCCAACACATGTCTCCCACCACCCCCACCCCCAGCAGGCAGGGCACCCTCCACCAGGCCCCCACTCATGTCAAACTCATGTCTCCCAGAACCCCCACCCCCCAGCAGTGCAGGGCACCCTCCACCAGGCCCCCACTCATGTCCCCATGCACCCCCACCCCGCAGCATCCAGGGGCACCCTCCACCAGGCCCCACTCATGTCCAACTAATGTCTCCCATCACCCCCACCCCCCAGCAGTGCAGGGCACCCTCCACCAGGCCCCCACTCATGTCCCCCTGCACCCCCACCCACCAGCATCCAAGGGCAGCCTCCACCAGGCCCCCACTTATGTCCAACTCATGTCTCCCATCACCCCCACCCCCCAGCAGTGCAGGGCACCCTCCACCAGGCCCCCAATCATGTCCCCCCTGCACCCCCCACCCCCCAGCAGTCAGCGGCACCCTCCACCAGGTCCCCCACTCAAGTCCAACCCATGTCTCCCTGCACCCCCACCCCCCAGCATCCAGGGGTACCCTCCACCAGGCCCCCACTCATGTCCCCCTGCACCCCCATCCCCACCCCCCAGCATCCAGGGGCACCCTCCACCAGGCCCCCACTCATGTTCCCATGCACCCCCACTCCCCAGCATCCAGGGGCACCCTCCACCAGGCCCCCACTCATGTCCCCCTGCACCCCCACCCCCCAGCATCCAGGGGGCACCCTCCACCAGGCCCCCACTCATGTCCCCCTGCACCCCCATTCCCCAGCAGTGCAGGGCACCCTCCACCAGGCCCCCACTCATGTCTCCCAGCACCCCATCCCCCAGCAGTGCAGGGCACCCTCCACCAGGCCCCTACTCATGTCCCCCCTGCACCCCCACCCCCCAGCAGTCCGGAGCACCCTACACCAGGCCCCCATTCATGTCCCCCAGCACCCCCACCCCCAGCAGTGCAGGACACCCTCAACCAGGCCCCTACACATGTCTCCCATCACCCCCACCCCCCCAGCAGTGCAGGGCACGTTCCACCAGGCCCCCACACATGTCTCCCATCACCCCCACCCCCCCAGCAGTGCAGGGCACCCTCCACCGGGCCCCCACTCATGTCCAACTCATGTCTCCCAGCACCCCCACCCCCCAGTAGTGCAGGGCACCCTCCACCAGGCCCCCACTCATGTCCCCCTGCACCCCCACCCCCCAGCATCCAGGGGCACCCTCCACCAGGCCGCCACTCATGTCCAACTCATGTCTCCCATCGCCCCCACCCCCCAGCAGTGCAGGGCACCCTCCACCAGGCCCCCACTCATATCTCCCATCACCCCCACCCCCCAGCAGTGCAGGGCACCCTCCACCAGGCCCCCACTCATGTCCCCCTGCACCCACACCACTCAGCAGTCAGGGGCACCCTCCACCAGGCCCCCACTCATGTCCAACTCATGTCTCCCTGCACCCCCACCCCCCAGCATCCAGGGACACCCTCCACCAGGCCCCCACTCATGTCCCACTGCACCCCCACCCCCCAGCATCCAGGGGCACCCTCCACCAGGCCCCCACTCTTGTCCCCCTGCACCCCCACCCCCAAGCATCTGGGGGCATCCTCCACCAGGCCCCCACTCATGTCCCCCTGCACCCCCACCCCCCAGCATCCAGGGGCACCCTCCACCAGGCCCCACTCATGTGCAACTCATGTCTCCCATCACCCCCCACCCCCCAGCAGTGCAGGGCACCCTCCACCAGGCCCCCACTCATGTCCCCCTGCACCCCCACCCCCCAGCAGTCTGGAGCACCCTCCCCCAGGCCCCCATTCATGTCTCCCAGCACCCCCACCCCCCAGCAGTGCAGGGCACCCTCCACTAGGCTCCCACAATTGTCTCCCATCACCCCCACCCCCAGCAGTGCAGGGCACCCTCCACCAGGCCCCCACTCATGTCTCCCATCACCCCCACACCCCAGCAGTGCAGGGCACCCTCCACCAGGCCCCCACTCATGTCTCCCATCACCCCCACCCCCCAGCAGTGCAGGGCACCCTCCACCAGGCCCCCACTCATGTCCCCCTGCACCCCCACCCCCAAACATCCAGGGGCACCCTCCACCAGGCCCCCACTCATGTCCCCCTGCACCCCCACCCCCCAGCATCCAGGGGCACCCTCCACCAGGCCCCCACTCATGTCCCCCTGCACCCCCACCCCCCAGCAGTCAGGGGCACCCTCCACCAGGCCCCCACTCATGTCTCCCAGCACCCCCACCCCCAGCAGTGCAGGGCACCCTCCACCAGGCCCCCACTCATGTCCCCCTGCACCCCCACCCCCCAGCAGTCAGGAGCACCCTTCACCAGGCCCCCATTCATATCTCCCAGCACCCCCACCCCCCAGCAGTGCACGGCACCCTCCACCAGGCCCCCACACATGTCTCCCATCGCCCCCACCCCCCAGCAGTGCAGGGCACCTTCCACCAGGCCCCCACTCATGTCTCCTATCACCCCCACCCCCCAGCAGTGCAGGACCCTCCACCAGGCCCCCACTCATGTCCCCCTGCACCCCCACCCCCAGCAGTCAGGGGCACCCTCCACCAGGCCCCCACTCATGTCCAAATCATGTCTCCCTGCACCCCCACCACCCAGCATCCAGGGGCACCCTCCACCAGGCCCCCACTCATGTCCCCCTGCACCCCCACCCCCCAGCATCCAGGGGCACCCTCCACCAGGCCCCCACTCATGTCCCCCTGCACCCCCACCCGCCAGCATCCAGGGGCACCCTCCACCAGGCCCCCACTCATGTCCCCCTGCACCCCCACCCCCCCAGCATCCAGGGGCACCCTCCACCAGGCTGCCACTCATGTCCCCCTGCACCCCCACCCCCCAGCACTCAGGGGCACCCTCCACCAGGCCCCCACTCATGTCCAACTCATATCTCCCATCACCCCCACCCCCCAGCAGTGCAGGGCACCCTCCACCAGGCCCCCACTCATGTCCAACACATGTCTCCCACCACCCCCACCCCCCAGCAGTGCAGGGCACCCTCCACAAGGCCCCCACTCATGTCCAACTCATGTCTCCCAGCACCCCCACCCCCCAGCAGTGCAGGGCACCCTCCACCAGGCCCCCACTCATGTCCAACTCATGTCTCCCAGCACCCCCACCTCCCAGCACCCCCACCCCCCAGCAGTGCAGGGCACCCTCCACCAGGCCCCCACTCATGTCCAACTCATGTCTCCCAGCACCCCACCCCCCAGCAGTGCAGGGCACCCTCCACCAGGCCCCCACTCATGTCCCCCTGCACCCCCACCCACCAGCATCCAAGGGCACCCTCCACCAGGCCCCCACTCATGTCCAACTCATGTTTCCCATCACCCCCACCCCCCAGCAGTGCAGGGCACCCTCCACCAGGCCCCCACTCATGTCTCCCATCACCCCCACCCCCCAGCAGTGCAGGGCACCCTCCACCAGTCCCCCACTCATGTCCCCCTGGACCCCCACCCCCCAGCAGTCAGCGGCACCCTCCACCAGGTCCCCACTCATGTCCAACTCATGTCTCCCTGCACCCCCACCCCCCAGCATTCAGGGGCACCCTCCACTAGGCCCCCACTCATGTCCCCCTGCACCCCCACCCCCCAGCATCCAGGGGCACCCTCCACCAGGCTCATGTCTCCCTGCACCCCCCCCAGCATCCAGGGGCACCCTCCACCAGGCCCCCACTCATGTCCCCCTGCACCCCCACCCCCCAGCATCCAGGGGCACCCTCCACCAGGCCCCCACTCATGTCCCCCTGCACCCCCACCCCAGCATCCAGCATCCAGGGGCACCCTCCACCAGGCCCCCACTCATGTCCCCCTGCACCCCCACCCCAGCATCCAGCATCCAGGGGCACCCTCCACCAGGCCCCCACTCATGTCTCCCAGCACCCCCACCCCCCAGCAGTGCAGGGTGCCCTCCACCAGGCCCCCACTCATGTCCCCCTGCACCCCCACCCCCCAGCAGTCAGGAGCACCCGACACCAGGCCCCCATTCATGTCTCCCAGCACCCCCAACCCCCAGCAGTGCAGGGCACCCTCCACCAGGCCCCCACACATGTCTCCCATCACCCCCACCCCCCAGCAGTGCAGGGCACCCTCCACCAGGCCCCCACTCATGTCTCCCATCACCCCACCCCCCAGCAGTGCAGGGCACCCTCCACCAGGCGCCCACTCATGTCCCCCTGCACCCCCACCCCCCCAGCAGTCAGGGGCACCCTCCACCAGGCCCCCACTCATGTTCAACTCATGTCTCCCTGCACCCCCACCACCCAGCATCCAGGGTCACCCTCCACCAGGCCCCCACTCATGTCCCCCTGCACCCCCACACCCCAGCATCCAGGGGCACCCTCCACCAGGCCCCCACTCATGTCCCCCTGCACTCCCACCCCCCAGCATCCAGGGGCACCCTCCACCAGGCCCCCACTCATGTCCAACTCATGTCTCACATAACCCCCACCCCCCAGCAGTGCAAGGCACCCTCCACCAGGCCCCCACTCCTGTCCAACTCATGTCTCCCAGCACCCCCACCACCCCCACCCCCAGCAGTGCAGGGCACCCTCCACCAGGCCCCCACTCATGTCCAACTCATGTCTCCCAGCACCCCCACCCCCCAGCAGTGCAGGGCACCCTCCACCAGGCCCCCACTCATATCCAACTCATGTCTCCCAGCACCCCCACCCCCCAGCAGTGCAGGGCACCCTCCACCAGGCCCCCACTCATGTCCCCCTGCACCCCCACCCCCCAGCATCCAGGGGCACCCTCCACCAGGCCCCCACTCATGTCCAACTCATGTCTCCCATCACCCCCACCCCCCAGCAGTGCAGGGCACCCTCCACCAGGCCCTCACTCATGTCCAACTCATGTCTCCCAGCACCCCCACCCCCCAGCAGTGCAGGGCACCCTCCACCAGGCCCCCACTCATGTCTCCCATCACCCCCACCCCCCAGCAGGGCAGGGCACCCTCCACCAGGCCCCCACTCATGTCCACCTGCACCCCCACCCCCCAGCAGTCAGCGGCACCCTCCATCAGGTCCCCACTCATGTCCAACTCATGTCTCCCTGCACCCCCACCCCCCAGCATCCAGGGGCACCCTCCACCAGGCCCCCACTCATGTCCCCCTGCACCCCCACCCCCACCCCCCAGCATCCAGGGGCACCCTCCACCAGGCCCCCACTCATGTCCCCCTGCACCCCCACCCCCCAGCATCCAGGGGCACCCTCCACCAGGCCCCCACTCATGTCCCCCTGCACCCCCACCCCCCAGCATCCAGGGGCACCCTCCACCAGGCCCCCACTCATGTCCCCCTGCACCCCCACCCCCCAGCAGTGCAGGGCACCCTCCACCAGGCCCCCACTCATGTACCCCTGCACCCCCACCCCCCAGCATCCAGGGGCACCCTCCACCAAGCCCCCACTCATGTCCCCCTGCACCCCCACCCCCCAGCATCCAGGGGCACCCTCCACCAGGCCCCCACTCATGTCCCCTTGCACCCCCACCCCCCCAGCATCCAGGGGCACCCTCCACCAGGCCCCCACTCATGTCCCCTTGCACCCCCACCCCCCCAGCATCCAGGGGCACCCTCCACCAGGCTGCCACTCATGTCCCCCTGCACCCCCACCCCCAGCATCCAGGGGCACCCTCCACCGGCCCCCACTCATGTCCAACTCATGTCTCCCATCACCCCCACCCCCCAGCAGTGCAGGGCACCCTCCACCAGGCCCCCACTCATGTCCAACTCATGTCTCCCAGCACCCCACCCCCCAGCAGTGCAGGGCACCCTCCACCAGGCCCCCACTCATGTCCAACACATGTCTCCCACCACCCCCACCCCCCAGCAGTGCAGGGCACCCTCCACCAGGCCCCCACTCATGTCCCCCTGCACCCCCACCTCGCAGCATCCAGGGGCACCCTCCACCAGGCCCCACTCATGTCCAACTCATGTCTCCCATCACCCCCACCCCCCAGCAGTGCAGGGCACCCTCCACCAGGCCCCCACTCATGTCCAACTCATGTCTCCCATCACCCCCACCCCCAGCAGTGCAGGGCACCCTCCACCAGGCCCCCACTCATGTCCCCCTGCACCCCCACCCCCCAGCAGTCAGCGGCACCCTCCACCAGGTCCCCACTCATGTCTCCCATCACCCCACCCCCCAGCAGTGCAGGGCACCCTCCACCAGGCCCCCACTCATGTCCCCCTGCACCCCCACCCCCCAGCAGTCAGCGGCACCCTCCACCAGGTCCCCACTCATGTCCAACTCATGTCTCCCTGCACCCCCACCCCCCAGCATCCAGGGGCACCCTCCACCAGGCCCCCACTCATGTCCCCCTGCACCCCCACCCCCACCCCCCAGCATCCAGGGGCACCCTCCACCAGGCCCCGACTCATGTCCCCCTGCACCCCCACCCCCCAGCATCCAGGGGCGCCCTCCACCAGGCCCCCACTCATGTCCCCCTGCACCCCCACCCCCCAGCATCCAGGGGCACCCTCCACCAGGCCCCCACTCATGTCCCCCTGCACCCCCACCCCCCAGCATCCAGGGGCACCCTCCACCAGGCCCCCACTCATGTCCCCCTGCACCCCCACCCCCCAGCAGTCAGGGACACCCTCCACCAGGCCCCCACTCATGTCTCCCAGCACCCCCACCCCCCAGCAGTGCAGGGCACCCTCCACCAGGCCCCCACTCATGTCCCCCTGCAACCCCAACCCCCCGCAGTCAGGAGCACCCTACACCAGGCCCCCATTCATGTCTCCCAGCACCCCCACCCCCCAGCAGTGCAGGGCACCCTCCACCAGGCCCCCACACATGTCTCCCATCACCCCCACCCCCCAGCAGTGCAGGGCACCCTCCACCAGGCCCCCACTCATGTCTCCCATCACCCCCACCCCCCAGCAGTGCAGGGCACCCTCCACCAGGCCCCCACTCATGTCCCCCTGCAGCCCCACCCCCCAGCAGTCTGGGGCACCCTCCACCAGGCCCCCACTCTTGTCCAACTCGTCTCCCTGCACCCCCACCACCCAGCATCCAGGGTCACCCTCCACCAGGCCCCCACTCATGTCCCCCTGCACCCCCACGCCCCAGCATCCAGGGGCACCCTCCACCAGGCCCCCACTCATGTCCCCCTGCACCCCCACCCCCCAGCATCCAGGGGCACCCTCCACCTGGCCCCCACTCATGTCCCCCTGCACCCGCACCCCTCCAGCATCCAGGGGCACCCTCCACCAGGCCCCCACTCATGTCCCCCTGCACCCCCACCCCCAGCATCCAGGGGCACCCTCCACCAGGCCCCCACTCATGTCCAACTCATGTCTCACATAACCCCCACCCCCCAGCAGTGCAAGGCACCCTCCACCAGGCCCCCACTCATGTCCAACTCATGTCTCCCAGCACCCCCACCCCCCAGCAGTGCAGGGCACCCTCCACCAGGCCCCCACTCATGTCCAACTCATGTCTCCCAGCACCCCCACCCCCCAGCAGTGCAGGGCACCCTCCACCAGGCCCCCACTCATGTCCCCCTGCACCCCCACCCCCCAGCATCCAGGGGCACCCTCCACCAGGCCCCCACTCATGTCCAACTCATGTCACCCATCGCCCCCACCCCCAGCAGTGCAGGGCACCCTCCACCAGGCCCTCACTCATGTCCAACTCATGTCTCCCAGCACCCCCACCCCCCAGCAGTGCAGGGCACCCTCCACCAGGCCCCCACTCATGTCTAACTCATGTCTCCCAGCACCCCCACCCCCACCCCCAACAGTGCAGGGCACCCTCCACCAGGCCCCCACTCATGTGCCCCTGCACCCCCAGCATCCAGGGGCACCCTCCACCAGGCCCCCACTCATGTCCAACTCATGTCTCCCATCACCCCCACCCCCCAGCAGTGCAGGGCACCCTCCACCAGGCCCCCACTCATGTCTCCCACCACCCCCACCTCCCAGCAGTGCAGGGCACCCTCCACCAGGCCCCCACGCATGTCCCCCTGCACTCCCACCCCAGCAGTCAGGGGCACCCTCCACCAGGTCCCCACTCATGTCCAACTCATGTCTCCCTGCACCCCCACCCCCAGCATCCAGGGGCACCAGGCCCCCACTCATGTCCCCCTGCACCCCCACCCCCAGCATCCAGAGGCACCCTCCACCAGGCCCCCACTCATGTCCCCCTGCACCCCCACCCCGCAGCATCCAGGGGCACCCTCCACCAGGCCCCCATTCATGTCCCCCTGCACCCCCACCCCCCAGCATCCAGGGGCACCCTCCACCAGGCCCCCACTCATGTCCCCCTGCACCCCCACCCCCCAGCATCCAGGGGCACCCTCCACCATGCCCCCACTCATGTCCCCCAGCCAACACGTCATCACAATCCAGATCCCAGGCACCTACGCCCACCCAAATCCCACCCCATGCCACCCCAGTCCAAACACCCAACCAAGCTTTACATCCATTGAAATTGGAAATACCCATTACATGATAGATAAGAAATAAGCAGTATGCGCATGAGTACAAGTCCGTCAGACCCACACAATGGCAACACATGACTGTGAAAACCCACATCCTGACAGGCATGAAACCAATGAGCGAAGTCCACACATTGAAGTAAGAAACAAAAATGTATTACAGTGTAAATGAAGTGAATGAAATCAAAAGAAACAATAATGGGAACAAAAATCAAAATGCTGCATGTACACCAAAATAATCAATAATGAAAATGGTAATCCAAAATAACCGTAATGAAATTGTGTCCAAAGTCACCGTCCAACAAAGCAAATCCAAAGGGAAAGTAAAATGAAAATGCATTGCTCCATAGTGAAAAAATAATAAAAGATGAAGGCCACAAATTCACTGTCAAACTATGTACAAAGAGCAAATCCAGGGTCCATGATCCCAACTATGTAAATGAAACCTACAATAAAACCCACCTAACTAATAACTATATACAAAAAAGTGGGGCATAGTCCAAGTGCCCCAAATTAAAAAAAAAAAAAAAAATCTAACACTAATTAACTATATACAATGGCAGTGGGCTAGTCCAACGGCTCACTTCTGGATGTTGCGGGCCAGGGCATCATCGAACTCCTGCTCAATGTCCTGGAGGCAGTCCTGTTCCATGGCCCCGAGGGTCCGCAGGGACGACAACATGTTCTCCTCCAACTCCCTGTGGATTGCCTCGAGGCACTCGGCCCGCCTCAGGGCCCTCCGCATGGAGTTCTCCGCCCTGACCATTGAAGGGAAGCGCCCCCAATTCAGCACGATCCTCCCCGCAATGAGAGACAATAAAGGACTCTCCCGTAGTGGGAATAAGACCAAGACAGAGTGCGGGTGAGCGTAAGTGGGAGTTTATCCAAGGATAAGGCATGCAAAGAACTCTGCAACCTACGAGAGCGCTCTGTCTGACAATAGCAAAGACAGGCGTATTTCTAATACAGAAAACGTCATCAACACCTAAACACTATAGGGGGCACAAGTTAATTGGGATTGGGTATCGTCGACTAACTATAGGTGTTGCTGCAGCATGGTTGGTCTTGGCAAGACGACGTCACTGGTCAGCCTCGTGGGTTGGGTTGGGCCTGGCAGGCCGGCTTGAGGTCATCCGTGCGGTGTTGGTGCGCTGGGGCAGCCTGTGACACTGATGAATACCTTTCCTGTCTTAGTTGCCCTAGGCCATGCACACTGCAGTTATTCAGAAAATGACATTTACGTTCACTAATAAATTGTTCCGTAGCTTATCTTATAAAATAAACGCAACACATGAGGAATGCACCTCGTGAGAGGTCTGGTGGTTATCGGTTGGAGTGAGATTTACCTGTGTCCTATTGACCGGTACTTTAGGTCGTAGGACGGGGCTCTGGGGCTTGGGCCGAATGATACATGTCTGTCTGCTGCGTTAGAAGTTATTATATAGATGGGTCTCTGTGTCTTGTCTCAATGATGGGGGTCGTCCTTACACGGGGTCAGGATTCTTGGGGGGTTCGTGGGATTTATGAAAGGGTGCTGGTAGATCAGTGGGTTCATCTGTGGGTTTATTACCGTGCTGTAAATAACACAGGTGGCAGGCTATGGCCTTGGTTGCGGCGCCGGGGCCTCTGAAGTAACGCCAGCTTGGTTGGGGGAGGTGAGGGAGCGCGGCACAAGTCTTAGCTTTTTTATCTTGCAGGCTTGGTAGGGTGGGAGAGGGAATGGCCTTGCATATCCACAAAGGTATTTTCCTCGTGCGTTGCTGATCAGTAAATGCAGAAGTTTTATACTGTTCTGCCTTATTTTGACGTTATTTAGACACACATATATATTTCAATTTCATTACACATTTCTTTAAGACAGTCGATTCCAGTACCTTTTCATTGCCTAACATTACATTCATTACATTGTGTGCGTATTGTATGTACATTTAGACGTTATACGAGGGATATCTAGGTTATGGCCTACAGAGATTGATGCTTGCCACTTTGGGTGGTTCAGTAAACATATATGAGTTCCAGTTTCTACATACTATGGAAAAAACACTTTTACAGATAGAGGTTATACGTTTGGTCAACATCTTTCTCCGTGGTTATAGCAGCATTAGTCCAGACCTGGAGGGATATCATATAACGTTACATTTTTATGGCTTATTCACATTTTAAAACAGAGGTAGTTCATTAGTACCAATACTTGAATTGTTTTCTACCTTCTTCAGATTGTGATGCTTCAGCTTTTTTCCTCGCTACCCCGGCCTTGCGGTCCGGGTCATACGGGGTGCAATATCACATTGTTACTAATATAATGTTGCCGTGTTGGCATCTCGGGTTTAGCTCATCTCCGACTTTCTCATGGGAACGCGCTCGCAGCGGATCTGCCAGTGCTGCTGAGGCGACAGAGATGCATGAAAGGCCCTCCAAAGGTGGGGGCCTCGTTACAGTGTGCTAAACTCACGCCGTGTTTGCTAGACAAGATGGCATCTAGGCCTGACTCGATTTTTGGTAAATGCAAAGACGAGGTGCGTGTGGGCAATGTCGTCGGCGGGCGAATCCTCCTCCACCTGGGCCCGGGTGGCATGAGGGGGCGTCCACCGAGTCATGGTCCTCACCTGGGGAGGAAGCTGTAGGTGAGGAGGGCCTCGCGGCCAGTCCTCCCCTACACCATTGTGAGCCGTGCCTCCTCTGCCCGCTGCCGCTCCGCATCTATGGCGTGGCCCAACCGCTGCCACACGGAAGACACTTCCCGCCCTGGGTCCTCCTGCCGTCCGGCCGATGCCTGCCCCTCCGATGTCGAAAGGCCCCGAGCCATCGTGGCTCGCACCTACAGCCTCCTGCTGCTGCTGCTGCTGTCCATGTGCCCTGTCTGATGGTGCCTGCACATCCTCCTCCAGCTGGGGTGCAGTTGTTGATGTGGCCACCCCTGCTGGACGTCTGACTCCCGACTGTGGCAGGGATCCGTTGTCCACCAGCCTGGCCGCACGGTCAGAGGCAGCTCCACAGGGCACCCAGGTGATACATGGGTGGAAAGATGGCATGGAGGACGACTGGGGCATAGGAGGTTCCGTTGAGGACGGGGTCAGAACAAGGTCCAGGAAACGGAGGAATCCGGCCATGGTGAGCTGTCCCAGTGGGTCAACGCGGTCAATCAGCCATGTGAGAAGGCGTGCAGTCTCATCATGGAAAGACTGCAGGTCAGCTCGCATGGCCCATTGACGCAACGCCACCCCACCATGGACAGGCTCAACCTGTTGCAGGATAGCCACATCCGCAGGGAGAGGAAGGCCAGTTGGTGTAAGCCAACCCCCTCCCTGAGAACGGGTCTGGAGGTAGGCATCCCTGCTGGTGCAAGATGATGCAGGGACAGGATTGCACACAGGCACCTCCGCGGTGGCCTGTGCTGCCACCTGTCCCTGGTCCTGCACTGCACCACTAGCACCAGTGGAATCCCCACCTCCAGACCCCGCCTCTGTTGCTTGCACGGCCTCCTCCTCCACCAAACCCCCCACCAACCGGGATGACTCCGTGCCATCTTCCTCCGTTGGGCCCTGTGGGGTCCCAGCTGCCCCTTCTGCTGCCGAGGAGTCCAACTCCAACCTCCGCCTCCTGTACCTCCCCTCGGCAGCTGTGGCCTCGGATGCGGCACCGGACCCCTCACTCCCCGACGAGATCACAACCTGGGAGGGGAGCCGGGCCTTGCATCTCCGGGTGGTGGTGCGATCCCTGCCGCTGTGCTCCACAGCACCTTCTCCGCCCTCTTCATCAGTTGACGCTGCAGACAGGGAGAAATAAAACACAGGCATCAGGGCACTGTATAATGGACTCATAAACACATGACAGTTGTACATGAGTGGCATTGGCAAACCTCAGACATGCCATCACAATCCCCAAAACACATGTCATTTCAACTTGCACACATGAGCTATACCACAGCCATATTGCAACAGCCAGCACCATACATACACATACAACGAGCATGCAAAGGTGAGCCAGACATCACATGTGACACAGGGAGTGCACTACACATGCACACACACCACCACACTTGCATGCATGTGTACGCCTCCGCCAACTGTCGCAGTGTTCAGATCAGCATCCATGTCACACCTACCAATCATTCTTCCACATCCTTTGCCATGCAAGCCTACACACACAATTACCATCCATGTGTCACACATGAGAGCCCTCGCATGTGTCAGCCTCATGGCCCGGTACGCCCCCATACTTGGCCACATAAAACCACATGTGCAACCTGCACACTCCTGCCACACCACCACACGCACAGATTACAATCAGTATGCATGTACACTTACCGCTCGACTCCAGACGTGTCTGCCTCTCAAGGACCTGGACGTGGAGCGCTGGGGATATGCGTTCCAGGACCCTCATCTGATCTTCCGACAAGTGGCCCCGGCGCCCCTTAGCATCCGTTGCTTTCAGGAGGCGCCGGGCCTTCTTGAGGGTCCTGGACCTGAAGTCCTCCCAGCGCTTCTTCACAGTCCTTCCTTGTCAGCGCGCAACCTTCCAAAGAGGGCTTCATACTGCCCCAGGACATGCTCCACCAGGACACCAACTTCGGTGGCAGTGAAGCTGGTGCCCCTCTGCCTCTCTGGCCGGGGGTTGCCACTGGTGCCAGATGTTGCAGTGCCCGACATGGCAACCCCAGAGGCAGGAGTGGGTGGGCAACTGGGTCCTGGGGCTGGGCTGTGGAGCGATGGTATCCCAGTCGGGAGTCTTCGGTTCCAGCAGGGGTGGTCACAGCAACAGCACCCCTGGCTGATGTGCAGGCAGCAAATGCAGGACACGTGGGCAGCAGGCAGTCAGGCAGCAGCAGATGGCAGGTGGGAGCGTGCTCGGGGCTCTGGGGGCAGTAATTCGGCTTTCTGGGCAGGAGCGTGGTCTTCCCTGTGCTTACGCGTGGCCAGCTTGATACAGAGTGATTTGGCACGTGAAAATCCAGCACGTCTGCATGTAATTCGAGGAAAGGCCCTTAGTGCGTAAGCGCGTCAGCACACGTACGTTAATTCATTGGCCCAAAGGCCCCCATGCGCATCTATGACGTCATGCGCATGGCCGTAGAGAATGGTGCGTGTAAAAAAAAGAAACACGTCCGAGTGTCAAAGCGTGTAATTGGTGGAAATGGCCTCATCGCGTATGCGCGTCTGTGACGTGTGTATAAAAGGTACGTGTAGAACACCATTTCCTTGTACGTGCTTTTGTGGAGAGCGGGTGGGTGAAATCTGTACTTCTTGTCGGTTCACACGCGATTTACTTCACAGCGTTTCAAGTTCGTACTCCCTGTTACCTCTGACAGCTTTTTCTCCTTTTCCTCTTTTTCCTGGGCCTGTTTCCTCAAACAGCGTTCCCTTCTACTGTTGTCCTGTCCCCTCAGACAGCGTACAATTCTTCTTTTGGCGGGGGTGTTGCCAACGCGCACACGCGCATATTTTTCACGCTTTTGTTCCTGGCAGATGGTGAGTCGCGCACGTATTTAACATCTGTGCTTGCCCCGTGTGTCGCATACCCCTTCAGAGGTCATTCTAGGCTGCGTGTGACACGCATACGTTCATTCTTGTGTTTCTGGGTGCCACAGCGAAGTGCAGGTTTATTTTTCCACACACGTGGTCTAGGAGGGGTTGCGTGCACCTTACTTTCCTTTTTTGGGGTGCCTGTGCATTGCGTGACCCGTCATCTTTCCCCAGGGGTGACATACAGCCTTGCTAGAGCACTAGGGTACGATTACCATCTGGTACCCAACCCCTTTGACCCCCAATTGCCCAGGACAATAGTTCACAGCGACTCCCATACGCACAATAACATCAGTGCCATGGCTGGGAGGCGAACAAGCCGTAAGGGTGGCAAAGGTGGCCGAGCTCCAAGTGGTGGGCGTGGTGGATCCGGTAGGGGACATGGCCATGACTTGCAGGGTGCCCTTAGCCCCCCATGTGTTGAGGACCAGTCAGGGACACCCATGCACCCCCCCCCGGTTGAGGGTAACGTGGCTGACACCATCCATGCTCAGCCCTTGTTGGACCAGCCCACTGTGGAAGCAGACCTGGCACAGGGTGACTCCGTGGCTGACTTCCATGTCAGCTGGTCTAGGCCATGTGCGCCGGTGCACGTTGGTGTCATCAGGCCACGTGGATCAGGGGCAGCTAGGTCATCTGCTGCCCCACGTAGGCAGGCTGGGGAGGCTGCAGGGGCAGCTGCAGCTCCATCCACCCCACCTCTCACACACCCAGCCAGGACAGTGTCGGTCCAAGTCCATCCTGCTGACATTCCCCCTGACACCATCACACTTGAGCTAATGCCTGCACCAACTCCCATGCTGAGCGTGCAATCCCACACTCCTAGTACAGAGTCCACCGGGGCTCCTGCCCCTAGTGTCCAGAGTGGCGTAGACACTCAGGATCCCCACCACCTTCCAAGCGGAAGAGGAAGAGTGCTCGTCCAGTAGAGGCTGATGCCCCAGACACGGCTACACAGTCCGGCCCGTCAAGGAAGCCCAGCTTCAATGAGGCCGAACTGAATGCACTTGTAGAGTATGTGTCCGCACATGACCGCGAAATGGTGATTGTTGCAGGATCCAAGACCACACCTGCACAACGTCTGGCACACTGGCAGACCATCGCAGACATCATAAGTGCCCTTGGAATCGTGAGGCGCACAGCTACTGAATGCTACAAGCGCTGGAATGACCTGAAGCGCAGGGCAAAGAATAAGCTGGCCTCAAGTCATGCCGCTACGCTAGTGACTGGAGGTGGGTCTCCAGCAGAGGACATAGAACTCACTCCACATGAGCATGTTGCTGGGACCTACGTCACGGAGGAACAGATCCAAGGCGTGGGAGAACTGGCAGATTACGAGGCATTGTCCGGTGAGTGCACATGCATGTGTGTGTCATCCATGTGCATGGTGTGTGTGTGAGGGCTTCTGTTTGGGTGCTAGGTGAGGGTGTGTGTGCCTGAGTGGTTTGGGTCACCCATGTGCCTCATCCAATACATTCTGCACACCAGCATTTGGGTATAGCAGTATCCCTTCTGCCAACATTAGACATCTAGCCCAACACCACGCCAGTTGCCCTTGAAGTGTCATCTTGCCACAACATTGTTGCTTATTTTCCTCTGTTTATTCAGGCAGATTGTTTGCATACCACAACTTTTACTAGGCATTTCTCAGTCCTATTGTCACATGTCTGACATGGCTATGGTACAGTGGACTGGCTTTGTTTCCTGGATATGATTTGTTTAGACAAGTCCCTGTGCTATAGGACCATTTTGGACTGGCAGCTCCAGGTTAAACATTTGAACCATTTCAATGAAAAAATCCATTTCATGAGCAAACTAGACTGAATGAACAATTGGTGCCCTCCTCTCCCTTTTCACTTAATGGCTAGGGTACATGCCATCTGTCTGATGGCATGTGTATTTGACCTGCCAATCACAGGCCAATGTGTGATGCCACTGCTAGGCAGCATGCAGCAAATGGTGTCATCAATGTGTGCCATCTGCCCCCCCTTCACACGCAGTGACGGTGCATGCATGGGAGGGTTTAAGTCATGTGGGACATGTGTCAATCAAGTACTGTTTCTGTAGCTTCTCAGCCCTAATTGTGTGCCATAGTGCTAATGCCTGTTTCCATTTCTTTTCTTTTATGTCTTTGCAGGGGATGACGCACTTGATACTGCTGGGGTTGTGGTGATGGTGCAGACCCAGGAGGGGTCTCAGGCCCGACCGACCACCAGTCAGGGATGTGGTGTGGTGGTGGGTGAGAACCCACAACTGCTGCAGGTCATGCTCTCAAGGGGTGTCTCTGGCTGCACCTCCCCCGAGCTGTATTCAGGTGTCCATTCGGATGATGAGACCTATGTGCCGTCGCAGGTGAGTGTTCCTGGGAGGGATTCTGTTCTGTCTGTCCCACCTGCACCAGGGTTAGAACCCTCAATGGGGATGTCAGTGTTGGCAGGTACGCCTTTGGTGGTTACGGATGCAGGGTCACACTCCGCAACATCTGATCCTGTTCCTGGGCCAGCAGATCAGAGGGGGAATGCAGTCCTGCAGCCTCAGGCAGTGCCGGGACAGCAAGGCGCAGTTCGCCTTGCCCCAGACAGGTGTGGTGCCCGCCGACGTGGTGGCCATACGCCACCTGGCAATACCGCATGGGAGCAATCCATATACGGTATGGCAACCCAACAGGCAGCATCATCAGAGATGATGGCTCAGGCCATGGATACGGTGGCCACTTCCATTGTCCCCCCCGAAAGGCTGATGGAGCGACTACAGCAGGCAAAAGACTCCATCTGCCAGTCACACAGGGAGGACATGTTGGTGGCACTGACGACTCTGCGGGAATCCATTTCCATAGAGTCCCAGGGCCACAGGGAAACCCTGAGGGTGGAACTCCTTCACCTCAGGACGACTCTTGTTGAGCTTGAGGCTTCAACAAACAGAAGGACAGAACAGCAGCTGGAGCGTCTCACACGTACGCTCTCAGCTGAGATGCAGGCAACTAGGGCAGAGGTCCGGGCATCCCGTGTCAAGGATGGCACTCTAATAAGAGTGACACAAGACACCCAGAAGAGTTTGGGTGCTGAAATAAAGTGGACAGACAAGTACACACACTGCAGAATGGAAAGAGAACGAAGAGTAGGGAAGAGTAGCAAGGGAAAAGGTACAGAGTGAATACCCTCTTGGGGTGTATGCAGAATAGGAAAAGAGTATTCCACGAACCTTGGAAATACTCTAGCCTTCTGCACAGTTTGCTATAACAGAGTCCCACGCTGTTTGCTCATGACTAGGAACAGCAGCTATGGGTGTCTGTAATGTAGAAACAAGACAAAGGAAGGGGCAGAGGTTGACTGATGGGAACCAACAGACAAGCTCTGAACAAAAGGGTCAACAAACAGTACAAGAGATGTTACTACAGACAAATCCAGGAAAGGAGGAGATAGCAAACTAGCAGAAGGTATAGAAGGGAAAGTTGAGTAACAGGAAAGGATAGCAGAGGACAGTAAGGTACAAGGTAGAGAGCTCCGAGGAGCAGGGAAGTAGTGAGTAAGTCCACAGGAGTATGACGGTAAGGTAGAAAGCCAGAGGAAAAGGGTTTAGGGCAGCCGGAGAGAGGTAGGCTGTAGAGCAGGGAGCCCAGAGGACGAGGGCTAAGGCAGCCGGAGTGAGGCAGGCTGTAGAGCAGGGAGCCCAGAGGACAAGGGCTAAGACAGCCGGAGAGAGGTAGGCTGTAGAGCAGGGAGCCCAGAGGACAAGGGCTAAGGCAGCCGGAGTGAGGCAGGCTGCCGAGCAGGAAGCCCAGAGGACAAGGGCTGAGGCTGGAAAGCAGCAGAGCGAGATCAGCTGCAATGTGGAGAGCCCGCAGGGCAAGGGCGGAGGCTGGAAGGCAGCAGAGCGAGATCCGCTGCAATGTGGAGAGCCCGGCAGGGCAAGGGCGGAGACTGGAAGGCAGCAGAGCGTGATCCGCTGCAATGTGGAGAGCCCGGCAGGGCAAGGGCGGAGACTGGAAGACAGCAGAGCGTGATCCGCTGCAAGGTGGAGAGCCCGGCAGGGCAAGGGCGGAGACTGGAAGGCAGCAGAGCGTGATCCGCTGTAATGTGGAGAGCCCGCAGGGCAAGGGCAGAGGCTGGAAGGCAGCAGAGCGAGATCCGCTGCAATGTGGAGAGCCCGGCAGGGCAAGGGCGGAGACTGGAAGGCAGCAGAGCGTGATCCGCTGCAATGTGGAGAGCCCGGCAGGGCAAGACTGTGAGGAAGGGAGCCTGGAAGGCTATGGCTGGAGGCAGCAGGGTGGAGCAAGCAACAAGGCAGGGTCCAAGCAGGAGTGATGATTAACAGCAAACATGGATCCGTAGTCAGAAGCGAAAGGTGGAGGAAGGACTCTCAGATGCAAGAGGCTGAGCCACTGCAGGCAGCAGCCTTTATACTGCCTAGCCCAGCACAGAGGCAGGCTAATTGGTTTCACCTGGCGAATCACACCTGCAGGCAATCGGCCACCTCCCTTTCTGTTCCTGGGCTGGTGGAAGCAGGACCAGACTCTAAGGCTTCTGGGGGGTGTAGTTCCATAGAAAACCAATAGGAACGGCCAAGAAACAATGCTTGCGGCCAGGTGCATTATGGTATGCGTAGTTAGTTGACAATAATCATTAAGCAGCAAAGTCCAAATGGAGCATAAATGGATGTGCCCATGGCGCAGGCATGACATCCCGTGAGTTGTTGCATGGGGACCTACGCACAATTATCCTCCAGAACGAGACCTTCCACACCCGCATGCTTGCTGCCATGGAGGACCAGACTAGGGCTTTTCGTGGGCTGCCTCCCATAGTGCCACCACCTCCTGATGCAGCTGCAGAGGGTGAGGAGAGTGACAGCAGTGATTCTCTCACAATAGGGTAGCCATGCAGGCCATGAGCCCATGGAGGTGTTTTTTTTTCCGTAAGATCCACACAGGTGGGTTTTGGTGTGCACCCTGTCCTCTGACCTCCTGGGTGGCCTCCAACACCCCCCCCCCCGGGCCCATTAATGGCCATTTTTTCTTTGTTTGTTTATTTATTTATTTAATTTTTTGGGACAGTGTGTTTCCTTGTGTGGCTCCCGTGGGCATATGCTGTATTGTGGCTGGGCACATGCAGGCTTGTCATGAATTTGGGTCAGATGCTTGGGTTTGTGTGACACACACCCCTCCTGCTTCCCGTTTCCATGGGCTTGCAAAGGGTGTGCCCAAGTGACATTGACGTACATGGTGACGTTGGACTCCCATTTGATGTGTGGGCAGTCTGTAGTCAATACTGTGTATACATTCACTACTGTGTATATTTGTCATGATGCCTACCCCCGGAGCACCAGGCCAGGCCCAGCACCCCCGGGAGCAGGCATCATGCCCCCGGGTAAAAGCCCAGCGGCCCCATATAGGGGCTCTTTAGACTCTGTCCTGGCGCCGTTGGTGCCAGGCTCATGTTGGACATCAGTCCTGGCGCCATAGGCGCCAGGCTCATAAAGGAAGGTGTTTTGTGCACTTACCTGATGCAGACCATGCTGCAAGATTCAGGCCTCCATGAGACCTGAAAGGGATTATTTTTTCATTGGGACTATTTTGCCACTCGGGCGTGGCCAGGGAAGGATACTTACCTGGAACTACTTTGGAGGCTATTTAAGCCACGCCCAGACAGTAGCTCACGCTTCACGTTGTTCTGCATCCAAGCAGCTGAACGCTCACCGTGTCTGCTCCTGCATCTGGTCTCCAGCCACGCCGCCTCGATCCTGGAACACCTGTAAGGAAAGAAGAGAAGAGAAAGCTGAAAACCAAGAATTTTATCAAACTTCTTACCTGCATCGGAACCTTCACGCCAGCGTTCCTGTTCCTGAGAAAAGACTTTCATTTAAAAGCACTGCGTTGCTCGCTGCAGCGCTGCGCTTCACTAACCTGTCCTCTGGAGTTCTTCTGGCTCCACCGCGAATGTCTGCACCGGTCGCTACATCTCTGCGCCTAGGGGACAGAAGAAGAGACAAAAGGTGAGCAGAAGGAACATATGAGGAAAGCCTAATTTTCCGCCATAACATTTACCGGTCTTCTGTTGGTGGACCATTCCTCATTTCGGGTCGGCGCCGCTTCGTTGGCAGGTACCGCACCCCGGCCCCTATGGGGAAAGGACCAAAGACATTACTGGAGGAATATAAAGACATTAAGAGGGATCGCCTCCATCGCTTACTCACCTGAGTTTACCATCAGCAATTCAATCCCTCAACAAATCGCCTTCATTCTGCACCTGAAATAAAGGACAGATCACAGGTTAGGAAGGCAACAGAAAAGGAGGCTCAACACTTGAACTTTTGTAATCTTCATACTTACGGCGTTCCACTCGGAAAAGTCAAGTGGATTTTGCCAGCGCCATTCTGAAAACCAGTGAAGTAACTGGACTAACACGCGCCCCTGCACCAGAAGCAGGATGGAGAGTTCATCCTTTCAAACCATAAGGTGAGCTTCAACCGGGGATTTCGGAGGAAGTTAGAGAAGAACGAAGGGGGGAAGGGGGGAGCAAGCACACTATTCTGCAGACTTTTAATCCCCTTTCTCATCTGCAGAAGGATATTCCTACGGGCCAGACAAGCAAGATTTGAGGGTCCTGTTCAGTCGGTGTTCCGAGTTCTGCGCATCACGCTCGAAGAGGCCACAGCAACCCAGACTCGACCAGCGTCTCTGTGGGAGTCAAATTCCACCCAGGCGCTATGGAAACTTCTGAGACTGATCAGTTGGCCCAACTACTGGGGGAATTACGGGCCGAAGTACACGCCGCTCGTCAAGAGACTAATGCTCTCAGGAGGGAAGTGATTGTATCAAAGGAAAGAACTGATGACCTGGCTAGACAGTTTTTGCAAGGTCAAGCTGGACACACTCCTCTACCCGGTTCCGGGGGGAACCCCGCTCCTGTGGTTCCCAGTAACCCTGTGCAGATTAATCTACCTGGAAATATGCCGCTGGCCCCACCCGAACGCTTTGCTGGGGACCCCAAACAATTCACCGTATTCATGAATCAGTGTCGTTTGCACTTCCTATGCAGACCTGGGGCCTTCCCTAATGACCAGACCAAGGTAGCCTTTGTATTGTCATATCACAGCGGCTGTGCTGCCAATTGGTCAGTTCCACTGGTTACTCAAGATGACCCGATTCTCCGCGATTTTCAAGGATTTCAAGCAAGCATGGAAAGGTTATTTGCTCGACACTCTCAGGGGCAGGCTCTGGATGACGAACCCCTTTCCCTGCGACAGGGCAATCAGGACCTCCTATCCTACATTGCAACCTTTAATAGACTAATTGTGGAAACTGGGTGGCCAGAGGATAAAAGAATCACGTTATTTTATCGAGGTCTACGCGGAGAACTTAAAGATGTCCTGGCCCAAGTTGTAAATCCGCCCCAAGAATGCACAGAATATATAGACTTAGTGGTCCAATTGGATCACAGACTTCAAAACAGAAAGGCAGATCGGTCCAAGTTTGAGACCCGGGTGTTGGTCAAGACCCACGCTAACCCCAAGGGTGCTGATGTCTCTGAGCCTATGCAAATCGGAGGGGTTAAAGGACCTTTAACTCAAACAGAACGTGAAAGAAGACGGCAGATGCAATTATGTCTTTATTGTAGGTCCTCTGGACACTTTCTATGAGATTGCCCGGCAAAACCGCCCAAGAAGGTGGTAGGAGCCGCTGATAAAAACCATGAAGACTCTGTTTCGGGAAACGACCACGCCCGACAAGCGTAGGGGTCCGCTTGCCGAGCTTGAAAACTAACTCTCAGACCTCGCATTTTATTGTGCCAATGGTCCTCGTAGATCCGGAACAGCCTAAGCGGTTGCATGCAATAAAGGCATACATCGATAGTGGGGCTATAGGAAATTATGTGGATCGTGAATTGGTCTCTAGGATTAACCTTCCTCTGCGTCCTAAAACCAGCAAAGATGTCATCACCACAGTCGATGGAACCGGAATTGCCTCTGGACCGGTAACACATTTCACTGCTGATTTGACACTTATAGGTCCGGACGGCCATCGGGAGGCAATTGTGTTTGATGTAATCAAGGCTCCACAGTTTCAGGTTATTCTTGGAATCCCTTGGTTAGAGACACATAATCCTCGAATTGATTGGCGAGCGAAGAGAATAACCTTCCCGGATTGTGCACAAACCTGCTACCCAGAAAATCTGAAGATTAGTCTAGCGTCTGTAACCTCTGTCTCCATGCAACTACCTCCGGAATACCAAGACTTTCAGGACGTCTTCCAAAAGGAACAGGCCAACACGTTACCTCCCCACAGATCATACGATTGCCAAATCGATCTGGTGCCCGGTGCACAACCCCCTTGTAGCAGGATTTATGCCCTTACTGAACCTGAGAATCTGCATTTGAGACAATATTTAGATCAATACCTAGCCAATGGTTTCAATCGTCCGTCAAAGTCTCCGGCATCCTCGGCTTTGTTCTTCGTGCCCAAAAAAGAAGGCGACCTTAGAACTTGTATCGACTACCGCGCATTGAACCAGATAACTGTTAAAAACCGTTACCCTCTGCCTTTGATCCCTGAACTCCTTGACCAGGTGAAGGACGCTTGCGTATACACCAAGTTAGATCTCCGGGGGGCTTATCATCTGGTGCGAGTAAAAGAAGGCGACGAATGGAAAACGGCCTTCCGTACAAAATATGGATTATTTGAATACCAGGTGATGCCTTTCGGGTTGTGCAACGCGCCTGCTGCCTTCCAATTCTTCATGAACGATGTCCTTCGGGAACTCATCGATGTTTGTGTTGTCGTATATATCGATGACATTCTTGTGTACTCCTCTTCGGAATCTGATCACAGAAGGCATGTCAGGGCCGTCTTTGAAAAATTGCGCCAGCACAAACTGTTTGCAAAGCTGGAAAAGTGCGTTTTCCATACCACCGAGGTTGAGTTTCTTGGATTCATCCTGACACCTAAAGGGGTCCGCATGGACTCATGAAAAGTGGATGCCATCCTCAAATGGCCATCACCCAGTTCGGTGAACGGTGTCAAAAAGCATGCTTGGTTTTGCTAATTTTTATCGCAGATTTACCCCAGAATTTTCACGTGTGGTACAACCCATCACTGCACTCTTGCGAAAAAATAAACGCTTCGAATGGACCGAGGAAGCCGAACAGGCCTTTCAGGAATTGAAAGCTAAATTCACGTCCGCACCTATTTTGAAGCACCCGCGTCCCGATCTCCCATATATAGTCGAAACCGACGCGTCCAGCTTAGCCATGGGAGCTGTCCTGTCTCAGAGAGACCCTGAAACCAACCAACTGCACCCTGTAGCATTTTGGTCCAGAAAGTTCTCACCGCCTGAGGTAAATCATGCAATCATCGACAAGGAATTATTAGCCATTAAGTCCGCCTTTAAGGCTTGGCAGCATTATCTTCTTGGCGCCAGGCATACCATCACCGTGATCACTGATCACCGAAACTTACAATATTTAAAAACTGCCAAGGCTCAATCGTCACGTCAGCTCCGATGGGCTTTGTTCTTTGCTGAGTTCGATTTTGTAATCACTTACCGCCCCGGCTGTAAGAATGGCAAAGCGGACGCCCTATACGGGCCAGACAAGCAAGATTTGAGGGTCCTGTTCAGTCGGTGTTCCGAGTTCTGCGCATCACGCTCGAAGAGGCCACAGCAACCCAGACTAGACCAGCGCCTCCGTGGGAGTCAGGTGAGCGTTACAGTATTGTACACTGCATGGTGTATTGATATGTGCCCCTGCATCCATCTCATCCTCCTAGTTTGCAGGTCCATTTCTCATGTCTTCACAAGGCGGTCTACCTTGGAACTGGAGTCCATGTTGTAAGCAGTGCACCTACACTCTTGCGTGGCGCTAACACTGTATACTTGGAAGTGTTCGAAGTGCTGGCATTATCAGGTAGTGAGGCTACCAATTTTTCAAGTCTGTAATGTCATGTTTAAGGTAGGTTGGAGGTTGAGTAGGTGATTGGTATTCTTGGTACGTATTTGGTAATGTGTGTAGTAGGTCCTGCATTACTGTGAACATTTCATGTGTGGCCAGTTTCCATTAGGGACACTGTAGTTGGTGACACTTGGGGCATGTTGTGGGGATTAATTTGTTTGCTCTCACATTGCATGACATGCCATGGTGTGTTGTGTGGCTGTGCCGGAGAGGGGTTGGGTGACATGGCACTGTTCTCATGTAGTATTGTGAGTATTCATTTTTGCTGCATGGAATTGTGTCTTATGATGACACTGCATTGGTGGTGTTTGTGTAGGTAGGGATGCACACATTGTGACACTTCCACATGAACAATCTCAGGCTGCTATGGTTCTGACAGTTGACTGTCCCTTTGTTCGTCATAATTGTCAGGTCGAGTCATCATTGCTTATCAGATGGTATGTGCCACGGCTGTGTGCACTCCACAGGGGTGTGATTTCTATGTGAAGTAATTAGCCACCAGCTGCGTACGGGCTGCCTCACCACGTGCCCTTTCCCCTCCCATGCGCAGCGGGCGTGCATGTGGTTGGGGATGTGGGGGCACCACCATGTCCACAGCCAGGCCCCGGCGTGTTGCAACATTGTGCAGGACACATGCTGCCACTATGATCCCGCACACTACTGGGGGCGCATATAACAGCTGCCCGCCAGAACGGTCAAGGGAGCGAAAGCGTGACTTGAGCACTCTGAATGTGCGCTCCACTATGCCCCAGGTTGCAATATGGGCTGTGTTGTATCTTACCTCGGGAGGCGTGATGGGGTTCCGAATTGGCGTCATCATGTGGGTGCTCAGAGGGTAGGCACTGTCCCCTGGTGAGGAGGTGATGGGTATCATTAGTGGGGTAGTGACATAACTCTGCATCTGACATGCATGCATGTGCAGTGGCATTCATACTCACCAAGCAGCCATGTATCGGCATGCCGCCCAGCTTCTAGGTCCCGGATTAGGGTAGACATTCAGTAAATGAAGCTGTCGTGGGTGGACCCTGGATAGTTGGCATATACTGAGGTGATGATTCCCTTGGCATTACATACTACCTGCACGTTGATAGAATGCCAGTGCTTGCGGTTCCTATAGATGTGCTCAGATGCCCTGGGGGGACGTAGTGCCACATGGGTGCAGTCAATGGCACCTAGCACTTTAGGGAATTGTGCCACACCGTAGAAATCCAGGGCAGCAGCCTGCCTTTCTGCAGGTGTCCTGGGCAGGTATATGTGCCTGCGGACTGATGGGCATGCAGTGATGAAGTTCAAGACCTGGTGTAGGCAGAGTGACTGCGTGGCCTGTGACACACCACCCACTATGGCACTTGTCCTCTGAAATGATCCAGTGGCCAAGAAGTGCAGTACATTAAGGACCTTCTCCAGGGGGCTGAATGCTTGGGAGCACAGGGTGGGTGATGTGAGGTCATCCTCCCACTCACTCACCAGGTCCAGTATTATGTGAGGTGGAAACCTGTACCTCCCATACACCTGGTCATCAGGCATCCCAAAAAGCCTGGTTCTGGGAGTGAAAATTCGGGCCCTCACTATCATCCTCCTCCTCCTTTGGTAACCCACGGCCACTGCTGCTAGGAACGGTATATTCATCCTGGCGTCTGAGCTGGTTTGTTGTTTGCGCGCACTTTTATGCTGCGCGGGTCGACGTACGCCTGCTTCCTGCTGGCGTACGTGTTTCCGGATTAGCATGTTTTTTTGTGCGCATGCCTTAGCCCTGTTCAATTCCATGGATACGTGTTGTTGGCGAGCGTGTAAAACTTCCCGCGCACCCCTGTAATACATGTACCCAAGCAAATTGCGTGTGAGAATTCCCGCACACCCCTGTAATACACGTACACAAGCAAATCGCGTGTGAGAATTCCCGCACACCCCTGTAATACACATACCCAAGCAAATCGCGTGTGAGAATTCCCGCGAACCCCTGTAATACACATACCCAAGCAAATCGCGTGTGAGAATTCCCGCACACCCCTGTAATACACGTACCCAGGCCAATTGCGTGTACGCGCACTTTCATCCAATTACACGCAATGATACTCTGACGTACAGTGTTTCCACGTGTGCTCTGTCATCACGTGCTATGAGGGAAACACCAGCGCGCGTCACATCACAGACGCGCTTACGCGCTGATGGCCTTTGGTCCAATGGAATCGCGTATGCATGCTGACGCGCATACGCGCTAAGGCCCTTTCCTCGAATTTCATGTTGACGTGCAGGATTTTCACGTGCCAAATCACTCCGTATCAAGCTGGCCACGCGTAAGCACACAGAAGACCACGCTCCTGCCCAGAAGGCCGAATTACTGCCCCCCCAGAGCCCCGAGCAGCCTCCCACGAGCCATCTGCTGCTGCCTGCCTGCCTGCTGCCACCGTGCCCTGCCATTTTGTGCCTGCACATCTGCCATCTGCAGGGGTCCAGTTGCTGTGTCCACCCCTGCTGGAACAGAAGACTCCCGACTGCTATACCATCGCTCCACAGCCCAGCCCCAGGACCCAGTTGCCCACCCACTCCTGCCTCTGGGGTTGCCATGTCGGGCACTGCAACATCTGGCACCGGTGGCAACCCCCGGCCAGAGAGGCAGAGGGGCACCAGCTTCACTGCCACCGAAGTTGGTGTCCTGGTGGAGCAAGTCCTGGGGCAGTATGATGCCCTCTTCGGATCGTCACGCGCCAACAAGGAAGGACGGAACAGGATCTGGGACGACTTGGTGGTTGCCATCAACGCGGAGGGGGTGACAACCCGCAACATCCAGAAAGTCAAGAAGCGCTGGGAGGACTTGTGGTCCAGGACCCTCTTGAAGGCCCGGCACCTCGTGGAGGGGGGCCGGGGCCATATGAGTACCATCCAGGTGAGGGTCCTGGAACGTGTAGACCCAGCGCTCCACGCCCAGATCCTTGCGAGGCAGACCCGTCTGGAGTTGAGCGGTAAGTGGGCAAGCATTGCTGTGTGAGACAGGGCATGTTGCAGTGTGCTGGTTGTCTGGTGCTTGCCTGTATGTGTGACATAGGCCATGTACGCATGTATGAGTGCAGGGACATCATGGTCATGCATGTGAGACCAGTAATGTGTGAACCACACGGTTGGTGCATGTGTTTAAATGCATCATGGGGAGCCCTACGCGGATTGGACACATGAGAGCATGCCAGTCTCTGTTCCTGGACATGGGTGGGGGTGAGGGATGGGTGCTGATGCCATGTACATGTATGGTATCCATGTCTGTGTGTCTGACCTGCGTGTCTGTGACTTGTGAATGCCATGGATGCATGACACATTTCTGTGACTATGTACAGATTCACAGATGCTGCCTAGTTATCCTTGTATCCACTGTGTCTGGGGTGTACAAGGCCAGATGGATGAAATTACGTTGATGTGTGTGCATGTGATAGGCATGACCCATGATGCATGTGAGTTCCATAACAACATTGTATGTTTGGAGAGTCCCTTGGACATGTATGCAAATGTCCATAGCATGTGCCATAGCAAAAACAAAGAGGTGATGGCTGGAAGGTTTAGACTGAATCTTAACCACTGGCATTGCTCGGGGCAACCCTCCAGACCATTGTTCTTCGCCTGCCAAGCCATTACAGAAGGGGTAAGACCATATGCAAATCAAGCTTGGCCCCACCCCAAAAGGGGAAGACCATCCCGAACTGCTAGGTCACATCCCTTCTGCACGAGACCACAAGCATCCCCAAACATGTTTCACCCTTGTTGGGGCTCATCAGTGAGGAGTAGCTTGGGTCTCTAGGCCCAGCAGGCACGGGACCCACGTCTGGGCATACCCGTCCCACACAGGGTGACAAAGCAAAAACAAAGAGGTGATGGCTGGAAGGTTTAGACTGAATCTTAACCACTGGCATTGCTCGGGGCAACCCTCCAGACCATTGCTCTTCGCCTGCCAAGCCATTACAGAAGGGGTAAGACCATATGCAAATCAGGCTTGGCCCCACCCCAAAAGGGGAAGACCAGCCCGAACTGCTAGGTCACATCCCTTCTGCACAAGACCACAAGCATCCCCAAACATGTTTCACCCTTGTTGGGGCTCATCAGTGAGGAGTAGCTTGGGTCTCTAGGCCCAGCAGGCACGGGACCCACGTCTGGGCATACCCGTCCCACACAGGGTGACAAAGCAAAAACAAAGAGGTGATGGCTGGAAGGTTTAGACTGAATCTTAACCACTGGCATTGCTCGGGGCATAGGGAACCAAGCTGCACCTCACTGAGGAGGCCCAACAAGGCCGAAACATGTCTGGGGTTGCTTGTGTTTGTGTGCAGAGGGGACCTGGCCTATCGGTTCGGGCTGGTCTGCTACCATTGGTGGCAGTACCTGACTGATTTGCATATGGCTAGACCCCTTTTGCAATGGCGCAGACGGGCTAAAAAACGGTGGTGTGTGTCACGCCTCAGGGAACCTGGCGGCTTTGGAAGAAGTGGAAGCTGCGCCCGCCATAGCGGGTTCCATCACGTGTTTTTTTTTTGCGTGCTGTGCAGGTCTAGTTGTCGTTGCTACGTTCCGGACACCGGTATTTAATCCTTTCACTTCCGGGGTCAGGTGCGTTGCAACGTACTGTGTTTTCGTCCTGTTCCTGCGCCGCTGTATTCTTTCGTGTAGTTTCCCTTTTTCCCTCCGTGATCCTTCTTTTCTTTTCCTCCTCCCGTTCTTTCGCTCCGTGCCTTTATCTCGTTGATTCTCCTCGTCTTCTTATCCCTCCTCCCTTGTCTGTTCCGTTCCCATCTAGTATCCTTCCTCCCTTCCGTCTTGAGCTTTTCTCTCTATTCTGTTTTTTCCGTCTATTCTTGTCTTCTTCCTGTAAGGAATCACCACTCTTGGACCTCCTCTTTGCCCTCCTCTGTTCTATCTGTGATATCCCTGTGTACCGACCTCAGCCTGCCTTGTGGATTGCCTCGTCCAGCCCTTACCTGCTTATCCAGTATCGGAATTACTTCCTATTGATATCCCATGTACCGACCTCAACTTGCCAAGTGGATTGCCTCGCCTAGCCCTCTACGGTCTAATGTTTCGGAAACTTACATTGATCTGGTATCATACCCGATTCTTCCTGGAATTTCCTCTATAGCCGGACCGTGTTCATCAGATTCCTCTCCTTCTACTGCTGCCTCCAGAGTGTGTAACTACTACCTCACTACGTTTGAAGATCCTAATCTTCCGGGGTTTTTTGTGCCATTGGCTTTTTCCCCATTGAACAGCGGCCGAGGAGGGTTGCCACAGATCACCCAAAGGGTGTCACTCATCAGTGAGGAGTAGCTTGGGTCTCTAGGCCCAGCAGGCATGGGACCCACATCTGGGCATACCCGTCCCACACAGGGTGACAAAGCAAAAACAAAGAGGTGATGGCTGGAAGGTTTAGACTGAATCTTAACCACTGGCATTGCTCGGGGCAACCCTCCAGACCATCGCTCTTCGCCTGCCAAGCCATTACAGAAGGGGTAAGACCATATGCAAATCAGGCTTGGCCCCACCCCAAAAGGGGAAGACCAGCCCGAACTGCTAGGTCACATCCCTTCTGCACAAGACCACAAGCATCCCCAAACATGTTTCACCCTTGTTGGGGCTCATCAGTGAGGAGTAGCTTGGGTCTCTAGGCCCAGCAGGCACGGGACCCACGTCTGGGCATACCCGTCCCACACAGGGTGACAAAGCAAAAACAAAGAGGTGATGGCTGGAAGGTTTAGACTGAATCTTAACCACTGGCATTGCTCGGGGCATAGGGAACCAAGCTGCACCTCACTGAGGAGGCCCAACAAGGCCGAAACATGTCTGGGGTTGCTTGTGTTTGTGTGCAGAGGGGACCTGGCCTATCGGTTCGGGCTGGTCTGCTACCATTGGTGGCAGTACCTGACTGATTTGCATATGGCTAGACCCCTTTTGCAATGGCGCAGATGGGCTAAAAAACGGTGGTGTGTGTCACGCCTCAGGGAACCTGGCGGCTTTGGAAGAAGTGGAAGCTGCGCCCGCCATAGCGGGTTCCATCACGTGTTTTTTTTTTTGCGTGCTGTGCAGGTCTAGTTGTCGTTGCTACGTTCCGGACACCGGTATTTAATCCTTTCACTTCCGGGGTCAGGTGCGTTGCAACGTACTGTGTTTTCGTCCTGTTCCTGCGCCGCTGTATTCTTTCGTGTAGTTTCCCTTTTTCCCTCCGTGATCCTTCTTTTCTTTTCCTCCTCCCGTTCTTTCGCTCCGTGCCTTTATCTCGTTGATTCTCCTCGTCTTCTTATCCCTCCTCCCTTGTCTGTTCCGTTCCCATCTAGTATCCTTCCTCCCTTCCGTCTTGAGCTTTTCTCTCTATTCTGTTTTTTCCGTCTATTCTTGTCTTCTTCCTGTAAGGAATCACCACTCTTGGACCTCCTCTTTGCCCTCCTCTGTTCTATCTGTGATATCCCTGTGTACCGACCTCAGCCTGCCTTGTGGATTGCCTCGTCCAGCCCTTACCTGCTTATCCAGTATCAGAATTACTTCCTATTGATATCCCATGTACCGACCTCAACTTGCCAAGTGGATTGCCTCGCCTAGCCCTCTACGGTCTAATGTTTCGGAAACTTACATTGATCTGGTATCATACCCGATTCTTCCTGGAATTTCCTCTATAGCCGGACCGTGTTCATCAGATTCCTCTCCTTCTACTGCTGCCTCCAGAGTGTGTAACTACTACCTCACTACGTTTGAAGATCCTAATCTTCCGGGGTTTTTTGTGCCATTGGCTTTTTCCCCATTGAACAGCGGCCGAGGAGGGTTGCCACAGATCACCCAAAGGGTGTCACTGTGGCGTCCTACCTTGGTCGTCCCTATCGACAAAAAAAAGGAGTGAAGGCTCGAACAAAGGACAATCCTAAGCTAACTCAACGCCGGAGACTTCAAGGTGAGGAGGAAGGGGAGGAAGGGGAGTCTGGGGTGTCACAGGAAGAAGAGGAGATTACCGACCTTCCTGACAGTTTGCAACGCCCCGAATTCGACATGGCCACTCCGCAGCAGGTTCAGGAACTAGTAGCAGCCGTCCAAAACTTGAGCCTGGAAGTCCAGAATCTAAAGGGTGCGAATGCAGTGCTACAACAGAGGATAGCAGAGCGGGAACTACCGACTACAGATTTGCCTCCTCTACCGTTAGTTTCTGGGAAGTATGATGGGACGCCCAAAAGGCTAAAGGAGTTCTTGGATGCTTGTCACTTGCATTTCTCATTTCATCCACAGGCCTTTACTTCTGGTCATACCAAGGTTGGGTTTATGATAACCCACATGTCAGGCAATGCCTTGGCTTGGGCCACCCCTTTAGTCAATAGAACTGATCCAGTGCTTCAGGATTATGAGGCCTTCAAGACCTTGATGAAGCAAACCTTCCTTCGAACCGAGAGCACCTTTCTGGCCTCCGAGGATCTGCTGGACATAAGACAAGGAAATTCAGACTTAATGTCCTATATCACCTCATTTAAACAGATCGCCGCGGAAGCCGGTTGGCAAGAACAAGCTCAGTATGCCATCTTTCGGAGGGGTCTGCGAGAAGAGTTAAAAGATGAACTTGCACGTATCGAACGCCCCTTAACCTTTGCTGATCTAATCACTGCAACACTTCGGATCGATTTCCGGCTGTCTGAACGGCGAGCTGAGCGACGTAAGATTAAGAGTGGTCTTCCGATGCCCCCAGTTCCTTCTCCTTCTGCACCACCTCCCTCTACTCGTCTCTTGCGTGAAGAGCCTATGCAGATCGGCATCACCCGTTCCCCTCTCTCGGCTGAGGAACGCAGGAGAAGGCGAGAAGGGAACCTATGCATGTACTGTGGATCTTCAACTCACCTACTTCGAGATTGTCCTGATGTGCCTCCTAGACGCTCGGGAAACGAGCACCCTCAGTAAAATTAGGGACATATTACCGAGGGAAGGATTCCAGTCCCTTTGTTACCCTCTCTGTCACCACTTTGGAGTGTTCTGAAGATGATCGACTTATGGTGATGACAGTCACTCTTCTGAGCGGCCAGACCTCCATCCAGACTCAGGCCCTCCTGGATTGTGGAGCCGCAGGAAATTTCATTGATACCCACTGGGCAGAGAGTCAAGGACTGACTCGGATAGCTAAGACCGAGGACCAAACGGTGGAGGGAGTAGATGGCGAACCTTTGAGCTCAGGCCTTATTACCCATTCTACTGAAGTCCTCACCATGCATATCATGCAGCATACTGAACACCTTTCCTTTGATATTATTAGAGCTGCTCACTTCCCTTTGATTCTAGGCATTGGATGGTTGCGTCGGCATAACCCTACCATTGACTGGTCCAGAAACCTGCTAAGTTTTCATTCAACCTTCTGCAAAGCAGGCTGTTTGCCGAAACCAACCTTTTCCATGATGCAAACTTCCTGTGGGATAGAATCTAAGTCCATACATTGCATACCATCCCATTTGAGTGGTTACACTGAAGTTGTGACGGAGAAGATCCCGTTAGAGCTCCCTCCTCACAGACCCGAAGATTGCTGCATTGAATTATACCCAGATGCCTTAGTCCCATTTGGTCGTATGTATCCCTTGACTATGCAAGAAAGGCATTATTTGAGAGACTACCTAGACAAGAAATTAGCCAATGAGTTGATCAGACCCTCCAAATCTCCTGCTGGTGCCTCTTTATTCTTCATTCCCAAGAAAGACACGCAAGAGCTATGCCCCTGTATTGATTACAGAGGATTAAACAAGGTAACCATCAAGGACAGATATCCTATGCCTCTCATCTCTGAAATCATTCATGCTGTGCAGTCGGCCACTGTGTTTACAAAACTAGACCTACGCAACGCTTACCATTTGCTTAGGATCCAAACCGGAGATGAGTTGAAGACTGCCTTTAGGACCCCTTTTGGTTTGTATGAGTATCAGGTGATGCCCTTTGGCCTTGTAAACGCTCCATCGATATTCCAACGTTTCATGGACAGACTTTTTTCGGATCTTCTGGGACACTCTGTTATCATTTATCTTGATGACATATTGGTCTTCTCCCACACACAAGTTGAGTATAACACTCATGTCAAGGAGGTATTTCACAGACTCAAAGACAATCATCTCTCTGTCAAATTGGAAAAGTGTGTGTTTTCGGCAACTTCCATATCATATTTGGGATACATTCTTTCCTCTGAGGGAATTGCCATGGACCCTCAGAAGGTCAATGCTATTCTAGATTGGCCGTCTCCCAAGTCTGTTAAAGACATCCAAAGATTCCTTGGTTTATCGAATTTCTACCGGAAATGTATACCCAACTTCTCTCAACAGGTACTCCCGATGACCTCACTCCTTAAGAAATCTTCCTCTCCTTTCCAATGGTCTTCTCAAGCCGAAGAGAGTTTCCAACAACTCAAACAAGCCTTCTGTTCAGCTCCCATATTAAGGCAACCTGACCAGCTCCGTCCTTTTATAGTGGAAGCTGACGCATCTTCTGCTGCTATCGGGGCAGTGTTACTGCAAGAGTATGAGGGGAAGGAACATCCAGTGTCCTATTATTCCAAAACACTGAACTCCAGCCAACGTAACTACTCTGTGATAGAGAGGGAATTGCTGGCTATGAAATTAGCCTGCACAGAGTGGCGACACCTCCTCCAAGGTGGAGAACACCCTTTTACCCTCCAAACAGATCATAAAAATTTGCAGGTATTGCGTCAATTTGAATGTTACAACACAAGACAGGCAAGGTGGGCACATTTTTTCGCCCAATTTGATTTTAATATTACTTACATTCCGGGTGAACAAAACTTAGTGGCTGATGCCCTGTCTCGACGTAGTGACTACCTGTCTGAACAAGAAACAACTACAGAACTGATGTTTGCAAGATCTCAGAGGATAGGAGTGGTGTCCTCGTTCCTGCAACAGGTCAAGGATGATTCTGGAGGGAGATTTGAAGCAGAAAGACAGTGACAAGACCGAATATGTAATCAAGGATGGATTATATATGGTTAAGGACAAGTTATATCTGCCAACTCCTTCGTTAAGGAAAACAGCATTATCCTGGTGCCATGATACCAAGATTGCGGGCCATTGTGGTATTCGGAATACTCAAGAACTCTTATCGAGATATTTCTTTTGGCCTAGGATGAAGGAAGAGACCAGACAATACGTTCAGTCTTGTGTTACCTGTCTTCATAACAAGTATTCCACACAAAAACCTCTGGGATTGTTGGAATCCGGTGCCATTCCCACAGGTCCATGGACCACTATCTCGACCGACTTCATCGTAGAGTTGCCACAGTCTCAGGGTTGTACCTGTATAATGGTGGTCATCGATTCATTCACTAAAATGGCACATTTTTCACCTCTACCTGGGGTACCTTCTGCATCTCGCATGGCTGAAGTCTTCTTGAGAGACGTATTTAAGCTGCATGGTATGCCTACTAAGATCGTCTCAGACCGTGGCAGCCAGTACACCTCTCATTTCTGGTCTGCCTTGTGCAAGAGATTAGGCATTGAAAGGGCCTTGACCTCGGGATTCCATCCACAATCAAATGGACAGACTGAACGTCTTAATGGTACATTGGAGCAGTATCTCAGGTGTTTTGTCAACCAACAACAAGATGATTGGGTCCAGTTACTCCCGACGGCCGAATTCTCATCACTTGCCACTCAGCCTTAGGTTCCAGCCCTTTTTTTTTGTACATACGGTTATCACCCCCGTACCTTTCTTCCCTTGGCCAACATTGAGGCCTCTGTGCCTTCTGTGGAAGCTTCGTTAGCAACTATTCGAGAAGCCCAAAACAAGGCTAGACTGGGACTCATAGAGGCTCAAGAAAAGAATAGATCCCAAGCTAATAAACACAGGAGACCAGTGCCCAATTGGGGAGTTGGATCCAAGGTACTTCTGTCCACTAAATTTTTACCACGTTGGGTACACCCATCTAAGCTGTCCCCTAGATATATTGGACCATACAAGATAACACATGTAATCAACCCAGTAGCCTTTCGCTTACAGTTACCTGCTCGATTAAGTCGTGTGCATCCGGTGTTTCACACCTCTCAATTGAAGACCTTCATGGAAGATAAGTGGTCCCGAAAAAGAAAAAACACTCTGGTCCCACCAGACCCCACTGAAGACGTCTAATGAGGTATCCCAAATTTGTGACTCTCGATACCATAAGGGACGTTTAGAGTACTTAGTCCACTGGAAAGGATACCCAAGGTCTGAAGACACATGGGAACCCAGAGCACATTTAAATACACCTCTCCTGTTGCGTAGGTTCCATTTCAGACTCCCCAATAAACCTGGTGGGGTGGACCTTAGGAGGGGGCATACTGTCACGCCTCAGGGAACCTGGCGGCTTTGGAAGAAGTGGAAGCTGCGCCCACCATAGCGGGTTCCATCACGTGTTTTTTTTTTTTTGCGTGCTGTGCAGGTCTAGTTGTCGTTGCTACGTTCCGGACACCGGTATTTAATCCTTTCACTTCCGGGGTCAGGTGCGTTGCAACGTACTGTGTTTTCGTCCAGTTCCTGCGCCGCTGTATTCTTTCGTGTAGTTTCCCTTTTTCCCTCCGTGATCCTTCTTTTCTTTTCCTCCTCCCGTTCTTTCGCTCCGTGCCTTTATCTCGTTGATTCTCCTCGTCTTCTTATCCCTCCTCCCTTGTCTGTTCCGTTCCCATCTAGTATCCTTCCTCCCTTCCGTCTTGAGATTTTCTCTCTATTCTGTTTTTTCCATCTATTCTTGTCTTCTTCCTGTAAGGAATCACCACTCTTGGACCTCCTCTTTGCCCTCCTCTGTTCTATCTGTGATATCCCTGTGTACCGACCTCAGCCTGCCTTGTGGATTGCCTCGTCCAGCCCTTACCTGCTTATCCAGTATCGGAATTACTTCCTATTGATATCCCATGTACCGACCTCAACTTGCCAAGTGGATTGCCTCGCCTAGCCCTCTACGGTCTAATGTTTCGGAAACTTACATTGATCTGGTATCATACCCGATTCTTCCTGGAATTTCCTCTATAGCCGGACCGTGTTCATCAGATTCCTCGCCTTCTACTGCTGCCTCCGGAGTGTGTAACTACTAACTCACTACGTTTGAAGATCCTAATCTTCCGGGGTTTTTTGTGCCATTGGCTTTTTCCCCATTGAACAGCGACCGAGGAGGGTTGCCACAGATCACCCAAAGGGTGTCACTGTGGTGTCCTACCTTGGTCGTCCCTATCTACAAAAAAAAGGAGTGAAGGCTCGAACAAAGGACAATCCTAAGCTAACTCAACGCTGGAGACTTCAAGGTGAGGAGGAAGGGGAGGAAGGGGAGTCTGGGGTGTCACAGGAAGAAGAGGAGATTACCGACCTTCCTGACAGTGTGGAAGGTTGCCCAGAGAAATGCCAGTGGTTCAGATTCATTCAAAACCTTCCACCCATCACTTTTGTGCTTACTGTTTGTCTCACTATGTGAGAGAGGGTATGCCCAGACGTGGGTCCCTTGCTCGCTGCGCCATAGGGAACCAAGCTGCACCTCACTGAGGAGGCCCAACAAGGCCGAAACATGTCTGGGGTTGCTTGTGTTTCTGTGCAGAGGGGACCTGGCCTATCCGTTCGGGCTGGTCTGCTACCATTGGTGGCAGTACCTGACTGATTTGCATATGGCTAGACCCCTCTTGCAATGGCGCAGTCGGGCTAAAAAACGGTGGTGTGGAAGGTTGCCCAGAGAAATGCCAGTGGTTCAGATTCATTCAAAACCTTCCACCCATCACTTTTGTGCTTACCATAGCATGTGCCATGCCTGTTACTGCGTGTGTTTTGCCTGCACTGACCCATGTTTTGTCGAGGGACATGATGGAAGTGATCTTTGACAGTGCCACTCATCTGCTATTGCTTCCTGTCTAGGGGACCATTGTACAGTACCCTGATGCTTGTGTTCTATGTCTCCCTCTACACAGCGGCAAGTGAAGAAGAGGGCGGAGACGGCGCTGTGGAGCAAAGCGGCAGGGATGCCCCTACAGCTGCAGCGGAAGGGGTGGGTGAGCCCCCAGAGGGACTTGCAATGGCGGAAGACGGTGTGGAGCCATCCAGGTTGGTGGTTTCCACAGAGGAGGAGGAGGCCGCTACTAAGGCGCACATGGGGCCTGGTGGGGGCATCCCTGCTGGTGCAAGTGGTGCAGTCCAGGGGCAGGGGCAGGAGGCAGCACAGGTCGCCGTGGAGGGGCCTGTGCATGTCACTGTCCCTGACACTGTGACTGCACCACCATGCACCAACATGGATGCCCCATCCCAGGCCCATCCGCAGGTAGGGGGGATGTCCATGTCATCTGACTCCCCTCCACCTGTGGACGAGGGGACCAGTGGCCGTATGGAGAAGGTCCTGATTGGTGTCGCGTTGCGCACGGGTGTCATTCGTGATGACGTGCATGCTTCCCGGGAGGAGCTTGCACGTCATCACGAAGAGCACCGTGCCAACGTGGCCCAGTTGGGATCGGCCGTGGTCCGGGGTTTCATACATGTGTTGACCAATCTGGTAGCCCTCTCCTCCTCTGTGGAGACTATACGCCAGTCGTTCTCCATGCCGTCTTCCGGCCCAGATGCCACCAGGGTCCCCTGTGGACCTGCCCTGACCAACGCAGCCGGCTTGGTGGGGATCCCATCCCTGCCACAGTCGGGAGTCGGAGGTCCAGCAGGGGTGGACACCACAGCAACTGGACCCCAGCAGATGGAGGATGTGCCGGCATCATTGGGCAGGGCACGTGCACGACGGCGTCGGTGGATTCCATCAGCCTGGATGCCGTTGTGCTGGCAGAGGCAGTTGCGTCAGAGGTAGCAGCGGAGTCAACGTGGGAGGCATCATGGCTCGGGGCAATCTACATCGGAGGGGCAGGCATCGGCCGGAGGGCAGGAGGACCCAGGACGGGAAGTGTCTTCCGTGTGGCAGCGGTTGGGCCAGCAGATAGGTGCGGAGCAGCGGCGGGCGGAAGAGGCGCGCTCACGATGGTCAGGCGGAGAACTCCATGTGGAGGGCCCTGAGGCGGGCCGAGTGCCTCAAGGGTATCCGCAGGGAGTTGGAGGAAGACATGTCGGCGTCCCTGCGGACCCTCAGGGCCATGGAACAGGACCGCCTCCGGGACATCGAACAGGAGTTCGATGATGCCCTGGCCCGGGACACCACGGAGTGAGCCGCTGGACTAGCCCGCCGCCTTTGTACATAGTTAATTAGTGTTAGGTTTTATTTCTTTTTTTTAATTTGGGGCGCTTGGACTATGCCCCACTTTTTTGTATATAGTTATTAGTTAGGTAGGTTTTATTGTAGGTTTCATTTACATCGTTGGGATCATGGACCCTGGATTTGCTCTTTGTACATAGTTTGACAGTGGATTTGTGGCCTTCATCTTTTATTATTTTTTTCACCTTGGAGCAATGGATTTTCACTTTACTTTCCCTTTGGATTTGCTTTGTTGGGCAGTGACTTTGGACACAATTTCTTTACGGTTATTTTGGTGTCCCATTTTCGTTATTTATTATTTTTGTGGACATGCTGCTTTTTTATTTTTGTTGCCATTATTGTTTGTTTATATTTCATTCACTTCATTTACACTGTAATACATTTTTGTTTCTTACTTCAATGTGTGGACTTCTCTCATTGGTTTCATGCCTGTCAGGATGTGGGTTTTCACAGTCATGTGTTGCTATTGTGTGGGTCTGACGGACTTGTACTCATGCGCATACTGCTTATTTCTTATCTATCATGTAATGTGTATTTCCAATTTGAATGGATGTAAAGCTTGGTTGGGTGTTTGGACTGGGGTGGCTTGGGGTGGGATTTGGGTGGGCATAGGAGCCTGGGATAAGGATTGTGATGACGTGTTGGCTGGGGGACATGAATGGGGGCATGGTGGAGGCTGCCCCTGGATGCTGGTGGGTGGGAGTGACGGGAGACATGTGTGGGGGCCTGGTGGAGGGTGCCCCTGTATGCTGGTGGGTGGGGGTGACGGGAGACATGTGTGGGGGCCTGGTGGAGGGTGCCCCTGTATGCTGGTGGGTGGGGGTGCAGGTGGATGTGAGTTGGACATGAGTGGGGGCCTGGTGGAGGGTGCCCCTGGATGCTGGTGGGTGGGGGTGCAGGGAGACATGGGTGGGGGCCTGGTGGAGGGTGCCCCTGACTGCTGGGGGGTGGGGTGGTGGGAGACATGGGTGGGGGCCTGGTGGAGGGTGCCCTGCACAGCTGGGGGGTGGGGGTGATTGGAGACATGAGTGGATGCCTGGTGGAGGGTGCCCCTGACTACTGGGGGGTGGGGGTGCAGGGGGACATGAGTGGGGGCCTGGTGGAGGGTGCCCTGGACTGCTGGGGGTGGGGGTGGTGGGAGACATGTGTGGGGGCCTGGTGGAGGGTGCCCCTGACTGCTGGGGGGTGTGGGTGATGGGAGACATGTGTGGGGGCCTGGTGGAGGGTGCCCCTGACTGCTGGAGGGTGGGGGTGATGGGAGACATGTGTGGGGGCCTGGTGGAGGGTGCCCTGCACTGCCTGGGGGGTGGGGGTGCTAGGAGACATGTGTTGGACATGAGTGGGGGCCTGGTGGGGGGTGCCCCTGACTGCTGGGGGGTGGGGGCGCAGGGGGACATGAGTTGGACATGAGTGGGGGGCCTGGTGGAGGGTGCCCCTGACTGCTGGGGGTGGGGGTGGTGGGAGACATGTGTGGGGGCCTGGTGGAGGGTGCCCCTGACTGCTGGGGGGTGGGGGTGATGGGAGACATGTGTGGGGGCCTGGTGGAGGGTGCCCTGCACTGCCTGGGGGTGGGGGTGCTAGGAGACATGTGTTGGACATGAGTGGGGGACTGGTGGAGGGTGCCCCTGACTGCTGGGGGGTGGGGGTGCAGGGGGACATGAGTGGGGGCCTGGTGGAGGGTGCCCTGCACTGCTGGGGGGTGGGGGTGATGGGAGACATGTGTGGGGGCCTGGTGGAGGGTGCCCTGCACTGCTGGGGGTGCTGGGAGACATGAGTTGGACATGAGTGGGGGCCTGGTGGAGGGTGCCCCTGACTGCTGGGGGGTGGGGGTGATGGGAGACATGTGTGGGGGCCTGGTGGAGGGTGCCCTGCACTGCTGGTGGGTGGGGGTGATGGGAGACATGTGTGGGGGCCTGGTGGAGGGTGCCCTGCACTGCTGGGGGGTGGGGGTGCTGGGAGACATGAGTAGGGGCCTGGTGGAGGGTGCCCCTGACTGCTGGGGGGTGGGGGTGCAGGGGGACATGAGTGGGGGCCTGGTGGAGGGTGCCCTGCACTGCTGGGGGGTGGGGGTGATGGGAGACATGAGTGGGGGCCTGGTGGAGGGTGCCCTGCACTGCTGGGGGGTGGGGGTGATGGGAGACATGAGTGGGGGCCTGGTGGAGAGTGCCCCTGACTGCTGGGGGGGTGGGGGTGCAGGGGGGCATGAGTGGGGGCCTGGTGGAGGGTGCCCTGCACTGGTGGGGGTGATGGGAGACATGTGTGGGGGCCTGGTGGAGGGTGCCCCTGGATGCTGGTGGGTGGGGGTGCAGGGGGACATGAGTTGGACATAAGTGGGGGCCTGGTGGAGGGTGCCCCTGGATGCTGGTGGGTGGGGGTGCAGGGAGACATATGTGGGGGCCTGGTGGAGGGTGCCCCTTGCCCCTGACTCCTGGGGGTGATGGGAGACATGTGTGGGGGCCTGGTGGAGGGTGCCCTGCACTGCTGGGGGGTGGGGGTGCTGGGAGACATGAGTTGGGGCCTGGTGGAGGGTGCCCCTGACTGCTGGGGGGTGGGGGTGATGGGAGACATGTGTGGGGGCCTGGTGGAGGGTGCCCCTGGATGCTGGTGGGTGGGGGTGCAGGGGGACATGAGTGGGGGCCTGGTGGAGGGTGCCCTGCACTGGTGGGGGGTTTGGGTGCTGGGAGACATGAGTTGAACATGAGTGGGGGCCTGGTGGAGGGTGCCCCTGACTGCTGGAGGGTGGGGGTGGTGGGAGACATGTGTGGGTGCCTGGTGGAGGGTGCCCTGCACTGGTGGGGGTGGGGGTGATGGGAGACATGTGTGCGGGCCTGGTGGAGGGTGCCCTGCACTGCTGGGGGGTGGGGGCGCTGGGAGACATGAGTTGGACATGAGAGGGGGCCTGGTGGAGGGTGCCCCTGACTGCTGGGGGGTGGGGGTGCAGGGGGACACGAGTGGGGGCCTGGTGGAGGGTGCCCTGCACTGCTGGGGGGTGGGGGTGATGGGAGACATGTGTGGGGGCCCGGTGGAGGGTGCCCTGCACTGCTGGGGGTGGGGGTGCTGGGAGACATGAGTCATAGCTCTCAACCATTTGTGTTGCAAGGGCGGGTGAAATCACCCGATTTTGTTTTTGGCGGGTGAGACGCCCATTGGGATGAATGGGCGTGCAGGAGGCTTGGCGGGTGAGTCAGCCCTTTACGAGGCGGGTGACACCTGCCAAAAGCGTGTGAGTTGAGAGCTATGCATGAGTTGGACATGAGTGGGGGCCTGGTGGAGGGTGCCCCTGACTGCTGGGGGGTGTGGGTGATGGGAGACATGTGTGGGCCTGGTGGAGGGTGCCCTGCACTGCTGGTGGGTGGGGGTGATGGGAGACATGTGTGGGGGCCTGGTGGAGGGTGCCCTGCACTGCTGGGGGGTGGGGGTGCTGGGAGACATGAGTGGGGGCCTGGTGGAGGGTGCCCCTGACTGCTGGGCGGTGGGGGTGCAGGGGGACATGAGTGGGGGCCTGGTGGAGGGTGCCCTGCACTGCTGGGGGGTGGGGGTGATGGGAGACATGAGTGGGGGCCTGGTGGAGGCAGCCCTGCACTGCTGGGGGGTGGGGGTGATGGGAGACATAAGTGGGGGCCTGGTGGAGGGTGCCCCTGACTGCTGGGGGTTGGGAGTGCAGGGGGACATGAGTGGGGGCCTGGTGGAGGGTGCCCTGCACTGGTGGGGGGGTGGGGGTGATGGGAGACATGTGTGGGGGCCTGGTGGAGGAGGCCCCTGGATGCTGGTGGTTGGGGGTGCAGGGGGACATGAGTTGGACATAAGTGGGGGCCTGGTGGAGGGTGCCCCTGGATGCTGGTGGGTGGGGGTGCAGGGAGACATGTTTGGGGGCCTGGTGGAGTGTGCCCCTGACTGCTGGGGGGTGGGGGTGCAGGGGAACATGAGTGGGGGCCTGGTGGAGGGTGCCCTGCACTCCTGGGGGTGGGGGTGATGGGAGACATGTGTGGGGGCCTGGTGGAGGGTGGCCCTGGATGCTGGTGGGTGGGGGTGCAGGGGGGACATGAGTGGGGCCTGGTGGAGGGTGCCCCTGACTGCTGGGGGGTGGGGGTGGTGGGAGACATGTGTGGGTGCCTGGTGGAGGGTGCCCTGCACTGGTGGGGGGTTTGGGTGCTCGGAGACATGAGTTGAACATGAGTGGGGGCCTGGTGGAGGGTGCCCCTGACTGCTGGGGGGTGGGGGTGGTGGGAGACATGAGTTGGACATGAGTGGGGGCCTGGTCGAGGGTGCCCCTGACTGCTGGGGGTGGGGGTGCAGGGGGACACGAGTGGGGGCCTGGTGGAGGGTGCCCTGCACTGGTGGGGGTTGGGGGTGATGGGAGACATGTGTGCGGGCCTGGTGGAGGGTGCCCTGCACTGCTGGGGGGTGGGGGTGCTGGGAGACATGAGTTGGACATGAGTGGGGGCCTGGTCGAGGGTGCCCCTGACTGCTGGGGGTGGGGGTGCAGGGGGACACGAGTGGGGGCCTGGTGGAGGGTGCCCTGCACTGCTGGGGGGTGGGGGTGATGGGAGACATGTGTGGGGGCCTGGTGGAGGGTGCCCTGCACTGCTGGGGGGTGGGGGTGATGGGAGACATATGTGAGGGCCTGGTGGAGGGTGCCCTGCACTGCTGGGGGTTGGGGGTACTGGGAGACATGAGTTGGACATGAGTTGGAGCCTGGTGGAGGGTGCCCCTGACTGCTGGGGGGTGGGGGTGCAGGGGGACATGAGTGGGGGCCTGGTGGAGGGTGCCCTGCACTCCTGGGGGGTGGGGGTGATGGGAGACATGTGTGGGGGGCCTGGTGGAGGGTGCCCCTGGATGCTGGTGGGTGGGGGTGCAGGGGGACATGAGTGGGGGCCTGGTGGAGGGTGCCCCTGACTGCTGGGTGGGTGGGGGTGGTGGGAGACATGTGTGGGTGCCTGGTGGAGGGTGCCCTGGACCGGTGGGGGGTGGGGGTGATGGGAGACATGTGTGGGAGCCTGGTGGAGGGTGCCCTGCACTGCTGGGGGGTGGGGGTGCTGGGAGACATGAGTTGGACATGAGTGGGGGCCTGGTGGAGGGTGCCCCTGACTGCTGGGGGGTGGGGGTGCAGGGGGACATGAGTGGGGGCCTGGTGGAGGGTGCCCCTGACTGCTGGGGGGGTGGGGGTGGTGGGAGACATGTGTGGGTGCCTGGTGGAGGGTGCCCTGCACCGGTGGGGGGTGGGGGTGATTGGAGACATGTGTGCGGGCCTGGTGGAGGGTGCCCTGCACTGCTGGGGGGTGGGGGTGCTGGGAGACATGAGTTGGACATGAGTGGGGGCCTGGTGGAGGGTGACCCTGACTGCTGGGGGGTGGGGGTGCAGGGGGACACGAGTGGGGGCCTGGTGGAGGGTGCCCTGCACTGATGGGGGGTGGGGGTGATGGGAGACATGTGTGGGGGCCTGGTGGAGGGTGCCCTGCACTGCTGGGGGTTGGGGGTGCTGGGAGACATGAGTTGGAGCCTGGTGGAGGGTGCCCCTGACTGCTGGGGGGTGGGGGTGCAGGGGGACATGAGTGGGGGCCTGGTGGAGGGTGCCCTGCACTCCTGGGGGGTGGGGGTGATGGGAGACATGTGTGGGGTCCTGGTGGAGGGTGCCCCTGGATGCTGGTGGGTGGGGGTGCAGGGGGACATGAGTGGGGGCCTGGTGGAGGGTGCCCCTGACTGCTGGGGGGTGGGGGTGGTGGGAGACATGTGTGGGTGCCTGGTGGAGGGTGCCCTGCACCGGTGGGGGGTGGGGGTGATGGGAGACATGTGTGCGGGCCTGGTGGAGGGTGCCCTGCACTGCTCGGGGGTGGGGGTGCTGGGAGACATGAGTTGGACATGAGTGGGGGGCCTGGTGGAGGGTGCCCCTGACTGCTGGGGGGTGGGGGTGCAGAGGGACACGAGTGGGGGCCTGGTGGAGGGTGCCCTGCACTGCTGGGGGGTCGGGGTGATGGGAGACATGTGTGGGGGCCTGGTGGAGGGTGCCCTGCACTGCTGGGGGGTGGGGGTGCTGGGAGACATGAGTGGGGGCCTGGTGGAGGGTGCCCCTGACTGCTGGGGGGTGGGGGTGCAGGGGGACATGAGTGGCTGCCTGGTGGAGGGTGCCCTGCACTGCTGGGGGGTGGGGGTGATGGGAGACATGTGTGGGGGCCTGGTGGAGGGTGCCCCTGGATGCTGGTGGGTGGGGGTGCAGGGGGACATGAGTGGGGGCCTGGTGGAGGGTGCCCTGCTCTGCTGGGGGGGGTTTGGGTGCTGGGAGACAGGAGTTGGACATGAGTGGGGGCCTGGTGGAGGGTGCCCCTGACTGCTAGGGGGTGCGGGTGGTGGGAGACATGTGCGGGGGCCTGGTGGAGGGTGCCCAGCACTGGTGGGGGTGGGGGTGATGGGAGACATGTGTGGGGGCCTGGTGGAGGGTGCCCCAGGATGCTGGTGGGTGGGGGTGCAGGGGGACAAGAGTGGGGGCCTGGTGGAGGGTGCCCTGCACTGCTGGAGGGTGGGGGCTCTGGGGGAGATGAGTTGGACATGAGTGGGGGCCTGGTGGAGGGTGCCCCTGACTGCTGGGGGGTGGGGGTGCAGGGGGACATGAGTGGGGGCCTGGTGGAGGGTGCCCTGCACTGGTGGGGGTGGGGGTGATGGGAGACATGTGTGGGGGCCTGGTGGAGGGTGCCCCTGGATGCTGGTGGGTGGGGTGCAGGGGGACATGAGTTGGACATAAGTGGGGGCCTGGTGGAGGGTGCCCCTGGACGCTGGTGGGTGGGGGTGCAGGGAGACATGTGTGGGGGCCTGGTGGAGGGTGCCCCTGATTGCTGGGGGGTGGGGGTGGTGGGAGACATTTGTGGGGGCCTGGTGGAGGGTGCCCCTGACTGCTGGGGGGTGGGGGTGATGGGAGACATGTGTGGGGGGCCTGGTGGATGGTGCCCTGCACTGCTGGGGGGTGGGGGTGCTGGGAGATATGAGTTGGACATGAGTGGGGGCCTGGTGGAGGGTGCCCCTGACTGCTGGGGGTGGGGGTGCATGAGGACATGAGTGGGGGCCCGGTGGAGGGTGCCCTGCACTGCTGGGGGGTGGGGGTGATGGGAGACATGTGTGGGGCATGGTGGAGGGTGCCCCTGGATGCTTGTGGGTGGGGGTGCAGGGGGACATGAGTGGGGGCCTGGTGGAGGGTGCCCTGCACTGCTGGGGGGTTGGGGTGATGGGAGACATGTGTGGGGGCCTGGTGGAGGGTGCCCCTGGATGCTGGTGGGTGAGGGTGCAGGGGGACATGAGTGGGGGCCTGGTGGAGGGTGCCCTGCACTGCTGGGGGGTGGGGGTGCAGGGGGACATGAGTGGGGGCCTGGTGGAGGGTGCCCTGCACTGCTGGGGGGTGGGGTGATGGGAGACGTGTGGGGGCCTGGTGGAGGGTGCCCTGCACTGCTGGGGGGTGGGGGTGCTGGGAGACATGAGTTGGACATGAGTGGGGGCCTGGTGGAGGGTGCCCCTGACTGCTGGGGGGTGGGGGTGGTGGGAGTCATGTGTGGGGGCCTGGTGGAGGGTGCCCTGCACTGCAGGGCGGTGGGGGTGATGGGAGACACGAGTGGGGGCCTGGTGGAGGGTGCCCCTGACTGCTGGGGGGTGGGGGTGCAGGGGGACATGAGTGGGGGCCTGGTGGAGGGTGCCCTGCACTGCTGGGGGGGGTGGGGGTGCAGGGGGACATGAGTGGGGGCCTGGTGGAGGGTGCCCTGCACTGCTGGGGGTGGGGTGATGGGAGACGTGTGGGGGCCTGGTGGAGGGTGCCCTGCACTGCTGGGGGGTGGGGGTGCTGGGAGACATGAGTTGGACATGAGTGGGGGCCTGGTGGAGGGTGCCCCTGACTGCTGGGGGGTGGGGGTGGTGGGAGTCATGTGTGGGGGCCTGGTGGAGGGTGCCCTGCACTGCAGGGGGGTGGGGGTGATGGGAGACATGAGTGGGGGCCTGGTGGAGGGTGCCCCTGACTGCTGGGGGGTGGGGGTGCAGGGGGACATGAGTGGGGACCTGGTGGAGGGTGCCCTGCACTGGTGGGGGGTGGGGGTGATGGGAGACATGTGTGGGGGCCTGGTGGAGGGTGCCCCTGGATGCTGGTGGGTGGGGGTACAGGGAGACATGTGTGGGGGCCTGGTCGAGGGTGCCCCTGACTGCTGGGGGGTGGGGTGGTGAGAGACATGTGTGGGGGCCTGGTGGAGGGTGCCCCTGACTGCTGTGGGGTGGGGGTGATGGGAAACATGTGTGGGGGCCTGGTGGAGGGTGCCCTGCACTGCTGGGGGGTGGGGGTGATGGGAGACATGAGTGGGGGCCTGGTGGAGGGTGCCCCTGACTGCTGGGGGGTGGGGGTGCAGGGGGACATGAGTGGGGGCCTGGTGGAGGGTGCCCTGCACTGATGGGGGGTGGGGGTGATGGGAGACATGTGTGGGGGCCTGGTGGAGGGTGCCCTGCACTGCTGGGGGTTGGGGGTGCTGGGAGACATGAGTTGGACATGAGTTGGAGCCTGGTGGAGGGTGCCCCTGACTGCTGGGGGGTGGGGGTGCAGGGGGACATGAGTGGGGGCCTGGTGGAGGGTGCCCTGCACTCCTGGGGGGTGGGGGTGATGGGAGACATGTGTGGGGGCCTGGTGGAGGGTGCCCCTGGATGCTGGTGGGTGGGGGTGCAGGGGGACATGAGTGGGGCCCTGGTGGAGGGTGCCCCTGACTGCTGGGGGTGGTGGGAGACATGTGTGGGTGCCTGGTGGAGGGTGCCCTGCACCGGTGGGGGGTGGGGGTGATGGGAGACATGTGTGCGGGCCTGGTGGAGGGTGCCCTGCACTGCTCGGGGGTGGGGGTGCTGGGAGACGTGAGTTGGACATGAGTGGGGGCCTGGTGGAGGGTGCCCCTGACTGCTGGGGGGTGGGGGTGCAGAGGGACATGAGTGGGGGCCTGGTGGAGGGTGCCCTGCACTGCTGGGGGGTCGCGGTGATGGGAGACATGTGTGGGGGCCTGGTGGAGGGTGCCCTGCACTGCTGAGGGGTGGGGGTGCTGGGAGACATGAGTCATAGCTCTCAACCATTTGTGTTGCAAGGGCGGGTGAAATCACCCGATTTTGTTTTTGGCGGGTGAGACGCCCATTGGGATGAATGGGCGTGCAGGAGGCTTGGCGGGTGAGTCAGCCCTTTACAAGGCGGGTGACACCCGCCAAAAGAATGTGAGTTGAGAGCTATGCATGAGTTGGACATGAGTGCGGGCCTGGTGGAGGGTGCCCCTGACTGCTGGGGGGTGTGGGTGATGGGAGACATGTGTGGGCCTGGTGGAGGGTGCCCTGCACTGCTGGTGGGTGGGGGTGATGGGAGACATGTGTGGGGGCCTGGTGGAGGGTGCCCTGCACTGCTGGGGGGTGGGGGTGCTGGGAGACATGAGTGGGGGCCTGGTGGAGGGTGCCCCTGACTGCTGGGCGGTGGGGGTGCAGGGGGACATGAGTGGGGGCCTGGTGGAGGGTGCCCTGCACTGCTGGGGGGTGGGGGTGATGGGAGACATGAGTGGGGGCCTGGTGGAGGGTGCCCTGCACTGCTGGGGGGTGGGGGTGATGGGAGACATGAGTGGGGGCCTGGTGGAGGGTGCCCCTGACTGCTGGGGGGTGGGGGTGAGGGGGGACATGAGTGGGGGCCTGGTGGAGGGTGCCCTGCACTGGTGGGGGTGGGGGTGATGGGAGACATGTGTGGGGGCCTGGTGGAGGATGCCCCTGGATGCTGGTGGGTGGGGGTGCAGGGGGACATAAGTGGGGGCCTGGTGGAGGGTGCCCCTGGATGCTGGTGGGTGGGGGTGCAGGGAGACATGTGTGGGGGCCTGGTGGAGGGTGCCCCTGACTGCTGGGGGGTGGGGGTGGTGGGAGACATGTGTGGGGGCCTGGTGGAGGGTGACCCTGACTGCTGGGGGGTGGGGGTGATGGGAGGCATGTGTGGGAGCCTGGTGGAGGGTGCCCTGCACTGGTGGGGGGTGGGGGTGATGGGAGACATGTGTGGGGGCCTGGTGGAGGGTGCCCCTGGACGCTGGTGGGTGGGGGTGCAGGGAGACATGTGTGGGGGCCTGGTGGAGGGTGCCCCTGATTGCTGGGGGGTGGGGGTGGTGGGAGACATGTGTGGGGGCCTGGTGGAGGGTGCCCCTGACTGCTGGGGGGTGGGGGTGATGGGAGACATGGGTGGGGGGCCTGGTGGATGGTGCCCTGCACTGCTGGGGGGTGGGGGTGCTGGGAGATATGAGTTGGACATGAGTGGGGGCCTGGTGGAGGGTGCCCCTGACTGCTGGGGGTGGGGGTGCAGGAGGACATGAGTGGGGGCCCGGTGGAGGGTGCCCTGCACTGCTGGGGGGTGGGGGTGATGGGAGACATGTGTGGGGCGTGGTGGAGGGTGCCCCTGGATGCTTGTGGGTGGGGGTGCAGGGGGACATGAGTGGGGGCCTGGTGGAGGGTGCCCTGCACTGCTGGGGGGTGGGGGTGATGGGAGACATGTGTGGGGGCCTGGTGGAGGGTGCCCCTGGATGCTGGTGGGTGAGGGTGCAGGGGGACATGAGTGGGGGCCTGGTGGAGGGTGCCCTGCACTGCTGGGGGGTGGGGGTGATGGGAGACATGTGTGGGGGCCTGGTGGAGGGTGCCCCTGGATGCTGGTGGGTGGGGTGCAGGGGGACATGAGTTGGACATAAGTGGGGGCCTGGTGGAGGGTGCCCCTGGACGCTGGTGGGTGGGGGTGCAGGGAGACATGTGTGGGGGCCTGGTGGAGGGTGCCCCTGATTGCTGGGGGGGTGGGGGTGGTGGGAGACATGTGTGGGGGCCTGGTGGAGGGTGCCCCTGACTGCTGGGGGGTGGGGGTGATGGGAGACATGTGTGGGGGGCCTGGTGGATGGTGCCCTGCACTGCTGGGGGGTGGGGGTGCTGGGAGATATGAGTTGGACATGAGTGGGGGCCTGGTGGAGGGTGCCCCTGACTGCTGGGGGTGGGGGTGCAGGAGGACATGAGTAGGGGCCCGGTGGAGGGTGCCCTGCACTGGTGGGGGGTGGGGGTGGTGGGAGACATGTGTGGGGGCCTGGTGGAGGGTGCCCCTGACTGCTGGGGGTTGGGGGTGATGGGAGACATGTGTGGGGGCCTGGTGGAGGGTGCCCTGCACTGCTGGTGGGTGGGGGTGATGGGAGACATGTGTGGGGGCCTGGTGGAGGGTGCCCTGCACTGCTGGGGGGTGGGGGTGCTGGGAGACATGAGTAGGGGCCTGGTGGAGGGTGCCCCTGACTGCTGGGGGGTGGGGGTGCAGGGGGACATGAGTGGGGGCCTGGTGGAGGGTGCCCTGCACTGCTGGGGGGTGGGGGTGATGGGAGACATGAGTGGGGGCCTGGTGGAGGGTGCCCTGCACTGCTGGGGGGTGGGGGTGATGGGAGACATGAGTGGGGGCCTGGTGGAGAGTGCCCCTGACTGCTGGGGGGGTGGGGGTGCAGGGGGGCATGAGTGGGGGCCTGGTGGAGGGTGCCCTGCACTGGTGGGGGTGGGGGTGATGGGAGACATGTGTGGGGGCCTGGTGGAGGGTGCCCCTGGATGCTGGTGGGTGGGGGTGCAGGGGGACATGAGTTGGACATAAGTGGGGGCCTGGTGGAGGGTGCCCCTGGATGCTGGTGGGTGGGGGTGCAGGGAGACATATGTGGGGGCCTGGTGGAGGGTGCCCCTTGCCCCTGACTGCTGGGGGTGATGGGAGACATGTGTGGGGGCCTGGTGGAGGGTGCCCTGCACTGCTGGGGGGTGGGGGTGCTGGGAGACATGAGTTGGACATGAGTTGGGGCCTGGTGGAGGGTGCCCCTGATTGCTGGGGGGGGTGGGGGTGGTGGGAGACATGTGTGGGGGCCTGGTGGAGGGTGCCCCTGACTGCTGGGGGGTGGGGGTGATGGGAGACATGTGTGGGGGGCCTGGTGGATGGTGCCCTGCACTGCTGGGGGGTGGGGGTGCTGGGAGATATGAGTTGGACATGAGTGGGGGCCTGGTGGAGGGTGCCCCTGACTGCTGGGGGTGGGGGTGCAGGAGGACATGAGTAGGGGCCCGGTGGAGGGTGCCCTGCACTGGTGGGGGGTGGGGGTGGTGGGAGACATGTGTGGGGGCCTGGTGGAGGGTGCCCCTGACTGCTGGGGGGTGGGGGTGATGGGAGACATGTGTGGGGGCCTGGTGGAGGGTGCCCTGCACTGCTGGTGGGTGGGGGTGATGGGAGACATGTGTGGGGGCCTGGTGGAGGGTGCCCTGCACTGCTGGGGGGTGGGGGTGCTGGGAGACATGAGTAGGGGCCTGGTGGAGGGTGCCCTGCACTGCTGGGGGGTGGGGGTGATGGGAGACATGAGTGGGGGCCTGGTGGAGGGTGCCCTGCACTGCTGGGGGGTGGGGGTGATGGGAGACATGAGTGGGGGCCTGGTGGAGAGTGCCCCTGACTGCTGGGGGGGTGGGGGTGCAGGGGGGCATGAGTGGGGGCCTGGTGGAGGGTGCCCTGCACTGGTGGGGGTGGGGGTGATGGGAGACATGTGTGGGGGCCTGGTGGAGGGTGCCCCTGGATGCTGGTGGGTGGGGGTGCAGGGGGACATGAGTTGGACATAAGTGGGGGCCTGGTGGAGGGTGCCCCTGGATGCTGGTGGGTGGGGGTGCAGGGAGACATATGTGGGGGCCTGGTGGAGGGTGCCCTTGCCCCGGACTGCTGGGGGTGATGGGAGACATGTGTGGGGGCCTGGTGGAGGGTGCCCTGCACTGCTGGGGGGTGGGGGTGCTGGGAGACATGAGTTGGACATGAGTTGGGGCCTGGTGGAGGGTGCCCCTGACTGCTGGGGGGTGGGGGTGATGGGAGACATGTGTGGGGGCCTGGTTGAGGGTGCCCCTGGATGCTGGTGGGTGGGGGTGCAGGGGGACATGAGTGGGGGCCTGGTGGAGGGTGCCCTGCACTGCTGGGGGGTTTGGGTGCTGGGAGACATGAGTTGAACATGAGTGGGGGCCTGGTGGAGGGTGCCCCTGACTGCTGGAGGGTGGGGGTGGTGGGAGACATGTGTGGGTGCCTGGTGGAGGGTGCCCTGCACTGGTGGGGTGTGGGGGTGATGGGAGACATGAGTTGGACATGAGAGGGGCCTGGTGGAGGGTGCCCCTGACTGCTGGGGGGTGGGGGTGCAGGGGGACACGAGTGGGGGCCTGGTGGAGGGTGCCCTGCACTGCTGGGGGGTGGGGGTGATGGGAGACATGTGTGGGGGCCCGGTGGAGGGTGCCCTGCACTGCTGGGGGTGGGGGTGCTGGGAGACATGAGTCATAGCTCTCAACCATTTGTGTTGCAAGGGCGGGTGAAATCACCCGATTTTGTTTTTGGCGGGTGAGACGCCCATTGGGATGAATGGGCGTGCAGGAGGCTTGGCGGGTGAGTCAGCCCTTTACGAGGCGGGTGACACCTGCCAAAAGCGTGTGAGTTGAGAGCTATGCATGAGTTGGACATGAGTGGGGGCCTGGTGGAGGGTGCCCTGCACTGCTGGGGGGTTTGGGTGCTGGGAGACATGAGTTGAACATGAGTGTGGGCCTGGTGGAGGGTGCCCCTGACTGCTGGTGGGTGGGGGTGATGGGAGACATGTGTGGGGGCCTGGTGGAGGGTGCCCTGCACTGCTGGGGGGTGGGGGTGCTGGGAGACATGAGTGGGGGCCTGGTGGAGGGTGCCCCTGACTGCTGGGCGGTGGGGGTGCAGGGGGACATGAGTGGGGGCCTGGTGGAGGGTGCCCTGCACTGCTGGGGGGTGGGGGTGATGGGAGACATGAGTGGGGGCCTGGTGGAGGCAGCCCTGCACTGCTGGGGGGTGGGGGTGATGGGGGACATAAGTGGGGGCCTGGTGGAGGGTGCCCCTGACTGCTGGGGGTTGGGAGTGCAGGGGGACATGAGTGGGGGCCTGGTGGAGGGTGCCCTGCACTGGTGGGGGGTGGGGGTGATGGGAGACATGTGTGGGGGCCTGGTGGAGGAGGCCCCTGGATGCTGGTGGGTGGGGGTGCAGGGGGACATGAGTTGGACATAAGTGGGGGCCTGGTGGAGGGTGCCCCTGGATGCTGGTGGGTGGGGTGCAGGGAGACATGTTTGGGGGCCTGGTGGAGTGTGCCCCTGACTGCTGGGGGGTGGGGGTGCAGGGGAACATGAGTGGGGGCCTGGTGGAGGGTGCCCTGCACTCCTGGGGGTGGGGGTGATGGGAGACATGTGTGGGGGCCTGGTGGAGGGTGGCCCTGGATGCTGGTGGGTGGGGGTGCAGGGGGACATGAGTGGGGCCTGGTGGAGGGTGCCCTGCACTGCTCTGGGGTTTGGGTACTCGGAGACATGAGTTGAACATGAGTGGGGGCCTGGTGGAGGGTGCCCCTGACTGCTGGGGGGTGGGGGTGCAGGGGGACACGAGTGGGGGCCTGGTGGAGGGTGCCCTGCACTGGTGAGGGGTGGGGGTGATGGGAGACATGTGTGGGGGCCTGGTGGAGGGTGACCCTGACTGCTGGGGGGTGGGGGTGCAGGGGGACACGAGTGGGGGCCTGGTGGAGGGTGCCCTGCACTGCTGGGGGGTGGGGGTGATGGGAGACATGTGTGGGGGCCTGGTGGAGGGTGCCCTGCACTGGTGGGGGTGGGGGTGATGGGAGACATGTGTGGGGGCCTGGTGGAGGATGCCCCTGGATGCTGGTGGGTGGGGGTGCAGGGGGACATGAGTTGGACATAAGTGGGGGCCTGGTGGAGGGTGCCCCTGGATGCTGGTGGGTGGGGGTGCAGGGAGACATGTGTGGGGGCCTGGTGGAGGGTGCCCCTGACTGCTGGGGGGTGGGGGTGGTGGGAGACATGTGTGGGGGCCTGGTGGAGGGTGACCCTGACTGCTGGGGGGTGGGGGTGATGGGAGGCATGTGTGGGAGCCTGGTGGAGGGTGCCCTGCACTGCTGGGGGGTGGGGGTGCTGGGAGACATGAGTTGGACATGAGTGGGGGCCTGGTGGAGGGTGCCCCTGACTGCTGGGGGGTGGGGGTGCAGGGGGACATGAGTGGCTGCCTGGTGGAGGGTGCCCTGCACTGCTGGGGGGTGGGGGTGATGGGAGACATGTGTGGGGGCCTGGTGGAGGGTGCCCCTGGATGCTGGTGGGTGGGGGTGCAGGGGGACATGAGTGGGGGCCTGGTGGAGGGTGCCCTGCACTGCTGGGGGGGTTTGGGTGCTGGGAGACATGAGTTGGACATGAGTGGGGGCCTGGTGGAGGGTGCCCCTGACTGCTAGGGGGTGGGGGTGGTGGGAGACATGTGCGGGGGCCTGGTGGAGGGTGCCCTGCACTGGTGGGGGGTGGGGGTGATGGGAGACATGTGTGGGGGCCTGGTGGAGGGTGCCCCAGGATGCTGGTGGGTGGGGGTGCAGGGGGACAAGAGTGGGGGCCTGGTGGAGGGTGCCCTGCACTGCTGGAGGGTGGGGGCTCTGGGGGAGATGAGTTGGACATGAGTGGGGGCCTGGTGGAGGGTGCCCCTGACTGCTGGGGGGTGGGGGTGCAGGGGGACATGAGTGGGGGCCTGGTGGAGGGTGCCCTGCACTGGTGGGGGGTGGGGGTGATGGGAGACATGTGTGGGGGCCTGGTGGAGGGTGCCCCTGGATGCTGGTGGGTGGGGTGCAGGGGGACATGAGTTGGACATAAGTGGGGGCCTGGTGGAGGGTGCCCCTGGACGCTGGTGGGTGGGGGTGCAGGGAGACATGTGTGGGGGCCTGGTGGAGGGTGCCCCTGATTGCTGGGGGGTGGGGTGGTGGGAGACATGTGTGGGGGCCTGGTGGAGGGTGCCCCTGACTGCTGGGGGGTGGGGGTGATGGGAGACATGTGTGGGGGGCCTGGTGGATGGTGCCCTGCACTGCTGGGGGGTGGGGGTGCTGGGAGATATGAGTTGGACATGAGTGGGGGCCTGGTGGAGGGTGCCCCTGACTGCTGGGGGGTGGGGGTGCAGGAGGACATGAGTGGGGGCCCGGTGGAGGGTGCCCTGCACTGCTGGGGGGTGGGGGTGATGGGAGACATGTGTGGGGCGTGGTGGAGGGTGCCCCTGGATGCTTGTGGGTGGGGGTGCAGGGGGACATGAGTGGGGGCCTGGTAGAGGGTGCCCTGCACTGCTGGGGGGTGGGGGTGATGGGAGACATGTGTGGGGGCCTGGTGGAGGGTGCCCCTGGATGCTGGTGGGTGAGGGTGCAGGGGGACATGAGTGGGGGCCTGGTGGAGGGTGCCCTGCACTGCTGGGGGGTGGGGGTGCTGGGAGACATGAGTTGGACATGAGTGGGGGCCTGGTGGAGGGTGCCCCTGACTGCTGGGGGGTGGGGGTGCAGGGGGACATGAGTGGGGGCCTGGTGGAGGGTGCCCTGCACTGCTGGGGGGTGGGGGTGATGGGAGACGTGTGGGGGCCTGGTGGAGGGTGCCCTGCACTGCTGGGGGGTGGGGGTGCTGGGAGACATGAGTTGGACATGAGTGGGGACCTGGTAGAGGGTGCCCCTGGCTGCTGGGGGGTGGGGGTGGTGGGAGTCATGTGTGGGGGCCTGGTGGAGGGTGCCCTGCACTGGTGGGGGGTGGGGGTGATGGGAGACATGTGTGGGGGCCTGGTGGAGGGTGCCCCTGGATGCTGGTGGGTGGGGGTGCAGGGGGACATGAGTTGGACATGAGTGGGGGCCTGGTGGAGGGTGCCCCTGGATGCTGGTGGATGGGGGTGCAGGGAGACATGTGTGGGGGCCTGGTGGAGGGTGCCCCTGACTGCTGGGGGGTGGGGTGGTGAGAGACATGTGTGGGGGCCTGGTGGAGGGTGCCCCTGACTGCTGTGGGGTGGGGGTGATGGGAAACATGTGTGGGGGTCTGGTGGAGGGTGCCCTGCACTGCTGGGGGGTGGGGGTGATGGGAGACATGAGTGGGGGCCTGGTGGAGGGTGCCCCTGACTGCTGGGGGGTGGGGGTGCAGGGGGACATGAGTGGGGGCCTGGTGGAGGGTGCCCTGCACTGGTGGGGGTGGGGTGATGGGAGACATGTGTGGGGGCCTGGTGGAGGGTGCCCCTGGATGCTGGTGGGTGGGGGTGCAGGGGGACATGAGTTGGACATGAGTGGGGGCCTGGTGGAGGGTGCCCCTGGATGCTGGTGGGTGGGAGTGCAGGGAGACATGCGTGGGGGCCTGGTGGAGGGTGCCCCTGACTGCTGGGGGGTGGGGTGGTGGGAGACATGTGTGGGGGCCTGGTGGAGGGTGCCCCTGACTGCTGGGGGGTGGGGGTGATGGGAGACATGTGTGGGGGCCTGGTGGAAGGTACCCTGCACTGCTGGGGGTGGGGTTGCTGGGAGACATGAGTTGGACATGAGTGGGGGCCTGGTGGAGGGTGCCCTGCACTGCTGGGGGGTGGGGGTGCTGGGAGACATGAGTTGGACATGAGTGGGGGCCTGGTGGAGGGTGCCCTGCACTGCTGGGGGGTGGGGGTGATGGGAGACATGTGTGGGGGCCTGGTGGAGGGTGCCCCTGGATGCTGGTGGGTGGGAGTGCAGGGGGACATGAGTGGGGGCCTGGTGGAGGGTGCCCTGCACTGCTGGGGGGTGGGGGTCCTGGGAGACATGAGTTGGACATGAGTGGGGGCCTGGTGGAGGGTGCCCCTGACTGCTGGGGGGTGGGGGTGCAGGGGGACAAGAGTGGGGGTCTGGTGGAGGGTGCCCTGCACTGCTGGGGGGTGGGGATGATGGGAGACGTGTGGGGGCCTGGTGGAGGGTGCCCTGCACTGCTGGGGGGTGGGGGTGATGGGAGACATGAGTTGGACATGAGTGGGGGCCTGGTGGAGGGTGCCCCTGACTGCTGGGGGGTGGGGGTGATGGGAGACATGTGTGAGGGCCTGGTGGAGGGTGCCCTGCACTGCCGGGGGGTGGGGGTGATGGGAGACATGTGTGGGGGCCTGGTGGAGGGTGCCCTGCACAGCTGTGGGGTGGGGGTGCTGGGAGATATGAGTGGGGGCCTGGTGGAGTGTGACCCTGACTGCTGGGGGGTGGGGGTGCAGGGGGACATGAGTGGGGGCCTGGTGGAGTGTGCCCCGCACTGCTGGGGGGTGGGGGTGATGGGAGACATGTGTGGGGGCCTGGTGGGGGTGCCCTACACTGCTGGGGCGTGGGGGTGCTGGGAGACATGAGTTGGACATGAGTGGGGGCCTGGTGGAGGGTGCCCCTGACTGCTGGGGGGTGGGGGTGCAGGGGGACATGAGTGGGGGCCTGGTGGAGGGTGCCCTGGATGCTGGGTGGTGGGGGTGCAGGGAGACATATGTGGGGGTCTGGTGGAGGGTGCCCCTGACTGCTGGGGGGTGGGGGTGGTGGGAGACATGTGTGGGGGCATGGTGGAGGGTGCCCCTGACTGCTGGGGGTGGGGGTGATGGGAGACATGAGTGGGGGCCTGGTGGAGGGTGCCCCTGACTGCTGGGGGGTGGGTTGCAGGGGGACATGAGTGGGGGCCTGGTGGAGGGTGCCCTGCACTGCTGGGATGTGGGGGTGATGGGAGACATGTGCAGGGGCCTGGTGGAGGGTGCCCCTGGATGCTGGTGGGTGGGGGTGCAGGGGGACATGAGTGGGGGCCTGGTGGAGGGTGCCATGCACTGCTGGGGGGTGGGTTGCTGGGAGACATGAGTTGGACATGAGTGGGGGCCTGGTGGAGGGTGCCCCTGACTGCTGGGGTGTGGGGGTGCAGGGGGACATAAGTGGGGGCCTGGTGGAGGGTGCCCTGCACTGCTGGGGGGTGGGGGTGATGGGAGACATGTGTTGGACATCAGTGGGGGCCTGGTGGAGGGTGCCCCTGACTGCTGGAGTGTGGGGGTGCAGGGGGACATGAGTGGGGGCCTGGTGGAGGGTGCCCTGCACTGCTGGGGGTGGGGTGATGGAGACATGTGTGGGGGCCTGGTGGAGGGTGCCTGCACTGCTGGGGGGTGGGGGTGCTGGGAGACATGAGTTGGACATGAGTGGGGGCCTGGTGGAGGGTGCCCTGACTGCTGGGGGGTGGGGGTGGTGGGAGATATGTGTAGGGGCCTGGTGGGAGGGTGCCCACTGACTGCCGGGGGTGGAGGTGATGGGAGACATGTGTGGGGGCCTGGTGGAGGGTGCCCTGACTGCTGGGGGGTGAGGGTGCTGGGAGACATGAGTTGGACATGAGTGGGGGCCTGGGTGGGAGGGTGCCCCTGACTGCTGGGGGGTCGGGGTGCGGGGACATGAGTGGGGGGCCTGGTGAGGGTGCCTGCACTGCTGGGGGTGGGGTGCTTGCAGACATGAGTTGGACATGAGTGGGGGCCTGGTGGAGGGTGCCCTGGATGCTGGTGTGGGGGTGCAGGGGGACATGAGTGGGTGCCTGGTGGAGGGTCCCCTGCACTGCTGGGGGGTGGGGGTGATGGGAGACATGAGTAGGAGCCTGGTGGAGGGTGCCCTGCACTGCCAGGGGGTGGGGGTGATGGGAGACATGAGTGAGGGCCTGGTGGAGGGTGCCATGCACTGCTGGGGGGTGGGTTGCTGGGAGACATGAGTTGGACATGAGTGGGGGCCTGGTGGAGGTGTCCCTGGACTGCTGGGGTGTGGGGGTGCAGGGGGACATAAGTGGGGGCCTGGTGGAGGGTGCCCTGCACTGCTGGGGGGGTGGGGGTGATGGGAGACATGTGTTGGACATCAGTGGGGGCCTGGTGGAGGGTGCCCCTGACTGCTGGAGTGTGGGGGTGCAGGGGGACATGTGTGGGGCCTGGTGGAGGGTGCCCTGCACTGCTGGGGGTGGGGGTGATGGGAGACATGTGTGGGGGTCTGGTGGAGGGTGCTCCTGACTGCTGGGGGGTGGAGGTGATGGGAGACATGTGTGGGGGCCTGGTGGAGGGTGCCCTGGCTGCTGGGGGGTGAGGGTGCTGGGAGACATGAGTTGGACATGAGTGGGGGCCTGTGGAAGGTGCCCCTGACTGCCTGGGGGGTCGGGGTGCAGGGGGACATGTGTAGGGGCCTGGTGGAGGGTGCCCCTGACTGCTGGGGGTGGAGGTGATGGGAGACATGTGTGGGGGCCCTGGTGGAGGGTGCCCTGACTGCTGGGGGTGAGGGTGCTGGGAGACATGAGTTGGACATGAGTGGGGGGCCTGTGGAGGGTGCCCCTGACTGCTGGGGGGTCGGGGTGCAGGGGGACATGAGTGGGGGGCCTGGTGGAGGGTGCCCTGCACTGCTGGGGGGTGGGGGTGCTTGGAGACATGAGTTGGACAGAGTGGGGGCCTGGTGGAGGGGTGCCCCTGATGCTGGGGGGTGGGGGTGCAGGGGGACATGAGTGGGGGCCTGGTGGAGGGTGGCCCTGCACTGCTGGGGGGTGGGGGTGGGGGTGATGGGAGACATGTGTGGGGGACTGGTGGAGGGTGCCCCTGGATGCTGGTGGGTGGGGGGTGCAGGGGGACATGAGTGGGGGCCTGGTGGAGGGTCCCCTGCACTGCTGGGGGATGGGGGTGATGGGAGACATGAGTGGGGGCCTGGTGGAGGGTGCCCTGCACTGCTGGGGGGTGGGTGATGGGAGACATGAGTGGGGGCCTGGTGGAGGCTGCCCCTGATGCTGGTGGGTGGGGGTGATGGGTGACATGAGTTGGACATGAGTGGGGGCCTGGTGGAGGGTGCCCTGCACTGCTGGGGGGTGGGGGTGCAGGGGACATGAGTCGGGCCTGGTGAGGGTCCCCCACGCACTGCTGGGGGGTGGGGGTGATGTGAGACATGTGTGGGAGCCTGGTGGAGGGTGCCCCTGGATGCTGGTGGGTGGGGGTTCAGAGGGGACATGAGTGGGGGCCTGGTGGAGGGTGCCCTGCACTGCTGGGGGGTGGGGCTGCTGGGAGACATGAGTTGGACATGAGTGGGGGCCTGGTAGAGGGTGCCATGCACTGCTGGGGGTGGGGGTGATGGGAGACATGTGTGGGGGCCTGGTGGAGGGTGCTCCTGGATGCTGGGGGTGGTGGGGGTGCAGGGGGACATGAGTGGGGGCCTGGTGGAGGGTGCCCCTGATCTGCTGGGGGTGGGGGTGATGGGAGACATGTGTGGGGGCCTGGTGGAGGGTGCCCTGCAATGCTGGGGGGTGGGGGTGATGGGAGACATCAGTGGGGCCTGGTGGAAGGTGCCATGCACTTGCTGGGGGGTGGGGGTGATGGGAGACATGTGTGGGGGCCTGTGGGAGGGTGCCCCTGGATGCTGGTGGGTGGGGTGATGGGAGACATGAGTTGGACATGAGTGGGGGCCTGGTGGAGGGTGCCCTGCACTGCTGGGGGGTGGGGGTGATGGGAGACATGAGTGGGGGCCTGGTGGAGGGTGCCCCTGACTGCTGGGGGGTGGGGTGCAGGGGGACATGAGTGGGGGCCTGGTGGAGGGTGCCCTGCACTGGTGGGGGTGATGGGAGACATGTGTGGGGGCCTGGTGGAGGGTGCCCCTGGATGCTGGTGGGTGGGGTGCAGGGGGACATGAGTTGGACATGAGTGGGGGCCTGGTGGAGGGTGCCCCTGGATGCTGGTGGGTGGGAGTGCAGGAGACATGCGTGGGGGCCTGGTGGAGGGTGCCCCTGACTGCTGGGGGGTGGGGTGGTGGGAGACATGTGTGGGGGCCTGGTGGAGGGTGCCCCTGACAGCTGGGGGGTGGGGGTGATGGGAGACATGTGTGGGGGCCTGGTGGAAGGTGCCCTGCACTGCTGGGGATGGGGTTGCTGGGAGACATGAGTTGGACATGAGTGGGGGCCTGGTGGAGGGTGCCCTGCACTGCTGGGGGGTGGGGGTGCTGGGAGAATGAGTTGGACATGAGTGGGGGCCTGGTGGAGGGGTGCCCTGCACTGCTGGGGGTGGGGGTGATGGGAGACATGTGTGGGGGCCTGGTGGAGGGTGCCCCTGGATGCTGGTGGGTGGGAGTGCAGGGGGACATGAGTGGGGGCCTGGTGGAGGGTGCCACTGCACTGCTGGGGGGTGGGGGTCCTGGGAGACATGAGTTGGACATGAGTGGGGGCCTGGTGGAGGGTGCCCCTGACTGCTGGGGGGTGGGGGTGCAGGGGGACAAGAGTGGGGGTCTGGTGGAGGGTGCCCTGCACTGCTGGGGGGTGGGATGATGGGAGACGTGTGGGGCTTGGTGGAGGGGTGCCCTGCACTGCTGGGGGGTGGGGTGATGGGAGACATGAGTTGGACATGAGTGGGGGCCTGGTGGAGGGTGCCCCTGACTGCTGGGGGTGGGGGTGGTGGGATTCATGTGCGGGGGCCTGGTGGAGGGTGCCCCTGACTGCTGGGGGGTGGGGGTGATGGGAGAACATTGTGTGAGGGCCTGGTGGAGGGTGCCCTGCACTGCCGGGGGGTGGGGGTGATTGGGAGACATGTGTGGGGGCCTGGTGGAGGGTGCCCCTGCACAGCTGTGGGGTGGGGGTGCTGGGAGATATGAGTGGGGGCCTGGTGGAGTGTGACCCTGACTGCTGGGGGGTGGGGGTGCAGGGGGACATGAGTGGGGGCCTGGTGGAGTGTGCCCCGCACTGCTGGGGGGTGGGGGTGATGGGAGACATGTGTGGGGGCCTGGGTGGGGTGCCCTACACTGCTGGGGCGTGGGGGTGCTGGGAGACATGAGTTGGACATGAGTGGGGGCCTGGTGGAGGGTGCCCCTGACTGCTGGGGGGTGGGGGTGCAGGGGGACATGAGTGGGGGCCTGGTGGAGGTGTGCCCTGGATGCTGGGTGGTGGGGGTGCAGGGAGACATATGTGGGGGTCTGGTGGAGGGTGCCCCTGACTGCTGGGGGGTGGGGGTGGTGGGAGACATGTGTGGGGGGCCTGGTGGAGGGTGCCCCTGACTGCTGGGGGTGGGGGTGTGGGAGACATGTGTGGGGGCCTGGTGGAGGGTGCCCTGCACTGCTGGGGGGTGGGGGTGCTGGGAGACATGGGATGGACATGAGTGGGGGCCTGGTGGAGGGTGCCCCTGACTGCTGGGGGGTGGGTTGCAGGGGGACATGAGTGGGGGCCTGGTGGAGGGTGCCCTGCACTGCTGGAAGTGGGGGTGATGGGAGACATGTGCAGGAGCCTGGTGGAGGGTGCCCCTGGATGCTGGTGGGTGGGGTGCAGGGGGACATGAGTGGGGGCCTGGTGGAGGGTGCCATGCACTGCTGGGGGGTGGGTTGCTGGGAGACATGAGTTGGACATGAGTGGGGGCCTGGTGGAGGGTGCCCCTGACTGCTGGGGTGTGGGGGTGCAGGGGGACATAAGGGGGGCCTGGTGAGGGTGCCCTGCACTGCTGGGGGGTGGGGGTGATGGGAGACATGTGTTGGACATCAGTGGGGGCCTGGTGGAGGGTGCCCCTGACTGCTGGAGTGTGGGGGTGCAGGGAGACATGAGTGGGGTCCTGGTGGAGGGTGCCCTGCACTGCTGGGGGGTGGGGTGATTGGAGACATGTGTGGGGGCCTGGTGGAGGGTGCCCTGCACTGCTGGGGGGTGGGGGTGCTGGGAGACATGAGTTGGACATGAGTGGGGGCCTGGTGGGAGGGTGCCCCTGACTGCTGGGGTTGGGGTGGTGGGAGATATGTGTAGGGGCCTGGTGGAGGGTGCCCCCTGACTGCCGGGGGGTGGAGGTGATGGGAGACATGTGTGGGGGCCTGTTGGAGGGGTGCCCTGACTGCTGGGTGAAGGGTGCTGGAGACATGAGTTGGACATGAGTGTGGGCCTGGTGGAGGGTGCCCCTGACTGCTGGGGGGTCGGGGTGCAGGGGGACATGAGTGGGGGGCTGGTGGAGGGTGCCCTGCACTGCTGGGGGGTGGGGGTGCTTGCAGACATGAGTTGGACATGAGTGGGGGCCTGGTGGAGGGTGCCCCTGATGCTGGTGGGTGGGGGTGCAGGGGGACATGAGTGGGGGCCTGGTGGAGGGTCCCCTGCACTGCTGGGGGGTGGGGGGTGATGGGAGACATGAGTAGGAGCCTGGTGGAGGGTGCCCTGCACTGCCGGGGGGTGGGGGTGATGGGAGACGTGAGTGGGGGCCTGGTGGAGGATGCCATGCACTGCTGGGGGGTGGGTTGCTGGGAGACATGAGTTGGACATGAGTGGGGCCTGGTGGAGGGTGTCCCTGACTGCTGGGTGTGGGGGGTGCAGGGGGACATGAGTGGGGGCCTGGTGGAGGTTGCCCTGCACTGCTTGGGGGTGGGGGTGATGGGAGACATGTGTGGGGGTCTGGTGGGAGGGTGCTCCTGACTGCTGGGGGTGGAGGTGATGGGAGACATGTGTGGGGGCCTGGTGGAGGGTGCCCTGACTGCTGGGGGGTGAGGGTGCTGGGAGACATGAGTTGGACAGGAGTGGGGGCCTGGTGGAGGGTGCCCTGACTGCTGGGGGTCGGGGTGCAGGGGGACATGAGTTGGACATGAGTGGGGGCCTGGTGGAGGGTGCCCCTGACTGCTGGGGGTGGGGGTGGTGGGAGACATGTGTAGGGGCCTGGTGGAGGGTGCCCCTGATGCTGGGGGTGGAGGTGATGGGAGACTGTGTGGGGGCCTGGTGGAGGGTGCCCTGACTGCTGGGGGGTGAGGGTGCTGGGAGACATGAGTTGACATGAGTGGGGTCCTGGTGGAGGGTGGCCCCTGACTGCTGGGGGTCTGGTTGCAGGGGGAATGAGTGGGGGGCCTGGTGGAGGGTGCCCTGCACTGCTGGGGGGTGGGGGTGCTTGGAGACATGAGTTTGACATGGTGCGGGCCTGGTGGAGGGTGCCCTGCACTGCTGGGGGGTGGGGGTGGGGGTGATGGGAGACATGTGTGGGGGACTGGTGGAGGGTGCCCCTGGATGCTGGTGGGTGGGGTGCAGGGGGACATGAGTGGGGGCCTGGGGAGGGTCCCTGCACTGCTTGGGGGGTGGGTGATGGGAAGACATGAGTGGGGGCCTGGGGAGGGTGCCCTGCACTGCCGGGGGGTGGGGTGATGGGAGACCATGAGTGGGGGCCTGGTGGAGGTGCACTGCACTGCTGGGGGTGGGGGTGATGGGGAGACCCATGAGTGGGGGCCTGTGGAGGCTGCCCCAGGATGCTGGTGGGTGGGGGTGATGGGTGACATGAGTTGGACATGAGTGGGGGCCTTGTGGAGGGTGCCCTGCACTGCTGGGGGGTGGGGGTGCAGGGGGACATGAGTCGGGCCTGATGGAGGGTGCCCTGCACTGCTGGGGTGGGGGTGCTGGGAGACATGAGTTGGACATGAGTGGGGGCCTGGTGGAGGGTCCCCCGCCACTGCTGGGGGGTGGGGGTGATGTGAGAACATGTGTGGGAGCCTGGTGGAGGGTGCCCCTGGATGCTGGTGGGTGGGGATCAGGGGGACATGAGTGGGGGCCTGGTGGAGGGTGCCCTGCACTGCTGGGGGGGTGGGGCTGCTGGGAGACATGAGTTGGACATGAGTGGGGGCCTGGTAGAGGGTGCCCTGCACTGCTGGGGGTGATGGGAGACATGTGTGGGGGCTGGTGGAGGGTGCTCCTGGATGCTGGTGGGTGGGGGTGCAGGGGGACATGAGTGGGGGCCTGGTGGAGGGTGCCCCTGACTGCTGGGGGTGGGGGTGATGGGAGACATGTGTGGGGGCCTGGTGAGGGTGCCCTGCACTGCAGGGGGGTGGGGGTGATGGGAGACATCAGTGGGGCCTGGTGGAAGGTGCCATGCACTGCTGGGGGGTGGGGGTGATGGGAGACATGTGTGGGGGCCTGGTGGAGGGTGCCCTGGATGCTGGTGGGTGGGGGTGATGGGAGACATGAGTTGGACATGAGTGGGGGCCTGGTGGAGGGTTCCCTGCACTGCTGGGGGGTGGGGGTGCAGGGGGACATGAGGTGGGGGCCTGGTGGAGGGTGCCCTGCACTGCTGGGGGGTGGGGGTGCTGGGAGACATGAGTTGGACATGAGTGGGGGCCTGGTGGAGGGTGCCTCTGACTGCTGGGGGGTGGGGGTGGTGGGAGACATGTGTGGGGGCTGTTAGGCGGAAACCTGTGCAGTTCCCTCTGGGACCACTGCAAAAGATTTAGGACTACAGGTGTTTGGCAGTAAACCCACTGGTAGCAGTCCGTACCACACAGATTCACTTGGTAGCTGTGGCTGAGCAGTCAGACCTCTCTCAAGAAGAGTTAAGCAGTATGTGGAGTATACAATATAGGGCAATTCTTCACAGTAAGACAAGTAAACACGCAACAAGGCTCAGTGTAAAGATATTAAGGTATTTTTTATAACGGAACATCTATGGAAAACACTATGGCACTATCACGGCAAACACTTCAATCACAATTACTCTACGAAGAAGAAAACGATCAATCCCCCTAACAATATTTCGACAAGTCTAGGTTCTACCGGTATCACTTATTTTCAGACAGAGGTGTATACCTCAACCTAGATGGCACTTAATATCAGTTAGGATGGGAGGGAAAAAAATAGGCAGGTTACGAAGTCAACGCAATTCAATACTTTATGGGAAAAAAAATGCAAGGCAAGAAGACAAGAACCCACAATAGATCATAAAGTTCAGAGGCCAGGCCCACTCGGAGAGAGGCAAGGCGCTATGTCCCAAAAAGTCTCTTTGTGGAAAGGCGTTCGAGCCCGTATAGCAAATTGTTATTGGAAAGTTTGGAACCAGTTCAGAACCACACGTTAAAAGAAAGCTTGGAGGCAACCCAATGGAAAGGCGAGGATTAAGACACCTCACTCGATCCGGCAGAAAGGGAAGCCAGGCGGACACGGTACCTTGTTTGTGGAGAGACAGCTCCGGCGGGGGCCAGTTGTTCCTGGTGGTGGATGCACGTCGGGTCTTTGCCAAGAGTAGAGATGATCTCGTCGTCGAAGAAAAGTGAAGTCCGGTGCACCACCAGGGAAGAGACCAGCCGCGGAGTGCTCCGTCACAAAGTACCACCTTTTGGTCCCGGTACAGGGGTAGTGGCTATCCGGTTGCCGAGGTGCTTTGCACAGGCAATTCGACCACTGCGTCCTGAGGCAAAGAAAAAGGAAAAGGGGACTGGTTGTTCCCACCAGTCAGGGGAAGAGACTCTCCGGCAGGGAGATCTCCTCTGTCGTCGGGAAGTGGTGAGTCAGTTCCACAGGGCTCCACCGGGAGTGTCGTCGTGCAGGTCGGCTCAGCGTTACCCTCGTCGGATTCTTAGGTCCTGTGGCGACTTCTGAAGATCCAGTCCCAAAAGCCCTGCTTTTATGCAGAAAACCCCCATTCATTCAGCCCAGCTGTCAATCAACACACGCTAAGTGGTGAGCGGGGAGGCTCACCACTTGGGCCAATCACACCAGAGTGCGACCGGAGTTGGCAAGGCAACTCAGTCCATGGTGCCTAAACCCCCTCCCACACCCCTGTGGTAACCCAGACAGAATGACACCACTTTGGAGGGTCTCTGTCCAGAGGCCCGCCAAAAGTGGAACAAAGGGCTCAACCTTTGGCTTAGGAGTCTTAGAGACGAACACAGATGCCATCTTAAAAACCGAGTTCTGGCAGAAAATACCATCCGATAAAACTATTTAAGATAAGTAGACCGGTGGTACTTTAGAGATTAACGAGGAAAAGTATCAATCTCCAACAATGGGACGAATCCCATAGGGTTATGTTCGGGGTCGAACATAACAAGTAGTTTCCACTGCCGCCAGCCAAAACTCGACGAGGGGGACGGGACAGTGCCCCCTTGAGTAACAGATCTAGGAGTAATCGAATTAACCCCTACTAGCACGTCCACAATAAGATGGTTTGTACTAGTTCTGTTAGTAAATTTAGGTCTAGTAAAGCCAATGGTGACTTTACATGCCCGGGGAGACAGTAGTCAGTCCCCGGGTATGGAGTCTATGGTGGAGGTCCGCTAGGACGCCCCAGTGTTACGGCATGTAGGGTGCGGTGTAACACACATAGAAAAACATATGAGACCCTATGGAGTAAAAGACCCCATAGCCCATAGAACACATGGATATACAAAGGAATTACACACATTCATGTCCAAGAGTGGGAGGAAAAGAGTCTCACTCTTGGCAGGATGAAAAAAACAAACTCCAGAAATCCAGCAAAGCTGCTGGGGGACTCACTAGGTTAGGAAATTCAGCCTAAACAGAGAATTTTCCCTAACACTCGCCCCCCCCAGACTAAGGGACAGGAGGATTTAATCCACTCCTAGATGAATCTCATACCTCTGGTCGATGACATACATCCTAGAGAGACCATCAGCATTTTGGTGGTGACATCCTGACCTGTGCTCAATGGTGAAATCAAACCCTTGCAGGCAGATAGACCATCTCAATAGTTTTGGGTTTTCCCCTTTCATTTGCATTAACCATCTCAAGGGTTGGTGGTCAGTCTGAATGACGAAAGTAGAACCATACAAGTTCGGCCTAAACTTCTTCAGAGCCCACACGATAGCAAAGCACTCTCTTTCGATTGTTGCCCACCTTGTTTCAGGATCCTTCAGCTTGCGGCTGATGAAGCAAACGGGGTGCTCCCTACCTTTCCCATCCAGTTGACTGAGTACGGCACCTATCCCTACATTTGAAGCATATGTCTGCACAATGAAGTGTTGGCAGTAATCAGGAGCTCTGAGTGCTCGGGCTTGCCAAAGAGCCTTTTTCAGGTTTTCAAAAGCCTGATTGCACTCCTCGTTCCATTTAATCTTTTTAGGAAATTTGGGCGAGGAGATGACATTCAGTGGAGAAGCTATGGTCCCATAGTTCTCTATAAAATTCCTGCAATACCCAGTGAGGCCTAGGAAGGCTCTCACTTGGGTTTGAGTAGTAGGTGTTGTCCAATTTTGCACAGCTTCAATCTTACTGAGTGTTGGGCGGAAACCTGTGCAGTTCCCTCTGGGACCACTGCAAAAGATTTAGGACTACAGGTGGTTGGCGGTGAACCCACTTGGTAGCAGTCTGTACCACACAGATTCACTTGGTAGCTGTGGCTGAGCAGTCAGACTTCCCTCAAGAAGAGTTGAGCAGTATGTGGAGTATACAACATAGGACAATTCTTCACAGCAAGACAAGCAAACACGCAACGAGGCTTAGTGTAAAGATATTACGGTATTTATTTATAATGAAACATCTATGGAAAACACTAAGGCAAATCACGGCAAACAAATCAAACACAATTACTCTACGAAGTAGGAAACGATCAATCCCCCTAGCAATATCGACAACTCTAGGTTCTACTGGTACCACTTATTTTCAGACAGAGGTGTATACCTCAACCTAGATGACACTCGAATATTAGTTAGGACGGGAGAGAAAAAGATAGGCAGGTTATGAAATCAACACAGTTCAATCCCACGCGGATAAAGTGCAAGGCAGGAAGGCAAGGATCACAATAGATCATGAAGTTCAGAGGCCAGGCCCACTCGGAGAGGGGCAAGGCGCGATGTCCCAAAAAGTCTCTAGTGGAGATGCATTCAAGTCTTTATAGCAAATCGTTATCGGCAGATTGAACCAGTTCAGAACCAAGAATGAGAAAAGCTTGGAGGCGACCCAACGGGACGGAGAGGATAAGACACCTCACTCGAACCGATAGAAAAGGGAAGCCAGGCGGACACGGTACCTTGTTGTGGAGGACAGCTCCGGCGGGGGTAGTTGTTCCTGGTGGTGGATACACGTCGGGTCTTTGCCAAGAGTAGAGAGGTTCTCGTCATCGAAGAAAGTGAAGTCCGGTGCACCACCAGAGAAGAGACCAGCCGCGGAGTGCTCCGTCACAAGGTACCACCTTTTGGTCGCGGTACAGGGGTAGTGGCTATCCGGTTGCCGAGGTGCGCTGCACGGGCAATTCGACCACTGCGTCCTGAGGTGAATAAAAAGCAAAGGGGACTGGTTGTTCCCACCAGCCAGGGGAAGAGACTCTCCGGCAGGGAGATCTCCTCTGTCATTCCTTGTTCCATCTAACCTTCTTAGGAAATTTGGGCGAGGAGATGACATTCAGTGGAGAAGCTATGGTCCCATAGTTCTCTATGAAATTCCTGTAATACCCAGTGAGGCCTAGGAAGGCTCTCACCTGGGTTTGAATAGTCGGTGTCGTCCAATTTTGCACAGCTTCAATCTTACTGAGCAAAGGCCTTATTTCTCCACGTCCTACCTCATGTCCAAGGTAGACTACCTTACTCTGTCCAATTTGGCATTTACTCGCCTTTATGGTCAGATTGGCTCGTCCAAAAGCCTGCAAAACATCTCTCAGGTGGGTTACATGTTCGTCCCAGGAATTGCTGAACACTGCGATGTCATCCAAGTATGCCATGCAGAAGTCCTCCATCCCATTCAGAACCTGGTTTACCATCCGTTGAAATGTAGCAGGTGCATTCTTCAATCTGAAAGGCATTACCTTAAACTGGTATAATCCAACAGGGGTAGAAAATGCAGTTTTCTCCTTGGCATGGTCTGTCAGGGCTATTTGCCAATAGCCTGACGTCAAGTCAAATGTGCTGAGGAACTTGGCGGCGCCAAGTTTATCCACCAACTCATCTGTTCTTGGCAAAGGGTGGGCATCAGTCTTGGTGACTGCATTCAGAGCTCTATAATCCACGCAGAATCTAAGCTCTTTAGATCCGGCCTTTGGTACTAACACAACTGGGCTAGACCATGGACTAGTAGAGGGGTCTATTACCCTGAGATCAAGCATCTTGCTGACCTCACCTTTGATGTGGGTTCGTACGTTTTCTGACATTCGGTATCCTCTGCTTTTGACTGGCAGACAGTCACCAGTGAGTATGTCGTGCTGGCCCCAAGGGGTCAAGCCTGGCGAAAGCGAGAACAGAGAGGCAAACTGATTCAACATGGATTTGCACTCTTCTTGTTGCACGGGTGTCAGATTAGAGGAGAGATTTACTCCTTCAATTTTTTCGTCTAAAGGTAAGCCTCTGAGGATGTCTGGAAGAGCTTCACTCTTTTCTTCTTCCTCGGATGATGCTAGAAGCAATGCCCCTACATCGGGTCTTGAGACATACGCTTTGAGTCGGTTGGTATGGAAGACTGTCGGAGCCTCCTTGGGATTGCCCAAGTCCACCAGATAGTTGACCTCTCTGAGTTTACCCACAACTCTGAAGGGTCCCGTCCACTTGTCTTGCAAGGCCCTCTGCCTTGTTGGGATCATAACGAGAATGAGCTGGTCTTGAGCGAAATCAACCATGTTAGCCTTTTGATCGTGCCAGTGCTTGACCAATGCTTGTCCAGCTTTCAAGTTATCGCTTGCTTCCGTCATCATGTGCGACATTCTCCTCCGGAGACCTATCACGTAGTCAGTCACTCTGACTGGCTTGGGGGAAGGAGCACTCTCCAACCCCTCCTTAATCAGGGCCAATGGACCTCTGACGGGATGACCATAGAGAAGTTCGAAGGGAGAATAACCTACTCCCTCCTTCTGAGGGACTTCTCTATAAGCAAAGAGAAGGCATGGCAGTAGAAGGTCCCATTTACGCTTAAGGGGTTCTTCTAAAGCACCTATCATGCTCTTCATGGTTCGGTTGAACCGTTCTACCAACCCATTGGTTTGTGGGTGGTAAGCTGTTGAGAACTTGTAAGTTACTCCACAGGTTTTCCACATGGCTTTCATGTAGTGGGACATAAAGTTTGACCCCATGTCAGAGATTACTTCCTTAGGAAACCCGACCCTAGTAAAAATACGAAGGAGGGCCTTAGCCACAGCCAGAGCTGTAACAGTCCTCATAGGAATTGCCTCAGGATACCTAGTAGCATGGTCTACTACAACAAGTATAAACCTGTTGCCTGAGGAGGTTGGAGGGTCAAGGGGACCAACAATCTCAATCCCTACTCTCTCAAACGGGACTCCCACAACTGGGAGAGTGTCAGGAAAGGAAGAAGGTGATGGATATGGCAGGGGAAATGTGCACAAAATACACAGTAAACAACCTTGAATATAACAACGTGCATTCAATACCCAAGACTCGTGTATACCACTATATGAAAAGGAATGTAGGGTAAGCACTTAGAACCTCCTTATGACTGAAAGGAAAGTCAGCAAACTCCTTACCCACTATGCTATTACAGATACTGACAGCGCTAAGCCCACGTAGAGGGCAAGCAGGGACAGAATCTGTAAGCTGACACTCTAGACGGTACTGAATAAAGAATTTGGAAACAGTACTCACAAGGACCGGAATGACCACATGAATGCCAGTACTCACGAAGACCGGAAAGACCACTTGGATGTCCGTATTCACGAGGACCGGGAAGACCACTCAAAAGTCAGTACTAACCCACAACCCTGTAAATCAAACAAGAACCCAGAAGGCAGTAAAGGCAAAGAGTGAGGATGACTAAATACCTAAGCCCAAGTCAAGAGGCAAGAAGGAATAGTACAGTGTGGAAAACAAAAGATAATCACACAGGAGCTAGTTACAACAGCTTCCCACACCTAATAATAAAATAGGAAATAAATGTAAAAGTGTAAAGGAAAACATGGCATGGATCCCAATAGAAGGCAAGGATCAGGAGCAGTGAAAACGATATCAAAAGGGAAACTTTCCCACCCATCCAAGGTGAAAAGGCAGGAAACTAAACCTGTAAAGGAAAGATTAATGCAACAAGTCTTTCAGTAGCAAAGGACAATTTCTAGGAAACAGTGAACACAGGCAATTGGGCTACAGCAAAAGGAAAGCTCAGAGAAAGGCTGCCTGCAGACAGAGAAAGGGAAAAAGGGATTTCCAAAAGGCAGAAATCAATTAGGCATACAAATACGAATTCCAGGACAAGGAACAAGAACCACTAACTAGAAACTGGGCACAAAAACTAGGAACCAGGAACAAGGGACCAGTCAAGACAGGAACGCTGCAACAATGACCAGCGCTGGACTGAAGCAGACTGAGGCTTTTAAAGCTGCTTAACGAGCACACCCCTCAGGCGTGTCGCCTGCTGCACCTGCAGCCACAGGTGTTGCCTATCCTCCACCCAGCCTTGTCCTGCAAGGGAGGAGGTGAGGCAGTGAGCCAGGCATTCTGGGAAGCATAGTCATTTGATTAAAGCAGCAGTAGCATGCTGGCTGCCAAAAACCTGGAATGGATCCGGAAGGGAAGTAATTTGGGAAATAAGGTTTTAGCGCTCCCAATTCATCAGGACACTGTAGCATAAGGTTCGGAGGAAATGTCCAGTAGGGAAGAAACCCCAAAACATGCCCCCAAGTGGCGGGAACGGGAGCGAGTCGTGACAGTATACCCCCTTCCACGGCCGACTCCAGGCGGCCGTTACTTGCACAAAACATCATCTTTCCATGACAGGAGCGCTTTGTCTTCAGAAGTGGCACTGACGGAAACGATGACCCACGGGCAGAAGCAGAAGGACTGGAATGAATAGAATCAGGCCGCAGTCTATGAGAGCCATAGGTGGGTTTTCGGTGACGCAGAGACTCATGGGTCGAAGAAAGGCATGAAGGACTTGCAGGACCCGAAGCAGAGTTGGAAGGTCCAGGAAGCTTAGTCACTGGAAGAGGATATGCATACATCCTTGAGGAGAGAGGCAGGCTGGTGCTACATGCCTTAGACAACGGTAGAAGTTCTGTTAGCCTCACTGCCGAGAGTGGACACACAGGAGGTGAGGAAACAGCAGGTTTCAGGAAATGTTTATGTTCGGAAGAGGAAGGTGGCGGCTGAGGTAGAGGTTCGGATACTCTGTCATCCATCTGGGTAAAGGTTTGTGGTTGAAAGTGACAAAGATTTGCCTGCATAAGTTCCTTGCCTTGGAGGTCTGGAGATCCAATGGGTTGTACGAGGCTGGCACTCCCATTGACAGTCATGTAGCCAGTCAAGTAGCCACCTTGTTGCACGTGGGATACAACCGCAGGAACATTTGGCATACTGATAGGAGTGTTAGACACAGTACTCGGAACATCAGGCATACTAGCAGCGGGAGCAAAAACAGGCACATCTTGAACTGCAGCAGACATTCCCCTCCTTTGGCTACTATCACCCAATTGGCGCTGCAGCTGGAGGGCCGTGCCCGTCCCTTTCCTCAGGCTCATGTGGGATCCGGCAACAAAAGGGTTGTCAAGCGGTTGATGCAAACCGGACTCCAAACGCGGACCGTCCAGCCCGCTATCCTGGTCGGCTACTCGTTCGGTGACTGGGCCGTGGTGGATGGCATCCGTTTCTCTCTCGTAATACTCCAGGCAAGTCCAGCGGCCTCGCATGTAAGGCCCTCCCGAGTCGTGAGCCGGCTTGATGTTTCTGAAGAGAGAGCTGGCAGAAGTCTCAGGCTGAGATGATGCATATTCGGGAGGCGCTGATGCTACAGTCAAGTAGTTAGGAGAATTGTTTTGTGTACAAGGCAGACATTCTGGTGATCCCCCTGAAGCATAAGAAGGGCAAGATGGACGTTCATCAGTAAATGGTTGGGATTCAGGAGGAATCTCTGGAGCAGAGGAATATGCAGCAGGATCTGACAGTGTAGACAGGTACACCTCCGATATTGGCAGCGAGGCTGAGCAGGATACAGGTCTCTCATGAACTGAAGCCAAACTAGCAGTAGGCTCTGGGACCGAAGACATGCACTTAGAATGTACTACCGGAGGCTCCATGGCTGAAGGATAATCTGCTGGATGAGTCACTGTAGCCGAAGACAAACATGCCAGAGGAAATTCTGAGGCTGAGGGCATGCAAGCTGGAGCCGTCTTGTTAGCTGAAGACAAACTTGTCAAGGTCTTTGGCTCTGACTGCGTACATGGTGAAGGCTCTTGGGTGACTGGCAGACATAGCACTCTTTTATTGATCGAAGATACGTGTGCCAACGATGACTGCAGAGCTGTGGACAGGATTATTGAAGAGTCAATAGTAGTAGGAGGACAGTCTGATGTCCCAGATGTCGACAGACACACTTGTGGTTCAGGAATGGAAAGCCCCTTTAAGGCAGTTGACCCCTTGGCACCAGTAACCAAAGTCTGAGCTGTACCCCTGCCATCCCTCTCCTTAGTGGATGACACAGAGTCTCTTCCTTTGTAGAAGTCAAAATCAACCAGAGGAATCACCATAGTAAAGTCTCTGTTAATCAGGATTTTGTCAATTGACCATTCCTCTGTCTTAGCTTCTGAAAGTGGCTGATTAACAATCAACAGTTCAGGGATCGCCTGTCGGGTTTTTGGTTCAGTAATCTGTGGAATGAGTCCATCAAAACATGAATTCTGCACTGTCTTTGACTGCTCGTAGTGACCGATATTGGCAGAAGGAAGAGCGAACACAGAGGTAGCATCGTTTTCCACATCAGCTTGAATGTCTACTTCAGTCTCAGCAGCTAGATCAAGGGCAGAACCTAAGCCTACAGTTGTGACTGATTCTGTGTATGCTACCATTGTGGATTGTGTTTGGAAATCAGAAGCATGTATGTGTTCAAGCTCAGAGTTATGACAAACTGCTACACAGGAAGCTTCAGGTAAAGGAGTGGCTTGTGAATCTTCAGCTAACAGCAATTCCTGACAAACGGTAGGACAGTTGTCAGAACCTGTGTCCTGAATAAGCGCTGTGCTTGAAAAAAGACTTTCACTCCCAATAGATCTTACATATTGACAAGTATCATGATTTACAAAAGTCTCCGCACTCAGGGACTAAACAGTATTCACTTCATCAACGGATGAAGTTGGAGGTGTATTCAGAAAAGACTGTAACATCTTATTCTCCTCTTTTAAGGAAATGTATTCTTGTTTTAACTCCTCAAATTCTGCTTTTAGCATGTCCCGCATTAACTGTACATCCCTATCAGTAGGCACAGGGGAAGGCATGGTGGCATCAGGGCTGAATCCTGCCCTAGCCATCTGGAAGTGCATTGATTGTATATTGTCATCTACTGCTTGCAGGTCTTGTGATCTATACTCTCTCTTACCGACGTGGTCTGTGTTTCTTTTAAGCAGACTATTGGCATCAGACCCCTTGGCATTAGTGACCACAGTAAGAATCTGTGCAGAGGAGTAAGCTGTAGACTGAGGGCAGAAAACAGAAGATATGCAAGAAACCCCTCCATTCTTCATGTTTGAATCATGAAACTGTTCAATCTGAGGTAAAGCACAACCGGAGTCATGGGGTTCAATAACAGAGGTACTTGTGTGTATAAATTCTAGCAGTGTGTTGTTTTCCACTGCTAAGGCTTGTGCGGACATAGACTCTGGATCAGAATTAAAGACAGAGCTAGGATCAGGCAATGTACGATGGGCCACCCAGTGGGAAAAATACTTTGCACGTAAATACCCATTCGTGTCAAGGAGTTCATTTAAGTCAGGAGCAGAGATTCGATTTTCACGGGTAATTGTAAGGGAAGCTTTCTGTATAAACTTGTTAGAGGCCTTGCTGCCTTTCCTTCGTAATCTGGCCATGTTCAAACGGGAACAACGGCTGGTCATTCTGTCAGGAAAGGAAGAAGGCGATGGATATGGCAGGGGAAATGTGCACAAAATACACAGTAAACAACCTTGAATATAACAACGTGCATTCAATACCCAAGACTCGTGTATACCACTATATGAAAAGGAATGTAGGGTAAGCACTTAGAACCTCCTTATGACTGAAAGGAAAGTCGGCAAACTCCTTACCCACTATGCTATTACAGATACTGACAGCGCTAAGCCCACGTAGAGGGCAAGCAGGGACAGAATCTGTAAGCTGACACTCTAGACGGTACTGAATAAAGAATTTGGAAACAGTACTCACAAGGACCGGAATGACCACATGAATGCCAGTACTCACGAAGACCGGAAAGACCACTTGGATGTCCGTATTCACGAGGACCGGGAAGACCACTCAAAAGTCAGTACTAACCCACAACCCTGTAAATCAAACAAGAACCCAGAAGGCAGTAAAGGCAAAGAGTGAGGATGACTAAATACCTAAGCCCAAGTCAAGAGGCAAGAAGGAATAGTACAGTGTGGAAAACAAAAGATAATCACACAGGAGCTAGTTACAACAGCTTCCCACACCTAATAATAAAATAGGAAATAAATGTAAAAGTGTAAAGGAAAACATGGCATGGATCCCAATAGAAGGCAAGGATCAGGAGCAGTGAAAACGATATCAAAAGGGAAACTTTCCCACCCATCCAAGGTGAAAAGGCAGGAAACTAAACCTGTAAAGGAAAGATTAATGCAACAAGTCTTTCAGTAGCAAAGGACAATTTCTAGGAAACAGTGAACACAGGCAATTGGGCTACAGCAAAAGGAAAGCTCAGAGAAAGGCTGCCTGCAGACAGAGAAAGGGAAAAAGGGATTTCCAAAAGGCAGAAATCAATTAGGCATACAAATACGAATTCCAGGACAAGGAACAAGAACCACTAACTAGAAACTGGGCACAAAAACTAGGAACCAGGAACAAGGGACCAGTCAAGACAGGAACGCTGCAACAATGACCAGGCTGGACTGAAGCAGACTGAGGCTTTTAAAGCTGCTTAACGAGCACACCCCTCAGGCGTGTCGCCTGCTGCACCTGCAGCCACAGGTGTTGCCTATCCTCCACCCAGCCTTGTCCTGCAAGGGAGGAGGTGAGGCAGTGAGCCAGGCATTCTGGGAAGCATAGTCATTTGATTAAAGCAGCAGTAGCATGCTGGCTGCCAAAAACCTGGAATGGATCCGGAAGGGAAGTAATTTGGGAAATAAGGTTTTAGCGCTCCCAATTCATCAGGACACTGTAGCATAAGGTTCGGAGGAAATGTCCAGTAGGGAAGAAACCCCAAAACATGCCCCCAAGTGGCGGGAATGGGAGCGAAGGGAGCGAGTCGTGACAGAGAGGCACTAAAGGTGCCACATTCTTGGAGCCAACCTTACCAGAGGTCTGGCAGGTGTGGCAGCTCCTGCAGTGTTTTTCTACTTCGGCCCCCATCTTCGGCCAATAGAAGTAGAGAGAGATCCTTTCCTTAGTCTTCTTGAAACTCAAGTGACCAGCCAAAGGAATTTTGTCGGCTAACTGCAAGAACTGTGGTCTGTTCTCTTGGGGTACTACAAGTCGTTTGTAGTCTCCAGGTGCAGACTCGGTCGGTTCACTATGGAAGAGGCCATCTTCCCAGTGCAACCTGTATTTCCCAGGCTCTTGCCCTTCAGCCTGAGCTTCTGCCTGGTGGTGAAGACCTTCCAGAGTTGGACATTCTCTCTGTCCCTTACTGAAGTCTTCCCTGCTGGGTCCACCTTCTGCCAGTAAAGACTGCAGCTCAGGATGGTCAACAGGATCCAGATCTCCAATGAGTTCCTGGCCTTCCATTAGCTCTTCCTCAGAGTCTAATTCTTCCACACAGGGTCGTACCTCCCTCTCAGCCTCAGCTGGAGGTGGAGTTACGGGTGCAACTTTGGACAACCGCGGGGAAGTCCGTGTTGGCTGCACTGAAATGTTGGCTGCTGGTTTCGGGATAGAAGTCTTAGGTTTCCCTTTCGCTTCTGATTTCTTGGAGACAGCTGCCGAGAATTCCAGTGGAGCAGGAGTGATCTCTTTCTTCATCATCTCCTGGAGAGTACCACGCATGGTCCTCTCTCTTGCGGTTCTGGTTAGCTCCTGTAACCGTTTGCTAGGAGGTCTGGGAGTATGCGATACAACTCCGAGAATTTTTAAATCGTTACCCAACAGTACGCGTCCTGGTACCTCACTCTGTATGCTGACAGGTATCTTCACAGTTATGTCGTTACACTGGATGAGAACTGGTAATTGGGGAAGCATCTGCACAGGCACTCCAGCTAACTTGGTGAGGCGTTTGGGTGCCTTAGCAATATCCTCAGCCTGAAAAAACGATTTATCCACCACAGTTATGCTGGCCCCAGTGCCCCTAATGGCAGGAATCTCCTGACCATTCACCTGGACACTGTCCTTGTAATACTCTTTAGTATTATCGGGGATAGAATTATAGACATCTAAATTCTGTTGTTCCCACAACCCCAGAGATACTAAAGAAATGCTGGCTGAGACTCCAATGGGTTCGTCAGCTAGCAGTAGAAAGTGTCCACTTGCCATTTGGACTTCCTCCTCTGGAGCGAAGGCTAAGGAGACAAGCTGGACCCCTGAAGGTTTACCCTTACATCTGGGATCTCCTTTCACGTGGTCAGTCGAGCCACAAACAAAGCATTTACCGAATGCTTTTTGGAATGGTGGCTTGTTCTGACCTCCTTCCGGTTTGGCACCAGAAGACACACTATGCTGCTGTGGTTTTCCCGGTGGCTTACCCTTCTGGTTTTGTTTGGGGCCCTCTTTGGAATTTGAGTTATTCGAATTCTCTTTTGAGTCTTTTTTAGGCTGTTTTCCCTCATCCTTCTTCTGAGTTACCCCAGAATCCTTGTGAGTAGCCCTGTTGGCAACCCACAAGTCAGCAGCCTTAGCTAGCGTCCGGGAATCCAATTCCTTCGAATCAGCCAAGTGCTGTCTGAGCTCGGGAGAACAGGCATCATAAATAGACTCCAACATAAAAAGATTCTTCATACCCTCATAAGTGTTCACTTTGTAACCCTTAATCCATCCCTCTACGTTTTTCAACCCTTCACTCAGCCAGGTAGCCCAAGGGGTACCATGATGCTTTTTGAGGGTTCTAAACCTCTTAAGATACTGGGAAGGGGTCTTCCCGAATCTAGCTATCAAAGCTAGTTTCACACTTTCGTAATCCGCCTTATCCAACTCCCCCAACTCCATTACCACATCAGTCGCAACAGGAGGGAGCCTAGAGAACAACCAGGGAACTAAATAATTCCCGGTGATGTCCTGGAGCCCATGATTGTACTCAAACAGCTTTAACCAATCCAACACATCCAATCTCGGTTCATACATACCCACTAATTCCTCCGGGGTCTTTTGGGACTGGAGCTCCTAGAACTAGAGGAACCAGAGGAGAGAGAAGCATTTTCTATAGACAACCTTTTCATCTCTAACTCGTGATTAAGTTCTATTTCTCTGAGTCTTAACTCAGCTTGCTTCTGCTCAGCCTAGGCATTCATCCATCTGGACTCGAGCTCTTGGTTTCGTTCATATTGAGCCAAGAACCGTTTGTATTCTAATTCGAGCTTCATTTTTTCAAGTTCAAAATAAGCAGGGTTACTTTTGGGACCTGGTATGGGCCCCGTAGGCACAGCTGGTAAGGCAGGTAGAGGAGCAGGGGAGACAGTTTCGTTAGCCTCTCCGTCCTCGTCAGCCTCTTCATCGCTATCATCAGAATTACGATTCAGATCAACACCATTACTGTTATCTACATTTGCTGGAGAAATTGGCTCCTCTGAACCAGTACCCAGACTTTGGTTCGCCAGCAATCTCTCTATTAGTTCTAACTTCTTGCCTCTCTGTAGGCAAGAGAAAGATTCTCTTGCCTACAGAGAGCTCGCAAACTCTCAGTATTTTCACCTGACAAGGATTCTTGACTGTAAGTTTCCATCGTAGACATGTTTTTGAAAGTTGCTTTTTAGTGCTAAGCTTCGTGGTTAGTTATCCTAAAGTGTTGAAAAGCACTCTAAACTGTATACTCGATACAAATCCCATCGCTGTACACCAGTGTTAGGCGGAAACCTGTGCAGTTCCCTCTGGGACACTGCAAAAGATTTAGGACTACAGGTGTTTGGCAGTAAACCCACTTGGTAGCAGTCCATACCACACAGATTCACTTGGTAGCTGTGGCTGAGCAGTCAGACCTCTCTCAAGAAGAGTTAAGCAGTATGTGGAGTATACAATATAGGGCAATTCTTCACAGTAAGACAAGTAAACACACAACGAGGCTCAGTGTAAAGATATTAAAGTATTTATTTATAACGGAACATCTATGGAAAACACTATGGCACTATCACGGCAAACACTTCAATCACAATTACTCTACGAAGAAGAAAACAATCAATCCCCCTAACAATATTTCGACAAGTCTAGGTTCTACCGGTATCACTTACTTTCAGACAGAGGTGTATACCTCAACCTAGATGGCACTCTAATATCAGTTAGGATGGGAGGGAAAAAATAGGCAGGTTACGAAGTCAACGCAGTTCAATACTTTACGGGAAAAAAAATGCAAGGCAAGCAGACAAGAACCACAATAGATCATAAAGTTCAGAGGCCCGGCCCACTCGGAGAGAGGCAAGGCGATATGTCCCAAAAAGTCTCTTTGTGGAAATGCGTTCGAGCCCGTATAGAAAATTGTTATTGGAAAGTTTGGAACCAGTTCAGAACCACACGTTAAAGAAAGCTTGGAGGCAACCCAATGGAAAGGCGAGGATTAAGACACCTCACTCGATCCGGCAGAAAGGGAAGCCAGGCGGACATGGTACCTTGTTTGTGGAGAGACAGCTCCGGTGGGGGCAGTTGTTCCTGGTGGTGGATGCACGTCGGGTCTTTGCCAAGAGTAGAGATGATCTCGTCGTCGAAGAAAAGTGAAGTCCGGTGCACCACCAGGGAAGAGACCAGCCGCGGAGTGCTCCGTCACAAGGCACCACCTTTTCGTCGCGGTACAGGGGTAGTGGCTATCCGGTTGCCGAGGTGCTCTGCACGGGCAATTCGACCACTGCGTCCTGAGGCGAAGAAAAAGGAAAAGGGGACTGGTTGTTCCCACGAGTCAGGGGAAGAGACTCTCCGGCAGGGAGATCTCCTCTGTTGTCAGGAAGTGGTGAGTCGGTTCCGCAGGGCTCCACCGGGAGTGTCGTTGTGCAGGTCGGCTCAGCGTTACCCTCGTCGGATTCTTAGGTCCTGTGGCGACTTCTGAAGATCCAGTCCCAAAAGCCCTGCTTTTATGCAGAAAACCCCCATTCATTCAGCCTAGCTGTCAATCAACACACGCTAAGTGGTGAGCGGGGAGGCTCACCACTTGGGCCAATCACACCAGAGTGCGACCGGAGTTGGCAAGGCAACTCGGTCCAGGGTGCCTAAACCCCCTCCCACACCCCTGTGGTAACCCAGACAGAATGGCACCACTTTGGAGGGTCTCTGTCCAGAGGCCCGCCAAAAGTGGAACAAAGGGCTCAAACTTTGGTTTAGGAGTCACAGAGACGAACACAGACGCCATCTTAAAAACCGAGTTCTGGCAGAAAATACCATCCGATAAACTTATTTAAGATAAGTAGACAGGTGGTACATTAGAGATTAACGAGGAAAAGTATCAATCTCCAACAATGGGACGAATCCCATAGGGTTATGTTCGGGGTCGAACATAACAAGTAGTTTCCACTGCCACCAGCCAAAACTCGACGAGGGGGGACGGGACAGTGCCCCCTCGAGTAACAGATCTAGGAGTAATCGAATTACCCCTACTAGCACGTCCACAATAAGATGGTTTGTACTAGTTCTGTTAGTAAATTTAGGTCTAGTAAAGCCAATGGTGACTTTACATGCCCGGGGAGACAGTAGTCAGTACCCGGGTATGGAGTCTATGGTGGAGGTCCGCTAGGACGCCCCAGTGTTACGGCACATAGGGTGCGGTGTAACACACATAGAAAAACATATGAGACCCTATGGAGTAAAAGACCCCATAGCCCATAGAACACATGGATATACAAAGGAATTACACACATTCATGTCCAAGAGTGGGAGGAAAGGAGTCTCACTCTTGGCAGGATGGAAAAAAACAAACTCCAGAAATCCAGCAAAGCTGCTGGGGGACTCAATAGGTTAGGAAATTCAGCCTAAACAGAGAATTCTCCCTAACAGGGGCCTGGTGGAGGGTGCCCCTGGATGCTGGTGGGTGGGGGTGCAGGGGGACATGATTTGGACATGAGTGGGGGCCTGGTGCAGGGTGCCCTGCACTGCTGGGGGTGGGGGTGCAAGGGGACATGAGTGGGGGCCTGGTGGAGGGTGCCATGCACTGCTGGGGGGCGGGGGTCCTGGGAGACATGAGTTGGACATGAGTGGGGGCCTGGTGGAGGGTGCCCCTGGATGCTGGTGGGTGGGGGTGCAGGGGGACATGTGTGGGGGCCTGGTGGAAGGTGCCCCTGACTGCTGGTTTAGACATGTGTGGGGGCCTGGTGGAGGGTGCCCCTGACTCCTGGGGGGTGGGGGTGATGGGAGACATGTGTGGGGGCCTGGTGGAGGGTGCCCTGCACTGCTGGGGGGTGGTGGTGCTGGGAGACATGGTTTGGACATGAGTGGGGGCCTGGTGGAGGGTGCCCCTGCCTGCTGGAGGGTGGGGGTGCAGGGGGACATGAGTGGGGGCTTGGTGGAGGGTGCCCTGCACTGCTGGGGGGTAAGGGTGATGGGAGACATGTGTGGGGGCCTGGTGGATGGTGCCCTGCACTGCTGGGGGGTGGGGGTGCTGGGTGACATGAGTTGGACATGAGTGGGGGCCTGGTGGAGGGTGCCCATGACTGCTGGGGGGTGGGGGTGCAGGGGGACATGAGTGGGGGCCTGGTGGAGGGTGCCCTGCACTGCTGGGGGGTGGGGGTGATGGGAGACATGTGTGGGGGCCTGGTGGAGGGTGCCCCTGGATGCTGGTGGGTGGGGGTGCAGGGGGACATGAGTGGGGGCCTGGTGGAAGATGCCCTGCACTGCTGGGGGGTGGGGGTGATGGGAGACATGAGTGGGGGCCTGGTGGAGGGTGCCCTGCACTGCTGGGGGGTGGGGGTGATGGGAGACATGAGTGGGAGCCTGGTGGAGGGTGCCCCTGGATGCTGGTGGGTGGGGGTGCAGGGGGACATGAGTGGGGGCCTGGTGAAGGGTGCCCCTGGATGCTGGTGGGTGGGGGTGATGGGAGTCATGAGTTGGACATGAGTGGGGGCCTGGTGGAGAGTGCCCTGCACTGCTGGGGGGTGGGGGTGCAGGGGGACATGAGTTGGGGCCTGGTGGAGGGTGCCCTGCACTGCTGGGGGTGGGGGTGCTGGGAGACATGAGTTGGACATGAGTGGGGGCCTTGTGGAGGGTGCCCTGCACTGCTGGGGGATGGGGGTAATGGGAGACATGTGTGGGGGCCTGGTGGAGGGTGCCCCTGGATGCTGGTGGGTGGGGGTGCAGGGGACATGAGTGGGGGCCTGGTGGAGGGTGCCCTGCACTGCTGGGGGGTGGGGGTGATGGGACACATGAGTGGGAGCCTGGTGGAAGGTGCCCTGCACTGCTGGGGGGTGGGGGTGATGGGAGACATGTGTGGGGGCCTGGTGGAGGGTGCCCCTGGATGCTGGGGGGTGGGGGTGATGGGAGACATGAGTTGGACATGAGTGGGAGCCTGGTGGAGGGTGCCCTGCACTGCTGGGGGGTGGGGGTGCAGGCGGACATGAGTGGGGGCCTGGTGGAGGGTGCCCTGCACTGCTGGGGGGTGGGGGTGCTGGGAGAAATGAGTTGGACATGAGTGGGGGCCTGGTGGAGGGTGCCCCTGACTGCTGGGGGGTGGGGGTGGTGGGAGACATGTGTGGGGGCCTGGTGGAGGGTGCCCCTGGATGCTGGTGGGTGGGGGTGCAGGGCGACATGAGTTGGACATGAGTGGGGGCCTGGTGGCGGGTGCCCTGCACTGCTGGGGGTGCTGGGAGACATGAGTTGGACATGAGTGGGCGCCTGGTGGATGGTGCCCCTGGATGCTGGTGGGTGGGGGTGCAGGGGGACATGTGTTGGACATGAGTGGGGGCCTGGTGGAGGGTGCCCTTCACTGCTGGGGGGTGGGGGTGCAGGGGGACATGAGTGGGGGCCTGGTGGAGGGTGCCATGCACTGCTGGGGGGTGGGGGTGCTGGGAGACATGAGTTGGACATGAGTGGGGGCCTGGTGGAGGGTACCCCTAGATGCTGGTGGGTGGGGGTGCAGGGGGACATGTGTGGGGGCCCGGTGGAGGGTGCCCCTGACTGCTAGTGGGTGGGGGTGGTGGGAGACGTGTGGGGGCCTGGTGGTGGGTGCCCCTGACGGCTGGGGGGTGGGGGTGATGGGAGACATGTGTGGGGGCCTGGTGGAGGGTGCCCGGCACTGCTGGGGGGTGGGGGTGCTGGGAGACATGAGTTGGACATGAGTGGGGGCCCGGTGGAGGGTGCCCCTGACTGCTGGGGGGTGGGGGTGCAGGGGGACATGAGTGGGGGCCTGGTGGAGGGTGCCATGCACTGCTGGGGGGTGGGGGTGCTGGGAGACATGAGTTGGACATGAGTGGGGGCCTGGTGGAGGGTACCCCTAGATGCTGGTGGGTGGGGGTGCAGGGGGACATGTGTGGGGGCCTGGTGGAGGGTGCCCGGCACTGCTGGGGGGTGGGGGTGCTGGGAGACATGAGTTGGACATGAGTGGGCGCCTGGTGGATGGTGCCCCTGGATGCTGGTGGGTGGGGGTGCAGGGGGACATGTGTTGGACATGAGTGGGGGCCTGGTGGAGGGTGCCCTTCACTGCTGGGGGGTGGGGGTGCAGGGGGACATGAGTGGGGGCCTGGTGGAGGGTGCCATGCACTGCTGGGGGGTGGGGGTGCTGGGAGACATGAGTTGGACATGAGTGGGGGCCTGGTGGAGGGTACCCCTAGATGCTGGTGGGTGGGGGTGCAGGGGGACATGTGTGGGGGCCTGGTGGAGGGTGCCCCTGACTGCTGGTGGGTGGGGGTGGTGGGAGACGTGTGGGGGCCTGGTGGTGGGTGCCCCTGACGGCTGGGGGGTGGGGGTGATGGGAGACATGTGTGGGGGCCTGGTGGAGGGTGCCCGGCACTGCTGGGGGGTGGGGGTGCTGGGAGACATGAGTTGGACATGAGTGGGGGCCGGTGGAGGGTGCCCCTGACTGCTGGGGGGTGGGGGTGCAGGGGGACATGAGTGGGGGCCTGGTGGAGGGTGCCATGCACTGCTGGGGGGTGGGGGTGCTGGGAGACATGAGTTGGACATGAGTGGGGGCCTGGTGGAGGGTACCCCTAGATGCTGGTGGGTGGGGGTGCAGGGGGACATGTGTGGGGGCCTGGTGGAGGGTGCTCCTGACTTCTGGTGGGTGGGGGTGGTGGGAGACATGTGTGGGGGCCTGGTGGTGGGTGCCCCTGACGGGTGGGGGTGGGGGTGATGGGAGACATGTGTGGGGGCCTGGTGGAGGGTGCCCGGCACTGCTGGGGGGTGGGGGTGCTGGGAGACATGAGTTGGATATGAGTGGGGGCCGGGTGGAGGGTGCCCCTGACTGCTGGTGGGTGGGGGTGCAGGGGGACATGAGTCGGGGCGTGGTGGAGGGTGCCCTGCACTGCTGGGGGTGGGGGTGATGGGAGACATGTGTGGGGGCCTGGTGGAGGGTGCCCTGCACTGCTGGGGGGTGGGGGTGCTGGGCGACATGAGTTGGACATGAGTGGGGGCCTGGTGGAGGGTGCCCATGACTGCTGGGGGGTGGGGGTGGTGGGAGACATGTGTGGGGGCCTGGTGGAGGGTTCCCCTGACTGCTGGGGGGTGGGGGTGATGGGAGACATGAGTGGGGGCCTGGTGGAGGGTGCCCCTGACTGCTGGGGGTGAGGGTGCAGGGGGACATGAGTGGGGGCCTGGTGGAGTGCGCCCTGCACTGCTGGGGGGTGAGGGTGCAGGGGGACATGAGTGGGGGCGTGGTGGAGGGTGCCCCTGACTGCTGGGGGGTGGGGGTGCTGGGAGACATGAGTTGGACATGAGTGGGGGCCTGGTGGAGGGTGCCGCTGACTGCTGGGGGTGAGGGTGATGGGAGACATGTTTGGGGGCCTGGTGAAGGGTGCCCCTGGATGCTGGTGGGTGGGGGTGCAGGGGGACATGAGTTGGACATGAGTGGGGGCCTGGTGGAGGGTGCCCCTGGATTCTGGTGGGTGGGGGTGGTGGGAGACATGTGTGGGGGCCTGGTGGAGGGTGCCCCTGACTGCTGGGGGGTGGGGGTGATGGGAGACATGTGTGGGGGCCTGGTGGAGGGTGCCCTGCACTGCTGGGGGGTGTGGGTGATGGGAGACATGTGTGGGGGCCTGGTGGAGGGTGCCCCTGACTGCCGGTGGGTGGGGGTGCAGGGGGACATGAGTGGGGGCCTGGTGGAGGGTGCCCCTGGCTGCTGGGGGGTGGGGGTGCAGGGGGACATGAGTGGGAGCCTGGTGGAGGGTGCCCTGCACTGCTGGGGGGTGGGGGCGATGGGAGACATGTGTGGGGGCCTGGTGGAGGGTGCCCCTGGATGCTGGTGGGTGGGAGAGCAGGGGGACATGAGTGGAGGCCTGGTGGAGGGTGCCCCTGACTGCTGGGGGGTGGTGGTGGTGGGAGACATGTGTGAGGGGCTGGTGGAGGGTGCCCCTGGATGCTGGTGGGTGAGGCTCCTGGGAGACATGAGTTGAACATGAGTGGGGGCCTGGTGGAGGGTGCCCTGCACTGCTGGGGGGTGGGGTGATGGGAGACATGTGTGGGGGCCTGGTGGAGGGTGCCCCTGGATGCTGGTAGGTGGGGGTGCAGGGGGACATGAGTGGTGGCCTGGTGGAGGGTGCCCCTGACTGCTGGGGGGTGGGGGTGATGGGAGACATGTGTGGGGGCCTGGTGGAGGGTGCCCTGCACTGCTGGGGGGTGGGGGTGATGGGAGACATGAGTGGGGGCCTGGTGGAAGGTGCCCTGCACTGCTGGGGGTGGGGGTGAAGGGAGACATGTGTGGGGGCCTGGTGGAGGGTGCCCCTGGATGCTGGTGGGTGGGGGTGATGGGACACATGAGTTGGACATGAGTGGGGGCCTAGTGGAGGGTGCCTTGCACTGCTGGGGGTGGGGGTGCAGGGGGACATGAGTGGGGGCCTGGTGGAGGGTGCCCTGCACTGCTGGGGGGTGGGGGTGCTGGGAGACATGAGTTGGACATGAGTGGGGGCCTGGTGGAGGGTGCCCCTGACTGCTGGGGGGTGGGGGTGGTGGGAGACATGTGTGGGGGCCTGGTGGAGGGTGCCCCTGGATGCTGGTGGGTGGGTGTGCAGGGGGACATGAGTTGGACATGAGTGGGGGCCTGGTGGAGGGTGCCCTGCACTGCTGGGGGGTGGGGGTGCTGGGAGACATGAGTTGGACATGAGTGGGCGCCTGGAGGAGGGTGCCCCTGGATGCTGGTGGGTGGGCGTGCAGGGGGACATGAGTAGGACATGAGTGGGGGCCTGGTGAAGGGTTCCCTGCACTGCTGGGGGGTGGGGTGCAGGGGGACATGATTGGGGGCCTGGTGGAGGGTGCCATGCACTGCTGGGGGGTGGGGGTGCTGGGAGACATGAGTTGGACATGAGTGGGGGCCTGGTGGAGGGTGCCCCTGGATGCTGGTGGGTGGGGGTGCAGGGGGACATGTGTGGGGGCCTGGTGGAGGGTGCCCCTGATTGCTGGTGGGTGGGGGTGGTGGGAGACATGTGTGGGGGCCTGGTGGTGGGTGCCCCTGACTGCTGGGGGGTGGGGTGACGGGAGACATGTGTGGGGGCCTGGTGGAGGGTGCCCGGCACTGCTGGGGGTGGGGATGCTGGGAGACATGAGTTGGACATGAGTGGGGGCCTGGTGGAGGGTGCCCCTGACTGCTGGGGGGTGGGGGTGCAGGGGCACATGAGTGTGGGCCTGGTGGAGGGTGCCCTGCACTGATGAGGGGTGGGGGTGATGGGAGACATGAGTGGGGGCCTGGTGGAGGGTGCCCTGCACTGCTGGGGGGTGGGGGTGATGGGAGACATGTGTGGGGGCCTGGTGGAGGGTGCCCTGCACTGCTGGGGGGTGGGGGTGCTGGGCGACATGAGTTGGACATGAGTGGGGGCCTGGTGGAGGGTGCCCCTGACTGCTGGGGGGTGGGGGTGATGGGAGACATGTGTGGGGGCCTGGTGGAGGGTGCCCTGCACTGCTGGGGGGTGGGGGTGCTAGGCGACAAGAGTTGGACATGAGTGGGGGCCTGGTGGAGGGTGCCCATGACTGCTGGGGGGTGGCGGTGGTGGGAGACGTGTGGGGGCCTGGTGGAGGGTTCCCCTGACTGCTGGGGGGTGGGGGTGATGGGAGACATGAGTGGGGGCCTGGTGGAGGGTGCCCCTGGATGCTGGTGGGTGGGGGTGCAGGGAGACATGAGTGGGGGTGTGGTGGAGGGTGCCGCTGACTGCTGGGGGTGATGGGAGACATATGTGGGGGCCTGGTGGAGGGTGCCCCTGGAAGCTGGTGGGTGGGGGTGCAGGGGGACATGTGTTGGACATGAGTGGGGGCCTGGTGGAGGGTGCCGCTGACTGCTGGGGGTGATGGGAGACATATGTGGGGGCCTGGTGGAGGGTGCCCCTGGAAGCTGGTGGGTGGGGGTGCAGGGGGACATGTGTTGGACATGAGTGGGGGCCTGGTGGAGGGTGCCCCTGGATTCTGGTGGGTGGGGGTGGTGGGAGACATGTGTGGGGGCCTGGTGGAGGGTGCCCCTGACTGCTGGGGGGTGGGGGTGATGGGAGACATGTGTGGGGGCCTGGTGGAGGGTGCCCTGCACTGCTGGGGGGTGGAGGTGATGGGAGACATGTGTGGGGGCCTGGTGGAGGGTGCCCCTGACTGCCGGTGGGTGGGGGTGCAGGGGGACATGAGTGGGGGCCTGGTGGAGGGTGCCCCTGGCTGCTGGGGGGTGGGAGTGCAGGGGGACATGAGTGGGAGCCTGGTGGAGGGTGCCCTGCACTGCTGGGGGGTGGGGGTGATGGGAGACATGTGTGGGGGCCTGGTGGAGGGTGCCCCTGGATGCTGGTGGGTGGGGGGGCAGGGGGACATGAGTGGAGGCCTGGTGGAGGGTGCCCCTGACTGCTGGCGGGTGGGGGTGGTGGGAGACATGTGTGGGGGGCTGGTGGAGGGTGCCCCTGGATGCTGGTGGGTGAGGCTGCTGGGAGACATGAGTTGGGCATGAGTGGGGGCCTGGTGGAGGGTGCCCTGCACTGCTGGGGGGTGGGGTGATGGGAGACATGTGTGGGGGCCTGGTGGAGGGTGCCCCTGGATGCTGGTGGATGGGGGTGCAGGGGGACATGAGTGGGGGCCTGGTGGAGGGTGCCCCTGACTGCTGGGGGGTGGGGGTGATGGGAGACATGTTTGGGGGCCTAATGGAGGGTGCCCTGCACTGCTGGGGGGTGGGGGTGATGGGAGACATGTGTGGGGGCCTGGTGGAGTGTGCCCCTGGATGCTGGTGGGTGGGGGTGATGGGAGACATGAGTTGGACATGAGTGGGGGCCTGGTGGAGGGTGCCCTGCACTGCTGGGGGTGGGGGATCAGGGGGACATGAGTGGGGGCCTGGTGGAGGGTGCCCGGCACTGCTGGGGGGTGGGGGTGCTGGGAGACATGAGTTGGACATGAGTGGGGGCCTAGTGGAGGGTGCCCCTGACTGCTGGGGGGTGGGGGTGGTGGGAGACATGTGTGGGGGCCTGGTGGAGGGTGCCCCTGGATGCTGGTGGGTGGGGGTGCAGGGGGACATGAGTTGGACATGAGTGGGGGCCTGGTGGAGGGTGCCCTGCACTGCTGAGGGGTGGGGGTGCTGGGAGACATGAGTTGGACATGAGTGGGCGCCTGGTGGAGGGTGCCCATGGATGCTGGTGGGTGGGGGTGCAGGGGGACATGAGTTGGACATGGTTGGGGGCCTGGTGAAGATTGCCCTGCACTGCTGGGGGGTGGGGGTGCAGGGGGACATGAGTGGGGGCCTGGTGGAGGGTGCCATGCACTGCTGGGGGGTGGGTGTGCTAGGAGACATGAGTTGGACATGAGTGGGGGCCTGGTGGAGGGTCCCCCTGGATGCTGGTGGGTGGGGGTGGTGGGAGACATGTGTGGGGGCCTGGTGGAGGGTGCCCGGCACTGCTGGGGGGTGGGGGTGCTGGGAGACATGAGTTGGACATGAGTGGGGGCCTGGTGGAGGGTGCCCCTGACTGCTGGGGGGTGGGGGTGCAGGGGCACATGAGTGGGGGCCTGGTGGAGGGTGCCCTGCACTGCTGGGGGGTGGGGGTGATGGGAGACATGTTTGGGGGCCTGGTGGAGGGTGCCCCTGACTGCTGGTGGGTGGGGGTGCAGGGGGACATGAGTGGGGGCCTGGTGGAGGGTGCCCTGCACTGCTGGGGGGTGGGGGCGATGGGAGACATGTGTGGGGGCCTGGTGGAGGGTGCCCCTGGATGCTGGTGGTTTGGGGTGCAGGGGGCATGAGTGGGGGCCTGGTGGAGGGTGCCCCTGACGGCTGGGGGGTGGGGATGGTGGGAGACATGTGTGCGGGCCTGGTGGAGGGTGCCCCTGGATGCTGGTGGGTGGGGTTGATGGGAGACATGAGTTGGACATGAGTGGGGGCCTGGTGGAGGGTGCCCTGCACTGCTGGGAGGTGGGGGTGCAGGGGGACATGAGTGGGGGCCTGGTGGAGGGTGCCCTGCACTGCTGGGGGTGGGGGCGCTGGGAGAAATGAGTTGGACATGTGTGGGGGCCTGGTGGAGGGTGCCCATGACTGCTGGGGGGTGGTAGGAGACATGTGTGGGGGCCTGGTGGAAGGTGCCCCTGACTGCTGGTGGGTGGGGGTGCAGGGGGACATGAGTGGGGGCCTGGTGGAGGGTGCCCTGCACTGCTGGGGGATGGGGGTGATGGGAGACATGTGTGGGGGCCTGGTGGAGGGTGCCCCTGGGTGCTGGTGGGTGGGGGTGCAGGGGGGCATGAGTGGGGGCCTGGTGGAGGGTGCCCCTGACTGCTGGGGGGTGGGGATGGTGGGAGACATGTGTGGGGGCCTGGTGGAGGGTGCCCCTGGATGCTGGTGGGTGGGGGTGATGGGAGACATGAGTTGGACATGAGTGGGGGCCTGGTGGAGGGTGCCCTGCACTGCTGGGAGGTGGGGTGCAGGGGGACATGAGTGGGGGCCTGGTGGAGGGTGCCCTGCACTGCTGGGGGTGGGTATGCTGGGAGACATGAGTTGGACATGAGTGGGGGCCTGGTGGAGGGTGCTCATGACTGCTGGGGGGTGGGGGTGGTAGGAGACATGTGTGGGGGCTGGTGGAGGGTGCCCCTGGATGCTGGTGGGTGGGGCGCAGGGGGACATGAGTTGGACATGAGTGGGGGCCTGGTGGAGGGTGCCCTGCACTGCTGGGGGGTGGGGGTGCTGGGAGACATGAGTTGGACATGAGTGGCGGCCTGGTGGAGGGTGCCTTGCACTGCTGGGGGGTGGGGGTGATGGGAGACATGTGTGGGGGCCTGGTGGAGGGTGCCCCTGGATGCTGGGGGGTGGGGGTGCAGGGGGACATGAGTGGGGGCCTGGTGGAGGGTGCACTGCTGGGGGGTGGGGGTGCTGGGAGACATCAGTTGGACATGAGTGGGGGCCTGGTGGAGGGTGCCCTGCACTGCTGGGGGGGGGTGATGGGAGACATGTGTGGGGGCCTATTGGAGGGTGCCCCTGGATGCTGGTGGGTGGGGGTGCAGAGGGATATGAGTGGGGGCCTGGTGGAGGGTACCCCTGACAGCTGGGGGGTGGGGGTGATGGGAGACATGTGTGGGGGCCTGGTGGAGGGTGCCCTGCACTGCTGGGGGGTGGGGGTGATGGGAGACATGAGTGGGGGCCTGGTGGAGGGTGCCCCTGGATGCTGGTGGGTGGGGGTGCAGGGGGACATGAGTTGGACATGAGTGGGGGCCTGGTGGAGGGTGCCCATGACTGCTGGGGGTGGGGGTGGTGGGAGACATGTGTGGGGGCCTGGTGGAGGGTGCCCCTGGATGCTGGTGGGTGGGGGTGCAGGGGGACATGAGTTGGACATGAGTGGGGGCCTGGTGGAGGGTGCCCTGCACTGCTGGGGGGTGGGGGTGCTGGGAGACATGAGTTGGAAATGAGTGGGTGCCTGCTGGAGGGTGCCCCTGGATGCTGGTGGGTGGGGGTGCAGGGGGACATGAGTTGGACATGAGTGGGGGCCTGGTGGAGGGTGCCCTGCACTGCTGGGGGGTGGGGGTGATGGGAGACATGTGTGGGGGCCTGGTGGAGGGTGCCCCTGGATGCTGGTGGGTGGGGGTGCAGGGGGACATGAGTGGGGGCCTGGTGGAAGATGCCCTGCACTGCTGGGGGGTGGGGGTGATGGGAGACATGAGTGGGGGCCTGGTGGAGGGTGCCCTGCACTGCTGGGGGGTGGGGGTGATGGGAGACATGAGTGGGAGCCTGGTGGAGGGTGCCCCTGGATGCTGGTGGGTGGGGGTGCAGGGGGACATGAGTGGGGGCCTGGTGAAGGGTGCCCCTGGATGCTGGTGGGTGGGGGTGATGGGAGTCATGAGTTGGACATGAGTGGGGGCCTGGTGGAGGGTGCCCTGCACTGCTGGGGGGTGGGGGTGCAGGGGGACATGAGTGGGGGCCTGGTGGAGGGTGCCCTGCACTGCTGGGGGTGGGGGTGCTGGGAGACATGAGTTGGACATGAGTGGGGGCCTGGTGGAGGGTGCCCATGACTGCTGGGGTGTGGGGGTGGTAGGAGACATGTGTGGGGGCCTGGTGGAGGGTGCCCCTGGATGCTGGTGGGAGGGGGTGCAGGGGGACATGAGTTGGACATGAGTGGGGGCCTGGTGGAGGGTGCCCTGCACTGCTGGGGGGTCGGGGTGCTGGGAGACATGTGTGGGGGCCTGGTGGAGGGTGCCCCTGGATGCGGGCGGGTGGGGGTGCAGGGGGACATGAGTGGGGGCCTGGTGGAGGGTGCCCTGCACTGCTGGGGGGTGGGGCTGCTGGGAGACATGAGATGGACATGAGTGGGGGCCTTGTGGAGGGTGCCCTGCACTGCTGGGGGATGGGGGTAATGGGAGACATGTGTGGGGGCCTGGTGGAGGGTGCCCCTGGATGCTGGTGGGTGGGGGTGCAGGGGACATGAGTGGGGGCCTGGTGGAGGGTGCCCCCTGACTGCTGGGGGGTGGGGGTGATGGGAGACATGTGTGGGGGCCTGGTGGAGGGTGCCCTGCACTGCTGGGGTGTGGGGGTGATGGGAGGCATGAGTGGGAGCCTGGTGGACGGTGCCCTGCACTGCTGGGGGGTGGGGGTGATGGGAGACATGTGTGGGGGCCTGGTGGAGGGTGCCCCTGGATGCTGGTGGGTGGGGGTGATGGGAGACATGAGTTGGACATGAGTGGGAGCCTGGTGGAGGGTGCCCTGCACTGCTGGGGGGTGGGGGTGCAGGCGGACATGAGTGGGGGCCTGGTGGAGGGTGCCCTGCACTGCTGGGGGGTGGGGGTGCTGGGAGAAATGAGTTGGACATGAGTGGGGGCCTGGTGGAGGGTGCCCCTGACTGCTGGGGGGTGGGGGTGATGGGAGACATGTGTGGGGGCCTGGTGGAGGGTGCCCTGCACTGCTGGGGGGTGGGGGTGCTAGGCGACAAGAGTTGGACATGAGTGGGGGCCTGGTGGAGGGTGCCCATGACTGCTGGGGGGTGGCGGTGGTGGGAGACGTGTGGGGGCCTGGTGGAGGGTTCCCCTGACTGCTGGGGGGTGGGGGTGATGGGAGACATGAGTGGGGGCCTGGTGGAGGGTGCCCCTGGATGCTGGTGGGTGGGGGTGATGGGAGACATGAGTTGGACATGAGTGGGAGCCTGGTGGAGGGTGCCCTGCACTGCTGGGGGGTGGGGGTGATGGGAGACATGTGTGGGGGCCTGGTGGAGGGTGCCCTGCACTGCTGGGGGGTGGGGGTGCTGGGCGACATGAGTTGGACATGAGTGGGGGCCTGGTGGAGGGTGCCCCTGACTGCTGGGGGGTGGGGGTGATGGGAGACATGTGTGGGGGCCTGGTGGAGGGTGCCCTGCACTGCTGGGGGGTGGGGGTGCTAGGCGACAAGAGTTGGACATGAGTGGGGGCCTGGTGGAGGGTGCCCATGACTGCTGGGGGGTGGCGGTGGTGGGAGACGTGTGGGGGCCTGGTGGAGGGTTCCCCTGACTGCTGGGGGGTGGGGGTGATGGGAGACATGAGTGGGGGCCTGGTGGAGGGTGCCCCTGGATGCTGGTGGGTGGGGGTGCAGGGAGACATGAGTGGGGGTGTGGTGGAGGGTGCCGCTGACTGCTGGGGGTGATGGGAGACATATGTGGGGGCCTGGTGGAGGGTGCCCCTGGAAGCTGGTGGGTGGGGGTGCAGGGGGACATGTGTTGGACATGAGTGGGGGCCTGGTGGAGGGTGCCGCTGACTGCTGGGGGTGATGGGAGACATATGTGGGGGCCTGGTGGAGGGTGCCCCTGGAAGCTGGTGGGTGGGGGTGCAGGGGGACATGTGTTGGACATGAGTGGGGGCCTGGTGGAGGGTGCCCCTGGATTCTGGTGGGTGGGGGTGGTGGGAGACATGTGTGGGGGCCTGGTGGAGGGTGCCCCTGACTGCTGGGGGGTGGGGGTGATGGGAGACATGTGTGGGGGCCTGGTGGAGGGTGCCCTGCACTGCTGGGGGGTGGAGGTGATGGGAGACATGTGTGGGGGCCTGGTGGAGGGTGCCCCTGACTGCCGGTGGGTGGGGGTGCAGGGGGACATGAGTGGGGGCCTGGTGGAGGGTGCCCCTGGCTGCTGGGGGGTGGGAGTGCAGGGGGACATGAGTGGGAGCCTGGTGGAGGGTGCCCTGCACTGCTGGGGGGTGGGGGTGATGGGAGACATGTGTGGGGGCCTGGTGGAGGGTGCCCCTGGATGCTGGTGGGTGGGGGGGCAGGGGGACATGAGTGGAGGCCTGGTGGAGGGTGCCCCTGACTGCTGGCGGGTGGGGGTGGTGGGAGACATGTGTGGGGGGCTGGTGGAGGGTGCCCCTGGATGCTGGTGGGTGAGGCTGCTGGGAGACATGAGTTGGGCATGAGTGGGGGCCTGGTGGAGGGTGCCCTGCACTGCTGGGGGGTGGGGTGATGGGAGACATGTGTGGGGGCCTGGTGGAGGGTGCCCCTGGATGCTGGTGGATGGGGGTGCAGGGGGACATGAGTGGGGGCCTGGTGGAGGGTGCCCCTGACTGCTGGGGGGTGGGGGTGATGGGAGACATGTTTGGGGGCCTAATGGAGGGTGCCCTGCACTGCTGGGGGGTGGGGGTGATGGGAGACATGTGTGGGGGCCTGGTGGAGTGTGCCCCTGGATGCTGGTGGGTGGGGGTGATGGGAGACATGAGTTGGACATGAGTGGGGGCCTGGTGGAGGGTGCCCTGCACTGCTGGGGGTGGGGGATCAGGGGGACATGAGTGGGGGCCTGGTGGAGGGTGCCCTGCACTGCTGGGGGGTGGGGGTGCTGGGAGACATGAGTTGGACATGAGTGGGGGCCTAGTGGAGGGTGCCCCTGACTGCTGGGGGGTGGGGGTGGTGGGAGACATGTGTGGGGGCCTGGTGGAGGGTGCCCCTGGATGCTGGTGGGTGGGGGTGCAGGGGGACATGAGTTGGACATGAGTGGGGGCCTGGTGGAGGGTGCCCTGCACTGCTGAGGGGTGGGGGTGCTGGGAGACATGAGTTGGACATGAGTGGGCGCCTGGTGGAGGGTGCCCATGGATGCTGGTGGGTGGGGGTGCAGGGGGACATGAGTTGGACATGGTTGGGGGCCTGGTGAAGATTGCCCTGCACTGCTGGGGGGTGGGGGTGCAGGGGGACATGAGTGGGGGCCTGGTGGAGGGTGCCATGCACTGCTGGGGGGTGGGTGTGCTAGGAGACATGAGTTGGACATGAGTGGGGGCCTGGTGGAGGGTCCCCCTGGATGCTGGTGGGTGGGGGTGGTGGGAGACATGTGTGGGGGCCTGGTGGAGGGTGCCCGGCACTGCTGGGGGGTGGGGGTGCTGGGAGACATGAGTTGGACATGAGTGGGGGCCTGGTGGAGGGTGCCCCTGACTGCTGGGGGGTGGGGGTGCAGGGGCACATGAGTGGGGGCCTGGTGGAGGGTGCCCTGCACTGCTGGGGGGTGGGGGTGATGGGAGACATGTTTGGGGGCCTGGTGGAGGGTGCCCCTGACTGCTGGTGGGTGGGGGTGCAGGGGGACATGAGTGGGGGCCTGGTGGAGGGTGCCCTGCACTGCTGGGGGGTGGGGGCGATGGGAGACATGTGTGGGGGCCTGGTGGAGGGTGCCCCTGGATGCTGGTGGTTTGGGGTGCAGGGGGCATGAGTGGGGGCCTGGTGGAGGGTGCCCCTGACGGCTGGGGGGTGGGGATGGTGGGAGACATGTGTGCGGGCCTGGTGGAGGGTGCCCCTGGATGCTGGTGGGTGGGGTTGATGGGAGACATGAGTTGGACATGAGTGGGGGCCTGGTGGAGGGTGCCCTGCACTGCTGGGAGGTGGGGGTGCAGGGGGACATGAGTGGGGGCCTGGTGGAGGGTGCCCTGCACTGCTGGGGGTGGGGGCGCTGGGAGAAATGAGTTGGACATGTGTGGGGGCCTGGTGGAGGGTGCCCATGACTGCTGGGGGGTGGTAGGAGACATGTGTGGGGGCCTGGTGGAAGGTGCCCCTGACTGCTGGTGGGTGGGGGTGCAGGGGGACATGAGTGGGGGCCTGGTGGAGGGTGCCCTGCACTGCTGGGGGATGGGGGTGATGGGAGACATGTGTGGGGGCCTGGTGGAGGGTGCCCCTGGGTGCTGGTGGGTGGGGGTGCAGGGGGGCATGAGTGGGGGCCTGGTGGAGGGTGCCCCTGACTGCTGGGGGGTGGGGATGGTGGGAGACATGTGTGGGGGCCTGGTGGAGGGTGCCCCTGGATGCTGGTGGGTGGGGGTGATGGGAGACATGAGTTGGACATGAGTGGGGGCCTGGTGGAGGGTGCCCTGCACTGCTGGGAGGTGGGGTGCAGGGGGACATGAGTGGGGGCCTGGTGGAGGGTGCCCTGCACTGCTGGGGGTGGGTGTGCTGGGAGACATGAGTTGGACATGAGTGGGGGCCTGGTGGAGGGTGCTCATGACTGCTGGGGGGTGGGGGTGGTAGGAGACATGTGTGGGGGCTGGTGGAGGGTGCCCCTGGATGCTGGTGGGTGGGGCGCAGGGGGACATGAGTTGGACATGAGTGGGGGCCTGGTGGAGGGTGCCCTGCACTGCTGGGGGGTGGGGGTGCTGGGAGACATGAGTTGGACATGAGTGGCGGCCTGGTGGAGGGTGCCTTGCACTGCTGGGGGGTGGGGGTGATGGGAGACATGTGTGGGGGCCTGGTGGAGGGTGCCCCTGGATGCTGGGGGGTGGGGGTGCAGGGGGACATGAGTGGGGGCCTGGTGGAGGGTGCACTGCTGGGGGGTGGGGGTGCTGGGAGACATCAGTTGGACATGAGTGGGGGCCTGGTGGAGGGTGCCCTGCACTGCTGGGGGGGGGTGATGGGAGACATGTGTGGGGGCCTATTGGAGGGTGCCCCTGGATGCTGGTGGGTGGGGGTGCAGAGGGATATGAGTGGGGGCCTGGTGGAGGGTACCCCTGACAGCTGGGGGGTGGGGGTGATGGGAGACATGTGTGGGGGCCTGGTGGAGGGTGCCCTGCACTGCTGGGGGGTGGGGGTGATGGGAGACATGAGTGGGGGCCTGGTGGAGGGTGCCCCTGGATGCTGGTGGGTGGGGGTGCAGGGGGACATGAGTTGGACATGAGTGGGGGCCTGGTGGAGGGTGCCCATGACTGCTGGGGGTGGGGGTGGTGGGAGACATGTGTGGGGGCCTGGTGGAGGGTGCCCCTGGATGCTGGTGGGTGGGGGTGCAGGGGGACATGAGTTGGACATGAGTGGGGGCCTGGTGGAGGGTGCCCTGCACTGCTGGGGGGTGGGGGTGCTGGGAGACATGAGTTGGAAATGAGTGGGTGCCTGCTGGAGGGTGCCCCTGGATGCTGGTGGGTGGGGGTGCAGGGGGACATGAGTTGGACATGAGTGGGGGCCTGGTGGAGGGTGCCCTGCACTGCTGGGGGGTGGGGGTGATGGGAGACATGTGTGGGGGCCTGGTGGAGGGTGCCCCTGGATGCTGGTGGGTGGGGGTGCAGGGGGACATGAGTGGGGGCCTGGTGGAAGATGCCCTGCACTGCTGGGGGGTGGGGGTGATGGGAGACATGAGTGGGGGCCTGGTGGAGGGTGCCCTGCACTGCTGGGGGGTGGGGGTGATGGGAGACATGAGTGGGAGCCTGGTGGAGGGTGCCCCTGGATGCTGGTGGGTGGGGGTGCAGGGGGACATGAGTGGGGGCCTGGTGAAGGGTGCCCCTGGATGCTGGTGGGTGGGGGTGATGGGAGTCATGAGTTGGACATGAGTGGGGGCCTGGTGGAGGGTGCCCTGCACTGCTGGGGGGTGGGGGTGCAGGGGGACATGAGTGGGGGCCTGGTGGAGGGTGCCCTGCACTGCTGGGGGTGGGGGTGCTGGGAGAAATGAGTTGGACATGAGTGGGGGCCTGGTGGAGGGTGCCCATGACTGCTGGGGTGTGGGGGTGGTAGGAGACATGTGTGGGGGCCTGGTGGAGGGTGCCCCTGGATGCTGGTGGGAGGGGGTGCAGGGGGACATGAGTTGGACATGAGTGGGGGCCTGGTGGAGGGTGCCCTGCACTGCTGGGGGGTCGGGGTGCTGGGAGACATGTGTGGGGGCCTGGTGGAGGGTGCCCCTGGATGCGGGCGGGTGGGGGTGCAGGGGGACATGAGTGGGGGCCTGGTGGAGGGTGCCCTGCACTGCTGGGGGGTGGGGCTGCTGGGAGACATGAGATGGACATGAGTGGGGGCCTTGTGGAGGGTGCCCTGCACTGCTGGGGGATGGGGGTAATGGGAGACATGTGTGGGGGCCTGGTGGAGGGTGCCCCTGGATGCTGGTGGGTGGGGGTGCAGGGGACATGAGTGGGGGCCTGGTGGAGGGTGCCCCCTGACTGCTGGGGGGTGGGGGTGATGGGAGACATGTGTGGGGGCCTGGTGGAGGGTGCCCTGCACTGCTGGGGTGTGGGGGTGATGGGAGGTATGAGTGGGAGCCTGGTGGACGGTGCCCTGCACTGCTGGGGGGTGGGGGTGATGGGAGACATGTGTGGGGGCCCGGTGGAGGGTGCCCCTGGATGCTGGTGGGTGGGGGTGATGGGAGACATGAGTTGGACATGAGTGGGAGCCTGGTGGAGGGTGCCCTGCACTGCTGGGGGGTGGGGGTGCAGGCGGACATGAGTGGGGGCCTGGTGGAGGGTGCCCTGCACTGCTGGGGGGTGGGGGTGCTGGGAGAAATGAGTTGGACATGAGTGGGGGCCTGGTGGAGGGTGCTCCTGACTGCTGGGGGGTGGGGGTGGTGGGAGACATGTATGGGGGCCTGGTGGAGGGTGCCCCTGGATGCTGGTGGGTGGGGGTGCAGGGGGACATGTGTTGGACATGAGTGGGGGCCTGGTGGAGGGTGCCCTTCACTGCTGGGGCAGGGGGGTGCAGGGGGACATGAGTGGGGGCCTGGTGGAGGGTGCCATGCACTGCTGGGGGGTGGGGGTGCTGGGAGACATGAGTTGGACATGAGTGGGGGCCTGGTGGAGGGTGCCCTGCACTGCTGGGGGTGCTGGGAGACATGAGTTGGACATGAGTGGGCGCCTGGTGGATGGTGCCCCTGGATGCTGGTGGGTGGGGGTGCAGGGGGACATGTGTTGGACATGAGTGGGGGCCTGGTGGAGGGTGCCCTTCACTGCTGGGGCATGGGGGTGCAGGGGGACATGAGTGGGGGCCTGGTGGAGGGTGCCATGCACTGCTGGGGGGTGGGGGTGCTGGGAGACATGAGTTGGACATGAGTGGGGGCCTGGTGGAGGGTACCCCTAGATGCTGGTGGGTGGGGGTGCAGGGGGACATGTGTGGGGGCCTGGTGGAGGGTGCCCCTGACTGCTGGTGGGTGGGGGTGGTGGGAGACGTGTGGGGGCCTGGTGGTGGGTGCCCCTGACGGCTGGGGGGTGGGGGTGATGGGAGACGTGTGTGGGGGCCTGGTGGAGGGTGCCCGGCACTGCTGGGGGGTGGGGGTGCTGGGAGACATGAGTTGGACATGAGTGGGGGCCGGGTGGAGGGTGCCCCTGACTGCTGGGGGGTGGGGATGCAGGGGGACATGAGTGGGGGCCTGGTGGAGGGTGCCCTGCACTGCTGGGGGTGGGGGTGATGGGAGACATGTGTGGGGGCCTGGTGGAGGGTGCCCTGCACTGCTGGGGGTGGGGGTGATGGGAGACATGTGTGGGGGCCTGGTGGAGGGTGCCCCTGGATGCTGGTGGGTGGGGGGGCAGGGGGACATGAGTGGAGGCCTGGTGGAGGGTGCCCCTGACTGCTGGCGGGTGGGGGTGGTGGGAGACATGTGTGGGGGCTGGTGGAGAGTGCCCCTGGATGCTGGTGGGTGAGGCTGCTGGGAGACATGGTTTGGGCATGAGTGGGGGCCTGGTGGAGGGTGCCCTGCACTGCTGGGGGGTGGGGTGATGGGAGACATGTGTGGGGGCCTGGTGGAGGGTGCCCCTGGATGCTGGTGGGTGGGGGTGCAGGGGGACATGAGTGGGGGCCTGGTGGAGGGTGCCCCTGACTGCTGGGGGGTGGGGGTGATGGGAGACATGAGTGGGGGCCTGGTGGAAGGTGCCCCTGACTGCTGGGGGGTGGGGGTGATGGGAGACATGAGTGGGGGCCTGGTGGAAGGTGCCCCTGACTGCTGGGGGGTGGGGGTGATGGGAGACATGTGTGGGGGCCTGATGGAGGGTGCCCTGCACTGCTGGGGGGTGGGGGTGATGGGAGACATGTGTGGGGGCCTGGTGGAGGGTGCCATGCACTGCTGGTGGGTGGGGGTGATGGGAGACATGAGTTGGACATGAGTGGGGGCCTGGTGGAGGGTGCCCTGCACTGCTGGGGGTGGGGGTGCAGGGGGACATGAGTGGGGGCCTGGTGGAGGGTGCCCTGCACTGCTGGGGGGTGGGGGTGCTGGGAGACATGAGTTGGACATGAGTGGGGGCCTGGTGGAAGGTGCCCCTAACTGCTAGGGGGTGGGGTGGTGGGAGACATGTGTGGGGGCCTGGTGGAGGGTGCCCCTGGATGCTGGTGGGTGGGGGTGCAGGGGGACATGTGTGGGGGCCTGGTGGAGGGTGTCCCTGATTGCTGGTGGGTGGGGTGGTGGGAGACATGTGTGGGGGCCTGGTGGAGGGTGCCCGGCACTGCTGGGGGGTTGGGGTGCTGGGAGACATGAGTTGGACATGAGTGGGGGCCTGGTGGAGGGTGCCCCTGACTGCTGGGGGGTGGGGGTGCAGGGGCACATGAGTGGGGGCCTGGTGGAGGGTGCCCTGCACTGCTGGAGGGTGGGGGTGATGGGAGACATGTGTGGGGGCCTGGTGGAGGGTGCCCCTGACTGCTGGTGGGTGGGGGTGCAGGGGGACATGAGTGGGGGCCTGGTGGAGGGTGCCCTGCACTGCTGGGGGGTGGGGGCGATGGGAGACATGTGTGGGGGCCTGGTGGAGGGTGCCCCTGACTGCTGGTGGGTGGGGGTAAAGGGGGACATGAGTGGGGACCTGGTGGAGGGTGCCCTGCACTGCTGGGGGGTGGGGGTGATGGGAGACATGTGTGAGGGCCTGGTGGAGGGTGCCCCTGGATGCTGGTGGGTGGGGTTGATGGGAGACATGAGTTGGACATGAGTGGGGGCCTGGTGGTGGGTGCCCTGCACTGCTGGGAGGTGGGGGTGCAGGGGGACATGAGTGGGGGCCTGGTGGAGGGTGCCCTGCACTGCTGGGGGTGGGCGTGCTGGGAGACATGAGTTGGACATGTGTGGCGGCCTGGTGGAGGGTGCCCATGACTGCTGGGGGGTGGTAGGAGACATGTGTGGGGGCCTGGTGGAGGGTGCCCCTGACTGCCGGTGGTTGGGGGTGCAGGGGGGCATGAATGGGGGCCTGGTGGAGGGTGCCCTGCACTGCTGGGGGATGGGGGGGATGGGAGACATGTGTGGGGGCCTGGTGGAGGGTGCCCCTGGATGCTGGTGGGTGGGGGTGCAGGGGGGCATGAGTGGGGGCCTGGTGGAGGGTGCCCCTGACTGCTGGGGGGTGGGGATGGTGGGAGACATGTGTGGGGGCCTGGTGGAGGGTGCCCCTGGATGCTGGTGGGTGGGGGTGATGGGAGACATGAGTTGGACATGAGTGGGGGCCTGGTGGAGGGTGCCCTGCACTGCTGGGAGGTGGGGTGCAGGGGGACATGAGTGGGGGCCTGGTGGAGGGTGCCCTGCACTGCTGGGGGTGGGGGTGCTGGGAGACATGAGTTGGACATGAGTGGGGGCCTGGTGGAGGGTGCTCATGACTGCTGGTGGGTGGGGGTGGTAGGAGACATGTGTGGGGGCCTGGTGGAGGGTGCCCCTGGATGCTGGTGGGTGGGACGCAGGGGGACATGAGTTGGACATGAGTGGGGGCCTGGTGGAGGGTGCCCTGCACTGCTGGGGGGTGGGGGTGCTGGGAGACATGAGTTGGACATGAGTGGCGGCCTGGTGGAGGGTGCCCTGCACTGATGGGGGGGTGATGGGAGACATGTGTGGGGGCCTGGTGGAGGGTGCCCCTGGATGCTGGTGGGTGGGGGTGCAGAGGGACATGAGTGGGGGCCTGGTGGAGGGTACCCCTGACTGCTGGGGGGTGGGGGTGATGGGAGACATGTGTGGGGGCCTGGTGGAGGGTGCCCCTGGATGCTGGTGGGTGGGGGTGCAGGGAGACATGTGTGGGGGCCTGGTGGAGGGTGCCCCTGACTGCTGGGGGGTGGGGGTGATGGGAGACATGTGTGGGGGCCTGGTGGAGGGTGCCCTGCACTGCTGGGGGGTGGAGGTGATGGGAGACATGTGTGGGGGCCTGGTGGAGGGTGCCCCTGACTGCTGGTGGGTGGGGGTGCAGGGGGACATGAGTGGGGGCCTGGTGGAGGGTGCCCCTGGATGCTGGTGGGTGGGGGGGCAGGGGGACATGAGTGGAGGCCTGGTGGAGGGTGCCCCTGACTGCTGGCGGGTGGGGGTGGTGGGAGACATGTGTGGGGGGCTGGTGGAGGGTGCCCCTGGATGCTGGTGGGTGAGGCTGCTGGGAGACATGAGTTGGACATGAGTGGGGGCCTGGTGGAGGGTGCCCTGCACTGCTGGGGGGTGGGGTGATGGGAGACATGTGTGGGGGCCTGGTGGAGGGTGCCCCTGGATGCTGGTGGGTGGGGGTGCAGGGGGACATGAGTGGGAGCCTAATGGAGGGTGCCCTGCACTGCTGGGGGGTGGGGGTGATGGGAGACATGTGTGGGGGCCTGGTGGAGGGTGCCCCTGGATGCTGGGGGTGGGGGTGCAGGGGGACATGAGTGGGGGCCTGGTGGAGGGTGCCCTGCACTGCTGGGGGGTGGGGGTGCTGGGAGACATGAGTTGGACATGAGTGGGGGCCTGGTGGAGGGTGCCCCTGACTGCTGGGGGTGGTGGGAGACATGTGTGGGGGCCTGGTGGAGGGTGCCCCTGGATGCTGGTGGGTGGGGGTGCAGGGGGACATGAGTTGGACATGAGTGGGGGCCTGGTGGAGGGTGCCCTGCACTGCTGAGGGGTGGGGGTGCTGGGAGACATGAGTTGGACATGAGTGGGCGCCTGGTGGAGGGTGCCCATGGATGCTGGTGGGTGGGGGTGCAGGGGGACATGAGTTGGACATGGTTGGGGGCCTGGTGAAGGTTGCCCTGCACTGCTGGGGGGTGGGGGTGCAGGGGGACATGAGTGGGGGCCTGGTGGAGGGTGCCATGCACTGCTGGGGGGTGGGTGTGCTAGGAGACATGAGTTGGAAATGAGTGGGGGCCTGGTGGAGGGTCCCCCTGGATGCTGGTGGGTTGGGGTGGTGGGAGACATGTGTGGGGGCCTGGTGGAGGGTGCCCGGCACTGCTGGGGGGTGGGGGAGCTGGGAGACATGAGTTGGACATGAGTGGGGGCCTGGTGGAGGGTGCACCTGACTGCTGGGGGGTGGGGGTGCAGGGGCACATGAGTGGGGGCCTGGCGGAGGGTGCCCTGCACTGCTGGGGGGTGGGGGTGATGGGAGACATGTGTGGGGGCCTGGTGGAGGGTGCCCCTGACTGCTGGTGGGTGGGGGTGCAGGGGGACATGAGTGGGGGCCTGGTGGAGGGTGCCCTGCACTGCTGGGGGGTGGGGGCGATGGGAGACATGTGTGGGGGCCTGGTGGAGGGTGCCCCTGGATGCTGGTGGTTGGGGGTGCAGGGGGCATGAGTGGGGGCCTGGTGGAGGGTGCCCCTGACTGCTGGGGGGTGGGGATGGTGGGAGACATGTGTGCGGGCCTGGTGGAGGGTGCCCCTGGATGCTGGTGGGTGGGGTTGATGGGAGACATGAGTTGGACATGAGTGGGGGCCTGGTGGAGGGTGCATTGCACTGCTGGGAGGTGGGGGTGCAGGGGGACATGAGTGGGGGCCTGGTGGAGGGTGCCCTGCACTGCTGGGGGTGGGGGCGCTGGGAGACATGAGTTGGACATGTGTGGGGGCCTGGTGGAGGGTGCCCATGACTGCTGGGGGGTGGTAGGAGACATGTGTGGGGGCCTGGTGGAAGGTGCCCCTGACTGCTGGTGGGTGGGGGTGCAGGGGGACATGGGTGGGGGCCTGGTGGAGGGTGCCCTGCACTGCTGGGGGATGGGGGTGGTGGGAGACATGTGTGGGGGCCTGGTGGAGGGTGCCCCTGGATGCTGGTGGGTGGGGGTGCAGGGGGGCATGAGTGGGGGCCTGGTGGAGGGTGCCCCTGACTGCTGGGGGGTGGGGATGGTGGGAGACATGTGTTGGGGCCTGGTGGAGGGTGCCCCTGGATGCTGGTGGGTGGGGGTGATGGGAGACATGAGTTGGACATGAGTGGGGGCCTGGTGGAGGGTGCCCTGCACTGCTGGGAGGTGGGGTGCAGGGGGAAATGAGTGGGGGCCTGGTGGAGGGTGCCCTGCACTGCTGGGGGTGGGTGTGCTGGGAGACATGAGTTGGACATGAGTGGGGGCCTGGTGGAGGGTGCCCCTGGATGCTGGTGGGTGGGGCGCAGGGGGACATGAGTTGGACATGAGTGGGGGCCTGGTGGAGGGTGCCCTGCACTGCTGGGGGGTGGGGGTGCTGGGAGACATGAGTTGGACATGAGTGGCGGCCTGGTGGAGGGTGCCCTGCACTGCTGGGGGGTGGGGGTGATGGGAGACATGTGTGGGGGTCTGGGGGAGGGTGCCCCTGGATGCTGGGGGGTGGGGGTGCAGGGGGACATGAGTGGGGGCCTGGTGGAGGGTGCACTGCTGGGGGGTGGGGGTGCTGGGAGACATCAGTTGGACATGAGTGGGGGCCTGGTGGAGGGTGCCCTGCACTGCTGGGGGGGGGTGATGGGAGACATGTGTGGGGGCCTGGTGGAGGGTGCCCCTGGATGCTGGTGGGTGGGGGTGCAGAGGGATATGAGTGGGGGCCTGGTGGAGGGTACCCCTGACTGCTGGGGGGTGGGGTGATGGGAGACATGTGTGGGGGCCTGGTGGAGGGTGCCCTGCACTGCTGGGGGTGGGTGTGCTGGGAGACATTAGTTGGACATGAGTGGGGGCCTGGTGGAGGGTGCTCATGACTGCTGGGGGGTGGGGGTGGTAGGAGACATGTGTGGGGGCCGGGTGGAGGGTGCCCCTGGATGCTGGTGGGTGGGGCGCAGGGGGACATGAGTTGGACATGAGTGGGGGCCTGGTGGAGGGTGCCCTGCACTGCTGGGGGGTGGGGGTGCTGGGAGACATGAGTTGGACATGAGTGGCGGCCTGGTGGAGGGTGCCCTGCACTGCTGGGGGGTGGGGGTGATGGGAGACATGTGTGGGGGTCTGGGGGAGGGTGCCCCTGGATGCTGGGGGGTGGGGGTGCAGGGGGACATGAGTGGGGGCCTGGTGGAGGGTGCACTGCTGGGGGGTGGGGGTGCTGGGAGACATCAGTTGGACATGAGTGGGGGCCTGGTGGAGGGTGCCCTGCACTGCTGGGGGGGGGGGGTGATGGGAGACATGTGTGGGGGCCTGGTGGAGGGTGCCCCTGGATGCTGGTGGGTGGGGGTGCAGAGGGATATGAGTGGGGGCCTGGTGGAGGGTACCCCTGACTGCTGGGGGGTGGGGTGATGGGAGACATGTGTGGGGGCCTGGTGGAGGGTGCCCTGCACTGCTGGGGGGTGGGGGTGATGGGAGACATGAGTGGGGGCCTGGTGGAGGGTGCCCCTGGATGCTGGTGGGTGGGGGTGCAGGGGGACATGAGTTGGACATGAGTGGGGGCCTGGTGGAGGGTGCCCATGACTGCTGGGGGTGGGGGTGGTGGGAGACATGTGTGGGGGCCTGGTGGAGGGTGCCCCTGGATGCTGGTGGGTGGGGGTGCAGGGGGACATGAGTTGGACATGAGTGGGGGCCTGGTGGAGGGTGCCCTGCAGTGCTGGGGGGTGGGGGTGCTGGGAGACATGAGTTGGAAATGAGTGGGTGCCTGCTGGAGGGTGCCCCTGGATGCTGGTGGGTGGGGGTGCAGGGGGACATGAGTTGGACATGAGTGGGGGCCTGGTGGAGGGTGCCCTGCACTGCTGGGGGGTGGGGGTGATGGGAGACATGTGTGGGGGCCTGGTGGAGGGTGCCCCTGGATGCTGGTGGGTGGGGGTGCAGGGGGACATGAGTGGGGGCCTGGTGGAAGATGCCCTGCACTGCTGGGGGGTGGGGGTGATGGGAGACATGAGTGGGGGCCTGGTGGAGGGTGCCCTGCACTGCTGGGGGGTGGGGGTGATGGGAGACATGAGTGGGAGCCTGGTGGAGGGTGCCCCTGGATGCTGGTGGGTGGGGGTGATGGGAGTCATGAGTTGGACATGAGTGGGGGCCTGGTGGAGGGTGCCCTGCACTGCTGGGGGGTGGGGGTGCAGGGGGACATGAGTGGGGGCCTGGTGGAGGGTGCCCTGCACTGCTGGGGGTGGGGGTGCTGGGAGACATGAGTTGGACATGAGTGGGGGCCTGGTGGAGGGTGCCCATGACTGCTGGGGTGTGGGGTGGTAGGAGACATGTGTGGGGGCCTGGTGGAGGGTGCCCCTGGATGCTGATGGGTGGGGGTGCAGGGGGACATGAGTTGGACATGAGTGGGGGCCTGGTGGAGGGTGCCCTGCACTGCTGGGGGGTCGGGGTGCTGGGAGACATGTGTGGGGGCCTGGTGGAGGGTGCCCCTGGATGCGGGCGGGTGGAGGTGCAGGGGGACATGAGTGGGGGCCTGGTGGAGGGTGCCCTGCACTGCTGGGGGGTGGGGCTGCTGGGAGACATGAGATGGACATGAGTGGGGGCCTTGTGGAGGGTGCCCTGCACTGCTGGGGGATGGGGGTAATGGGAGACATGTGTGGGGGCCTGGTGGAGGGTGCCCCTGGATGCTGGTGGGTGGGGGTGCAGGGGACATGAGTGGGGGCCTGGTGGAGGGTGCCCCCTGACTGCTGGGGGTTGGGGTGATGGGAGTCATGTGTGGGGGCCTGGTGGAGGGTGCCCTGCACTGCTGGGGGGTGGGGGTGATGGGAGGCATGAGTGGGAGCCTGGTGGCGGGTGCCCTGCACTGCTGGGGGTGCTGGGAGACATGAGTTGGACATGAGTGGGCGCCTGGTGGATGGTGCCCCTGGATGCTGGTGGGTGGGGGTGCAGGGGGACATGTGTTGGACATGAGTGGGGGCCTGGTGGAGGGTGCCCTGCACTGCTGGGGGGTGGGGGTGCTGGGAGACATGAGTTGGACATGAGTGGCGGCCTGGTGGAGGGTGCCCTGCACTGCTGGGGGGTGGGGGTGATGGGAGACATGTGTGGGGGTCTGGGGGAGGGTGCCCCTGGATGCTGGGGGGTGGGGGTGCAGGGGGACATGAGTGGGGGCCTGGTGGAGGGTGCACTGCTGGGGGGTGGGGGTGCTGGGAGACATCAGTTGGACATGAGTGGGGGCCTGGTGGAGGGTGCCCTGCACTGCTGGGGGGGGGTGATGGGAGACATGTGTGGGGGCCTGGTGGAGGGTGACCCTGGATGCTGGTGGGTGGGGGTGCAGAGGGATATGAGTGGGGGCCTGGTGGAGGGTACCCCTGACTGCTGGGGGGTGGGGTGATGGGAGACATGTGTGGGGGCCTGGTGGAGGGTGCCCTGCACTGCTGGGGGTGGGTGTGCTGGGAGACATGAGTTGGACATGAGTGGGGGCCTGGTGGAGGGTGCTCATGACTGCTGGGGGGTGGGGGTGGTAGGAGACATGTGTGGGGGCCTGGTGGAGGGTGCCCCTGGATGCTGGTGGGTGGGGCGCAGGGGGACATGAGTTGGACATGAGTGGGGGCCTGGTGGAGGGTGCCCTGCACTGCTGGGGGGTGGGGGTGCTGGGAGACATGAGTTGGACATGAGTGGCGGCCTGGTGGAGGGTGCCCTGCACTGCTGGGGGGTGGGGGTGATGGGAGACATGTGTGGGGGTCTGGGGGAGGGTGCCCCTGGATGCTGGGGGGTGGGGGTGCAGGGGGACATGAGTGGGGGCCTGGTGGAGGGTGCACTGCTGGGGGGTGGGGGTGCTGGGAGACATCAGTTGGACATGAGTGGGGGCCTGGTGGAGGGTGCCCTGCACTGCTGGGGGGGGGGGTGATGGGAGACATGTGTGGGGGCCTGGTGGAGGGTGCCCCTGGATGCTGGTGGGTGGGGGTGCAGAGGGATATGAGTGGGGGCCTGGTGGAGGGTACCCCTGACTGCTGGGGGGTGGGGTGATGGGAGACATGTGTGGGGGCCTGGTGGAGGGTGCCCTGCACTGCTGGGGGGTGGGGGTGATGGGAGACATGAGTGGGGGCCTGGTGGAGGGTGCCCCTGGATGCTGGTGGGTGGGGGTGCAGGGGGACATGAGTTGGACATGAGTGGGGGCCTGGTGGAGGGTGCCCATGACTGCTGGGGGTGGGGGTGGTGGGAGACATGTGTGGGGGCCTGGTGGAGGGTGCCCCTGGATGCTGGTGGGTGGGGGTGCAGGGGGACATGAGTTGGACATGAGTGGGGGCCTGGTGGAGGGTGCCCTGCAGTGCTGGGGGGTGGGGGTGCTGGGAGACATGAGTTGGAAATGAGTGGGTGCCTGCTGGAGGGTGCCCCTGGATGCTGGTGGGTGGGGGTGCAGGGGGACATGAGTTGGACATGAGTGGGGGCCTGGTGGAGGGTGCCCTGCACTGCTGGGGGGTGGGGGTGATGGGAGACATGTGTGGGGGCCTGGTGGAGGGTGCCCCTGGATGCTGGTGGGTGGGGGTGCAGGGGGACATGAGTGGGGGCCTGGTGGAAGATGCCCTGCACTGCTGGGGGGTGGGGGTGATGGGAGACATGAGTGGGGGCCTGGTGGAGGGTGCCCTGCACTGCTGGGGGGTGGGGGTGATGGGAGACATGAGTGGGAGCCTGGTGGAGGGTGCCCCTGGATGCTGGTGGGTGGGGGTGATGGGAGTCATGAGTTGGACATGAGTGGGGGCCTGGTGGAGGGTGCCCTGCACTGCTGGGGGGTGGGGGTGCAGGGGGACATGAGTGGGGGCCTGGTGGAGGGTGCCCTGCACTGCTGGGGGTGGGGGTGCTGGGAGACATGAGTTGGACATGAGTGGGGGCCTGGTGGAGGGTGCCCATGACTGCTGGGGTGTGGGGGTGGTAGGAGACATGTGTGGGGGCCTGGTGGAGGGTGCCCCTGGATGCTGGTGGGTGGGGGTGCAGGGGGACATGAGTTGGACATGAGTGGGGGCCTGGTGGAGGGTGCCCTGCACTGCTGGGGGGTCGGGGTGCTGGGAGACATGTGTGGGGGCCTGGTGGAGGGTGCCCCTGGATGCGGGCGGGTGGAGGTGCAGGGGGACATGAGTGGGGGCCTGGTGGAGGGTGCCCTGCACTGCTGGGGGGTGGGGCTGCTGGGAGACATGAGATGGACATGAGTGGGGGCCTTGTGGAGGGTGCCCTGCACTGCTGGGGGATGGGGGTAATGGGAGACATGTGTGGGGGCCTGGTGGAGGGTGCCCCTGGATGCTGGTGGGTGGGGGTGCAGGGGACATGAGTGGGGGCCTGGTGGAGGGTGCCCCCTGACTGCTGGGGGTTGGGGTGATGGGAGTCATGTGTGGGGGCCTGGTGGAGGGTGCCCTGCACTGCTGGGGGGTGGGGGTGATGGGAGGCATGAGTGGGAGCCTGGTGGAAGGTGCCCTGCACTGCTGGGGGGTGGGGGTGATGGGAGACATGTGTGGGGGCCTGGTGGAGGGTGCCCCTGGATGCTGGTGGGTGGGGGTGATGGGAGACATGAGTTGGACATGAGTGGGAGCCTGGTGGAGGGTGCCCTGCACTGCTGGGGAGTGGGGGTGCAGGCGGACATGAGTGGGGGCCTGGTGGAGGGTGCCCTGCACTGCTGGGGGGTGGGGGTGCTGGGAGAAATGAGTTGGACATGAGTGGGGGCCTGGTGGAGGGTGTCCCTGACTGCTGGGGGGTGGGGGTGGTGGGAGACATGTGTGGGGGCCTGGTGGAGGGTGCCCCTGGATGCTGGTGGGTGGGGGTGCAGGGCGACATGAGTTGGACATGAGTGGGGGCCTGGTGGCGGGTGCCCTGCACTGCTGGGGGTGCTGGGAGACATGAGTTGGACATGAGTGGGCGCCTGGTGGATGGTGCCCCTGGATGCTGGTGGGTGGGGGTGCAGGGGGACATGTGTTGGACATGAGTGGGGGCCTGGTGGAGGGTGCCCTTCACTGCTGGGGGGTGGGGGTGCAGGGGGACATGAGTGGGGGCCTGGTGGAGGGTGCCATGCACTGCTGGGGAGTGGGGGTGCTGGGAGACATGAGTTGGACATGAGTGGGGGCCTGGTGGAGGGTACCCCTAGATGCTGGTGGGTGGGGGTGCAGGGGGACATGTGTGGGGGCCTGGTGGAGGGTGCCCCTGACTGCTGGTGGGTGGGGGTGGTGGGAGACGTGTGGGGGCCTGGTGGTGGGTGCCCCTGACGGCTGGGGGGTGAGGGTGATGGGAGACATGTGTGGGGGCCTGGTGGAGGGTGCCCGGCACTGCTGGGGGGTGGGGGTGCTTGGAGACATGAGTTGGACATGAGTGGGGGCCGGGTGGAGGGTGCCCCTGACTGCTGGGGGGTGGGGGTCCAGGGGGACATGAGTGGGGGCCTGGTGGAGGGTGCCATGCACTGCTGGGGGGTGGGGGTGCTGGGAGACATGAGTTGGACATGAGTTGGGGCCTGGTGGAGGGTACCCCTAGATGCTGGTGGGTGGGGGTGCAGGGGGACATGTGTGGGGGCTTGGTGGAGGGTGCCCCTGACTGCTGGTGGGTGGGGGTGGTGGGAGACATGTGTGGGGGCCTGGTGGTGGGTGCCCCTGACGGCTGGGGGGTGGGGGTGATGGGAGACATGTGTGGGGGCCTGGTGGAGGGTGCCCTGCACTGCTGGGGGGTGGGGGTGCTGGGCGACATGAGTTGGACATGAGTGGGGGCCTGGTGGAGGGTGCCCATGACTGCTGGGGGGTGGGGGTGGTGGGAGACATGTGTGGGGGCCTGGTGGAGGGTGCCCTGCACTGCTGGGGGGTGGGGGCGATGGGAGACATGTGTGGGGGCCTGGTGGAGGGTGCCCCTGGATGCTGGTGGGTGGGAGGGCAGGGGGACATGAGTGGAGGCCTGGTGGAGGGTGCCCCTGACTGCTGGGGGGTGGTGGTGGGAGACATGTGTGAGGGACTGGTGGAGGGTGCCCCTGGATGCTGGTGCGTGAGGCTCCTGGGAGACATGAGTTGGACATGAGTGGAGGCCTGGTGGAGGGTGCCCTGCACTGCTGGGGGGTGGGGTGATGGGAGACATGTGTGGGGGCCTGGTGGAGGGTGCCCCTGGATGCTGGTGGGTGGGGGTGCAGGGGGACATGAGTGGCGGCCTGGTGGAGGGTGCCCCTGACTGCTGGGGGGTGGGGGTGATGGGAGACATGTGTGGGGGCCTGGTGGAGGGTGCCCTGCACTGCTGGGGGGTGGGGGTGATGGGAGACATGAGTGGGGGCCTGGTGGAAGGTGCACTGCACTGCTGGGGGTGGGGGTGAAGGGAGACATGTGTGGGGGCCTGGTGGAGGGTGCCCCTGGATGCTGGTGGGTGGGGGTGATGGGAGACATGAGTTGGACATGAGTGGGGGCCTGGTGGAGGGTGCCTTGCACTGCTGGGGGTGGGGGTGCAGGGGGACATGAGTGGGGGCCTGGTGGAGGGTGCCCTGCACTGCTGGGGGTTGGGGTGCTGGGAGACATGAGTTGGACATGTGTGGGGGCCTGGTGGAGGGTGCCCTGACTGCTGGGGGGTGGGGGTGGTGGGAGACATGTGTGGGGGCCTGGTGGAGGGTGCCCCTGGATGCTGGTGGGTGGGTGTGCAGGGGGACATGAGTTGGACATGAGTGGGGGCCTGGTGGAGGGTGCCCTGCACTGCTGGGGGATGGGGGTGCTGGGAGACATGAGTTGGACATGAGTGGGCGCCTGGAGGAGGGTGCCCCTGGATGCTGGTGGGTGGGGGTGCAGGGGGACATGAGTTGGACATGAGTGGGGGCCTGGTGAAGGGTTCCCTGCACTGCTGGGGGGTGGGGGTGCAGGGGGACATGAGTGGGGGCCTGGTGGAGGGTGGAATACACTGCTGGGGGGTGGGGGTGCTGGGAGACATGAGTTGGACATGAGTGGGGGCCTGGTGGAGGGTGCCCCTGGATGCTGGTGGGTGGGGGTGCAGGGGGACATGTGTGGGGGCCTGGTGGAGGGTGCCCCTGGATGCTGGTGGGTGGGGGTGGTGGGAGACATGTGTGGGGGCCTGGTGGAGGGTGCCCCTGACTGCTGGGGGGTGGGGGTGATGGGAGACATGTGTGGGGGCCTGGTGGAGGGTGCCCTGCACTGCTGGGGGGTGTGGGTGATGGGAGACATGTGTGGGGGCCTGGTGGAGGGTGCCCCTGACTGCTGGTGGGTGGGGGTGCAGGGGGACATGAGTGGGGGCCTGGTGGAGGGTGCCCCTGGCTGCTGGGGGGTGGGGGTGCAGGGGGACATGAGTGGGAGCCTGGTGGAGGGTGCCCTGCACTGCTGGGGGGTGGGGGCGATGGGAGACATGTGTGGGGGCCTGGTGGAGGGTGCCCCTGGATGCTGGTGGGTGGGAGGGCAGGGGGACATGAGTGGAGGCCTGGTGGAGGGTGCCCCTGACTGCTGGGGGGTGGTGGTGGTGGGAGACATGTGTGAGGGACTGGTGGAGGGTGCCCCTGGATGCTGGTGGGTGAGGCTCCTGGGAGACATGAGTTGGACATGAGTGGGGGCCTGGTGGAGGGTGCCCTGCACTGCTGGGGGGTGGGGTGATGGGAGACATGTGTGGGGGCCTGGTGGAGGGTGCCCCTGGATGCTGGTGGGTGGGGGTGCAGGGGGACATGAGTGGCGGCCTGGTGGAGGGTGCCCCTGACTGCTGGGGGGTGGGGGTGATGGGAGAAATGTGTGGGGGGCCTGGTGGAGGGTGCCCTGCACTGCTGGGGGATGGGGGTGATGGGAGACATGAGTGGGGGCCTGGTGGAAGGTGCCCTGCACTGCTGGGGGGTGGGGGTGAAGGGAGACATGTGTGGGGGCCTGGTGGAGGGTGCCCCTGGATGCTGGTGGGTGGGGGTGATGGGAGACATGAGTTGGACATGAGTGGGGGCCTGGTGGAGGGTGCCTTGCACTGCTGGGGGTGGGGGTGCAGGGGGACATGAGTGGGGGCCTGGTGGAGGGTGCCGTGCACTGCTGGGGGTGGGGGTGCTGGGAGACATGAGTTGGACATGAGTGGGGGCCTGGTGGAGGGTGCCCCTGACTGCTGGGGGGTGGGGGTGGTGGGAGACATGTGTGGGGGCCTGGTGGAGGGTGCCCCTGGATGCTGGTGGGTGGGTGTGCAGGGGGACATGAGTTGGACATGAGTTGGGGCCTGGTGGAGGGTGCCCTGCACTGCTGGGGGGTGGGGGTGCAGGGGGACATGAGTTAGACATGAGTGGGGGCCTGGTGAAGGGTTCCATGCACTGCTGGGGGGTGGGGGTGCAGGGGGACATGAGTGGGGGCTGGGTGGAGGGTGCCATGCACTGCTGGGGGGTGGGGGTGCTGGGAGACATGAGTTGGACATGAGTGGGGGCCTGGTGGAGGGTGCCCCTGGATGCTGGTGGGTGGGGGTGCAGGGGGACATGTGTGGGGGCCTGGTGGAGGGAGCCCCAGATTGCTGGTGGGTGGGGGTGGTGGGAGACATGTGTGGGGGCCTGGTGGTGGGTGCCCCTGACTGCTGGGGGGTGGGGTGACGGGAGACATGTGTGGGGGCCTGGTGGAGGGTGCCCTGCACTGCTGGGGGGTGGGGGTGCTGGGCGACATGCGTTGGACATGAGTGGGGGCCTGGTGGAGGGTGCCCATGACTGCTGGGGGGTGGGGGTGATGGGAGACATGTGTGGGGGCCTGGTGGATGGTGCCCTGCACTGCTGGGGGGTGGGGGTGATGGGAGACATGTGTGGGGGCCTGGTGGAGGGTGCCCTGCACTGCTGGGGGGTGGGGGTGGTGGGAGACATGTGTGGGGGCCTGGTGGAGGGTTCCCCTGACTGCTGGGGGGTGGGGGTGATGGGAGACATGGGTGGGGGCCTGGTGGAGGGTGCCCCTGGATGCTGGTGGGTGGGGGTGCAGGGGGACATGAGTGGGGGTGTGGTGGAGGGTGCCCCTGACTGCTGGGGGGTGGGGTGGTGGGAGACATGTGTGGGGGCCTGGTGGAGGGTGCCCGGCACTGCTGGGGGTGGGGGTGCTGGGAGACATGAGTTGGACATGAGTGGGGGCCTGGTGGAGGGTGCCCCTGACTGCTGGGGGGTGGGGGTGCAGGGGCACATGAGTGGGGGCCTGGTGGAGGGTGCCCTGCACTGCGGGGGGTGGGGGTGATGGGAGACATGTGTGGGGGCCTGGTGGAGGGTGCCCCTGACTGATGGTGGGTGGGGGTGCAGGGGGACATGAGTGGGGGCCTGGTGGAGGGTGCCCTGCACTGCTGGGGGGTGGGGGCGATGGGAGACATGTGTGGGGGCCTGGTGGAGGGTGCCCCTGGATGCTGGTGGTTGGGGGTGCAGGGGGGCATGAGTGGGGGCCTGGTGGAGGGTGCCCCTGACTGCTGGGGGGTGGGGATGGTGGGAAACATGTGTGCGGGCCTGGTGGAGGGTGCCCCTGGATGCTGGTGGGTGGGGTTGATGGGAGACATGAGTTGGACATGTGGGGGCCTGGTGGAGGGTGCCCTGCACTGCTGGGAGGTGGGGGTGCAGGGGGACATGAGTGGGGGCCTGGTGGAGGGTGCCCTGCACTGCTGGGGGTGGGGGTGCTGGGAGACATGAGTTGGACATGTGTCGGGGCCTGGTGGAGGGTGCCCATGACTGCTGGGGGGTGGTAGGAGACATGTGTGGGGGCCTGGTGGAAGGTGCCCCTGACTGCTGGTGGGTGGGGGTGCAGGGGGACATGAGTGGGGGCCTGGTGGAGGGTGCCCTGCACTGCTGGGGGATGGGGGTGATGGGAGACATGTGTGGGGGCCTGGTGGAGGGTGCCCCTGGATGCTGGTGGGTGGGGGTGCAGGGGGGCATGAGTGGGGGCCTGGTGGAGGGTGCCCCTGACTGCTGGGGGGTGGGGATGGTGGGAGACATGTGTGGGGGCCTGGTGGAGGGTGCCCCTGGATGCTGGTGGGTGGGGGTGATGGGAGACATGAGTTGGACATGAGTGGGGGCCTGGTGGAGGGTGCCCTGCACTGCTGGGAGGTGGGGTGCAGGGGGACATGAGTGGGGGCCTGGTGGAGGGTGCCCTGCACTGCTGGGGGTGGGTGTGCTGGGAGACATGAGTTGGACATGAGTGGGGGCCTGGTGGAGGGTGCTCATGACTGCTGGGGGGTGGGGGTGGTCGGAGACATGTGTGGGGGCCTGGTGGAGGGTGCCCCTGGATGCTGGTGGGTGGGGCGCAGGGGGACATGAGTTGGACATGAGTGGGGGCCTGGTGGAGGGTGCCCTGCACTGCTGGGGGGTGGGGGTGCTGGGAGACATGAGTTGGACATGAGTGGCGGCCTGGTGGAGGGTGCCCTGCACTGCTGGGAGGTGGGGGTGATCGGAGACATGTGTGGGGGCCTGGTGGAGGGTGCCCCTGGATGCTGGGGGGTGGGGGTGCAGGGGGACATGAGTGGGGGCCTGGTGGAGGGTGCACTGCTGGGGGGTGGGGGTGCTGGGAGACATCGGTTGGACATGAGTGGGGGCCTGGTGGAGGGTGCCCTGCACTGCTGGGGGGGGGTGATGGGAGACATGTGTGGGGGCCTGGTGGAGGGTGCCCCTGGATGCTGGTGGGTGGGGGTGCAGAGGGATATGAGTGGGGGCCTGGTGGAGGGTACCCCTGACTGCTGGGGGGTGGGGGTGATGGGAGACATGTGTGGGGGCCTGGTGGAGGGTGCCCTGCACTGCTGGGGGGTGGGGGTGATGGAAGATATGAGTGGGGGCCTGGTGGAGGGTGCCCCTGGATGCTGGTGGGTGGGGGTGCAGGGGGACATGAGTTGGACATGAGTGGGGGCCTGGTGGAGGGTGCCCATGACTGCTGGGGGTGGGGGTGGTGGGAGACATGTGTGGGGGCCTGGTGGAGGGTGCCCCTGGATGCTGGTGGGTGGGGGTGCAGGGGGACATGAGTTGGACATGAGTGGGGGCCTGGTGGAGGGTACCCTGCACTGCTGGGGGGTGGGGGTGCTGGGAGACATGAGTTGGAAATGAGTGGGTGCCTGCTGGAGGGTGCCCCTGGATGCTGGTGGGTGGGGGTGCACGGGGACATGAGTTGGACATGAGTGGGGGCCTGGTGGAGGGTGCCCTGCACTGCTGGGGGGTGGGGGTGATGGGAGACATGTGTGGGGGCCTGGTGGAGGGTGCCCCTGGATGCTGGTGGGTGGGGGTGCAGGGGGACATGAGTGGGGGCCTGGTGGAAGATGCCCTGCACTGCTGGGGGGTGGGGGTGGGGGTGATGGGAGACATGAGTGGGGGCCTGGTGGAGGGTGCCCTGCACTGCTGGGGGGTGGGGGTGATGGGAGACATGAGTGGGAGCCTGGTGGAGGGTGCCCCTGGATGCTGGTGGGTGGGGGTGCAGGGGGACATGAGTGGGGGCCTGGTGAAGGGTGCCCCTGGATGCTGGTGGGTGGGGGTGATGGGAGTCATGAGTTGGACATGAGTGGGGGCCTGGTGGAGGGTGCCCTGCACTGCTGGGGGGTGGAGGTGCAGGGGGACATGAGTGGGGGCCTGGTGGAGGGTGCCCTGCACTGCTGGGGGTGGGGGTGCTGGGAGACATGAGTTGGACATGAGTGGGGGCCTGGTGGAGGGTGCCCATGACTGCTGGGGTGTGGGGGTGGTAGGAGACATGTGTGGGGGCCTGGTGGAGGGTGCCCCTGGATGCTGGTGGGTGGGGGTGCAGGGGGACATGAGTTGGACATGAGTGGGGGCCTGGTGGAGGGTGCCCTGCACTGCTGGGGGGTCGGGGTGCTGGGAGACATGTGTGGGGGCCTGGTGGAGGGTGCCCCTGGATGCGGGCGGGTGGGGGTGCAGGGGGACATGAGTGGGGGCCTGGTGGAGGGTGCCCTGCACTGCTGGGGGGTGGGGCTGCTGGGAGACATGAGATGGACATGAGTGGGGGCCTTGTGGAGGGTGCCCTGCACTGCTGGGGGATGGGGGTAATGGGAGACATGTGTGGGGGCCTGGTGGAGGGTGCCCCTGGATGCTGGTGGGTGGGGGTGCAGGGGACATGAGTGGGGGCCTGGTGGAGGGTGCCCCCTGACTGCTGGGGGGTGGGGGTGATGGGAGACATGTGTGGGGGCCTTGTGGAGGGTGCCCTGCACTGCTGGGGGGTGGGGGTGATGGGAGGCATGAGTGGGAGCCTGGTGGAAGGTGCCCTGCACTGCTGGGGGGTGGGGGTGATGGGAGACATGAGTTGGACATGAGTGGGAGCCTGGTGGAGGGTGCCCTGCACTGCTGGGGGGTGGGGGTGCAGGCGGACATGAGTGGGGGCCTGGTGGAGGGTGCCCTGCACTGCTGGGGGGTGGAGGTGCAGGGGGACATGAGTGGGGGCCTGGTGGAGGGTGCCCTGCACTGCTGGGGGTGGGGGTGCTGGGAGACATGAGTTGGACATGAGTGGGGGCCTGGTGGAGGGTGCCCATGACTGCTGGTGTGTGGGGGTGGTAGGAGACATGTGTGGGGGCCTGGTGGAGGGTGCCCCTGGATGCTGGTGGGTGGGGGTGCAGGGGGACATGAGTTGGACATGAGTGGGGGCCTGGTGGAGGGTGCCCTGCACTGCCGGGGGGTCGGGGTGCTGGGAGACATGTGTGGGGGCCTGGTGGAGGGTGCCCCTGGATGCGGGCGGGTGGGGGTGCAGGGGGACATGAGTGGGGGCCTGGTGGAGGGTGCCCTGCACTGCTGGGGGGTGGGGCTGCTGGGAGACATGAGATGGACATGAGTGGGGGCCTTGTGGAGGGTGCCCTGCACTGCTGGGGGATGGGGGTAATGGGAGACATGTGTGGGGGCCTGGTGGAGGGTGCCCCTGGATGCTGGTGGGTGGGGGTGCAGGGGACATGAGTGGGGGCCTGGTGGAGGGTGCCCCCTGACTGCTGGGGGGTGGGGGTGATGGGAGACATGTGTGGGGGCCTTGTGGAGGGTGCCCTGCACTGCTGGGGGGTGGGGGTGATGGGAGGCATGAGTGGGAGCCTGGTGGAAGGTGCCCTGCACTGCTGGGGGGTGGGGGTGATGGGAGACATGAGTTGGACATGAGTGGGAGCCTGGTGGAGGGTGCCCTGCACTGCTGGGGGGTGGGGGTGCAGGCGGACATGAGTGGGGGCCTGGTGGAGGGTGCCCTGCACTGCTGGGGGGTGGGGGTGCTGGGAGAAATGAGTTGGACATGAGTGGGGGCCTGGTGGAGGGTGCCCCTGACTGCTGGGGGGTGGGGGTGGTGGGAGACATGTGTGGGGGCCTGGTGGAGGGTGCCCCTGGATGCTGGTGGGTGGGGGTGCAGGGCGACATGAGTTGGAACTGAGTGGGGGCCTGGTGGCGGGTGCCCTGCACTGCTGGGGGTGCTGGGAGACATGAGTTGGACATGAGTGGGCGCCTGGTGGATGGTGCCCCTGGATGCTGGTGGGTGGGGGTGCAGGGGGACATGTGTTGGACATGAGTGGGGGCCTGGTGGAGGGTGCCCTTCACTGCTGGGGGGTGGGGGTGCAGGGGGACATGAGTGGGGGCCTGGTGGAGGGTGCCATGCACTGCTGGGGGGTGGGGGTGCTGGGAGACATGAGTTGGACATGAGTGGGGGCCTGGTGGAGGGTACCTCTAGATGCTGGTGGGTGGGGGTGCAGGGGGACATGTGTGGGGGCCTGGTGGAGGGTGCCCCTGACTGCTGGTGGGTGGGGGTGGTGGGAGACGTGTGGGGGCCTGGTGGTGGGTGCCCCTGACGGCTGGGGGGTGGGGGTGATGGGAGACATGTGTGGGGGCCTGGTGGAGGGTGCCCGGCACTGCTGGGGGGTGGGGGTGCTGGGAGACATGAGTTGGACATGAGTGGGGGCCGGGTGGAGGGTGCCCCTGACTGCTGGGGGGTGGGGGTGCAGGGGGACATGAGTGGGGGCCTGGTGGAGGGTGCCATGCACTGCTGGGGGGTGGGGGTGCTGGGAGACATGAGTTGGACATGAGTGGGGGCCTGGTGGAGGGTACCCCTAGATGCTGGTGGGTGGGGGTGCAGGGGGACATGTGTGGGGGCCTGGTGGAGGGTGCCCCTGACTGCTGGTGGGTGGGGGTGGTGGGAGACATGTGTGGGGGCCTGGTGGTGGGTGCCCCTGACGGCTGGGGGGTGGGGGTGATGAGAGACATGTGTGGGGGCCTGGTGGAGGGTGCCCTGCACTGCTGGGGGGTGGGGGTGCTGGGCGACATGAGTTGGACATGAGTGGGGGCCTGGTGGAGGGTGCCCATGACTGCTGGGGGGTGGGGGTGGTGGGAGACATGTGTGGGGGCCTGGTGGAGGGTTCCCCTGACTGCTGGGGGGTGGGGGTGATGGGAGACATGTGTGGGGGCCTGGTGGAGGGTGCCCCTGGATGCTGGCGGACATGAGTGGGGGCGTGGTGGAGGGTGCCCCTGACTGCTGGGGGGTGGGGGTGCTGGGAGACATGAGTTGGACATGAGTGGGGGCCTGGTGGAGGGTGCCGCTGACTGCTGGGGGTGGGGGTGATGGGAGACATGTGTGGGGGCCTGGTGAAGGGTGCCCCTGGATGCTGGTGGGGTGGGGGTGCAGGGGGACATGAGTTGGACATGAGTGGGGGCCTGGTGGAGGGTGCCCCTGGATGCTGGTGGGTGGGGGTGGTGGGAGACATGTGTGGGGGCCTGGTGGAGGGTGCCCCTGACTGCTGGGGGTGGGGGTGATGGGAGACATGTGTGGGGGCCTGGTGGAGGGTGCCCTGCACTGCTGGGGGGTGTGGGTGATGGGAGACATGTGTGGGGGCCTGGTGGAGGGTGCCCCTGACTGCTGGTGGGTGGGGGTGCAGGGGGACATGAGTGGGGGCCTGTTGGGAGGGTGCCCCTGGCTGCTGGGGGGTGGGGGTGCAGGAGGACATGAGTGGGAGCCTGGTGGAGGGTGCCCTGCACTGCTGGGGGGTGGGGGCGATGGGAGACATGTGTTGGGGCCTGGTGGAGGGTGCCCCTGGATGCTGGTGGGTGGGAGGGCAGGGGGACATGAGTGGAGGCCTGGTGGAGGGTGCCCCTGACTGCTGATGGGTGGTGGTGGTGGGAGACATGTGTGAGGGACTGGTGGAGGGTGCCCCTGGATGCTGGTGGGTGAGGCTCCTGGGAGACATGAGTTGGACATGAGTGGGGGCCTGGTGGAGGGTGCCCTGCACTGCTGGGGGGTGGGGTGATGGGAGACATGTGTGGGGGCCTGGTGGAGGGTGCCCCTGGATGCTGATGGGTGGGGGTGCAGGGGGACATGAGTGGCGGCCTGGTAGAGGGTGCCCCTGACTGCTGGGGGGTGGGGGTGATGGGAGACATGTGTGGGGGCCTGGTGGAGGGTGCCCTGCACTGCTGGGGGGTGGGGGTGATGGGAGACATGAGTGGGGGCCTGGTGGAAGGTGCACTGCACTGCTGGGGGTGGGGGTGAAGGAGACATGTGTGGGGGCCTGGTGGAGTGTGCCCCTGGATGCTGGTGGGTGGGGGTGATGGGAGACATGAGTTGGACATGAGTGGGGGCCTGGTGGAGGGTGCCTTGCACTGCTGGGGGTGGGGGGTGCAGGGGGACATGAGTGGGGGCCTGGTGGAGGGTGCCCTGCACTGCTGGGGGTGGGGGTGCTGGGAGACATGAGTTGGACATGTGTGGGGGCCTGGTGGAGGGTGCCCCTGACTGCTGGGGGGTGGGGGGTGGTGGGAGACATGTGTGGGGGCCTGGTGGAGGGTGCCCTGCACTGCTGGGGGGTGGGGGTGCAGGGGGACATGAGTTGGACATGAGTGGGGGCCTGGTGGAGGGTGCCCTGCACTGCTGGGGGGTGGGGGTGCTGGGAGACATGAGTTGGACATGAGTGGGCGCCTGGAGGAGGGTGCCCCTGGATGCTGGTGGGTGGGGGTGCAGGGGGACATGAGTTGGACATGAGTGGGGGCCTGGTGAAGGGTTCCCTGCACTGCTGGGGGGTGGGGGTGCAGGGGGACATGAGTGGGGGCCTGGTGGAGGGTGCCATACACTGCTGGGGGGTGGGGGTGCTGGGAGACATGAGTTGGACATGAGTGGGGGCCTGGTGGAGGGTGCCCCTGGATGCTGGTGTGTGGGGGTGCAGGGGGACATGTGTGGGGGCCTGGTGGAGGGTGCCCCTGGATGCTGGTGGGTGGGGGTGGTGGGAGACATGTGGTGGGGGCCTGGTGGAGGGTGCCCTGACTGCTGGGGGGTGGGGTGATGGGAGACATGTGTGGGGGCCTGGTGGAGGGTGCCCTGCACTGCTGGGGGGTGTGGGTGATGGGAGACATGTGTGGGGGCCTGGTGGAGGGTGCCCCTGACTGCTGGTGGGTGGGGGTGCAGGGGGACATGAGTGGGGGCCTGGTGGAGGGTGCCCCTGGCTGCTGGGGGGTGGGGCTGCAGGGGGACATGAGTGGGAGCCTGGTGGAGGGTGCCCTGCACTGCTGGGGGGTGGGGGCGATGGGAGACATGTGTGGGGGCCTGGTGGAGGGTGCCCCTGGATGCTGGTGGGGTGGGAGGGCAGGGGGACATGAGTGGAGGCCTGGTGGAGGGTGCCCCTGACTGCTGGGGGTGGTGGTGGTGGTAGACATGTGTGAGGGACTGGTGGAGGGTGCCCCTGGATGCTGGTGGGTGAGGCTCCTGGGAGACATGAGTTGGACATGAGTGGGGGCCTGGTGGAGGGTGCCCTGCACTGCTGGGGGGTGGGGTGATGGGAGACATGTGTGGGGGCCTGGTGGAGGGTGCCCCTGGATGCTGGTGGGTGGGGGTGCAGGGGGACATGAGTGGCGGCCTGGTGGAGGGTGCCCCTGACTGCTGGGGGGTGGGGGTGATGGGAGACATGTGTGGGGCCTGGTGGAGGGTGCCCTGCACTGCTGGGGGGTGGGGGTGATGGGAGACATGAGTGGGGGCCTGGTGGAAGGTGCCCTGCACTGCTGGGGGTGGGGGTGAAGGGAGACATGTGTGGGGGCCTGGTGGAGGGTGCCCCTGGATGCTGGTGGGTGGGGGTGATGGGAGACATGAGTTGGACATGAGTGGGGGCCTGGTGGAGGGTGCCTTGCACTGCTGGGGGTGGGGGTGCAGGGGGACATGAGTGGGGGCCTGGTGGAGGGTGCCCTGCACTGCTGGGGGTGGGGGTTCTGGGAGACATGAGTTGGACATGAGTGGGGGCCTGGTGGAGGGTGCCCCTGACTGCTGGGGGGTGGGGGGTGTGGGGAGACATGTGTGGGGGCCTGGTGGAGGGTGCCCCTGGATGCTGGGGGGTGGGTGTGCAGGGGGACATGAGTTGGACATGAGTGGGGCCTGGTGGAGGGTGCCCTGCACTGCTGGGGGGTGGGGGTGCTGGGAGACATGAGTTGGACATGAGTGGGCGCCTGGAGGAGGGTGCCCCTGGATGCTGGTGGGTGGGGGTGCAGGGGGACATGAGTTGGACATGAGTGGGGGCCTGTGGAGGGTGCCCTGCACTGCTGGGGGGTGGGGGTGCTGGGAGACATGAGTTGGACATGAGTGGGCGCCTGGAGGAGGGTGCCCCTGGATGCTGGTGGGTGGGGGTGCAGGGGGACATGAGTTGGACATGTGTGGGGGCCTGGTGGAGGGTGCCCCTGGATGCTGGCGGACATGAGTGGGGGCGTGGTGGAGGGTGCCCCTGACTGCTGGGGGGTGGGGGTGCTGGGAGACATGAGTTGGACATGAGTGGGGGCCTGGTGGAGGGTGCCGCTGACTGCTGGGGGTGGGGGGTGATGGGAGACATGTGTGGGGGCCTGGTGAAGGGTGCCCCTGGATGCTGGTGGGTGGGGGTGCAGGGGGACATGAGTTGGACATGAGTGGGGGCCTGGTGGAGGGTGCCCCTGGATGCTGGTGGGTGGGGGTGGTGGGAGACATGTGTGGGGGCCTGGTGGAGGGTGCCCCTGACTGCTGGGGGGTGGGGGTGATGGGAGACATGTGTGGGGGCCTGGTGGAGGGTGCCCTGCACTGCTGGGGGGTGTGGGTGATGGGAGACATGTGTGGGGGCCTGGTGGAGGGTGCCCCTGACTGCTGGTGGGTGGGGGTGCAGGGGGACATGAGTGGGGGCCTGGTGGAGGGTGCCCCTGGCTGCTGGGGGGTGGGGGTGCAGGGGGACAGTGTGTGTGGGAGCCTGGTGGAGGGTGCCCTGCACTGCTGGGGGGTGGGGGCGATGGGAGACATGTGTTGGGGCCTGGTGGAGGGTGCCCCTGGATGCTGGTGGGTGGGAGGGCAGGGGGACATGAGTGGAGGCCTGGTGGAGGGTGCCCCTGACTGCTGATGGGTGGTGGTGGTGGGAGACATGTGTGAGGGACTGGTGGAGGGTGCCCCTGGATGCTGGTGGGTGAGGCTCCTGGGAGACATGAGTTGGACATGAGTGGGGGCCTGGTGGAGGGTGCCCTGCACTGCTGGGGGTGGGGTGATGGAGACATGTGTGGGGGCCTGGTGGAGGGTGCCCCTGGATGCTGGTGGGTGGGGGTGCAGGGGGACATGAGTGGCGGCCTGGTAGAGGGTGCCCTGACTGCTGGGGGTGGGGGTGATGGGAGACATGTGTGGGGGCCTGGTGGAGGGTGCCCTGCACTGCTGGGCGGTGGGGGTGATGGGAGACATGAGTGGGGGCCTGGTGGAAGGTGCACTGCACTGCTGGGGGTGGGGGTGAAGGGAGACATGTGTGGGGGCCTGGTGGAGTGTGCCCCTGGATGCTGGTGGGTGGGGGTGATGGGAGACATGAGTTGGACATGAGTGGGGGCCTGGTGGAGGGTGCCTTGCACTGCTGGGGGTGGGGGTGCAGGGGGACATGAGTGGGGGCCTGGTGGAGGGTGCCCTGCACTGCTGGGGGTGGGGGTGCTGGGAGACATGAGTTGGACATGTGTGGGGGCCTGGTGGAGGGTGCCCCTGACTGCTGGGGGGTGGGGGTGGTGGGAGACATGTGTGGGGGCCTGGTGGAGGGTGCCCTGGATGCTGGTGGGTGGGTGTGCAGGGGGACATGAGTTGGACATGAGTGGGGGTCTGGTGGAGGGTGCCCTGCACTGCTGGGGGGTGGGGGTGCTGGGAGACATGAGTTGGACATGAGTGGGCGCCTGGAGGAGGGTGCCCCTGGATGCTGGTGGGTGGGGGTGCAGGGGGACATGAGTTGGACATGAGTGGGGGCCTGGTGAAGGGTTCCCTGCACTGCTGGGGGGTGGGGGTGCAGGGGGACATGAGTGGGGGCCTGGTGGAGGGTGCCATACACTGCTGGGGGGTGGGGGTGCTGGGAGACATGAGTTGGACATGAGTGGGGGCCTGCTGGAGGGTGCCCCTGGATGCTGGTGTGTGGGGGTGCAGGGGGACATGTGTGGGGGCCTGGTGGAGGGTGCCCCTGGATGCTGGTGGGTGGGGGTGGTGGGAGACATGTGTGGGGGGCCTGGTGGAGGGTGCCCCTGACTGCTGGGGGGTGGGGGTGATGGGAGACATGTGTGGGGGCCTGGTGGAGGGTGCCCCTGCACTGCTGGGGGGTGTGGGTGATGGGAGACATGTGTGGGGGCCTGGTGGAGGGTGCCCCTGACTGCTGGTGGGTGGGGGTGCAGGGGGACATGAGTGGGGGCCTGGTGGAGGGTGCCCCTGGCTGCTGGGGGGTGGGGCTGCAGGGGGACATGAGTGGGAGCCTGGTGGAGGGTGCCCTGCACTGCTGGGGGGTGGGGGCGATGGGAGACATGTGTGGGGGCCTGGTGGAGGGTGCCCCTGGATGCTGGTGGGTGGGAGGGCAGGGGGACATGAGTGGAGGCCTGGTGGAGGGTGCCCCTGACTGCTGGGGGGTGGTGGTGGTGGGAGACATGTGTGAGGGACTGGTGGAGGGTGCCCCTGGATGCTGGTGGGTGAGGCTCCTGGGAGACATGAGTTGGACATGAGTGGGGGCCTGGTGGAGGGTGCCCTGCACTGCTGGGGGGTGGGGGTGATGGGAGACATGAGTGGGGGCCTGGTGGAAGGTGCCCTGCACTGCTGGGGGGTGGGGGTGAAGGGAGACATGTGTGGGGGCCTGGTGGAGGTGCCCCTGGATGCTGGTGGGTGGGGGTGATGGGAGACATGAGTTGGACATGAGTGGGGGCCTGGTGGAGGGTGCCTTGCACTGCTGGGGGTGGGGGTGCAGGGGGACATGAGTGGGGGCCTGGTGGAGGGTGCCCTGCACTGCTGGGGGTGGGGGTGCTGGGAGACATGAGTTGGACATGAGTGGGGGCCTGGTGGAGGGTGCCCCTGACTGCTGGGGGGTGGGGGTGGTGGGAGACATGTGTGGGGGCCTGGTGGAGGGTGCCCCTGGATGCTGGTGGGTGGGTGTGCAGGGGGACATGAGTTGGACATGAGTGGGGGCCTGGTGGAGGGTGCCCTGCACTGCTCGGGGGTGGGGGTGCTGGGAGACATGAGTTGGACATGAGTGGGCGCCTGGAGGAGGGTGCCCCTGGATGCTGGTGGGTGGGGGTGCAGGGGGACATGAGTTGGACATGAGTGGGGGCCTGGTGAAGGGTTCCCTGCACTGCTGGGGGGTGGGGGTGCAGGGGGACATGAGGGGGGCCTGGTGGAGGGTGCCATGCACTGCTGGGGGGTGGGGGTGCTGGGAGACATGAGTTGGACATGAGTGGGTGCCTGGTGGAGGGTGCCCCTGGATGCTGGTGGGTGGGGGTGCAGGGGGACATGTGTGGGGGCCTGGTGGAGGGTGCCCCTGATTGCTGGTGGGTGGGGGTGGTGGGAGACATGTGTGGGGGCCTGGTGGTGGGTGCCCCTGACTGCTGGGGGGTGGGGTGACGGGAGACATGTGTGGGGGCCTGGTGGAGGGTGCCCGGCACTGCTGGGGGGTGGGGATGCTGGGAGACATGAGTTGGACATGAGTGGGGGCCTGGTGGAGGGTGCCCCTGACTGCTCGGGGGTGGGGATGCAGGGGCACATGAGTGGGGGCCTGGTGGAGGGTGCCCTGCACTGCTGAGGGGTGGGGGTGATGGGAGACATGTGTGGGGCCTGGTGGAGGGTGCCCTGCACTGCTGGGGGGTGGGGGTGCTGGGCGACATGAGTTGGACATGAGTGGGGGCCTGGTGGAGGGTGCCCATGACTGCTGGGGGGTGGGGGTGATGGGAGACATGTGTGGGGGCCTGGTGGATGGTGCCCTGCACTGCTGGGGGGTGGGGGTGATGGGAGACATGTGTGGGGGCCTGGTGGAGGGTGCCCTGCACTGCTGGGGGGTGGGGGTGTTAGGCGACAAGAGTTGGACATGAGTGGGGGCCTGGTGGAGGGTGCCCATGACTGCTGGGGGGTGGGGGTGGTGGGAGACATGTGTGGGGGCCTGGTGGAGGGTTCCCCTGACTGCTGGGGGTGGGGGTGATGGGAGACATGGGTTGGTGCCTGGTGGAGGGTGCCCCTGGATGCTGGTGGGCGGGGGTGCAGGGGGACATGAGTGGGGGTGTGGTGGAGGGTGCCCCTGACTGCTGGGGGGTGGGGGTGCTGGGAGACATGAGTTGGACATGAGTGGGGGCCTGGTGGAGGGTGCCGCTGACTGCAGGGGGTGATGGGAGACATATGTGGGGGCCTGGTGGAGGGTGCCCCTGGAAGCTGGTGGGTGGGGGTGCAGGGGGACATGAGTTGGACATGAGTGGGGGCCTGGTGGAGGATGGCCTACACTGCTGGGGGTGGGAGTGATGGGAGACATGTGTGGGGGCCTGGTGGAGGGTGCCCCTGGATGCGGGCGGGGGGGGTGCAGGGGGACATGAGTGGGGGCCTGGTGGAGGGTGCCCTGCACTGCTGGGGGGTGGGGCTGCTGGGAGACATGAGATGGACATGAGTGGGGGCCTTGTGGAGGGTGCCCTGCACTGAAGGGGGATGGGGGTAATGGGAGACATGTGTGGGGGCCTGGTGGAGGGTGCCCCTGGATGCTGGTGGGTGGGGGTGCAGGGGACATGAGTGGGGGCCTGGTGGAGGGTGCCCCTGACTTCTGGGGGGTGGGGGTGATGGGAGACATGTGTGGGGGCCTGGTGGAGGGTGCCCTGCACTGCTGGGGGGTGATGGGAGACATGAGTGGGAGCCTGGTGGAAGGTGCCCTGCACTGCTGGGGGGTGGGGGTGATGGGAGACATGTGTGGGGGCCTGGTGGAGGGTGCCCCTGGATGCTGGTGGGTGGGGGTGATGGGAGACATGAGTTGGACATGAGTGGGAGCCTGGTGGAGGGTGCCCTGCACTGCTGGGGGGTGGGGGTGCAGGCGGACATGAGTGGGGGCCTGGTGGAGGGTGCCCTGCACTGCTTGGGAGTGGGGGTGCTGGGAGAAATGAGTTGGACATGAGTGGGGGCCTGGTGGAGGGTGCCCCTCACTGCTGGGGGGTGGGGTGGTGGGAGACATGTGTGGGGGCCTGGTGGAGGGTGCCCCTGGATGCTGGTGGGTGGGGGTGCAGGGCGACATGAGTTGGACATGAGTGGGGGCCTGGTGGCGGGTGCCCTGCACTGCTGGGGGTGCTGGGAGACATGAGTTGGACATGAGTGGGCGCCTGGTGGATGGTGCCCCTGGATGCTGGTGGGTGGGGGTGCAGGGGGACATGTGTTGGACATGAGTGGGGGCCTGGTGGAGGGTGCCCTTCACTGCTGGGGGGTGGGGGTGCAGGGGGACATGAGTGGGGGCCTGGTGGAGGGTGCCCCTGACGGCTGGGGGGTGGGGATGGTGGGAGACATGTGTGCGGGCCTGGTGAGGGTGCCCTGGATGCTGGTGGGTGGGGTTGATGGGAGACATGAGTTGGACATGAGTGGGGGCCTGGTGGAGGGTGCCCTGCACTGCTGGGAGGTGGGGGTGCAGGGGGACATGAGTGGGGGCCTGGTGGAGGGTGCCCTGCACTGCTGGGGGTGGGGGCGCTGGGAGAAATGAGTTGGACATGTGTGGGGGCCTGGTGGAGGGTGCCCATGACTGCTGGGGGGTGGTAGGAGACATGTGTGGGGGCCTGGTGGAAGGTGCCCCTGACTGCTGGTGGGTGGGGGTGCAGGGGGACATGAGTGGGGGCCTGGTGGAGGGTGCCCTGCACTGCTGGGGGATGGGGGTGATGGGAGACATGTGTGGGGGCCTGGTGGAGGGTGCCCCTGGGTGCTGGTGGGTGGGGGTGCAGGGGGGCATGAGTGGGGGCCTGGTGGAGGGTGCCCCTGACTGCTGGGGGGTGGGGATGGTGGGAGACATGTGTGGGGGCCTGGTGGAGGGTGCCCCTGGATGCTGGTGGGTGGGGGTGATGGGAGACATGAGTTGGACATGAGTGGGGGGCCTGGTGGAGGGTGCCCTGCACTGCTGGGAGGTGGGGTGCAGGGGGACATGAGTGGGGGCCTGGTGGAGGGTGCCCTGCACTGCTGGGGGTGGGTGTGCTGGGAGACATGAGTTGGACATGAGTGGGGGCCTGGTGGAGGGTGCTCATGACTGCTGGGGGGTGGGGGTGGTAGGAGACATGTGTGGGGGCTGGTGGAGGGTGCCCCTGGATGCTGGTGGGTGGGGCGCAGGGGGACATGAGTTGGACATGAGTGGGGGCCTGGTGGAGGGTGCCCTGCACTGCTGGGGGGTGGGGGTGCTGGGAGACATGAGTTGGACATGAGTGGCGGCCTGGTGGAGGGTGCCTTGCACTGCTGGGGGGTGGGGGTGATGGGAGACATGTGTGGGGGCCTGGTGGAGGGTGCCCCTGGATGCTGGGGGGTGGGGGTGCAGGGGGACATGAGTGGGGCCTGGTGGAGGGTGCACTGCTGGGGGGTGGGGGTGCTGGGAGACATCAGTTGGACATGAGTGGGGGCCTGGTGGAGGGTGCCCTGCACTGCTGGGGGGGGGTGATGGGAGACATGTGTGGGGGCCTATTGGAGGGTGCCCCTGGATGCTGGTGGGTGGGGGTGCAGAGGGATATGAGTGGGGGCCTGGTGGAGGGTACCCCTGACAGCTGGGGGGTGGGGGTGATGGGAGACATGTGTGGGGGCCTGGTGGAGGGTGCCCTGCACTGCTGGGGGGTGGGGGTGATGGGAGACATGAGTGGGGGCCTGGTGGAGGGTGCCCCTGGATGCTGGTGGGTGGGGGTGCAGGGGGACATGAGTTGGACATGAGTGGGGGCCTGGTGGAGGGTGCCCATGACTGCTGGGGGTGGGGGTGGTGGGAGACATGTGTGGGGGCCTGGTGGAGGGTGCCCCTGGATGCTGGTGGGTGGGGGTGCAGGGGGACATGAGTTGGACATGAGTGGGGGCCTGGTGGAGGGTGCCCTGCACTGCTGGGGGGTGGGGGTGCTGGGAGACATGAGTTGGAAATGAGTGGGTGCCTGCTGGAGGGTGCCCCTGGATGCTGGTGGGTGGGGGTGCAGGGGGACATGAGTTGGACATGAGTGGGGGCCTGGTGGAGGGTGCCCTGCACTGCTGGGGGGTGGGGGTGATGGGAGACATGTGTGGGGGCCTGGTGGAGGGTGCCCCTGGATGCTGGTGGGTGGGGGTGCAGGGGGACATGAGTGGGGGCCTGGTGGAAGATGCCCTGCACTGCTGGGGGGTGGGGTGATGGGAGACATGAGTGGGGGCCTGGTGGAGGGTGCCCTGCACTGCTGGGGGGTGGGGGTGATGGGAGACATGAGTGGGAGCCTGGTGGAGGGTGCCCCTGGATGCTGGTGGGTGGGGGTGCAGGGGGACATGAGTGGGGGCCTGGTGAAGGGTGCCCCTGGATGCTGGTGGGTGGGGGTGATGGGAGTCATGAGTTGGACATGAGTGGGGGCCTGGTGGAGGGTGCCCTGCACTGCTGGGAGGTGGGGTGCAGGGGGACATGAGTGGGGGCCTGGTGGAGGGTGCCCTGCACTGCTGGGGGTGGGGGTGCTGGGAGACATGAGTTGGACATGAGTGGGGGCCTGGTGGAGGGTGCCCATGACTGCTGGGGTGTGGGGGTGGTAGGAGACATGTGTGGGGGCCTGGTGGAGGGTGCCCCTGGATGCTGGTGGGAGGGGGTGCAGGGGGACATGAGTTGGACATGAGTGGGGGCCTGGTGGAGGGTGCCCTGCACTGCTGGGGGGTCGGGGTGCTGGGAGACATGTGTGGGGGCCTGGTGGAGGGTGCCCCTGGATGCGGGCGGGTGGGGGTGCAGGGGGACATGAGTGGGGGCCTGGTGGAGGGTGCCCTGCACTGCTGGGGGTTGGGGCTGCTGGGAGACATGAGATGGACATGAGTGGGGGCCTTGTGGAGGGTGCCCTGCACTGCTGGGGGATGGGGGTAATGGGAGACATGTGTGGGGGCCTGGTGGAGGGTGCCCCTGGATGCTGGTGGGTGGGGGTGCAGGGGACATGAGTGGGGGCCTGGTGGAGGGTGCCCCCTGACTGCTGGGGGGTGGGGGTGATGGGAGACATGTGTGGGGGCCTGGTGGAGGGTGCCCTGCACTGCTGGGGTGTGGGGGTGATGGGAGGCATGAGTGGGAGCCTGGTGGACGGTGCCCTGCACTGCTGGGGGGTGGGGGTGATTGGAGACATGTGTGGGGGCCTGGTGGAGGGTGCCCCTGGATGCTGGTGGGTGGGGGTGATGGGAGACATGAGTTGGACATGAGTGGGAGCCTGGTGGAGGGTGCCCTGCACTGCTGGGGGGTGGGGGTGCAGGCGGACATGAGTGGGGGCCTGGTGGAGGGTGCCCTGCACTGCTGGGGGGTGGGGGTGCTGGGAGAAATGAGTTGGACATGAGTGGGGGCCTGGTGGAGGGTGCTCCTGACTGCTGGGGGGTGGGGGTGGTGGGAGACATGTATGGGGGCCTGGTGGAGGGTGCCCCTGGATGCTGGTGGGTGGGGGTGCAGGGGGACATGTGTTGGACATGAGTGGGGGCCTGGTGGAGGGTGCCCTTCACTGCTGGGGCAGGGGGGTGCAGGGGGACATGAGTGGGGGCCTGGTGGAGGGTGCCATGCACTGCTGGGGGGTGGGGGTGCTGGGAGACATGAGTTGGACATGAGTGGGGGCCTGGTGGAGGGTGCCCTGCACTGCTGGGGGTGCTGGGAGACATGAGTTGGACATGAGTGGGCGCCTGGTGGATGGTGCCCCTGGATGCTGGTGGGTGGGGGTGCAGGGGGACATGTGTTGGACATGAGTGGGGGCCTGGTGGAGGGTGCCCTTCACTGCTGGGGCATGGGGGTGCAGGGGGACATGAGTGGGGGCCTGGTGGAGGGTGCCATGCACTGCTGGGGGGTGGGGGTGCTGGGAGACATGAGTTGGACATGAGTGGGGGCCTGGTGGAGGGTACCCCTAGATGCTGGTGGGTGGGGGTGCAGGGGGACATGTGTGGGGGCCTGGTGGAGGGTGCCCCTGACTGCTGGTGGGTGGGGGTGGTGGGAGACGTGTGGGGGCCTGGTGGTGGGTGCCCCTGACGGCTGGGGGGTGGGGGTGATGGGAGACATGTGTGGGGGCCTGGTGGAGGGTGCCCGGCACTGCTGGGGGGTGGGGGTGCTGGGAGACATGAGTTGGACATGAGTGGGGGCCGGGTGGAGGGTGCCCCTGACTGCTGGGGGGTGGGGATGCAGGGGGACATGAGTGGGGGCCTGGTGGAGGGTGCCCTGCACTGCTGGGGGTGGGGGTGATGGGAGACATGTGTGGGGGCCTGGTGGAGGGTGCCCTGCACTGCTGGGGGTGGGGGTGATGGGAGACATGTGTGGGGGCCTGGTGGAGGGTGCCCCTGGATGCTGGTGGGTGGGGGGGCAGGGGGACATGAGTGGAGGCCTGGTGGAGGGTGCCCCTGACTGCTGGCGGGTGGGGGTGGTGGGAGACATGTGTGGGGGCTGGTGGAGAGTGCCCCTGGATGCTGGTGGGTGAGGCTGCTGGGAGACATGGTTTGGGCATGAGTGGGGGCCTGGTGGAGGGTGCCCTGCACTGCTGGGGGGTGGGGTGATGGGAGACATGTGTGGGGGCCTGGTGGAGGGTGCCCCTGGATGCTGGTGGGTGGGGGTGCAGGGGGACATGAGTGGGGGCCTGGTGGAGGGTGCCCCTGACTGCTGGGGGGTGGGGGTGATGGGAGACATGAGTGGGGGCCTGGTGGAAGGTGCCCCTGACTGCTGGGGGGTGGGGGTGATGGGAGACATGAGTGGGGGCCTGGTGGAAGGTGCCCCTGACTGCTGGGGGGTGGGGGTGATGGGAGACATGTGTGGGGGCCTGATGGAGGGTGCCCTGCACTGCTGGGGGGTGGGGGTGATGGGAGACATGTGTGGGGGCCTGGTGGAGGGTGCCATGCACTGCTGGTGGGTGGGGGTGATGGGAGACATGAGTTGGACATGAGTGGGGGCCTGGTGGAGGGTGCCCTGCACTGCTGGGGGTGGGGGTGCAGGGGGACATGAGTGGGGGCCTGGTGGAGGGTGCCTGCACTGCTGGGGGGTGGGGGTGCTGGGAGACATGAGTTGGACATGAGTGGGGGCCTGGTGGAAGGTGCCCCTAACTGCTAGGGGGTGGGGTGGTGGGAGACATGTGTGGGGGCCTGGTGGAGGGTGCCCCTGGATGCTGGTGGGTGGGGGTGCAGGGGGACATGTGTGGGGGCCTGGTGGAGGGTGTCCCTGATTGCTGGTGGGTGGGGTGGTGGGAGACATGTGTGGGGGCCTGGTGGAGGGTGCCCGGCACTGCTGGGGGGTGGGGATGCTGGGAGACATGAGTTGGACATGAGTGGGGGCCTGGTGGAGGGTGCCCCTGACTGCTCGGGGGTGGGGATGCAGGGGCACATGAGTGGGGGCCTGGTGGAGGGTGCCCTGCACTGCTGAGGGGTGGGGGTGATGGGAGACATGTGTGGGGGCCTGGTGGAGGGTGCCCTGCACTGCTGGGGGGTGGGGGTGCTGGGCGACATGAGTTGGACATGAGTGGGGGCCTGGTGGAGGGTGCCCATGACTGCTGGGGGGTGGGGGTGATGGGAGACATGTGTGGGGGCCTGGTGGATGGTGCCCTGCACTGCTGGGGGGTGGGGGTGATGGGAGACATGTGTGGGGGCCTGGTGGAGGGTGCCCTGCACTGCTGGGGGGTGGGGGTGTTAGGCGACAAGAGTTGGACATGAGTGGGGGCCTGGTGGAGGGTGCCCATGACTGCTGGGGGGTGGGGGTGGTGGGAGACATGTGTGGGGGCCTGGTGGAGGGTTCCCCTGACTGCCGGGGGGTGGGGGTGATGGGAGACATGGGTTGGTGCCTGGTGGAGGGTGCCCCTGGATGCTGGTGGGCGGGGGTGCAGGGGGACATGAGTGGGGGTGTGGTGGAGGGTGCCCCTGACTGCTGGGGGGTGGGGGTGCTGGGAGACATGAGTTGGACATGAGTGGGGGCCTGGTGGAGGGTGCCGCTGACTGCAGGGGGTGATGGGAGACATATGTGGGGGCCTGGTGGAGGGTGCCCCTGGAAGCTGGTGGGTGGGGGTGCAGGGGGACATGAGTTGGACATGAGTGGGGGCCTGGTGGAGGATGGCCTGCACTGCTGGGGGTGGGAGTGATGGGAGACATGTGTGGGGGCCTGGTGGAGGGTGCCCCTGGATGCGGGCGGGTGGGGGTGCAGGGGGACATGAGTGGGGGCCTGGTGGAGGGTGCCCTGCACTGCTGGGGGGTGGGGCTGCTGGGAGACATGAGATGGACATGAGTGGGGGCCTTGTGGAGGGTGCCCTGCACTGAAGGGGGATGGGGGTAATGGGAGACATGTGTGGGGGCCTGGTGGAGGGTGCCCCTGGATGCTGGTGGGTGGGGGTGCAGGGGACATGAGTGGGGGCCTGGTGGAGGGTGCCCCTGACTTCTGGGGGGTGGGGGTGATGGGAGACATGTGTGGGGGCCTGGTGGAGGGTGCCCTGCACTGCTGGGGGGTGATGGGAGACATGAGTGGGAGCCTGGTGGAAGGTGCCCTGCACTGCTGGGGGGTGGGGGTGATGGGAGACATGTGTGGGGGCCTGGTGGAGGGTGCCCCTGGATGCTGGTGGGTGGGGGTGATGGGAGACATGAGTTGGACATGAGTGGGAGCCTGGTGGAGGGTGCCCTGCACTGCTGGGGGGTGGGGGTGCAGGCGGACATGAGTGGGGGCCTGGTGGAGGGTGCCCTGCACTGCTTGGGAGTGGGGGTGCTGGGAGAAATGAGTTGGACATGAGTGGGGGCCTGGTGGAGGGTGCCCCTCACTGCTGGGGGGTGGGGGTGGTGGGAGACATGTGTGGGGGCCTGGTGGAGGGTGCCCCTGGATGCTGGTGGGTGGGGGTGCAGGGCGACATGAGTTGGACATGAGTGGGGGCCTGGTGGCGGGTGCCCTGCACTGCTGGGGGTGCTGGGAGACATGAGTTGGACATGAGTGGGCGCCTGGTGGATGGTGCCCCTGGATGCTGGTGGGTGGGGGTGCAGGGGGACATGTGTTGGACATGAGTGGGGGCCTGGTGGAGGGTGCCCTTCACTGCTGGGGGGTGGGGGTGCAGGGGGACATGAGTGGGGGCCTGGTGGAGGGTGCCCCTGACGGCTGGGGGGTGGGGATGGTGGGAGACATGTGTGCGGGCCTGGTGGAGGGTGCCCCTGGATGCTGGTGGGTGGGGTTGATGGGAGACATGAGTTGGACATGAGTGGGGGCCTGGTGGAGGGTGCCCTGCACTGCTGGGAGGTGGGGGTGCAGGGGGACATGAGTGGGGGCCTGGTGGAGGGTGCCCTGCACTGCTGGGGGTGGGGGCGCTGGGAGAAATGAGTTGGACATGTGTGGGGGCCTGGTGGAGGGTGCCCATGACTGCTGGGGGGTGGTAGGAGACATGTGTGGGGGCCTGGTGGAAGGTGCCCCTGACTGCTGGTGGGTGGGGGTGCAGGGGGACATGAGTGGGGGCCTGGTGGAGGGTGCCCTGCACTGCTGGGGGATGGGGGTGATGGGAGACATGTGTGGGGGCCTGGTGGAGGGTGCCCCTGGGTGCTGGTGGGTGGGGGTGCAGGGGGGCATGAGTGGGGGCCTGGTGGAGGGTGCCCCTGACTGCTGGGGGGTGGGGATGGTGGGAGACATGTGTGGGGGCCTGGTGGAGGGTGCCCCTGGATGCTGGTGGGTGGGGGTGATGGGAGACATGAGTTGGACATGAGTGGGGGCCTGGTGGAGGGTGCCCTGCACTGCTGGGAGGTGGGGTGCAGGGGGACATGAGTGGGGGCCTGGTGGAGGGTGCCCTGCACTGCTGGGGGTGGGTGTGCTGGGAGACATGAGTTGGACATGAGTGGGGGCCTGGTGGAGGGTGCTCATGACTGCTGGGGGGTGGGGGTGGTAGGAGACATGTGTGGGGGCTGGTGGAGGGTGCCCCTGGATGCTGGTGGGTGGGGCGCAGGGGGACATGAGTTGGACATGAGTGGGGGCCTGGTGGAGGGTGCCCTGCACTGCTGGGGGTGGGGGTGCTGGGAGACATGAGTTGGACATGAGTGGCGGCCTGGTGGAGGGTGCCTTGCACTGCTGGGGGGTGGGGGTGATGGGAGACATGTGTGGGGGCCTGGTGGAGGGTGCCCCTGGATGCTGGGGGGTGGGGGTGCAGGGGGACATGAGTGGGGGCCTAGTGGAGGGTGCACTGCTGGGGGGTGGGGGTGCTGGGAGACATCAGTTGGACATGAGTGGGGGCCTGGTGGAGGGTGCCCTGCACTGCTGGGGGGGGGGTGATGGGAGACATGTGTGGGGGCCTATTGGAGGGTGCCCCTGGATGCTGGTGGGTGGGGGTGCAGAGGGATATGAGTGGGGGCCTGGTGGAGGGTACCCCTGACAGCTGGGGGGTGGGGGTGATGGGAGACATGTGTGGGGGCCTGGTGGAGGGTGCCCTGCACTGCTGGGGGGTGGGGGTGATGGGAGACATGAGTGGGGGCCTGGTGGAGGGTGCCCCTGGATGCTGGTGGGTGGGGGTGCAGGGGGACATGAGTTGGACATGAGTGGGGGCCTGGTGGAGGGTGCCCATGACTGCTGGGGGTGGGGGTGGTGGGAGACATGTGTGGGGGCCTGGTGGAGGGTGCCCCTGGATGCTGGTGGGTGGGGGTGCAGGGGGACATGAGTTGGACATGAGTGGGGGCCTGGTGGAGGGTGCCCTGCACTGCTGGGGGGTGGGGGTGCTGGGAGACATGAGTTGGAAATGAGTGGGTGCCTGCTGGAGGGTGCCCCTGGATGCTGGTGGGTGGGGGTGCAGGGGGACATGAGTTGGACATGAGTGGGGGCCTGGTGGAGGGTGCCCTGCACTGCTGGGGGGTGGGGGTGATGGGAGACATGTGTGGGGGCCTGGTGGAGGGTGCCCCTGGATGCTGGTGGGTGGGGGTGCAGGGGGACATGAGTGGGGGCCTGGTGGAAGATGCCCTGCACTGCTGGGGGGTGGGGGTGATGGGAGACATGAGTGGGGGCCTGGTGGAGGGTGCCCTGCACTGCTGGGGGGTGGGGGTGATGGGAGACATGAGTGGGAGCCTGGTGGAGGGTGCCCCTGGATGCTGGTGGGTGGGGGTGCAGGGGGACATGAGTGGGGGCCTGGTGAAGGGTGCCCCTGGATGCTGGTGGGTGGGGGTGATGGGAGTCATGAGTTGGACATGAGTGGGGGCCTGGTGGAGGGTGCCCTGCACTGCTGGGGGGTGGGGGTGCAGGGGGACATGAGTGGGGGCCTGGTGGAGGGTGCCCTGCACTGCTGGGGGTGGGGGTGCTGGGAGACATGAGTTGGACATGAGTGGGGGCCTGGTGGAGGGTGCCCATGACTGCTGGGGTGTGGGGGTGGTAGGAGACATGTGTGGGGGCCTGGTGGAGGGTGCCCCTGGATGCTGGTGGGAGGGGGTGCAGGGGGATATGAGTTGGACATGAGTGGGGGCCTGGTGGAGGGTGCCCTGCACTGCTGGGGGGTCGGGGTGCTGGGAGACATGTGTGGGGGCCTGGTGGAGGGTGCCCCTGGATGCGGGCGGGTGGGGGTGCAGGGGGACATGAGTGGGGGCCTGGTGGAGGGTGCCCTGCACTGCTGGGGGGTGGGGCTGCTGGGAGACATGAGATGGACATGAGTGGGGGCCTTGTGGAGGGTGCCCTGCACTGCTGGGGGATGGGGGTAATGGGAGACATGTGTGGGGGCCTGGTGGAGGGTGCCCCTGGATGCTGGTGGGTGGGGGTGCAGGGGACATGAGTGGGGGCCTGGTGGAGGGCGCCCCCTGACTGCTGGGGGGTGGGGGTGATGGGAGACATGTGTGGGGGCCTGGTGGAGGGTGCCCTGCACTGCTGGGGTGTGGGGGTGATGGGAGGCATGAGTGGGAGCCTGGTGGACGGTGCCCTGCACTGCTGGGGGGTGGGGGTGATGGGAGACATGTGTGGGGGCCTGGTGGAGGGTGCCCCTGGATGCTGGTGGGTGGGGGTGATGGGAGACATGAGTTGGACATGAGTGGGAGCCTGGTGGAGGGTGCCCTGCACTGCTGGGGGGTGGGGGTGCAGGCGGACATGAGTGGGGGCCTGGTGGAGGGTGCCCTGCACTGCTGGGGGGTGGGGGTGCTGGGAGAAATGAGTTGGACATGAGTGGGGGCCTGGTGGAGGGTGCTCCTGACTGCTGGGGGGTGGGGGTGGTGGGAGACATGTATGGGGGCCTGGTGGAGGGTGCCCCTGGATGCTGGTGGGTGGGGGTGCAGGGGGACATGTGTTGGACATGAGTGGGGGCCTGGTGGAGGGTGCCCTTCACTGCTGGGGCAGGGGGGTGCAGGGGGACATGAGTGGGGGCCTGGTGGAGGGTGCCATGCACTGCTGGGGGGTGGGGGTGCTGGGAGACATGAGTTGGACATGAGTGGGGGCCTGGTGGAGGGTGCCCTGCACTGCTGGGGGTGCTTGGAGACATGAGTTGGACATGAGTGGGCGCCTGGTGGATGGTGCCCCTGGATGCTGGTGGGTGGGGGTGCAGGGGGACATGTGTTGGACATGAGTGGGGGCCTGGTGGAGGGTGCCCTTCACTGCTGGGGCATGGGGGTGCAGGGGGACATGAGTGGGGGCCTGGTGGAGGGTGCCATGCACTGCTGGGGGGTGGGGGTGCTGGGAGACATGAGTTGGACATGAGTGGGGGCCTGGTGGAGGGTACCCCTAGATGCTGGTGGGTGGGGGTGCAGGGGGACATGTGTGGGGGCCTGGTGGAGGGTGCCCCTGACTGCTGGTGGGTGGGGGTGGTGGGAGACGTGTGGGGGCCTGGTGGTGGGTGCCCCTGACGGCTGGGGGGTGGGGGTGATGGGAGACATGTGTGGGGGCCTGGTGGAGGGTGCCCGGCACTGCTGGGGGGTGGGGGTGCTGGGAGACATGAGTTGGACATGAGTGGGGGCCGGGTGGAGGGTGCCCCTGACTGCTGGGGGGTGGGGATGCAGGGGGACATGAGTGGGGGCCTGGTGGAGGGTGCCCTGCACTGCTGGGGGTGGGGGTGATGGGAGACATGTGTGGGGGCCTGGTGGAGGGTGCCCTGCACTGCTGGGGGTGGGGGTGATGGGAGACATGTGTGGGGGCCTGGTGGAGGGTGCCCCTGGATGCTGGTGGGTGGGGGGGCAGGGGGACATGAGTGGAGGCCTGGTGGAGGGTGCCCCTGACTGCTGGCGGGTGGGGGTGGTGGGAGACATGTGTGGGGGCTGGTGGAGAGTGCCCCTGGATGCTGGTGGGTGAGGCTGCTGGGAGACATGGTTTGGGCATGAGTGGGGGCCTGGTGGAGGGTGCCCTGCACTGCTGGGGGGTGGGGTGATGGGAGACATGTGTGGGGGCCTGGTGGAGGGTGCCCCTGGATGCTGGTGGGTGGGGGTGCAGGGGGACATGAGTGGGGGCCTGGTGGAGGGTGCCCCTGACTGCTGGGGGGTGGGGGTGATGGGAGACATGAGTGGGGGCCTGGTGGAAGGTGCCCCTGACTGCTGGGGGGTGGGGGTGATGGGAGACATGAGTGGGGGCCTGGTGGAAGGTGCCCCTGACTGCTGGGGGGTGGGGGTGATGGGAGACATGTGTGGGGGCCTGATGGAGGGTGCCCTGCACTGCTGGGGGGTGGGGGTGATGGGAGACATGTGTGGGGGCCTGGTGGAGGGTGCCATGCACTGCTGGTGGGTGGGGGTGATGGGAGACATGAGTTGGACATGAGTGGGGGCCTGGTGGAGGGTGCCCTGCACTGCTGGGGGTGGGGGTGCAGGGGGACATGAGTGGGGGCCTGGTGGAGGGTGCCCTGCACTGCTGGGGGGTGGGGGTGCTGGGAGACATGAGTTGGACATGAGTGGGGGCCTGGTGGAAGGTGCCCCTAACTGCTAGGGGGTGGGGTGGTGGGAGACATGTGTGGGGGCCTGGTGGAGGGTGCCCCTGGATGCTGGTGGGTGGGGGTGCAGGGGGACATGTGTGGGGGCCTGGTGGAGGGTGTCCCTGATTGCTGGTGGGTGGGGTGGTGGGAGACATGTGTGGGGGCCTGGTGGAGGGTGCCCGGCACTGCTGGGGGGTGGGGGTGCTGGGAGACATGAGTTGGACATGAGTGGGGGCCTGGTGGAGGGTGCCCCTGACTGCTGGGGGGTGGGGGTGCAGGGGCACATGAGTGGGGGCCTGGTGGAGGGTGCCCTGCACTGCTGGAGGGTGGGGGTGATGGGAGACATGTGTGGGGGCCTGGTGGAGGGTGCCCCTGACTGCTGGTGGGTGGGGGTGCAGGGGGACATGAGTGGGGGCCTGGTGGAGGGTGCCCTGCACTGCTGGGGGGTGGGGGCGATGGGAGACATGTGTGGGGGCCTGGTGGAGGGTGCCCCTGACTGCTGGTGGGTGGGGGTAAAGGGGGACATGAGTGGGGACCTGGTGGAGGGTGCCCTGCACTGCTGGGGGGTGGGGGTGATGGGAGACATGTGTGAGGGCCTGGTGGAGGGTGCCCCTGGATGCTGGTGGGTGGGGTTGATGGGAGACATGAGTTGGACATGAGTGGGGGCCTGGTGGTGGGTGCCCTGCACTGCTGGGAGGTGGGGGTGCAGGGGGACATGAGTGGGGGCCTGGTGGAGGGTGCCCTGCACTGCTGGGGGTGGGCGTGCTGGGAGACATGAGTTGGACATGTGTGGCGGCCTGGTGGAGGGTGCCCATGACTGCTGGGGGGTGGTAGGAGACATGTGTGGGGGCCTGGTGGAGGGTGCCCCTGACTGCCGGTGGTTGGGGGTGCAGGGGGGCATGAATGGGGGCCTGGTGGAGGGTGCCCTGCACTGCTGGGGGATGGGGGGGATGGGAGACATGTGTGGGGGCCTGGTGGAGGGTGCCCCTGGATGCTGGTGGGTGGGGGTGCAGGGGGGCATGAGTGGGGGCCTGGTGGAGGGTGCCCCTGACTGCTGGGGGGTGGGGATGGTGGGAGACATGTGTGGGGGCCTGGTGGAGGGTGCCCCTGGATGCTGGTGGGTGGGGGTGATGGGAGACATGAGTTGGACATGAGTGGGGGCCTGGTGGAGGGTGCCCTGCACTGCTGGGAGGTGGGGTGCAGGGGGACATGAGTGGGGGCCTGGTGGAGGGTGCCCTGCACTGCTGGGGGTGGGGGTGCTGGGAGACATGAGTTGGACATGAGTGGGGGCCTGGTGGAGGGTGCTCATGACTGCTGGTGGGTGGGGGTGGTAGGAGACATGTGTGGGGGCCTGGTGGAGGGTGCCCCTGGATGCTGGTGGGTGGGACGCAGGGGGACATGAGTTGGACATGAGTGGGGGCCTGGTGGAGGGTGCCCTGCACTGCTGGGGGGTGGGGGTGCTGGGAGACATGAGTTGGACATGAGTGGCGGCCTGGTGGAGGGTGCCCTGCACTGCTGGGGGGGTGATGGGAGACATGTGTGGGGGCCTGGTGGAGGGTGCCCCTGGATGCTGGTGGGTGGGGGTGCAGAGGGACATGAGTGGGGGCCTGGTGGAGGGTACCCCTGACTGCTGGGGGGTGGGGGTGATGGGAGACATGTGTGGGGGCCTGGTGGAGGGTGCCCCTGGATGCTGGTGGGTGGGGGTGCAGGGAGACATGTGTGGGGGCCTGGTGGAGGGTGCCCCTGACTGCTGGGGGGTGGGGGTGATGGGAGACATGTGTGGGGGCCTGGTGGAGGGTGCCCTGCACTGCTGGGGGGTGGAGGTGATGGGAGACATGTGTGGGGGCCTGGTGGAGGGTGCCCCTGACTGCTGGTGGGTGGGGGTGCAGGGGGACATGAGTGGGGGCCTGGTGGAGGGTGCCCCTGGATGCTGGTGGGTGGGGGGGCAGGGGGACATGAGTGGAGGCCTGGTGGAGGGTGCCCCTGACTGCTGGCGGGTGGGGGTGGTGGGAGACATGTGTGGGGGGCTGGTGGAGGGTGCCCCTGGATGCTGGTGGGTGAGGCTGCTGGGAGACATGAGTTGGACATGAGTGGGGGCCTGGTGGAGGGTGCCCTGCACTGCTGGGGGGTGGGGTGATGGGAGACATGTGTGGGGGCCTGGTGGAGGGTGCCCCTGGATGCTGGTGGGTGGGGGTGCAGGGGGACATGAGTGGGGGCCTGGTGGAGGGTGCCCCTGACTGCTGTGGGGTGAGGGTGATGGGAGACATGTTTGGGAGCCTAATGGAGGGTGCCCTGCACTGCTGGGGGGTGGGGGTGATGGGAGACATGTGTGGGGGCCTGGTGGAGGGTGCCCCTGGATGCTGGGGGTGGGGGTGCAGGGGGACATGAGTGGGGGCCTGGTGGAGGGTGCCCTGCACTGCTGGGGGGTGGGGGTGCTGGGAGACATGAGTTGGACATGAGTGGGGGCCTGGTGGAGGGTGCCCCTGACTGCTGGGGGTGGTGGGAGACATGTGTGGGGGCCTGGTGGAGGGTGCCCCTGGATGCTGGTGGGTGGGGGTGCAGGGGGACATGAGTTGGACATGAGTGGGGGCCTGGTGGAGGGTGCCCTGCACTGCTGAGGGGTGGGGGTGCTGGGAGACATGAGTTGGACATGAGTGGGCGCCTGGTGGAGGGTGCCCATGGATGCTGGTGGGTGGGGGTGCAGGGGGACATGAGTTGGACATGGTTGGGGGCCTGGTGAAGGTTGCCCTGCACTGCTGGGGGGTGGGGGTGCAGGGGGACATGAGTGGGGGCCTGGTGGAGGGTGCCATGCACTGCTGGGGGGTGGGTGTGCTAGGAGACATGAGTTGGACATGAGTGGGGGCCTGGTGGAGGGTCCCCCTGGATGCTGGTGGGTTGGGGTGGTGGGAGACATGTGTGGGGGCCTGGTGGAGGGTGCCCGGCACTGCTGGGGGGTGGGGGTGCTGGGAGACATGAGTTGGACATGAGTGGGGGCCTGGTGGAGGGTGCACCTGACTGCTGGGGGGTGGGGGTGCAGGGGCACATGAGTGGGGGCCTGGCGGAGGGTGCCCTGCACTGCTGGGGGGTGGGGGTGATGGGAGACATGTGTGGGGGCCTGGTGGAGGGTGCCCCTGACTGCTGGTGGGTGGGGGTGCAGGGGGACATGAGTGGGGGCCTGGTGGAGGGTGCCCTGCACTGCTGGGGGGTGGGGGCGATGGGAGACATGTGTGGGGGCCTGGTGGAGGGTGCCCCTGGATGCTGGTGGTTGGGGGTGCAGGGGGCATGAGTGGGGGCCTGGTGGAGGGTGCCCCTGACTGCTGGGGGGTGGGGATGGTGGGAGACATGTGTGCGGGCCTGGTGGAGGGTGCCCCTGGATGCTGGTGGGTGGGTTGATGGGAGACATGAGTTGGACATGAGTGGGGGCCTGGTGGAGGGTGCATTGCACTGCTGGGAGGTGGGGGTGCAGGGGGACATGAGTGGGGGCCTGGTGGAGGGTGCCCTGCACTGCTGGGGGTGGGGGCGCTGGGAGACATGAGTTGGACATGTGTGGGGGCCTGGTGGAGGGTGCCCATGACTGCTGGGGGGTGGTAGGAGACATGTGTGGGGGCCTGGTGGAAGGTGCCCCTGACTGCTGGTGGGTGGGGGTGCAGGGGGACATGGGTGGGGGCCTGGTGGAGGGTGCCCTGCACTGCTGGGGGATGGGGGTGGTGGGAGACATGTGTGGGGGCCTGGTGGAGGGTGCCCCTGGATGCTGGTGGGTGGGGGTGCAGGGGGGCATGAGTGGGGGCCTGGTGGAGGGTGCCCCTGACTGCTGGGGGGTGGGGATGGTGGGAGACATGTGTTGGGGCCTGGTGGAGGGTGCCCCTGGATGCTGGTGGGTGGGGGTGATGGGAGACATGAGTTGGACATGAGTGGGGGCCTGGTGGAGGGTGCCCTGCACTGCTGGGAGGTGGGGTGCAGGGGGAAATGAGTGGGGGCCTGGTGGAGGGTGCCCTGCACTGCTGGGGGTGGGTGTGCTGGGAGACATGAGTTGGACATGAGTGGGGGCCTGGTGGAGGGTGCTCATGACTGCTGGGGGGTGGGGGTGGTAGGAGACATGTGTGGGGGCCTGGTGGAGGGTGCCCCTGGATGCTGGTGGGTGGGGCGCAGGGGGACATGAGTTGGACATGAGTGGGGGCCTGGTGGAGGGTGCCCTGCACTGCTGGGGGGTGGGGGTGCTGGGAGACATGAGTTGGACATGAGTGGCGGCCTGGTGGAGGGTGCCCTGCACTGCTGGGGGGTGGGGGTGCTGGGAGACATGTGTGGGGGTCTGGGGGAGGGTGCCCCTGGATGCTGGGGGGTGGGGGTGCAGGGGGACATGAGTGGGGGCCTGGTGGAGGGTGCACTGCTGGGGGGTGGGGGTGCTGGGAGACATCAGTTGGACATGAGTGGGGGCCTGGTGGAGGGTGCCCTGCACTGCTGGGGGGGGGTGATGGGAGACATGTGTGGGGGCCTGGTGGAGGGTGCCCCTGGATGCTGGTGGGTGGGGGTGCAGAGGGATATGAGTGGGGGCCTGGTGGAGGGTACCCCTGACTGCTGGGGGTGGGGTGATGGGAGACATGTGTGGGGGCCTGGTGGAAGGTGCCCTGCACTGCTGGGGGTGGGTGTGCTGGGAGACATGAGTTGGACATGAGTGGGGGCCTGGTGGAGGGTGCTCATGACTGCTGGGGGGTGGGGGTGGTAGGAGACATGTGTGGGGGCCGGGTGGAGGGTGCCCCTGGATGCTGGTGGGTGGGGCGCAGGGGGACATGAGTTGGACATGAGTGGGGGCCTGGTGGAGGGTGCCCTGCACTGCTGGGGGGTGGGGGTGCTGGGAGACATGAGTTGGACATGAGTGGCGGCCTGGTGGAGGGTGCCCTGCACTGCTGGGGGGTGGGGGTGATGGGAGACATGTGTGGGGGTCTGGGGGAGGGTGCCCCTGGATGCTGGGGGGTGGGGGTGCAGGGGGACATGAGTGGGGGCCTGGTGGAGGGTGCACTGCTGGGGGGTGGGGGTGCTGGGAGACATCAGTTGGACATGAGTGGGGGCCTGGTGGAGGGTGCCCTGCACTGCTGGGGGGGGGGTGATGGGAGACATGTGTGGGGGCCTGGTGGAGGGTGCCCCTGGATGCTGGTGGGTGGGGGTGCAGAGGGATATGAGTGGGGGCCTGGTGGAGGGTACCCCTGACTGCTGGGGGGTGGGGGTGATGGGAGACATGTGTGGGGGCCTGGTGGAGGGTGCCCTGCACTGCTGGGGGGTGGGGGTGATGGGAGACATGAGTGGGGGCCTGGTGGAGGGTGCCCCTGGATGCTGGTGGGTGGGGGTGCAGGGGGACATGAGTTGGACATGAGTGGGGGCCTGGTGGAGGGTGCCCATGACTGCTGGGGGTGGGGGTGGTGGGAGACATGTGTGGGGGCCTGGTGGAGGGTGCCCCTGGATGCTGGTGGGTGGGGGTGCAGGGGGACATGAGTTGGACATGAGTGGGGGCCTGGTGGAGGGTGCCCTGCAGTGCTGGGGGGTGGGGGTGCTGGGAGACATGAGTTGGAAATGAGTGGGTGCCTGCTGGAGGGTGCCCCTGGATGCTGGTGGGTGGGGGTGCAGGGGGACATGAGTTGGACATGAGTGGGGGCCTGGTGGAGGGTGCCCTGCACTGCTGGGGGGTGGGGGTGATGGGAGACATGTGTGGGGGCCTGGTGGAGGGTGCCCCTGGATGCTGGTGGGTGGGGGTGCAGGGGGACATGAGTGGGGGCCTGGTGGAAGATGCCCTGCACTGCTGGGGGGTGGGGGTGATGGGAGACATGAGTGGGGGCCTGGTGGAGGGTGCCCTGCACTGCTGGGGGGTGGGGGTGATGGGAGACATGAGTGGGAGCCTGGTGGAGGGTGCCCCTGGATGCTGGTGGGTGGGGGTGATGGGAGTCATGAGTTGGACATGAGTGGGGGCCTGGTGGAGGGTGCCCTGCACTGCTGGGGGTGGGGGTGCAGGGGGACATGAGTGGGGGCCTGGTGGAGGGTGCCCTGCACTGCTGGGGGTGGGGGTGCTGGGAGACATGAGTTGGACATGAGTGGGGGCCTGGTGGAGGGTGCCCATGACTGCTGGGGTGTGGGGGTGGTAGGAGACATGTGTGGGGGCCTGGTGGAGGGTGCCCCTGGATGCTGGTGGGTGGGGGTGCAGGGGGACATGAGTTGGACATGAGTGGGGGCCTGGTGGAGGGTGCCCTGCACTGCTGGGGGGTCGGGGTGCTGGGAGACATGTGTGGGGGCCTGGTGGAGGGTGCCCCTGGATGCGGGCGGGTGGAGGTGCAGGGGGACATGAGTGGGGGCCTGGTGGAGGGTGCCCTGCACTGCTGGGGGGTGGGGCTGCTGGGAGACATGAGATGGACATGAGTGGGGGCCTTGTGGAGGGTGCCCTGCACTGCTGGGGGATGGGGGTAATGGGAGACATGTGTGGGGGCCTGGTGGAGGGTGCCCCTGGATGCTGGTGGGTGGGGGTGCAGGGGACATGAGTGGGGGCCTGGTGGAGGGTGCCCCCTGACTGCTGGGGGTTGGGGTGATGGGAGTCATGTGTGGGGGCCTGGTGGAGGGTGCCCTGCACTGCTGGGGGGTGGGGGTGATGGGAGGCATGAGTGGGAGCCTGGTGGCGGGTGCCCTGCACTGCTGGGGGTGCTGGGAGACATGAGTTGGACATGAGTGGGCGCCTGGTGGATGGTGCCCCTGGATGCTGGTGGGTGGGGGTGCAGGGGGACATGTGTTGGACATGAGTGGGGGCCTGGTGGAGGGTGCCCTGCACTGCTGGGGGGTGGGGGTGCTGGGAGACATGAGTTGGACATGAGTGGCGGCCTGGTGGAGGGTGCCCTGCACTGCTGGGGGGTGGGGGTGATGGGAGACATGTGTGGGGGTCTGGGGGAGGGTGCCCCTGGATGCTGGGGGGTGGGGGTGCAGGGGGACATGAGTGGGGGGCCTGGTGGAGGGTGCACTGCTGGGGGGTGGGGGTGCTGGGAGACATCAGTTGGACATGAGTGGGGGCCTGGTGGAGGGTGCCCTGCACTGCTGGGGGGGGTGATGGGAGACATGTGTGGGGGCCTGGTGGAGGGTGCCCCTGGATGCTGGTGGGTGGGGGTGCAGAGGGATATGAGTGGGGGCCTGGTGGAGGGTACCCCTGACTGCTGGGGGGTGGGGTGATGGGAGACATGTGTGGGGGCCTGGTGGAGGGTGCCCTGCACTGCTGGGGGTGGGTGTGCTGGGAGACATGAGTTGGACATGAGTGGGGGCCTGGTGGAGGGTGCTCATGACTGCTGGGGGGTGGGGGTGGTAGGAGACATGTGTGGGGGCCTGGTGGAGGGTGCCCCTGGATGCTGGTGGGTGGGGCGCAGGGGGACATGAGTTGGACATGAGTGGGGGCCTGGTGGAGGGTGCCCTGCACTGCTGGGGGGTGGGGGTGCTGGGAGACATGAGTTGGACATGAGTGGCGGCCTGGTGGAGTGTGCCCTGCACTGCTGGGGGGTGGGGGTGATGGGAGACATGTGTGGGGGTCTGGGGGAGGGTGCCCCTGGATGCTGGGGGGTGGGGGTGCAGGGGGACATGAGTGGGGGCCTGGTGGAGGGTGCACTGCTGGGGGGTGGGGGTGCTGGGAGACATCAGTTGGACATGAGTGGGGGCCTGGTGGAGGGTGCCCTGCACTGCTGGGGGGGGGGGTGATGGGAGACATGTGTGGGGGCCTGGTGGAGGGTGCCCCTGGATGCTGGTGGGTGGGGGTGCAGAGGGATATGAGTGGGGGCCTGGTGGAGGGTACCCCTGACTGCTGGGGGGTGGGGTGATGGGAGACATGTGTGGGGGCCTGGTGGAGGGTGCCCTGCACTGCTGGGGGGTGGGGGTGATGGGAGACATGAGTGGGGGCCTGGTGGAGGGTGCCCCTGGATGCTGGTGGGTGGGGGTGCAGGGGGACATGAGTTGGACATGAGTGGGGGCCTGGTGGAGGGTGCCCATGACTGCTGGGGGTGGGGGTGGTGGGAGACATGTGTGGGGGCCTGGTGGAGGGTGCCCCTGGATGCTGGTGGGTGGGGGTGCAGGGGGACATGAGTTGGACATGAGTGGGGGCCTGGTGGAGGGTGCCCTGCAGTGCTGGGGGGTGGGGGTGCTGGGAGACATGAGTTGGAAATGAGTGGGTGCCTGCTGGAGGGTGCCCCTGGATGCTGGTGGGTGGGGGTGCAGGGGGACATGAGTTGGACATGAGTGGGGGCCTGGTGGAGGGTGCCCTGCACTGCTGGGGGGTGGGGGTGATGGGAGACATGTGTGGGGGCCTGGTGGAGGGTGCCCCTGGATGCTGGTGGGTGGGGGTGCAGGGGGACATGAGTGGGGGCCTGGTGGAAGATGCCCTGCACTGCTGGGGGGTGGGGGCGATGGGAGACATGAGTGGGGGCCTGGTGGAGGGTGCCCTGCACTGCTGGGGGGTGGGGGTGATGGGAGACATGAGTGGGAGCCTGGTGGAGGGTGCCCCTGGATGCTGGTGGGTGGGGGTGATGGGAGTCATGAGTTGGACATGAGTGGGGGCCTGGTGGAGGGTGCCCTGCACTGCTGGGGGGTGGGGGTGCAGGGGGACATGAGTGGGGGCCTGGTGGAGGGTGCCCTGCACTGCTGGGGGTGGGGGTGCTGGGAGACATGAGTTGGACATGAGTGGGGGCCTGGTGGAGGGTGCCCATGACTGCTGGGGTGTGGGGGTGGTAGGAGACATGTGTGGGGGCCTGGTGGAGGGTGCCCCTGGATGCTGGTGGGTGGGGGTGCAGGGGGACATGAGTTGGACATGAGTGGGGGCCTGGTGGAGGGTGCCCTGCACTGCTGGGGGGTCGGGGTGCTGGGAGACATGTGTGGGGGCCTGGTGGAGGGTGCCCCTGGATGCGGGCGGGTGGAGGTGCAGGGGGACATGAGTGGGGGCCTGGTGGAGGGTGCCCTGCACTGCTGGGGGGTGGGGCTGCTGGGAGACATGAGATGGACATGAGTGGGGGCCTTGTGGAGGGTGCCCTGCACTGCTGGGGGATGGGGGTAATGGGAGACATGTGTGGGGGCCTGGTGGAGGGTGCCCCTGGATGCTGGTGGGTGGGGGTGCAGGGGACATGAGTGGGGGCCTGGTGGAGGGTGCCCCCTGACTGCTGGGGGTTGGGGTGATGGGAGTCATGTGTGGGGGCCTGGTGGAGGGTGCCCTGCACTGCTGGGGGGTGGGGGTGATGGGAGGCATGAGTGGGAGCCTGGTGGAAGGTGCCCTGCACTGCTGGGGGGTGGGGGTGATGGGAGACATGTGTGGGGGCCTGGTGGAGGGTGCCCCTGGATGCTGGTGGGTGGGGGTGATGGGAGACATGAGTTGGACATGAGTGGGAGCCTGGTGGAGGGTGCCCTGCACTGCTGGGGAGTGGGGGTGCAGGCGGACATGAGTGGGGGCCTGGTGGAGGGTGCCCTGCACTGCTGGGGGGTGGGGGTGCTGGGAGAAATGAGTTGGACATGAGTGGGGGCCTGGTGGAGGGTGTCCCTGACTGCTGGGGGGTGGGGGTGGTGGGAGACATGTGTGGGGGCCTGGTGGAGGGTGCCCCTGGATGCTGGTGGGTGGGGGTGCAGGGCGACATGAGTTGGACATGAGTGGGGGCCTGGTGGCGGGTGCCCTGCACTGCTGGGGGTGCTGGGAGACATGAGTTGGACATGAGTGGGCGCCTGGTGGATGGTGCCCCTGGATGCTGGTGGGTGGGGGTGCAGGGGGACATGTGTTGGACATGAGTGGGGGCCTGGTGGAGGGTGCCCTTCACTGCTGGGGGGTGGGGGTGCAGGGGGACATGAGTGGGGGCCTGGTGGAGGGTGCCATGCACTGCTGGGGAGTGGGGGTGCTGGGAGACATGAGTTGGACATGAGTGGGGGCCTGGTGGAGGGTACCCCTAGATGCTGGTGGGTGGGGGTGCAGGGGGACATGTGTGGGGGCCTGGTGGAGGGTGCCCCTGACTGCTGGTGGGTGGGGGTGGTGGGAGACGTGTGGGGGCCTGGTGGTGGGTGCCCCTGACGGCTGGGGGGTGAGGGTGATGGGAGACATGTGTGGGGGCCTGGTGGAGGGTGCCCGGCACTGCTGGGGGGTGGGGGTGCTTGGAGACATGAGTTGGACATGAGTGGGGGCCGGGTGGAGGGTGCCCCTGACTGCTGGGGGGTGGGGGTCCAGGGGGACATGAGTGGGGGCCTGGTGGAGGGTGCCATGCACTGCTGGGGGGTGGGGGTGCTGGGAGACATGAGTTGGACATGAGTTGGGGCCTGGTGGAGGGTACCCCTAGATGCTGGTGGGTGGGGGTGCAGGGGGACATGTGTGGGGGCTTGGTGGAGGGTGCCCCTGACTGCTGGTGGGTGGGGGTGGTGGGAGACATGTGTGGGGGCCTGGTGGTGGGTGCCCCTGACGGCTGGGGGGTGGGGGTGATGGGAGACATGTGTGGGGGCCTGGTGGAGGGTGCCCTGCACTGCTGGGGGGTGGGGGTGCTGGGCGACATGAGTTGGACATGAGTGGGGGCCTGGTGGAGGGTGCCCATGACTGCTGGGGGGTGGGGGTGGTGGGAGACATGTGTGGGGGCCTGGTGGAGGGTGCCCTGCACTGCTGGGGGGTGTGGGTGATGGGAGACATGTGTGGGGGCCTGGTGGAGGGTGCCCCTGACTGCTGGTGGGTGGGGGTGCAGGGGGACATGAGTGGGGGCCTGGTGGAGGGTGCCCCTGGCTGCTGGGGGGTGGGGGTGCAGGGGGACATGAGTGGGAGCCTGGTGGAGTGTGCCCTGCACTGCTGGGGGGTGGGGGCGATGGGAGACATGTGTGGGGGCCTGGTGGAGGGTGCCCCTGGATGCTGGTGGGTGGGAGGGCAGGGGGACATGAGTGGAGGCCTGGTGGAGGGTGCCCCTGACTGCTGGGGGGTGGTGGTGGGAGACATGTGTGAGGGACTGGTGGAGGGTGCCCCTGGATGCTGGTGCGTGAGGCTCCTGGGAGACATGAGTTGGACATGAGTGGAGGCCTGGTGGAGGGTGCCCTGCACTGCTGGGGGGTGGGGTGATGGGAGACATGTGTGGGGGCCTGGTGGAGGGTGCCCCTGGATGCTGGTGGGTGGGGGTGCAGGGGGACATGAGTGGCGGCCTGGTGGAGGGTGCCCCTGACTGCTGGGGGGTGGGGGTGATGGGAGACATGTGTGGGGGCCTGGTGGAGGGTGCCCTGCACTGCTGGGGGGTGGGGGTGATGGGAGACATGAGTGGGGTCCTGGTGGAAGGTGCACTGCACTGCTGGGGGTGGGGGTGAAGGGAGACATGTGTGGGGGCCTGGTGGAGGGTGCCCCTGGATGCTGGTGGGTGGGGGTGATGGGAGACATGAGTTGGACATGAGTGGGGGCCTGGTGGAGGGTGCCTTGCACTGCTGGGGGTGGGGGTGCAGGGGGACATGAGTGGGGGCCTGGTGGAGGGTGCCCTGCACTGCTGGGGGTTGGGGTGCTGGGAGACATGAGTTGGACATGTGTGGGGGCCTGGTGGAGGGTGCCCTGACTGCTGGGGGGTGGGGGTGGTGGGAGACATGTGTGGGGGCCTGGTGGAGGGTGCCCCTGGATGCTGGTGGGTGGGTGTGCAGGGGGACATGAGTTGGACATGAGTGGGGGCCTGGTGGAGGGTGCCCTGCACTGCTGGGGGATGGGGGTGCTGGGAGACATGAGTTGGACATGAGTGGGCGCCTGGAGGAGGGTGCCCCTGGATGCTGGTGGGTGGGGGTGCAGGGGGACATGAGTTGGACATGAGTGGGGGCCTGGTGAAGGGTTCCCTGCACTGCTGGGGGGTGGGGGTGCAGGGGGACATGAGTGGGGGCCTGGTGGAGGGTGGAATACACTGCTGGGGGGTGGGGGTGCTGGGAGACATGAGTTGGACATGAGTGGGGGCCTGGTGGAGGGTGCCCCTGGATGCTGGTGGGTGGGGGTGCAGGGGGACATGTGTGGGGGCCTGGTGGAGGGTGCCCCTGGATGCTGGTGGGTGGGGGTGGTGGGAGACATGTGTGGGGGCCTGGTGGAGGGTGCCCCTGACTGCTGGGGGGTGGGGGTGATGGGAGACATGTGTGGGGGCCTGGTGGAGGGTGCCCTGCACTGCTGGGGGGTGTGGGTGATGGGAGACATGTGTGGGGGCCTGGTGGAGGGTGCCCCTGACTGCTGGTGGGTGGGGGTGCAGGGGGACATGAGTGGGGGCCTGGTGGAGGGTGCCCCTGGCTGCTGGGGGGTGGGGGTGCAGGGGGACATGAGTGGGAGCCTGGTGGAGGGTGCCCTGCACTGCTGGGGGGTGGGGGCGATGGGAGACATGTGTGGGGGCCTGGTGGAGGGTGCCCCTGGATGCTGGTGGGTGGGAGGGCAGGGGGACATGAGTGGAGGCCTGGTGGAGGGTGCCCCTGACTGCTGGGGGGTGGTGGTGGTGGGAGACATGTGTGAGGGACTGGTGGAGGGTGCCCCTGGATGCTGGTGGGTGAGGCTCCTGGGAGACATGAGTTGGACATGAGTGGGGGCCTGGTGGAGGGTGCCCTACACTGCTGGGGGGTGGGGTGATGGGAGACATGTGTGGGGGCCTGGTGGAGGGTGCCCCTGGATGCTGGTGGGTGGGGGTGCAGGGGGACATGAGTGGCGGCCTGGTGGAGGGTGCCCCTGACTGCTGGGGGGTGGGGGTGATGGGAGAAATGTGTGGGGGGCCTGGTGGAGGGTGCCCTGCACTGCTGGGGGGTGGGGGTGATGGGAGACATGAGTGGGGGCCTGGTGGAAGGTGCCCTGCACTGCTGGGGGGTGGGGGTGAAGGGAGACATGTGTGGGGGCCTGGTGGAGGGTGCCCCTGGATGCTGGTGGGTGGGGGTGATGGGAGACATGAGTTGGACATGAGTGGGGGCCTGGTGGAGGGTGCCTTGCACTGCTGGGGGTGGGGGTGCAGGGGGACATGAGTGGGGGCCTGGTGGAGGGTGCCGTGCACTGCTGGGGGTGGGGGTGCTGGGAGACATGAGTTGGACATGAGTGGGGGCCTGGTGGAGGGTGCCCCTGACTGCTGGGGGGTGGGGGTGGTGGGAGACATGTGTGGGGGCCTGGTGGAGGGTGCCCCTGGATGCTGGTGGGTGGGTGTGCAGGGGGACATGAGTTGGACATGAGTTGGGGCCTGGTGGAGGGTGCCCTGCACTGCTGGGGGGTGGGGGTGCAGGGGGACATGAGTTAGACATGAGTGGGGGCCTGGTGAAGGGTTCCATGCACTGCTGGGGGGTGGGGGTGCAGGGGGACATGAGTGGGGGCTGGGTGGAGGGTGCCATGCACTGCTGGGGGGTGGGGGTGCTGGGAGACATGAGTTGGACATGAGTGGGGGCCTGGTGGAGGGTGCCCCTGGATGCTGGTGGGTGGGGGTGCAGGGGGACATGTGTGGGGGCCTGGTGGAGGGAGCCCCAGATTGCTGGTGGGTGGGGGTGGTGGGAGACATGTGTGGGGGCCTGGTGGTGGGTGCCCCTGACTGCTGGGGGGTGGGGTGACGGGAGACATGTGTGGGGGCCTGGTGGAGGGTGCCCTGCACTGCTGGGGGGTGGGGGTGCTGGGCGACATGCGTTGGACATGAGTGGGGGCCTGGTGGAGGGTGCCCATGACTGCTGGGGGGTGGGGGTGATGGGAGACATGTGTGGGGGCCTGGTGGATGGTGCCCTGCACTGCTGGGGGGTGGGGGTGATGGGAGACATGTGTGGGGGCCTGGTGGAGGGTGCCCTGCACTGCTGGGGGGTGGGGGTGGTGGGAGACATGTGTGGGGGCCTGGTGGAGGGTTCCCCTGACTGCTGGGGGGTGGGGGTGATGGGAGACATGGGTGGGGGCCTGGTGGAGGGTGCCCCTGGATGCTGGTGGGTGGGGGTGCAGGGGGACATGAGTGGGGGTGTGGTGGAGGGTGCCCCTGACTGCTGGGGGGTGGGGTGGTGGGAGACATGTGTGGGGGCCTGGTGGAGGGTGCCCGGCACTGCTGGGGGTGGGGGTGCTGGGAGACATGAGTTGGACATGAGTGGGGGCCTGGTGGAGGGTGCCCCTGACTGCTGGGGGGTGGGGGTGCAGGGGCACATGAGTGGGGGCCTGGTGGAGGGTGCCCTGCACTGCGGGGGGTGGGGGTGATGGGAGACATGTGTGGGGGCCTGGTGGAGGGTGCCCCTGACTGATGGTGGGTGGGGGTGCAGGGGGACATGAGTGGGGGCCTGGTGGAGGGTGCCCTGCACTGCTGGGGGGTGGGGGCGATGGGAGACATGTGTGGGGGCCTGGTGGAGGGTGCCCCTGGATGCTGGTGGTTGGGGGTGCAGGGGGGCATGAGTGGGGGCCTGGTGGAGGGTGCCCCTGACTGCTGGGGGGTGGGGATGGTGGGAAACATGTGTGCGGGCCTGGTGGAGGGTGCCCCTGGATGCTGGTGGGTGGGGTTGATGGGAGACATGAGTTGGACATGTGGGGGCCTGGTGGAGGGTGCCCTGCACTGCTGGGAGGTGGGGGTGCAGGGGGACATGAGTGGGGGCCTGGTGGAGGGTGCCCTGCACTGCTGGGGGTGGGGGTGCTGGGAGACATGAGTTGGACATGCGTCGGGGCCTGGTGGAGGGTGCCCATGACTGCTGGGGGGTGGTAGGAGACATGTGTGGGGGCCTGGTGGAAGGTGCCCCTGACTGCTGGTGGGTGGGGGTGCAGGGGGACATGAGTGGGGGCCTGGTGGAGGGTGCCCTGCACTGCTGGGGGATGGGGGTGATGGGAGACATGTGTGGGGGCCTGGTGGAGGGTGCCCCTGGATGCTGGTGGGTGGGGGTGCAGGGGGGCATGAGTGGGGGCCTGGTGGAGGGTGCCCCTGACTGCTGGGGGGTGGGGATGGTGGGAGACATGTGTGGGGGCCTGGTGGAGGGTGCCCCTGGATGCTGGTGGGTGGGGGTGATGGGAGACATGAGTTGGACATGAGTGGGGGCCTGGTGGAGGGTGCCCTGCACTGCTGGGAGGTGGGGTGCAGGGGGACATGAGTGGGGGCCTGGTGGAGGGTGCCCTGCACTGCTGGGGGTGGGTGTGCTGGGAGACATGAGTTGGACATGAGTGGGGGCCTGGTGGAGGGTGCTCATGACTGCTGGGGGGTGGGGGTGGTCGGAGACATGTGTGGGGGCCTGGTGGAGGGTGCCCCTGGATGCTGGTGGGTGGGGCGCAGGGGGACATGAGTTGGACATGAGTGGGGGCCTGGTGGAGGGTGCCCTGCACTGCTGGGGGGTGGGGGTGCTGGGAGACATGAGTTGGACATGAGTGGCGGCCTGGTGGAGGGTGCCCTGCACTGCTGGGAGGTGGGGGTGATCGGAGACATGTGTGGGGGCCTGGTGGAGGGTGCCCCTGGATGCTGGGGGGTGGGGGTGCAGGGGGACATGAGTGGGGGCCTGGTGGAGGGTGCACTGCTGGGGGGTGGGGGTGCTGGGAGACATCGGTTGGACATGAGTGGGGGCCTGGTGGAGGGTGCCCTGCACTGCTGGGGGGGGGTGATGGGAGACATGTGTGGGGGCCTGGTGGAGGGTGCCCCTGGATGCTGGTGGGTGGGGGTGCAGAGGGATATGAGTGGGGGCCTGGTGGAGGGTACCCCTGACTGCTGGGGGGTGGGGGTGATGGGAGACATGTGTGGGGGCCTGGTGGAGGGTGCCCTGCACTGCTGGGGGGTGGGGGTGATGGGAGATATGAGTGGGGGCCTGGTGGAGGGTGCCCCTGGATGCTGGTGGGTGGGGGTGCAGGGGGACATGAGTTGGACATGAGTGGGGGCCTGGTGGAGGGTGCCCATGACTGCTGGGGGTGGGGTGGTGGGAGACATGTGTGGGGGCCTGGTGGAGGGTGCCCCTGGATGCTGGTGGGTGGGGGTGCAGGGGGACATGAGTTGGACATGAGTGGGGGCCTGGTGGAGGGTACCCTGCACTGCTGGGGGGTGGGGGTGCTGGGAGACATGAGTTGGAAATGAGTGGGTGCCTGCTGGAGGGTGCCCCTGGATGCTGGTGGGTGGGGGTGCAGGGGGACATGAGTTGGACATGAGTGGGGGCCTGGTGGAGGGTGCCCTGCACTGCTGGGGGGTGGGGGTGATGGGAGACATGTGTGGGGGCCTGGTGGAGGGTGCCCCTGGATGCTGGTGGGTGGGGGTGCAGGGGGACATGAGTGGGGGCCTGGTGGAAGATGCCCTGCACTGCTGGGGGGTGGGGGTGGGGGTGATGGGAGACATGAGTGGGGGCCTGGTGGAGGGTGCCCTGCACTGCTGGGGGGTGGGGGTGATGGGAGACATGAGTGGGAGCCTGGTGGAGGGTGCCCCTGGATGCTGGTGGGTGGGGGTGCAGGGGGACATGAGTGGGGGCCTGGTGAAGGGTGCCCCTGGATGCTGGTGGGTGGGGGTGATGGGAGTCATGAGTTGGACATGAGTGGGGGCCTGGTGGAGGGTGCCCTGCACTGCTGGGGGGTGGAGGTGCAGGGGGACATGAGTGGGGGCCTGGTGGAGGGTGCCCTGCACTGCTGGGGGTGGGGGTGCTGGGAGACATGAGTTGGACATGAGTGGGGGCCTGGTGAAGGGTGCCCATGACTGCTGGGGTGTGGGGGTGGTAGGAGACATGTGTGGGGGCCTGGTGGAGGGTGCCCCTGGATGCTGGTGGGTGGGGGTGCAGGGGGACATGAGTTGGACATGAGTGGGGGCCTGGTGGAGGGTGCCCTGCACTGCTGGGGGGTCGGGGTGCTGGGAGACATGTGTGGGGGCCTGGTGGAGGGTGCCCCTGGATGCGGGCGGGTGGGGGTGCAGGGGGACATGAGTGGGGGCCTGGTGGAGGGTGCCCTGCACTGCTGGGGGGTGGGGCTGCTGGGAGACATGAGATGGACATGAGTGGGGGCCTTGTGGAGGGTGCCCTGCACTGCTGGGGGATGGGGGTAATGGGAGACATGTGTGGGGGCCTGGTGGAGGGTGCCCCTGGATGCTGGTGGGTGGGGGTGCAGGGGACATGAGTGGGGGCCTGGTGGAGGGTGCCCCCTGACTGCTGGGGGGTGGGGGTGATGGGAGACATGTGTGGGGGCCTTGTGGAGGGTGCCCTGCACTGCTGGGGGGTGGGGGTGATGGGAGGCATGAGTGGGAGCCTGGTGGAAGGTGCCCTGCACTGCTGGGGGGTGGGGGTGATGGGAGACATGAGTTGGACATGAGTGGGAGCCTGGTGGAGGGTGCCCTGCACTGCTGGGGGGTGGGGGTGCAGGCGGACATGAGTGGGGGCCTGGTGGAGGGTGCCCTGCACTGCTGGGGGGTGGAGGTGCAGGGGGACATGAGTGGGGGCCTGGTGGAGGGTGCCCTGCACTGCTGGGGGTGGGGGTGCTGGGAGACATGAGTTGGACATGAGTGGGGGCCTGGTGGAGGGTGCCCATGACTGCTGGGGTGTGGGGGTGGTAGGAGACATGTGTGGGGGCCTGGTGGAGGGTGCCCCTGGATGCTGGTGGGTGGGGGTGCAGGGGGACATGAGTTGGACATGAGTGGGGGCCTGGTGGAGGGTGCCCTGCACTGCTGGGGGGTCGGGGTGCTGGGAGACATGTGTGGGGGCCTGGTGGAGGGTGCCCCTGGATGCGGGCGGGTGGGGGTGCAGGGGGACATGAGTGGGGGCCTGGTGGAGGGTGCCCTGCACTGCTGGGGGGTGGGGCTGCTGGGAGACATGAGATGGACATGAGTGGGGGCCTTGTGGAGGGTGCCCTGCACTGCTGGGGGATGGGGGTAATGGGAGACATGTGTGGGGGCCTGGTGGAGGGTGCCCCTGGATGCTGGTGGGTGGGGGTGCAGGGGACATGAGTGGGGGCCTGGTGGAGGGTGCCCCCTGACTGCTGGGGGGTGGGGGTGATGGGAGACATGTGTGGGGGCCTTGTGGAGGGTGCCCTGCACTGCTGGGGGGTGGGGGTGATGGGAGGCATGAGTGGGAGCCTGGTGGAAGGTGCCCTGCACTGCTGGGGGGTGGGGGTGATGGGAGACATGAGTTGGACATGAGTGGGAGCCTGGTGGAGGGTGCCCTGCACTGCTGGGGGGTGGGGGTGCAGGCGGACATGAGTGGGGGCCTGGTGGAGGGTGCCCTGCACTGCTGGGGGGTGGGGGTGCTGGGAGAAATGAGTTGGACATGAGTGGGGGCCTGGTGGAGGGTGCCCCTGACTGCTGGGGGGTGGGGGTGGTGGGAGACATGTGTGGGGGCCTGGTGGAGGGTGCCCCTGGATGCTGGTGGGTGGGGGTGCAGGGCGACATGAGTTGGAACTGAGTGGGGGCCTGGTGGCGGGTGCCCTGCACTGCTGGGGGTGCTGGGAGACATGAGTTGGACATGAGTGGGCGCCTGGTGGATGGTGCCCCTGGATGCTGGTGGGTGGGGGTGCAGGGGGACATGTGTTGGACATGAGTGGGGGCCTGGTGGAGGGTGCCCTTCACTGCTGGGGGGTGGGGGTGCAGGGGGACATGAGTGGGGGCCTGGTGGAGGGTGCCATGCACTGCTGGGGGGTGGGGGTGCTGGGAGACATGAGTTGGACATGAGTGGGGGCCTGGTGGAGGGTACCCCTAGATGCTGGTGGGTGGGGGTGCAGGGGGACATGTGTGGGGGCCTGGTGGAGGGTGCCCCTGACTGCTGGTGGGTGGGGGTGGTGGGAGACGTGTGGGGGCCTGGTGGTGGGTGCCCCTGACGGCTGGGGGGTGGGGGTGATGGGAGACATGTGTGGGGGCCTGGTGGAGGGTGCCCGGCACTGCTGGGGTGTGGGGGTGCTGGGAGACATGAGTTGGACATGAGTGGGGGCCGGGTGGAGGGTGCCCCTGACTGCTGGGGGGTGGGGGTGCAGGGGGACATGAGTGGGGGCCTGGTGGAGGGTGCCATGCACTGCTGGGGGGTGGGGGTGCTGGGAGACATGAGTTGGACATGAGTGGGGGCCTGGTGGAGGGTACCCCTAGATGCTGGTGGGTGGGGGTGCAGGGGGACATGTGTGGGGGCCTGGTGGAGGGTGCCCCTGACTGCTGGTGGGTGGGGGTGGTGGGAGACATGTGTGGGGGCCTGGTGGTGGGTGCCCCTGACGGCTGGGGGGTGGGGGTGATGAGAGACATGTGTGGGGGCCTGGTGGAGGGTGCCCTGCACTGCTGGGGGGTGGGGGTGCTGGGCGACATGAGTTGGACATGAGTGGGGGCCTGGTGGAGGGTGCCCATGACTGCTGGGGGGTGGGGGTGGTGGGAGACATGTGTGGGGGCCTGGTGGAGGGTTCCCCTGACTGCTGGGGGGTGGGGGTGATGGGAGACATGTGTGGGGGCCTGGTGGAGGGTGCCCCTGGATGCTGGCGGACATGAGTGGGGGCGTGGTGGAGGGTGCCCCTGACTGCTGGGGGGTGGGGGTGCTGGGAGACATGAGTTGGACATGAGTGGGGGCCTGGTGGAGGGTGCCGCTGACTGCTGGGGGTGGGGGTGATGGGAGACATGTGTGGGGGCCTGGTGAAGGGTGCCCCTGGATGCTGATGGGTGGGGGTGCAGGGGGACATGAGTTGGACATGAGTGGGGGCCTGGTGGAGGGTGCCCCTGGATGCTGGTGGGTGGGGGTGGTGGGAGACATGTGTGGGGGCCTGGTGGAGGGTGCCCCTGACTGCTGGGGGGTGGGGGTGATGGGAGACATGTGTGGGGGCCTGGTGGAGGGTGCCCTGCACTGCTGGGAGGTGTGGGTGATGGGAGACATGTGTGGGGGCCTGGTGGAGGGTGCCCCTGACTGCTGGTGGGTGGGGGTGCAGGGGGACATGAGTGGGGGCCTGTTGGAGGGTGCCCCTGGCTGCTGGGGGGTGGGGGTGCAGGAGGACATGAGTGGGAGCCTGGTGGAGGGTGCCCTGCACTGCTGGGGGGTGGGGGCGATGGGAGACATGTGTTGGGGCCTGGTGGAGGGTGCCCCTGGATGCTGGTGGGTGGGAGGGCAGGGGGACATGAGTGGAGGCCTGGTGGAGGGTGCCCCTGACTGCTGATGGGTGGTGGTGGTGGGAGACATGTGTGAGGGACTGGTGGAGGGTGCCCCTGGATGCTGGTGGGTGAGGCTCCTGGGGGACATGAGTTGGACATGAGTGGGGGCCTGGTGGAGGGTGCCCTGCACTGCTGGGGGGTGGGGTGATGGGAGACATGTGTGGGGGCCTGGTGGAGGGTGCCCCTGGATGCTGGTGGGTGGGGGTGCAGGGGGACATGAGTGGCGGCCTGGTAGAGGGTGCCCCTGACTGCTGGGGGGTGGGGGTGATGGGAGACATGTGTGGGGGCCTGGTGGAGGGTGCCCTGCACTGCTGGGGGGTGGGGGTGATGGGAGACATGAGTGGGGGCCTGGTGGAAGGTGCACTGCACTGCTGGGGGTGGGGGTGAAGGGAGACATGTGTGGGGGCCTGGTGGAGTGTGCCCCTGGATGCTGGTGGGTGGGGGTGATGGGAGACATGAGTTGGACATGAGTGGGGGCCTGGTGGAGGGTGCCTTGCACTGCTGGGGGTGGGGGTGCAGGGGGACATGAGTGGGGGCCTGGTGGAGGGTGCCCTGCACTGCTGGGGGTGGGGGTGCTGGGAGACATGAGTTGGACATGTGTGGGGGCCTGGTGGAGGGTGCCCCTGACTGCTGGGGGGTGGGGGTGGTGGGAGACATGTGTGGGGGCCTGGTGGAGGGTGCCCTGCACTGCTGGGGGGTGGGGGTGCAGGGGGACATGAGTTGGACATGAGTGGGGGCCTGGTGGAGGGTGCCCTGCACTGCTGGGGGGTGGGGGTGCTGGGAGACATGAGTTGGACATGAGTGGGCGCCTGGAGGAGGGTGCCCCTGGATGCTGGTGGGTGGGGGTGCAGGGGGACATGAGTTGGACATGAGTGGGGGCCTGGTGAAGGGTTCCCTGCACTGCTGGGGGGTGGGGGTGCAGGGGGACATGAGTGGGGGCCTGGTGGAGGGTGCCATACACTGCTGGGGGGTGGGGGTGCTGGGAGACATGAGTTGGACATGAGTGGGGGCCTGGTGGAGGGTGCCCCTGGATGCTGGTGTGTGGGGGTGCAGGGGGACATGTGTGGGGGCCTGGTGGAGGGTGCCCCTGGATGCTGGTGGGTGGGGGTGGTGGGAGACATGTGTGGGGGCCTGGTGGAGGGTGCCCCTGACTGCTGGGGGGTGGGGGTGATGGGAGACATGTGTGGGGGCCTGGTGGAGGGTGCCCTGCACTGCTGGGGGGTGTGGGTGATGGGAGACATGTGTGGGGGCCTGGTGGAGGGTGCCCCTGACTGCTGGTGGGTGGGGGTGCAGGGGGACATGAGTGGGGGCCTGGTGGAGGGTGCCCCTGGCTGCTGGGGGGTGGGGCTGCAGGGGGACATGAGTGGGAGCCTGGTGGAGGGTGCCCTGCACTGCTGGGGGGTGGGGGCGATGGGAGACATGTGTGGGGGCCTGGTGGAGGGTGCCCCTGGATGCTGGTGGGTGGGAGGGCAGGGGGACATGAGTGGAGGCCTGGTGGAGGGTGCCCCTGACTGCTGGGGGGTGGTGGTGGTGGGAGACATGTGTGAGGGACTGGTGGAGGGTGCCCCTGGATGCTGGTGGGTGAGGCTCCTGGGAGACATGAGTTGGACATGAGTGGGGGCCTGGTGGAGGGTGCCCTGCACTGCTGGGGGGTGGGGTGATGGGAGACATGTGTGGGGGCCTGGTGGAGGGTGCCCCTGGATGCTGGTGGGTGGGGGTGCAGGGGGACATGAGTGGCGGCCTGGTGGAGGGTGCCCCTGACTGCTGGGGGGTGGGGGTGATGGGAGACATGTGTGGGGGCCTGGTGGAGGGTGCCCTGCACTGCTGGGGGGTGGGGGTGATGGGAGACATGAGTGGGGGCCTGGTGGAAGGTGCCCTGCACTGCTGGGGGGTGGGGGTGAAGGGAGACATGTGTGGGGGCCTGGTGGAGGGTGCCCCTGGATGCTGGTGGGTGGGGGTGATGGGAGACATGAGTTGGACATGAGTGGGGGCCTGGTGGAGGGTGCCTTGCACTGCTGGGGGTGGGGGTGCAGGGGGACGTGAGTGGGGGCCTGGTGGAGGGTGCCCTGCACTGCTGGGGGTGGGGGTTCTGGGAGACATGAGTTGGACATGAGTGGGGGCCTGGTGGAGGGTGCCCCTGACTGCTGGGGGGTGGGGGTGGTGGGAGACATGTGTGGGGGCCTGGTGGAGGGTGCCCCTGGATGCTGGTGGGTGGGTGTGCAGGGGGACATGAGTTGGACATGAGTGGGGGCCTGGTGGAGGGTGCCCTGCACTGCTGGGGGGTGGGGGTGCTGGGAGACATGAGTTGGACATGAGTGGGCGCCTGGAGGAGGGTGCCCCTGGATGCTGGTGGGTGGGGGTGCAGGGGGACATGAGTTGGACATGAGTGGGGGCCTGGTGGAGGGTGCCCTGCACTGCTGGGGGGTGGGGGTGCTGGGAGACATGAGTTGGACATGAGTGGGCGCCTGGAGGAGGGTGCCCCTGGATGCTGGTGGGTGGGGGTGCAGGGGGACATGAGTTGGACATGTGTGGGGGCCTGGTGGAGGGTGCCCCTGGATGCTGGCGGACATGAGTGGGGGCGTGGTGGAGGGTGCCCCTGACTGCTGGGGGGTGGGGGTGCTGGGAGACATGAGTTGGACATGAGTGGGGGCCTGGTGGAGGGTGCCGCTGACTGCTGGGGGTGGGGGTGATGGGAGACATGTGTGGGGGCCTGGTGAAGGGTGCCCCTGGATGCTGGTGGGTGGGGGTGCAGGGGGACATGAGTTGGACATGAGTGGGGGCCTGGTGGAGGGTGCCCCTGGATGCTGGTGGGTGGGGGTGGTGGGAGACATGTGTGGGGGCCTGGTGGAGGGTGCCCCTGACTGCTGGGGGGTGGGGGTGATGGGAGACATGTGTGGGGGCCTGGTGGAGGGTGCCCTGCACTGCTGGGGGGTGTGGGTGATGGGAGACATGTGTGGGGGCCTGGTGGAGGGTGCCCCTGACTGCTGGTGGGTGGGGGTGCAGGGGGACATGAGTGGGGGCCTGGTGGAGGGTGCCCCTGGCTGCTGGGGGGTGGGGGTGCAGGGGGACATGAGTGGGAGCCTGGTGGAGGGTGCCCTGCACTGCTGGGGGGTGGGGGCGATGGGAGACATGTGTTGGGGCCTGGTGGAGGGTGCCCCTGGATGCTGGTGGGTGGGAGGGCAGGGGGACATGAGTGGAGGCCTGGTGGAGGGTGCCCCTGACTGCTGATGGGTGGTGGTGGTGGGAGACATGTGTGAGGGACTGGTGGAGGGTGCCCCTGGATGCTGGTGGGTGAGGCTCCTGGGAGACATGAGTTGGACATGAGTGGGGGCCTGGTGGAGGGTGCCCTGCACTGCTGGGGGGTGGGGTGATGGGAGACATGTGTGGGGGCCTGGTGGAGGGTGCCCCTGGATGCTGGTGGGTGGGGGTGCAGGGGGACATGAGTGGCGGCCTGGTAGAGGGTGCCCCTGACTGCTGGGGGGTGGGGGTGATGGGAGACATGTGTGGGGGCCTGGTGGAGGGTGCCCTGCACTGCTGGGGGGTGGGGGTGATGGGAGACATGAGTGGGGGCCTGGTGGAAGGTGCACTGCACTGCTGGGGGTGGGGGTGAAGGGAGACATGTGTGGGGGCCTGGTGGAGTGTGCCCCTGGATGCTGGTGGGTGGGGGTGATGGGAGACATGAGTTGGACATGAGTGGGGGCCTGGTGGAGGGTGCCTTGCACTGCTGGGGGTGGGGGTGCAGGGGGACATGAGTGGGGGCCTGGTGGAGGGTGCCCTGCACTGCTGGGGGTGGGGGTGCTGGGAGACATGAGTTGGACATGTGTGGGGGCCTGGTGGAGGGTGCCCCTGACTGCTGGGGGGTGGGGGTGGTGGGAGACATGTGTGGGGGCCTGGTGGAGGGTGCCCTGCACTGCTGGGGGGTGGGGGTGCAGGGGGACATGAGTTGGACATGAGTGGGGGCCTGGTGGAGGGTGCCCTGCACTGCTGGGGGGTGGGGGTGCTGGGAGACATGAGTTGGACATGAGTGGGCGCCTGGAGGAGGGTGCCCCTGGATGCTGGTGGGTGGGGGTGCAGGGGGACATGAGTTGGACATGAGTGGGGGCCTGGTGAAGGGTTCCCTGCACTGCTGGGGGGTGGGGGTGCAGGGGGACATGAGTGGGGGCCTGGTGGAGGGTGCCATACACTGCTGGGGGGTGGGGGTGCTGGGAGACATGAGTTGGACATGAGTGGGGGCCTGGTGGAGGGTGCCCCTGGATGCTGGTGTGTGGGGGTGCAGGGGGACATGTGTGGGGGCCTGGTGGAGGGTGCCCCTGGATGCTGGTGGGTGGGGGTGGTGGGAGACATGTGTGGGGGCCTGGTGGAGGGTGCCCCTGACTGCTGGGGGGTGGGGGTGATGGGAGACATGTGTGGGGGCCTGGTGGAGTGTGCCCTGCACTGCTGGGGGGTGTGGGTGATGGGAGACATGTGTGGGGGCCTGGTGGAGGGTGCCCCTGACTGCTGGTGGGTGGGGGTGCAGGGGGACATGAGTGGGGGCCTGGTGGAGGGTGCCCCTGGCTGCTGGGGGGTGGGGCTGCAGGGGGACATGAGTGGGAGCCTGGTGGAGGGTGCCCTGCACTGCTGGGGGGTGGGGGCGATGGGAGACATGTGTGGGGGCCTGGTGGAGGGTGCCCCTGGATGCTGGTGGGTGGGAGGGCAGGGGGACATGAGTGGAGGCCTGGTGGAGGGTGCCCCTGACTGCTGGGGGGTGGTGGTGGTGGGAGACATGTGTGAGGGACTGGTGGAGGGTGCCCCTGGATGCTGGTGGGTGAGGCTCCTGGGAGACATGAGTTGGACATGAGTGGGGGCCTGGTGGAGGGTGCCCTGCACTGCTGGGGGGTGGGGGTGATGGGAGACATGAGTGGGGGCCTGGTGGAAGGTGCCCTGCACTGCTGGGGGGTGGGGGTGAAGGGAGACATGTGTGGGGGCCTGGTGGAGGGTGCCCCTGGATGCGGGCGGGTGGAGGTGCAGGGGGACATGAGTGGGGGCCTGGTGGAGGGTGCCCTGCACTGCTGGGGGTGGGGGTGCTGGGAGACATGAGTTGGACATGTGTGGGGGCCTGGTGGAGGGTGCCCCTGACTGCTGGGGGGTGGGGGTGGTGGGAGACATGTGTGGGGGCCTGGTGGAGGGTGCCCCTGGATGCTGGTGGGTGGGTGTGCAGGGGGACATGAGTTGGACATGAGTGGGGGTCTGGTGGAGGGTGCCCTGCACTGCTGGGGGGTGGGGGTGCTGGGAGACATGAGTTGGACATGAGTGGGCGCCTGGAGGAGGGTGCCCCTGGATGCTGGTGGGTGGGGGTGCAGGGGGACATGATTTGGACATGAGTGGGGGCCTGGTGAAGGGTTCCCTGCACTGCTGGGGGGTGGGGGTGCAGGGGGACATGAGTGGGGGCCTGGTGGAGGGTGCCATACACTGCTGGGGGGTGGGGGTGCTGGGAGACATGAGTTGGACATGAGTGGGGGCCTGCTGGAGGGTGCCCCTGGATGCTGGTGTGTGGGGGTGCAGGGGGACATGTGTGGGGGCCTGGTGGAGGGTGCCCCTGGATGCTGGTGGGTGGGGGTGGTGGGAGACATGTGTGGGGGCCTGGTGGAGGGTGCCCCTGACTGCTGGGGGGTGGGGGTGATGGGAGACATGTGTGGGGGCCTGGTGGAGGGTGCCCTGCACTGCTGGGGGGTGTGGGTGATGGGAGACATGTGTGGGGGCCTGGTGGAGGGTGCCCCTGACTGCTGGTGGGTGGGGGTGCAGGGGGACATGAGTGGGGGCCTGGTGGAGGGTGCCCCTGGCTGCTGGGGGGTGGGGCTGCAGGGGGACATGAGTGGGAGCCTGGTGGAGGGTGCCCTGCGCTGCTGGGGGGTGGGGGCGATGGGAGACATGTGTGGGGGCCTGGTGGAGGGTGCCCCTGGATGCTGGTGGGTGGGAGGGCAGGGGGACATGAGTGGAGGCCTGGTGGAGGGTGCCCCTGACTGCTGGGGGGTGGTGGTGGTGGGAGACATGTGTGAGGGACTGGTGGAGGGTGCCCCTGGATGCTGGTGGGTGAGGCTCCTGGGAGACATGAGTTGGACATGAGTGGGGGCCTGGTGGAGGGTGCCCTGCACTGCTGGGGGGTGGGGGTGATGGGAGACATGAGTGGGGGCCTGGTGGAAGGTGCCCTGCACTGCTGGGGGGTGGGGGTGAAGGGAGACATGTGTGGGGGCCTGGTGGAGGGTGCCCCTGGATGCTGGTGGGTGGGGGTGATGGGAGACATGAGTTGGACATGAGTGGGGGCCTGGTGGAGGGTGCCTTGCACTGCTGGGGGTGGGGGTGCAGGGGGACATGAGTGGGGGCCTGGTGGAGGGTGCCCTGCACTGCTGGGGGTGGGGGTGCTGGGAGACATGAGTTGGACATGAGTGGGGGCCTGGTGGAGGGTGCCCCTGACTGCTGGGGGGTGGGGGTGGTGGGAGACATGTGTGGGGGCCTGGTGGAGGGTGCCCCTGGATGCTGGTGGGTGGGTGTGCAGGGGGACATGAGTTGGACATGAGTGGGGGCCTGGTGGAGGGTGCCCTGCACTGCTGGGGGGTGGGGGTGCTGGGAGACATGAGTTGGACATGAGTGGGCGCCTGGAGGAGGGTGCCCCTGGATGCTGGTGGGTGGGGGTGCAGGGGGACATGAGTTGGACATGAGTGGGGGCCTGGTGAAGGGTTCCCTGCACTGCTGGGGGGTGGGGGTGCAGGGGGACATGAGTGGGGGCCTGGTGGAGGGTGCCATGCACTGCTGGGGGGTGGGGGTGCTGGGAGACATGAGTTGGACATGAGTGGGTGCCTGGTGGAGGGTGCCCCTGGATGCTGGTGGGTGGGGGTGCAGGGGGACATGTGTGGGGGCCTGGTGGAGGGTGCCCCTGATTGCTGGTGGGTGGGGGTGGTGGGAGACATGTGTGGGGGCCTGGTGGTGGGTGCCCCTGACTGCTGGGGGGTGGGGTGACGGGAGACATGTGTGGGGGCCTGGTGGAGGGTGCCCGGCACTGCTGGGGGGTGGGGATGCTGGGAGACATGAGTTGGACATGAGTGGGGGCCTGGTGGAGGGTGCCCCTGACTGCTCGGGGGTGGGGATGCAGGGGCACATGAGTGGGGGCCTGGTGGAGGGTGCCCTGCACTGCTGAGGGGTGGGGGTGATGGGAGACATGTGTGGGGGCCTGGTGGAGGGTGCCCTGCACTGCTGGGGGGTGGGGGTGCTGGGCGACATGAGTTGGACATGAGTGGGGGCCTGGTGGAGGGTGCCCATGACTGCTGGGGGGTGGGGGTGATGGGAGACATGTGTGGGGGCCTGGTGGATGGTGCCCTGCACTGCTGGGGGGTGGGGGTGATGGGAGACATGTGTGGGGGCCTGGTGGAGGGTGCCCTGCACTGCTGGGGGGTGGGGGTGTTAGGCGACAAGAGTTGGACATGAGTGGGGGCCTGGTGGAGGGTGCCCATGACTGCTGGGGGGTGGGGGTGGTGGGAGACATGTGTGGGGGCCTGGTGGAGGGTTCCCCTGACTGCTGGGGGGTGGGGGTGATGGGAGACATGGGTTGGTGCCTGGTGGAGGGTGCCCCTGGATGCTGGTGGGCGGGGGTGCAGGGGGACATGAGTGGGGGTGTGGTGGAGGGTGCCCCTGACTGCTGGGGGGTGGGGGTGCTGGGAGACATGAGTTGGACATGAGTGGGGGCCTGGTGGAGGGTGCCGCTGACTGCAGGGGGTGATGGGAGACATATGTGGGGGCCTGGTGGAGGGTGCCCCTGGAAGCTGGTGGGTGGGGGTGCAGGGGGACATGAGTTGGACATGAGTGGGGGCCTGGTGGAGGATGGCCTGCACTGCTGGGGGTGGGAGTGATGGGAGACATGTGTGGGGGCCTGGTGGAGGGTGCCCCTGGATGCGGGCGGGTGGGGGTGCAGGGGGACATGAGTGGGGGCCTGGTGGAGGGTGCCCTGCACTGCTGGGGGGTGGGGCTGCTGGGAGACATGAGATGGACATGAGTGGGGGCCTTGTGGAGGGTGCCCTGCACTGAAGGGGGATGGAGGTAATGGGAGACATGTGTGGGGGCCTGGTGGAGGGTGCCCCTGGATGCTGGTGGGTGGGGGTGCAGGGGACATGAGTGGGGGCCTGGTGGAGGGTGCCCCTGACTTCTGGGGGGTGGGGGTGATGGGAGACATGTGTGGGGGCCTGGTGGAGGGTGCCCTGCACTGCTGGGGGGTGATGGGAGACATGAGTGGGAGCCTGGTGGAAGGTGCCCTGCACTGCTGGGGGGTGGGGGTGATGGGAGACATGTGTGGGGGCCTGGTGGAGGGTGCCCCTGGATGCTGGTGGGTGGGGGTGATGGGAGACATGAGTTGGACATGAGTGGGAGCCTGGTGGAGGGTGCCCTGCACTGCTGGGGGGTGGGGGTGCAGGCGGACATGAGTGGGGGCCTGGTGGAGGGTGCCCTGCACTGCTTGGGAGTGGGGGTGCTGGGAGAAATGAGTTGGACATGAGTGGGGGCCTGGTGGAGGGTGCCCCTCACTGCTGGGGGGTGGGGGTGGTGGGAGACATGTGTGGGGGCCTGGTGGAGGGTGCCCCTGGATGCTGGTGGGTGGGGGTGCAGGGCGACATGAGTTGGACATGAGTGGGGGCCTGGTGGCGGGTGCCCTGCACTGCTGGGGGTGCTGGGAGACATGAGTTGGACATGAGTGGGCGCCTGGTGGATGGTGCCCCTGGATGCTGGTGGGTGGGGGTGCAGGGGGACATGTGTTGGACATGAGTGGGGGCCTGGTGGAGGGTGCCCTTCACTGCTGGGGGGTGGGGGTGCAGGGGGACATGAGTGGGGGCCTGGTGGAGGGTGCCATGCACTGCTGGGGGGTGGGGGTGCTGGGAGACATGAGTTGGACATGAGTGGGGGCCTGGTGGAGGGTACCCCTAGATGCTGGTGGGTGGGGGTGCAGGGGGACATGTGTGGGGGCCTGGTGGAGGGTGCCCCTGACTGCTGGTGGGTGGGGGTGGTGGGAGACGTGTGGGGGCCTGGTGGTGGGTGCCCCTGACGGCTGGGGGGTGGGGGTGATGGGAGACATGTGTGGGGGCCTGGTGGAGGGTGCCCGGCACTGCTGGGGGGTGGGGGTGCTGGGAGACATGAGTTGGACATGAGTGGGGGCCGGGTGGAGGGTGCCCCTGACTGCTGGGGGGTGGGGGTGCAGGGGGACATGAGTGGGGGCCTGGTGGAGGGTGCCATGCACTGCTGGGGGGTGGGGGTGCTGGGAGACATGAGTTGGACATGAGTGGGGGCCTGGTGGAGGGTACCCCTTCGTGCTGGTGGGTGGGGGTGCAGGGGGACATGTGTGGGGGCCTGGTGGAGGGTGCCCCTGACTGCTGGTGGGTGGGGGTGGTGGGAGACATGTATGGGGGCCTGGTGGTGGGTGCCCCTGATGGCTGGGGGGTGGGGGTGATGGGAGACATGTGTGGGGGCCTGGTGGAGGGTGCCCGGCACTGCTGGGGGGTGGGGGTGCTGGGAGACATGAGTTGGACATGAGTGGGGGCCGGGTGGAGGGTGCCCCTGACTGCTGGGGGGTGGGGGTGCAGGGGGACATGAGTCGGGGCGTGGTGGAGGGTGCCCTGCACTGCTGGGGGGTGGGGGTGATGGGAGACATGTGTGGGGGCCTGGTGGAGGGTGCCCTGCACTGCTGGGGGGTGGGGGTGCTGGGCGACATGAGTTGGACATGAGTGGGGGCCTGGTGGAGGGTGCCCATGACTGCTGGGGGGTGGGGGTGGTGGGAGACATGTGTGGGGGCCTGGTGGAGGGTTCCCCTGACTGCTGGGGGGTGGGGGTGATGGGAGACATGAGTGGGGGCCTGGTGGAGGGTGCCCCTGACTGCTGGGGGTGCAGGGGGACATGAGTGGGGACCTAGTGGAGGGCGCCCTGCACTGCTGGGGGGTGGGGGTGATGGGAGACATGTGTGGGGGCCTGGTGGAGGGTGCCCCTGGATGCTGGTGGGTGGGGGTGCAGGGGGACATGAGTGGGGGCGTGGTGGAGGGTGCCCCTGACTGCTGGGGGGTGGGGGTGCTGGGAGACATGAGTTGGACATGAGTGGGGGCCTGGTGGAGGGTGCCGCTGACTGCTGGGGGTGGGGGTGATGGGAGACATGTGTGGGGGCCTGGTGAAGGGTGCCCCTGGATGCTGGTGGGTGGGGGTGCAGGGGGACATGAGTTGGACATGAGTGGGGGCCTGGTGGAGGGTGCCCCTGGATGCTGGTGGGTGGGGGTGGTGGGAGACATGTGTGGGGGCCTGGTGGAGGGTGCCCCTGACTGCTGGGGGGTGGGGGTGATGGGAGACATGTGTGGGGGCCTGGTGGAGGGTGCTCTGCACTGCTGGGGGGTGTGGGTGATGGGAGACATGTGTGGGGGCCTGGTGGAGGGTGCCCCTGACTGCTGGTGGGTGGGGGTGCAGGGGGACATGAGTGGGGGCCTGGTGGAGGGTGCCCCTGGCTGCTGGGGGGTGGGGTGCAGGGGGACATGAGTGGGAGCCTGGTGGAGGGTGCCCTGCACTGCTGGGGGGTGGGGGCGATGGGAGACATGTGTGGGGGCCTGGTGGAGGGTGCCCCTGGATGCTGGTGGGTGGGAGGGCAGGGGGACATGAGTGGAGGCCTGGTGGAGGGTGCCCCTGACTGCTGGGGGGTGGTGGTGGTGGGAGACATGTGTGAGGGACTGGTGGAGGGTGCCCCTGGATGCTGGTGGGTGAGGGTCCTGGGAGACATGAGTTGGACATGAGTGGGGGCCTGGTGGAGGGTGCCCTGCACTGCTGGGGGGTGGGGTGATGGGAGACATGTGTGGGGGCCTGGTGGAGGGTGCCCCTGGATGCTGGTGGGTGGGGGTGCAGGGGGACATGAGTGGCGGCCTGGTGGAGGGTGCCCCTGACTGCTGGGGGGTGGGGGTGATGGGAGACATGTGTGGGGGCCTGGTGGAGGGTGCCCTGCACTGCTGGGGGGTGGGGGTGATGGGAGACATGAGTGGGGGCCTGGTGGAAGGTGCCCTGCACTGCTGGGGGTGGGGGTGAAGGGAGACATGTGTGGGGGCCTGGTGGAGGGTGCCCCTGGATGCTGGTGGGTGGGTGTGATGGGAGACATGAGTTGGACATGAGTGGGGGCCTGGTGGAGGGTGCCTTGCACTGCTGGGGGTGGGGGTGCAGGGGGACATGAGTGGGGGCCTGGTGGAGGGTGCCCTGCACTGCTGGGGGTGGGGGTGCTGGGAGACATGAGTTGGACATGAGTGGGGGCCTGGTGGAGGGTGCCCCTGACTGCTGGGGGGTGGGGGTGGTGGGAGACATGTGTGGGGGCCTGGTGGAGGGTGCCCCTGGATGCTGGTGGGTGGGTGTGCAGGGGGACATGAGTTGGACATGAGTGGGCGCCTGGAGGAGGGTGACCCTGGATGCTGGTGGGTGGGGGTGCAGGGGGACATGATTTGGACATGAGTGGGGGCCTGGTGAAGGGTTCCCTGCACTGCTGGGGGGTGGGGGTGCAGGGGGACATGAGTGGGGGCCTGGTGGAGGGTGCCATGCACTGCTGGGGTGTGGGGGTGCTGGGAGACATGAGTTGGACATGAGTGGGGGCCTGGTGGAGGGTGCCCCTGGATGCTGGTGGGTGGGGGTGCAGGGGGACATGTGTGGGGGCCTGGTGGAGGGTGCCCCTGATTGCTGGTGGGTGGGGGTGGTGGGAGACATGTGTGGGGGCCTGGTGGTGGGTGCCCCTGACTGCTGGGGGGTGGGGTGACGGGAAACATGTGTGGGGGCCTGGTGGAGGGTGCCCGGCACTGCTGGGGGTGGGGATGCTGGGAGACATGAGTTGGACATGAGTGGGGGCCTGGTGGAGGGTGCCCCTGACTGCTGGGGGGTGGGGGTGCAGGGGCACATGAGTGGGGGCCTGGTGGAGGGTGCCCTGCACTGCTGAGGGGTGGGGGTGATGGGAGACATGTGTGGGGGCCTGGTGGAGGGTGCCCTGCACTGCTGGGGGGTGGGGGTGCTGGGCGACATGAGTTGGACATGAGTGGGGGCCTGGTGGAGGGTGCCCATGACTGCTGGTGGGTGGGGGTGATGGGAGACATGTGTGGGGGCCTGGTGGATGGTGCCCTGCACTGCTGGGGGGTGGGGGTGATGGGAGACATGTGTGGGGGCCTGGTGGAGGGTGCCCTGCACTGCTGGGGGGTGGGGGTGTTAGGCGACAAGAGTTGGACATGAGTGGGGGCCTGGTGGAGGGTGCCCATGACTGCTGGGGGGTGGGGGTGATGGGAGACATGTGTGGGGGCCTGGTGGAGGGTTCCCCTGACTGCTGGGGGGTGGGGGTGATGGGAGACATGGGTGGGGGCCTGGTGGAGGGTGCCCCTGGATGCTGGTAGGTGGGGGTGCAAGGGGACATGAGTGGGGGTGTGGTGGAGGGTGCCCCTGACTGCTGGGGGGTGGGGGTGCTGGGAGACATGAGTTGGACATGAGTGGGGGCCTGGTGGAGGGTGCCCCTGGATGCTGGTGGGTGGGGGTGCAGGGAGACATGTGTGGGGGCCTGGTGGAGGGTGCCCCTGACTGCTGGGGGGTGGGGATGATGGGAGACATGTGTGGGGGCTTGGTGGAGGGTGCCCTGCACTGCTGGGGCGTGGAGGTGATGGGAGACATGTGTGGGGGCCTGGTGGAGGGTGCCCCTGACTGCTGGTGGGTGGGGGTGCAGGGGGACATGAGTGGGGGCCTGGTGGAGGGTGCCCCTGGCTGCTGGGGGGTGGGGGTGCAGGGGGACATGAGTGGGAGCCTGGTGGAGGGTGCCCTGCACTGCTGGGGGGTGGGGGTGATGGGAGACATGTGTGGGGGCCTGGTGGAGGGTGCCCCTGGATGCTGGTGGGTGGAGGGGCAGGGGGACATGAGTGGAGGCCTGGTGGAGGGTGCCCCTGACTGCTGGGGGGTGGGGGTGGTGGGAGACATGTGTGGGGGGCTGGTGGAGGGTGCCCCTGGATGCTGGTGGGTGAGGCTGCTGGGAGACATGAGTTGGGCATGAGTGGGGGCGTGGTGGAGGGTGCCCTGCACTGCTGGGGGGTGGGGGTGATGGGAGACATGTGTGGGGGCCTGGTGGAGGGTGCCCCTGGATGCGGGTGGGTGGGGGTGATGGGAGACATGAGTTGGACATGAGTGGGGGCCTGGTGGAGGGTGCCCTGCACTGCTGGGGGTGGGGGTGCAGGGGGACATGAGTGGGGGCCTGGTGGAGGGTGCCCCTGACTGCTGGGGGGGGTGGGGGTGCTGGGAGACATGAGTTGGACATGAGTGGGGGCCTGGTGGAGGGTGCCCCTGACTGCTGGGGGGTGGGGGTGGTGGGAGACATGTGTGGGGGCCTGGTGGAGGGTGCCCCTGGATGCTGGTGGGTGGGGGTGCAGGGTGACATGAGTTGGACATGAGTGGGGGCCTGGTGGCGGGTGCCCTGCACTGCTGGGGGTGCTGGGAGACATGAGTTGGACATGAGTGGGCGCCTGGTGGATGGTGCCCCTGGATGCTGGTGGGTGGGGGTGCAGGGGGACATGTGTTGGACATGAGTGGGGGCCTGGTGGAGGGTGCCCTTCACTGCTGGGGGTTGGGGGTGCAGGGGGACATGAGTGGGGGCCTGGTGGAGGGTGCCATGCACTGCTGGGGGGTGGGGGTGCTGGGAGACATGAGTTGGACATGAGTGGGGGCCTGGTGGAGGGTACCCCTAGATGCTGGTGGGTGGGGGTGCAGGGGGACATGTGTGGGGGCCTGGTGGAGGGTGCCCCTGACTGCTGGTGGGTGGGGGTGGTGGGAGATGTGTGGGGGCCTGGTGGTGGGTGCCCCTGACGGCTGGGGGGTGGTGGTGATGGGAGACATGTGTGGGGGCCTGGTGGAGGGTGCCCGGCACTGCTGGGGGGTGGGGGTGCTGGGAGACATGAGTTGGACATGAGTGGGGGCCGGGTGGAGGGTGCCCCTGACTGCTGGGGGGTGGGGGTGCAGGGGGACATGAGTGGGGGCCTGGTGGAGGGTGCCATGCACTGCTGGGGGGTGGGGGTGCTGGGAGACATGAGTTGGACATGAGTGGGGGCCTGGTGGAGGGTACCCCTAGATGCTGGTGGGTGGGGGTGCAGGGGGACATGTGTGGGGGCATGGTGGAGGGTGCCCCTGACTGCTGGTGGGTGGGGGTGGTGGGAGACATGTGTGGGGGCCTGGTGGTGGGTGCCCCTGACGGCTGGGGGGTGGGGGTGATGGGAGACATGTGTGGGGGCCTGGTGGAGGGTGCCCGGCACTGCTGGGGGGTGGGGGTGCTGGGAGACATGAGTTGGACATGAGTGGGGGCCGGGTGGAGGGTGCCCCTGACTGCTGGGGGGTGGGGCTGCAGGGGGACATGAGTCGGGGCGTGGTGGAGGGTGCCCTGCACTGCTGGGGGGTGGGGGTGATGGGAGACATGTGTGGGGGCCTGGTGGAGGGTGCCCTGCACTGCTGGGGGGTGGGAGTGCTGGGCGACATGAGTTGGACATGAGTGGGGGCCTGGTGGAGGGTGCCCATGACTGCTGGGGGGTGGGGGTGATGGGAGACATGTGTGGGGGCCTGGTGGAGGGTTCCCCTGACTGCTGGGGGGTGGGGTGATGGGAGACATGAGTGGGGGCCTGGTGGAGGGTGCCCCTGACTGCTGGGGGTGCAGGGGGACATGAGTGGGGACCTGGTGGAGGGCGCCCTGCACTGCTGGGGGGTGGGAGTGATGGGAGACATGTGTGGGGGCCTGGTGGAGGGTGCCCCTGGATGCTGGTGGGTGGGGGTGCAGGGGGACATGAGTGGGGGCGTGGTGGAGGGTGCCCCTGACTGCTGGGGGGTGGGGGTGCTGGGAGACATGAGTTGGACATGAGTGGGGGCCTGGTGGAGGGTGCCGCTGACTGCTGGGGGTGGGGGTGATGGGAGACATGTGTGGGGGCCTGGTGAAGGGTGCCCCTGGATGCTGGTGGGTGAGGGTGCAGGGGGACATGAGTTGGACATGAGTGGGGGCCTGGTGGAGGGTGCCCCTGGATGCTGGTGGGTGGGGGTGGTGGGAGACATGTGTGGGGCCCTGGTGGAGGGTGCCCCTGACTGCTGGGGGGTGGGGGTGATGGGAGACATGTGTGGGGGCCTGGTGGAGGGTGCCCTGCACTGCTGGGGGGTGTGGGTGATGGGAGACATTTGTGGGGGCCTGGTGGAGGGTGCCCCTGACTGCTGGTGGGTGGGGGTGCAGAGGGACATGAGTGGGGGCCTGGTGGAGGGTGCCCCTGGCTGCTGGGGGGTGGGGGTGCAGGGGGACATGAGTGGGAGCCTGGTGGAGGGTGCCCTGCACTGCTGGGGGGTGGGGGCGATGGGAGACATGTGTGGGGGCCTGGTGGAGGGTGCCCCTGGATGCTGGTGGGTGGGAGGGCAGGGGGACGTGAGTGGAGGCCTGGTGGAGGGTGCCCCTGACTGCTGGGGGGTGGTGGTGGTGGGAGACATGTGTGAGGGACTGGTGGAGGGTGCCCCTGGATGCTGGTGGGTGAGGCTCCTGGGAGACATGAGTTGGACATGAGTGGGGGCCTGGTGGAGGGTGCCCTGCACTGCTGGGGGGTGGGGTGATGGGAGACATGTGTGGGGGCCTGGTGGAGGGTGCCCCTGGATGCTGGTGGGTGGGGGTGCAGGGGGACATGAGTGGCGGCCTGGTGGAGGGTGCCCCTGACTGCTGGGGGGTGGGGGTGATGGGAGACATGTGTGGGGGCCTGGTGGAGGGTGCCCTGCACTGCTGGGGGGTGGGGGTGATGGGAGACATGAGTGGGGGCCTGGTGGAAGGTGCCCTGCACTGCTGGGGGTGGGGGTGAAGGGAGACATGTGTGGGGGCCTGGTGGAGGGTGCCCCTGGATGCTGGTGGGTGGGTGTGATGGGAGACATGAGTTGGACATGAGTGGGGGCCTGGTGGAGGGTGCCTTGCACTGCTGGGGGTGGGGGGGCAGGGGGACATGAGTGGGGGCCTGGTGGAGGGTGCCCTGCACTGCTGGGGGTGGGGGTGCTGGGAGACATGAGTTGGACATGAGTGGGGGCCTGGTGGAGGGTGCCCCTGACTGCTGGGGGGTGGGGGTGGTGGGAGACATGTGTGGGGGCCTGGTGGAGGGTGCCCCTGGATGCTGGTGGGTGGGTGTGCAGGGGGACATGAGTTGGACATGAGTGGGGGCCTGGTGGAGGGTGCCGTGCACTGCTGGGGGGTGGGGGTGCTGGGAGACATGAGTTGGACATGAGTGGGCGCCTGGAGGAGGGTGACCCTGGATGATGGTGGGTGGGGGTGCAGGGGGACATGAGTTGGACATGAGTGGGGGCCTGGTGAAGGGTTCCCTGCACTGCTGGGGGGTGGGGGTGCAGGGGGACATGAGTGGGGGCCTGGTGGAGGGTGCCATGCACTGCTGGGGGGTGGGGGTGCTGGGAGACATGAGTTGGACATGAGTGGGGGCCTGGTGGAGGGTGCCCCTGGATGCTGGTGGGTGGGGGTGCAGGGGGACATGTGTGGGGGCCTGGTGGAGGGTGCCCCTGATTGCTGGTGGGTGGGGGTGGTGGGAGACATGTGTGGGGGCCTGGTGGTGGGTGCCCCTGACTGCTGGGGGGTGGGGTGACGGGAGACATGTGTGGGGGCCTGGTGGAGGGTGCCCGGCACTGCTGGGGGGTGGGGATGCTGGGAGACATGAGTTGGACATGAGTGGGGGCCTGGTGGAGGGTGCCCCTGACTGCTGGGGGGTGGGGGTGCAGGGGCACATGAGTGGGGGCCTGGTGGAGGGTGCCCTGCACTGCTGAGGGGTGGGGGTGATGGGAGACATGTGTGGGGGCCTGGTGGAGGGTGCCCTGCACTGCTGGGGGGTGGGGGTGCTGGGCGACATGAGTTGGACATGAGTGGGGGCCTGGTGGAGGGTGCCCATGACTGCTGGTGGGTGGGGGTGATGGGAGACATGTGTGGGGGCCTGGTGGAAGGTGCCCTGCACTGCTGGGGGGTGGGGGTGAAGGGAGACATGTGTGGGGGCCTGGTGGAGGGTGCCCCTGGATGCTGGTGGGTGGGGGTGATGGGAGACATGAGTTGGACATGAGTGGGGGCCTGGTGGAGGGTGCCTTGCACTGCTGGGGGTGGGGGTGCAGGGGGACATGAGTGGGGGCCTGGTGGAGGGTGCCCTGCACTGCTGGGGGTGGGGGTTCTGGGAGACATGAGTTGGACATGAGTGGGGGCCTGGTGGAGAGTGCCCCTGACTGCTGGGGGGTGGGGGTGGTGGGAGACATGTGTGGGGGCCTGGTGGAGGGTGCCCCTGGATGCTGGTGGGTGGGTGTGCAGGGGGACATGAGTTGGACATGAGTGGGGGCCTGGTGGAGGGTGCCCTGCACTGCTGGGGGGTGGGGGTGCTGGGAGACATGAGTTGGACATGAGTGGGCGCCTGGAGGAGGGTGCCCCTGGATGCTGGTGGGTGGGGGTGCAGGGGGACATGAGTTGGACATGAGTGGGGGCCTGGTGGAGGGTGCCCTGCACTGCTGGGGGGTGGGGGTGCTGGGAGACATGAGTTGGACATGAGTGGGCGCCTGGAGGAGGGTGCCCCTGGATGCTGGTGGGTGGGGGTGCAGGGGGACATGAGTTGGACATGTGTGGGGGCCTGGTGGAGGGTGCCCCTGGATGCTGGCGGACATGAGTGGGGGCGTGGTGGAGGGTGCCCCTGACTGCTGGGGGGTGGGGGTGCTGGGAGACATGAGTTGGACATGAGTGGGGGCCTGGTGGAGGGTGCCGCTGACTGCTGGGGGTGGGGGTGATGGGAGACATGTGTGGGGGCCTGGTGAAGGGTGCCCCTGGATGCTGGTGGGTGGGGGTGCAGGGGGACATGAGTTGGACATGAGTGGGGGCCTGGTGGAGGGTGCCCCTGGATGCTGGTGGGTGGGGGTGGTGGGAGACATGTGTGGGGGCCTGGTGGAGGGTGCCCCTGACTGCTGGGGGGTGGGGGTGATGGGAGACATGTGTGGGGGCCTGGTGGAGGGTGCCCTGCACTGCTGGTGGGTGTGGGTGATGGGAGACATGTGTGGGGGCCTGGTGGAGGGTGCCCCTGACTGCTGGTGGGTGGGGGTGCAGGGGGACATGAGTGGGGGCCTGGTGGAGGGTGCCCCTGGCTGCTGGGGGGTGGGGGTGCAGGGGGACATGAGTGGGAGCCTGGTGGAGGGTGCCCTGCACTGCTCGGGGGTGGGGGCGATGGGAGACATGTGTTGGGGCCTGGTGGAGGGTGCCCCTGGATGCTGGTGGGTGGGAGGGCAGGGGGACATGAGTGGAGGCCTGGTGGAGGGTGCCCCTGACTGCTGATGGGTGGTGGTGGTGGGAGACATGTGTGAGGGACTGGTGGAGGGTGCCCCTGGATGCTGGTGGGTGAGGCTCCTGGGAGACATGAGTTGGACATGAGTGGGGGCCTGGTGGAGGGTGCCCTGCACTGCTGGGGGGTGGGGTGATGGGAGACATGTGTGGGGGCCTGGTGGAGGGTGCCCCTGGATGCTGGTGGGTGGGGGTGCAGGGGGACATGAGTGGCGGCCTGGTAGAGGGTGCCCCTGACTGCTGGGGGGTGGGGGTGATGGGAGACATGTGTGGGGGCCTGGTGGAGGGTGCCCTGCACTGCTGGGGGGTGGGGGTGATGGGAGACATGAGTGGGGGCCTGGTGGAAGGTGCACTGCACTGCTGGGGGTGGGGGTGAAGGGAGACATGTGTGGGGGCCTGGTGGAGTGTGCCCCTGGATGCTGGTGGGTGGGGGTGATGGGAGACATGAGTTGGACATGAGTGGGGGCCTGGTGGAGGGTGCCTTGCACTGCTGGGGGTGGGGGTGCAGGGGGACATGAGTGGGGGCCTGGTGGAGGGTGCCCTGCACTGCTGGGGGTGGGGGTGCTGGGAGACATGAGTTGGACATGTGTGGGGGCCTGGTGGAGGGTGCCCCTGACTGCTGGGGGGTGGGGGTGGTGGGAGACATGTGTGGGGGCCTGGTGGAGGGTGCCCCTGGATGCTGGTGGGTGGGTGTGCAGGGGGACATGAGTTGGACATGAGTGGGGGTCTGGTGGAGGGTGCCCTGCACTGCTGGGGGGTGGGGGTGCTGGGAGACATGAGTTGGACATGAGTGGGCGCCTGGAGGAGGGTGCCCCTGGATGCTGGTGGGTGGGGGTGCAGGGGGACATGAGTTGGACATGAGTGGGGGCCTGGTGAAGGGTTCCCTGCACTGCTGGGGGGTGGGGGTGCAGGGGGACATGAGTGGGGGCCTGGTGGAGGGTGCCATACACTGCTGGGGGGTGGGGGTGCTGGGAGACATGAGTTGGACATGAGTGGGGGCCTGGTGGAGGGTGCCCCTGGATGCTGGTGTGTGGGGGTGCAGGGGGACATGTGTGGGGGCCTGGTGGAGGGTGCCCCTGGATGCTGGTGGGTGGGGGTGGTGGGAGACATGTGTGGGGGCCTGGTGGAGGGTGCCTCTGACTGCTGGGGGGTGGGGGTGATGGGAGACATGTGTGGGGGCCTGGTGGAGGGTGCCCTGCACTGCTGGGGGGTGTGGGTGATGGGAGACATGTGTGGGGGCCTGGTGGAGGGTGCCCCTGACTGCTGGTGGGTGGGGGTGCAGGGGGACATGAGTGGGGGCCTGGTGGAGGGTGCCCCTGGCTGCTGGGGGGTGGGGCTGCAGGGGGACATGAGTGGGAGCCTGGTGGAGGGTGCCCTGCACTGCTGGGGGGTGGGGGCGATGGGAGACATGTGTGGGGGCCTGGTGGAGGGTGCCCCTGGATGCTGGTGGGTGGGAGGGCAGGGGGACATGAGTGGAGGCCTGGTGGAGGGTGCCCCTGACTGCTGGGGGGTGGTGGTGGTGGGAGACATGTGTGAGGGACTGGTGGAGGGTGCCCCTGGATGCTGGTGGGTGAGGCTCCTGGGAGACATGAGTTGGACATGAGTGGGGGCCTGGTGGAGGGTGCCCTGCACTGCTGGGGGGTGGGGTGATGGGAGACATGTGTGGGGGCCTGGTGGAGGGTGCCCCTGGACGCTGGTGGGTGGGGGTGCAGGGGGACATGAGTGGCGGCCTGGTGGAGGGTGCCCCTGACTGCTGGGGGGTGGGGGTGATGGGAGACATGTGTGGGGGCCTGGTGGAGGGTGCCCTGCACTGCTGGGGGGTGGGGGTGATGGGAGACATGAGTGGGGGCCTGGTGGAAGGTGCCCTGCACTGCTGGGGGGTGGGGGTGAAGGGAGACATGTGTGGGGGCCTGGTGGAGGGTGCCCCTGGATGCTGGTGGGTGGGGGTGATGGGAGACATGAGTTGGACATGAGTGGGGGCCTGGTGGAGGGTGCCTTGCACTGCTGGGGGTGGGGGTGCAGGGGGACATGAGTGGGGGCCTGGTGGAGGGTGCCCTGCACTGCTGGGGGTGGGGGTGCTGGGAGACATGAGTTGGACATGAGTGGGGGCCTGGTGGAGGGTGCCCCTGACTGCTGGGGGGTGGGGGTGGTGGGAGACATGTGTGGGGGCCTGGTGGAGGGTGCCCCTGGATGCTGGTGGGTGGGTGTGCAGGGGGACATGAGTTGGACATGAGTGGGGGCCTGGTGGAGGGTGCCCTGCACTGCTGGGGGGTGGGGGTGCTGGGAGACATGAGTTGGACATGAGTGGGCGCCTGGAGGAGGGTGCCCCTGGATGCTGGTGGGTGGGGGTGCAGGGGGACATGAGTTGGACATGAGTGGGGGCCTGGTGAAGGGTTCCCTGCACTGCTGGGGGGTGGGGGTGCAGGGGGACATGAGTGGGGGCCTGGCGGAGGGTGCCATGCACTGCTGGGGGGTGGGGGTGCTGGGAGACATGAGTTGGACATGAGTGGGGGCCTGGTGGAGGGTGCCCCTGGATGCTGGTGGGTGGGGGTGCAGGGGGACATGTGTGGGGGCCTGGTGGAGGGTGCCCCTGATTGCTGGTGGGTGGGGGTGGTGGGAGACATGTGTGGGGGCCTGGTGGTGGGTGCCCCTGACTGCTGGGGGGTGGGGTGACGGGAGACATGTGTGGGGGCCTGGTGGAGGGTGCCCGGCACTGCTGGGGGGTGGGGATGCTGGGAGACATGAGTTGGACATGAGTGGGGGCCTGGTGGAGGGTGCCCCTGACTGCTCGGGGGTGGGGATGCAGGGGCACATGAGTGGGGGCCTGGTGGAGGGTGCCCTGCACTGCTGAGGGGTGGGGGTGATGGGAGACATGTGTGGGGGCCTGGTGGAGGGTGCCCTGCACTGCTGGGGGGTGGGGGTGCTGGGCGACATGAGTTGGACATGAGTGGGGGCCTGGTGGAGGGTGCCCATGACTGCTGGGGGGTGGGGGTGATGGGAGACATGTGTGGGGGCCTGGTGGATGGTGCCCTGCACTGCTGGGGGGTGGGGGTGATGGGAGACATGTGTGGGGGCCTGGTGGAGGGTGCCCTGCACTGCTGGGGGGTGGGGGTGTTAGGCGACAAGAGTTGGACATGAGTGGGGGCCTGGTGGAGGGTGCCCATGACTGCTGGGGGGTGGGGGTGGTGGGAGACATGTGTGGGGGCCTGGTGGAGGGTTCCCCTGACTGCTGGGGGGTGGGGGTGATGGGAGACATGGGTTGGTGCCTGGTGGAGGGTGCCCCTGGATGCTGGTGGGCGGGGGTGCAGGGGGACATGAGTGGGGGTGTGGTGGAGGGTGCCCCTGACTGCTGGGGGGTGGGGGTGCTGGGAGACATGAGTTGGACATGAGTGGGGGCCTGGTGGAGGGTGCCGCTGACTGCAGGGGGTGATGGGAGACATATGTGGGGGCCTGGTGGAGGGTGCCCCTGGAAGCTGGTGGGTGGGGGTGCAGGGGGACATGAGTTGGACATGAGTGGGGGCCTGGTGGAGGATGGCCTGCACTGCTGGGGGTGGGAGTGATGGGAGACATGTGTGGGGGCCTGGTGGAGGGTGCCCCTGGATGCGGGCGGGTGGGGGTGCAGGGGGACATGAGTGGGGGCCTGGTGGAGGGTGCCCTGCACTGCTGGGGGGTGGGGCTGCTGGGAGACATGAGATGGACATGAGTGGGGGCCTTGTGGAGGGTGCCCTGCACTGAAGGGGGATGGGGGTAATGGGAGACATGTGTGGGGGCCTGGTGGAGGGTGCCCCTGGATGCTGGTGGGTGGGGGTGCAGGGGACATGAGTGGGGGCCTGGTGGAGGGTGCCCCTGACTTCTGGGGGGTGGGGGTGATGGGAGACATGTGTGGGGGCCTGGTGGAGGGTGCCCTGCACTGCTGGGGGGTGATGGGAGACATGAGTGGGAGCCTGGTGGAAGGTGCCCTGCACTGCTGGGGGGTGGGGGTGATGGGAGACATGTGTGGGGGCCTGGTGGAGGGTGCCCCTGGATGCTGGTGGGTGGGGGTGATGGGAGACATGAGTTGGACATGAGTGGGAGCCTGGTGGAGGGTGCCCTGCACTGCTGGGGGGTGGGGGTGCAGGCGGACATGAGTGGGGGCCTGGTGGAGGGTGCCCTGCACTGCTTGGGAGTGGGGGTGCTGGGAGAAATGAGTTGGACATGAGTGGGGGCCTGGTGGAGGGTGCCCCTCACTGCTGGGGGGTGGGGGTGGTGGGAGACATGTGTGGGGGCCTGGTGGAGGGTGCCCCTGGATGCTGGTGGGTGGGGGTGCAGGGCGACATGAGTTGGACATGAGTGGGGGCCTGGTGGCGGGTGCCCTGCACTGCTGGGGGTGCTGGGAGACATGAGTTGGACATGAGTGGGCGCCTGGTGGATGGTGCCCCTGGATGCTGGTGGGTGGGGGTGCAGGGGGACATGTGTTGGACATGAGTGGGGGCCTGGTGGAGGGTGCCCTTCACTGCTGGGGGGTGGGGGTGCAGGGGGACATGAGTGGGGGCCTGGTGGAGGGTGCCATGCACTGCTGGGGGGTGGGGGTGCTGGGAGACATGAGTTGGACATGAGTGGGGGCCTGGTGGAGGGTACCCCTAGATGCTGGTGGGTGGGGGTGCAGGGGGACATGTGTGGGGGCCTGGTGGAGGGTGCCCCTGACTGCTGGTGGGTGGGGGTGGTGGGAGACGTGTGGGGGCCTGGTGGTGGGTGCCCCTGACGGCTGGGGGGTGGGGGTGATGGGAGACATGTGTGGGGGCCTGGTGGAGGGTGCCCGGCACTGCTGGGGGGTGGGGGTGCTGGGAGACATGAGTTGGACATGAGTGGGGGCCGGGTGGAGGGTGCCCCTGACTGCTGGGGGGTGGGGGTGCAGGGGGACATGAGTGGGGGCCTGGTGGAGGGTGCCATGCACTGCTGGGGGGTGGGGGTGCTGGGAGACATGAGTTGGACATGAGTGGGGGCCTGGTGGAGGGTACCCCTAGATGCTGGTGGGTGGGGGTGCAGGGGGACATGTGTGGGGGCCTGGTGGAGGGTGCCCCTGACTGCTGGTGGGTGGGGGTGGTGGGAGACATGTATGGGGGCCTGGTGGTGGGTGCCCCTGATGGCTGGGGGGTGGGGGTGATGGGAGACATGTGTGGGGGCCTGGTGGAGGGTGCCCGGCACTGCTGGGGGGTGGGGGTGCTGGGAGACATGAGTTGGACATGAGTGGGGGCCGGGTGGAGGGTGCCCCTGACTGCTGGGGGGTGGGGGTGCAGGGGGACATGAGTCGGGGCGTGGTGGAGGGTGCCCTGCACTGCTGGGGGGTGGGGGTGATGGGAGACATGTGTGGGGGCCTGGTGGAGGGTGCCCTGCACTGCTGGGGGGTGGGGGTGCTGGGCGACATGAGTTGGACATGAGTGGGGGCCTGGTGGAGGGTGCCCATGACTGCTGGGGGGTGGGGGTGGTGGGAGACATGTGTGGGGGCCTGGTGGAGGGTTCCCCTGACTGCTGGGGGGTGGGGGTGATGGGAGACATGAGTGGGGGCCTGGTGGAGGGTGCCCCTGACTGCTGGGGGTGCAGGGGGACATGAGTGGGGACCTAGTGGAGGGCGCCCTGCACTGCTGGGGGGTGGGGGTGATGGGAGACATGTGTGGGGGCCTGGTGGAGGGTGCCCCTGGATGCTGGTGGGTGGGGGTGCAGGGGGACATGAGTGGGGGCGTGGTGGAGGGTGCCCCTGACTGCTGGGGGTTGGGGGTGCTGGGAGACATGAGTTGGACATGAGTGGGGGCCTGGTGGAGGGTGCCGCTGACTGCTGGGGGTGGGGGTGATGGGAGACATGTGTGGGGGCCTGGTGAAGGGTGCCCCTGGATGCTGGTGGGTGGGGGTGCAGGGGGACATGAGTTGGACATGAGTGGGGGCCTGGTGGAGGGTGCCCCTGGATGCTGGTGGGTGGGGGTGGTGGGAGACATGTGTGGGGGCCTGGTGGAGGGTGCCCCTGACTGCTGGGGGGTGGGGGTGATGGGAGACATGTGTGGGGGCCTGGTGGAGGGTGCTCTGCACTGCTGGGGGGTGTGGGTGATGGGAGACATGTGTGGGGGCCTGGTGGAGGGTGCCCCTGACTGCTGGTGGGTGGGGGTGCAGGGGGACATGAGTGGGGGCCTGGTGGAGGGTGCCCCTGGCTGCTGGGGGGTGGGGTGCAGGGGGACATGAGTGGGAGCCTGGTGGAGGGTGCCCTGCACTGCTGGGGGGTGGGGGCGATGGGAGACATGTGTGGGGGCCTGGTGGAGGGTGCCCCTGGATGCTGGTGGGTGGGAGGGCAGGGGGACATGAGTGGAGGCCTGGTGGAGGGTGCCCCTGACTGCTGGGGGGTGGTGGTGGTGGGAGACATGTGTGAGGGACTGGTGGAGGGTGCCCCTGGATGCTGGTGGGTGAGGCTCCTGGGAGACATGAGTTGGACATGAGTGGGGGCCTGGTGGAGGGTGCCCTGCACTGCTGGGGGGTGGGGTGATGGGAGACATGTGTGGGGGCCTGGTGGAGGGTGCCCCTGGATGCTGGTGGGTGGGGGTGCAGGGGGACATGAGTGGCGGCCTGGTGGAGGGTGCCCCTGACTGCTGGGGGGTGGGGGTGATGGGAGACATGTGTGGGGGCCTGGTGGAGGGTGCCCTGCACTGCTGGGGGGTGGGGGTGATGGGAGACATGAGTGGGGGCCTGGTGGAAGGTGCCCTGCACTGCTGGGGGTGGGGGTGAAGGGAGACATGTGTGGGGGCCTGGTGGAGGGTGCCCCTGGATGCTGGTGGGTGGGTGTGATGGGAGACATGAGTTGGACATGAGTGGGGGCCTGGTGGAGGGTGCCTTGCACTGCTGGGGGTGGGGGTGCAGGGGGACATGAGTGGGGGCCTGGTGGAGGGTGCCCTGCACTGCTGGGGGTGGGGGTGCTGGGAGACATGAGTTGGACATGAGTGGGGGCCTGGTGGAGGGTGCCCCTGACTGCTGGGGGGTGGGGGTGGTGGGAGACATGTGTGGGGGCCTGGTGGAGGGTGCCCCTGGATGCTGGTGGGTGGGTGTGCAGGGGGACATGAGTTGGACATGAGTGGGCGCCTGGAGGAGGGTGACCCTGGATGCTGGTGGGTGGGGGTGCAGGGGGACATGATTTGGACATGAGTGGGGGCCTGGTGAAGGGTTCCCTGCATTGCTGGGGGGTGGGGGTGCAGAGGGACATGAGTGGGGGCCTGGTGGAGGGTGCCATGCACTGCTGGGGTGTGGGGGTGCTGGGAGACATGAGTTGGACATGAGTGGGGGCCTGGTGGAGGGTGCCCCTGGATGCTGGTGGGTGGGGGTGCAGGGGGACATGTGTGGGGGCCTGGTGGAGGGTGCCCCTGATTGCTGGTGGGTGGGGGTGGTGGGAGACATGTGTGGGGGCCTGGTGGTGGGTGCCCCTGACTGCTGGGGGGTGGGGTGACGGGAAACATGTGTGGGGGCCTGGTGGAGGGTGCCCGGCACTGCTGGGGGTGGGGATGCTGGGAGACATGAGTTGGACATGAGTGGGGGCCTGGTGGAGGGTGCCCCTGACTGCTGGGGGGTGGGGGTGCAGGGGCACATGAGTGGGGGCCTGGTGGAGGGTGCCCTGCACTGCTGAGGGGTGGGGGTGATGGGAGACATGTGTGGGGGCCTGGTGGAGGGTGCCCTGCACTGCTGGGGGGTGGGGGTGCTGGGCGACATGAGTTGGACATGAGTGGGGGCCTGGTGGAGGGTGCCCATGACTGCTGGTGGGTGGGGGTGATGGGAGACATGTGTGGGGGCCTGGTGGATGGTGCCCTGCACTGCTGGGGGGTGGGGGTGATGGGAGACATGTGTGGGGGCCTGGTGGAGGGTGCCCTGCACTGCTGGGGGGTGGGGGTGTTAGGCGACAAGAGTTGGACATGAGTGGGGGCCTGGTGGAGGGTGCCCATGACTGCTGGGGGGTGGGGGTGATGGGAGACATGTGTGGGGGCCTGGTGGAGGGTTCCCCTGACTGCTGGGGGGTGGGGGTGATGGGAGACATGGGTGGGGGCCTGGTGGAGGGTGCCCCTGGATGCTGGTAGGTGGGGGTGCAGGGGGACATGAGTAGGGGTGTGGTGGAGGGTGCCCCTGACTGCTGGGGGGTGGGGGTGCTGGGAGACATGAGTTGGACATGAGTGGGGGCCTGGTGGAGGGTGCCCCTGGATGCTGGTGGGTGGGGGTGCAGGGAGACATGTGTGGGGGCCTGGTGGAGGGTGCCCCTGACTGCTGGGGGGTGGGGATGATGGGAGACATGTGTGGGGGCCTGGTGGAGGGTGCCCTGCACTGCTGGGGCGTGGAGGTGATGGGAGACATGTGTGGGGGCCTGGTGGAGGGTGCCCCTGACTGCTGGTGGGTGGGGGTGCAGGGGGACATGAGTGGGGGCCTGGTGGAGGGTGCCCCTGGCTGCTGGGGGGTGGGGGTGCAGGGGGACATGAGTGGGAGCCTGGTGGAGGGTGCCCTGCACTGCTGGGGGGTGGGGGTGATGGGAGACATGTGTGGGGGCCTGGTGGAGGGTGCCCCTGGATGCTGGTGGGTGGAGGGGCAGGGGGACATGAGTGGAGGCCTGGTGGAGGGTGCCCCTGACTGCTGGGGGGTGGGGGTGGTGGGAGACATGTGTGGGGGGCTGGTGGAGGGTGCCCCTGGATGCTGGTGGGTGAGGCTGCTGGGAGACATGAGTTGGGCATGAGTGGGGGCGTGGTGGAGGGTGCCCTGCACTGCTGGGGGGTGGGGGTGATGGGAGACATGTGTGGGGGCCTGGTGGAGGGTGCCCCTGGATGCGGGTGGGTGGGGGTGATGGGAGACATGAGTTGGACATGAGTGGGGGCCTGGTGGAGGGTGCCCTGCACTGCTGGGGGTGGGGGTGCAGGGGGACATGAGTGGGGGACTGGTGGAGGGTGCCCCTGACTGCTGGGGGGGGTGGGGGTGCTGGGAGACATGAGTTGGACATGAGTGGGGGCCTGGTGGAGGGTGCCCCTGACTGCTGGGGGGTGGGGGTGGTGGGAGACATGTGTGGGGGCCTGGTGGAGGGTGCCCCTGGATGCTGGTGGGTGGGGGTGCAGGGTGACATGAGTTGGACATGAGTGGGGGCCTGGTGGCGGGTGCCCTGCACTGCTGGGGGTGCTGGGAGACATGAGTTGGACATGAGTGGGCGCCTGGTGGATGGTGCCCCTGGATGCTGGTGGGTGGGGGTGCAGGGGGACATGTGTTGGACATGAGTGGGGGCCTGGTGGAGGGTGCCCTTCACTGCTGGGGGTTGGGGGTGCAGGGGGACATGAGTGGGGGCCTGGTGGAGGGTGCCATGCACTGCTGGGGGGTGGGGGTGCTGGGAGACATGAGTTGGACATGAGTGGGGGCCTGGTGGAGGGTACCCCTAGATGCTGGTGGGTGGGGGTGCAGGGGGACATGTGTGGGGGCCTGGTGGAGGGTGCCCCTGACTGCTGGTGGGTGGGGGTGGTGGGAGACGTGTGGGGGCCTGGTGGTGGGTGCCCCTGACGGCTGGGGGGTGGGGGTGATGGGAGACATGTGTGGGGGCCTGGTGGAGGGTGCCCGGCACTGCTGGGGGGTGGGGGTGCTGGGAGACATGAGTTGGACATGAGTGGGGGCCGGGTGGAGGGTGCCCCTGACTGCTGGGGGGTGGGGGTGCAGGGGGACATGAGTGGGGGCCTGGTGGAGGGTGCCATGCACTGCTGGGGGGTGGGGGTGCTGGGAGACATGAGTTGGACATGAGTGGGGGCCTGGTGGAGGGTACCCCTAGATGCTGGTGGGTGGGGGTGCAGGGGGACATGTGTGGGGGCATGGTGGAGGGTGCCCCTGACTGCTGGTGGGTGGGGGTGGTGGGAGACATGTGTGGGGGCCTGGTGGTGGGTGCCCCTGACGGCTGGGGGGTGGGGGTGATGGGAGACATGTGTGGGGGCCTGGTGGAGGGTGCCCGGCACTGCTGGGGGGTGGGGGTGCTGGGAGACATGAGTTGGACATGAGTGGGGGCCGGGTGGAGGGTGCCCCTGACTGCTGGGGGGTGGGGCTGCAGGGGGACATGAGTCGGGGCGTGGTGGAGGGTGCCCTGCACTGCTGGGGGGTGGGGGTGATGGGAGACATGTGTGGGGGCCTGGTGGAGGGTGCCCTGCACTGCTGGGGGGTGGGGGTGCTGGGCGACATGAGTTGGACATGAGTGGGGGCCTGGTGGAGGGTGCCCATGACTGCTGGGGGGTGGGGGTGATGGGAGACATGTGTGGGGGCCTGGTGGAGGGTTCCCCTGACTGCTGGGGGGTGGGGTGATGGGAGACATGAGTGGGGGCCTGGTGGAGGGTGCCCCTGACTGCTGGGGGTGCAGGGGGACATGAGTGGGGACCTGGTGGAGGGCGCCCTGCACTGCTGGGGGGTGGGAGTGATGGGAGACATGTGTGGGGGCCTGGTGGAGGGTGCCCCTGGATGCTGGTGGGTGGGGGTGCAGGGGGACATGAGTGGGGGCGTGGTGGAGGGTGCCCCTGACTGCTGGGGGGTGGGGGTGCTGGGAGACATGAGTTGGACATGAGTGGGGGCCTGGTGGAGGGTGCCGCTGACTGCTGGGGGTGGGGGTGATGGGAGACATGTGTGGGGGCCTGGTGAAGGGTGCCCCTGGATGCTGGTGGGTGAGGGTGCAGGGGGACATGAGTTGGACATGAGTGGGGGCCTGGTGGAGGGTGCCCCTGGATGCTGGTGGGTGGGGGTGGTGGGAGACATGTGTGGGGCCCTGGTGGAGGGTGCCCCTGACTGCTGGGGGGTGGGGGTGATGGGAGACATGTGTGGGGGCCTGGTGGAGGGTGCCCTGCACTGCTGGGGGGTGTGGGTGATGGGAGACATGTGTGGGGGCCTGGTGGAGGGTGCCCCTGACTGCTGGTGGGTGGGGGTGCAGAGGGACATGAGTGGGGGCCTGGTGGAGGGTGCCCCTGGCTGCTGGGGGGTGGGGGTGCAGGGGGACATGAGTGGGAGCCTGGTGGAGGGTGCCCTGCACTGCTGGGGGGTGGGGGCGATGGGAGACATGTGTGGGGGCCTGGTGGAGGGTGCCCCTGGATGCTGGTGGGTGGGAGGGCAGGGGGACGTGAGTGGAGGCCTGGTGGAGGGTGCCCCTGACTGCTGGGGGGTGGTGGTGGTGGGAGACATGTGTGAGGGACTGGTGGAGGGTGCCCCTGGATGCTGGTGGGTGAGGCTCCTGGGAGACATGAGTTGGACATGAGTGGGGGCCTGGTGGAGGGTGCCCTGCACTGCTGGGGGGTGGGGTGATGGGAGACATGTGTGGGGGCCTGGTGGAGGGTGCCCCTGGATGCTGGTGGGTGGGGGTGCAGGGGGACATGAGTGGCGGCCTGGTGGAGGGTGCCCCTGACTGCTGGGGGGTGGGGGTGATGGGAGACATGTGTGGGGGCCTGGTGGAGGGTGCCCTGCACTGCTGGGGGGTGGGGGTGATGGGAGACATGAGTGGGGGCCTGGTGGAAGGTGCCCTGCACTGCTGGGGGTGGGGGTGAAGGGAGACATGTGTGGGGGCCTGGTGGAGGGTGCCCCTGGATGCTGGTGGGTGGGTGTGATGGGAGACATGAGTTGGACATGAGTGGGGGCCTGGTGGAGGGTGCCTTGCACTGCTGGGGGTGGGGGTGCAGGGGGACATGAGTGGGGGCCTGGTGGAGGGTGCCCTGCACTGCTGGGGGTGGGGGTGCTGGGAGACATGAGTTGGACATGAGTGGGGGCCTGGTGGAGGGTGCCCCTGACTGCTGGGGGGTGGGGGTGGTGGGAGACATGTGTGGGGGCCTGGTGGAGGGTGCCCCTGGATGCTGGTGGGTGGGTGTGCAGGGGGACATGAGTTGGACATGAGTGGGGGCCTGGTGGAGGGTGCCGTGCACTGCTGGGGGGTGGGGGTGCTGGGAGACATGAGTTGGACATGAGTGGGCGCCTGGAGGAGGGTGACCCTGGATGATGGTGGGTGGGGGTGCAGGGGGACATGAGTTGGACATGAGTGGGGGCCTGGTGAAGGGTTCCCTGCACTGCTGGGGGGTGGGGGTGCAGGGGGACATGAGTGGGGGCCTGGTGGAGGGTGCCATGCACTGCTGGGGGGTGGGGGTGCTGGGAGACATGAGTTGGACATGAGTGGGGGCCTGGTGGAGGGTGCCCCTGGATGCTGGTGGGTGGGGGTGCAGGGGGACATGTGTGGGGGCCTGGTGGAGGGTGCCCCTGATTGCTGGTGGGTGGGGGTGGTGGGAGACATGTGTGGGGGCCTGGTGGTGGGTGCCCCTGACTGCTGGGGGGTGGGGTGACGGGAGACATGTGTGGGGGCCTGGTGGAGGGTGCCATGCACTGCTGGGGGGTGGGGATGCTGGGAGACATGAGTTGGACATGAGTGGGGGCCTGGTGGAGGGTGCCCCTGACTGCTGGGGGGTGGGGGTGCAGGGGCACATGAGTGGGGGCCTGGTGGAGGGTGCCCTGCACTGCTGAGGGGTGGGGGTGATGGGAGACATGTGTGGGGGCCTGGTGGAGGGTGCCCTGCACTGCTGGGGGGTGGGGGTGCTGGGCGACATGAGTTGGACATGAGTGGGGGCCTGGTGGAGGGTGCCCATGACTGCTGGTGGGTGGGGGTGATGGGAGACATGTGTGGGGGCCTGGTGGATGGTGCCCTGCACTGCTGGGGGGTGGGGGTGATGGGAGACATGTGTGGGGGCCTGGTGGAGGGTGCCCTGCACTGCTGGGGGGTGGGGGTGTTAGGCGACAAGAGTTGGACATGAGTGGGGGCCTGGTGGAGGGTGCCCATGACTGCTGGGGGGTGGGGGTGATGGGAGACATGTGTGGGGGCCTGGTGGAGGGTTCCCCTGACTGCTGGGGGGTGGGGGTGATGGGAGACATGGGTGGGGGCCTGGTGGAGGGTGCCCCTGGATGCTGGTGGGTGGGGGTGCAGGGGGACATGAGTGGGGGTGTGGTGGAGGGTGCCCCTGACTGCTGGGGGGTGGGGGTGCTGGGAGACATGAGCTGGACATGAGTGGGGGCCTGGTGGAGGGTGCCCCTGGATGCTGGTGGGTGGGGGTGCAGGGAGACATGTGTGGGGGCCTGGTGGAGGGTGCCCCTGACTGCTGGGGGGTGGGGGTGATGGGAGACATGTGTGGGGGCCTGGTGGAGGGTGCCCTGCACTGCTGGGGCGTGGAGGTGATGGGAGACATGTGTGGGGGCCTGGTGGAGGGTGCCCCTGACTGCTGGTGGGTGGGGGTGCAGGGGGACATGAGTGGGGGCCTGGTGGAGGGTGCCCCTGGCTGCTGGGGGGTGGGGGTGCAGGGGGACATGAGTGGGAGCCTGGTGGAGGGTGCCCTGCACTGCTGGGGGGTGGGGGTGATGGGAGACATGTGTGGGGGCCTGGTGGAGGGTGCCCCTGGATGCTGGTGGGTGGGGGGGCAGGGGGACATGAGTGGAGGCCTGGTGGAGGGTGCCCCTGACTGCTGGGGGGTGGGGGTGGTGGGAGACATGTGTGGGGGGCTGGTGGAGGGTGCCCCTGGATGCTGGTGGGTGAGGCTGCTGGGAGACATGAGTTGGGCATGAGTGGGGGCCTGGTGGAGGGTGCCCTGCACTGCTGGGGGTGGGGGTGATGGGAGACATGTGTGGGGGCCTGGTGGAGGGTGCCCCTGGATGCGGGTGGGTGGGGGTGATGGGAGACATGAGTTGGACATGAGTGGGGGCCTGGTGGAGGGTGCCCTGCACTGCTGGGGGTGGGGGTGCAGGGGGACATGAGTGGGGGCCTGGTGGAGGGTGCCCCTGACTGCTGGGGGGTGGGGGTGCTGGGAGACATGAGTTGGACATGAGTGGGGGCCTGGTGGAGGGTGCCCCTGACTGCTGGGGGGTGGGGGTGGTGGGAGACATGTGTGGGGGCCTGGTGGAGGGTGCCCCTGGATGCTGGTGGGTGGGGGTGCAGGGGGACATGAGTTGGACATGAGTGGGGGCCTGGTGGAGGGTGCCCTGCACTGCTGGGGGTGGGGGTGCTGGGAGACATGAGTTGGACATGAGTGGGCGCCTGGTGGAGGGTGCCCATGGATGCTGGTGGGTGGGTGTGCAGGGGGACATGAGTTGGACATGGTTGGGGGCCTGGTGAAGGGTGCCCTGCACTGCTGGGGGGTGGGGGTGCAGGGGGACATGAGTCTGGGCCTGGTGGAGGGTGCCATGCACTGCTGGGGGGTGGGTGTGCTAGGAGACATGAGTTGGACATGAGTGGGGGCCTGGTGGAGGGTCCCCCTGGATGCTGGTGGGTGGGGGTGCAGGGGGACATGTGTGGGGGCCTGCTGGTGGGTGCCCCTGACTGCTGGGGGGTGGGTGATGGGAGACATGTGTGGGGGCCTGGTGGAGGGTGCCCGGCACTGCTGGGGGGTGGGGGTGCTGGGAGACATGAGTTGGACATGAGTGGGGGCCTGGTGGAGGGTGCCCCTGACTGCTGGGGGGTGGGGGTGCAGGGGCACATGAGTGGGGGCCTGGTGGAGGGTGCCCTGCACTGCTGGGGGGTGGGGGTGATGGGAGACATGTGTGGGGGCCTGGTGGAGGGTGCCCCTGACTGCTGGTGGGTGGGGGTGCAGGGGGACATGAGTGGGGGCCTGGTGGAGGGTGCCCTGCACTGCTGGGGGGTGGGGGCGATGGGAGACATGTGTGGGGGCCTGGTGGAGGGTGCCCCTGGATGCTGGTGGGTGGGGGTGCAGGGGGGCATGAGTGGGGGCCTGGTGGAGGGTGCCCCTGACTGCTGAGGGGTGGGGATGGTGGGAAACATGTGTGGGGGCCTGGTGGAGGGTGCCCCTGGATGCTGGTGGGTGGGGGTGATGGGAGACATGAGTTGGACATGAGTGGGGGCCTGGTGGAGGGTGCCCTGCACTGCTGGGAGGTGGGGTGCAGGTGGACATGAGTGGGGGCCTGGTGGAGGGTGCCCTGCACTGCTGGGGGTGGGGGTGCTGGGAGACATGAGTTGGACATGAGTGGGGGCCTGGTGGAGGGTGCTCATGACTGCTGGGGGGTGGGGGTGGTAGGAGACATGTATGGGGGCCTGGTGGAGGGTGCCCCTGGATGCTGGTGGGTGGGGCGCAGGGGGACATGAGTTGGACATGAGTGGGGGACTGGTGGAGGGTGCCCTGCACTGCTGGGGGTGCTGGGAGACATGAGTTGGACATGAGTGGCGGCCTGGTGGAGGGTGCCCTGCACTGCTGGGGGGTGGGGGTGATGGGAGACATGTGTGGGGGCCTGGTGGAGGGTGCCCCTGGATGCTGGGGGGTGGGGGTGCAGGGGGACATGAGTGGGGGCCTGGTGGAGGGTGCACTGCTGGGGGGTGGGGTGCTGGGAAACATCAGTTGGACATGAGTGGGGGCCTGGTGGAGGGTGCCCTGCACTGCTGGGGGGGGTGATGGGAGACATGTGTGGGGGCCTGGTGGAGGGTGCCCCTGGATGTTGGTGGGTGGGGGTGCAGAGGGACATGAGTGGGGGCCTGGTGGAGGGTACCCCTGACTGCTAGGGGGTGGGGGTGATGGGAGACATGTGTGGGGGCCTGGTGGAGGGTGCCCTGCACTGCTGGGGGGTGGGGGTGATGGGAGACATGAGTGGGGGCCTGGTGGAAGGTGCCCTGCACTGCTGGGGGGTGGGGGTGATGGGAGACATGTGTGGGGGCCTGGTGGAGGGTGCCCCTGGATGTTGGTGGTGGGGGTGATGGGAGACATGAGTTGGACATGTGTGGGGGCCTGGTGGAGGGTGCCCTGCACTGCTGGGGGGTGGGGGTGCAGGGGGACATGAGTGGGGGCCTGGTGGAGGGTGCCCTGCACTGCTGGGGGGTGGGGGTGCTGGGAGACATGAGTTGGACATGAGTGGGGGCCTGGTGGAGGGTGCCCATGACTGCTGGGGGTGGGGGTGGTGGGAGACATGTGTGGGGGCCTGGTGGAGGGTGCCCCTGGATGCTGGTGGGAGGGGGTGCAGGGGCACATGAGTTGGACATGAGTGGGGGCCTGGTGGAGGGTGCCCCGCACTGCTGGGGGTGGGGGTGCTGGGAGACATGAGTTGGAAATGAGTGGGTGCCCGCTGGAGGGTGCCCCTGGATGCTGGTGGGTGGGGGTGCAGGGGGACATGTGTTGGACATGAGTGGGGGCCTGGTGGAGGGTGCCCTGCACTGCTGGGAGGTGGGGTTGCAGGGGGACATGAGTGGGGGCCTGGTGGAGGGTGCCATGCACTGCTGGGGGGGCTGGGAGACATGAGTTGGACATGAGTGGGGGCCTGGTGGAGGGTGCCCCTGACTGCTGGGGGTGGGGGTGCAGGGGGACATGATTGGGGGCCTGGTGGAGGGTGCCCTGCACTGCTGGGGGGTGGTGGTGATGGGAGACATGAGTGGGGGCCTGGTGGAGGGTGCCCATGACTGCTGGGGAGTGGGGGTGGTGGGAGACATGTGTGGGGACCTGGTGGAGGGTGCCCCTGACTGCTGGGGGGTGGGGGTGATGGGAGACGTGTGGGGGCCTGGTGGAGGGTGCCCGGCACTGCTGGGGGGTGGGGGTGATGGGAGACATGAGTGGGGGCCTGGTGGAGGGTGCCCCTGACTGCTGGGGTGTGGGGGTACAGGGGGACATGAGTGGGGGCCTGGTGGAGGGTGCCCTGCACTGCTGGGGGTGATGGGAGACATGTGTGGGGGCTGGTGGAGGGTGCCCCTGGATGCTGGTGGGTGGGGGTGCAGAGGGACATGAGTGGGGGCCTGGTGGAGGGTACCCCTGACTGCTGGGGGGTGGGGGTGATGGGAGACATGTGTGGGGGCCTGGTGGAGGGTGCCCTGCACTGCTGGGGGGTGGGGGTGATGGTAGACATGAGTGGGGGCCTGATGGAAGGTGCCCTGCACAGCTGGGGGGTGGGGGTGATGGGAGACATGTGTGGGGGCCTGGTGGAGGGTGCCCCTGGATGTTGGTGGGTGGGGGTGATCGGAGACATGAGTTGGACATGCGTGGGGGCCTGGTGGAGGGTGCCCTGCACTGCTGGGGGGTGGGGGTGCAGGGGGACATGAGTGGGGGCCTGGTGGATGGTGCCCTGCACTGCTGGGGGTTGGGGGTGCTGGGAGACATGAGTTGGACATGAGTGGGCGCCTGCTGGAGGGTGCCCCTGGATGCTGGTATGTGGGGGTGCAGGGGGACATGAGTTGGACATGAGTGGGGGCCTGGTGGAGGGTGCCCTGCACTGCTGGGAGTTGGGGGTGCAGGGGGACATGAGTGGGGGCCTGGTGGAGGGTGCCATGCACTGCTGGGGGGTGGGGGGTGCTGGGCTGGGAGACATGAGATGGACATGAGTGGGGGGCTGGTGGAGGGTGCCCCTGGATGCTGGTGGGTGGGGGCGCAGGGGGACATGTGTGGGGACCCGGTGGAGGGTGCCCCTGACTGCTGGTGGGTGGGGGTGGTGGAAGACATGTGTGGGGGCCTGGTGGAGGGTGCCCCTGACTGCTGGGGGTAGGGGTGATGGGAGACATGTGTGGGGCATGTTGGAGGGTGCCCTGCACTGCTGGGGGGGTGGGGGTGCTGGGAGACATGAGTTGGACATGAGTGGGGGCCTGGTGGAGGGTGCCCCTGACTGCTGGGGGGTGGTGGTGATGGGAGACATGAGTGGGGGCCTGGTGGAGGGTGCCCATGACTGCTTGGGAGTGGGGGTGGTGGGAGACATGTGTGGGGGCCTGGTGGAGGGTGCCCCTGACTGCTGGGGGGTGGGGGTGATGGGAGACATGTGTGGGGGCCTGGTGGAGGGTGCCCGGCACTGCTGGGGGGTGGGGTGATGGGAGAAATGAGTGGGGGCCTGGTGGAGGGTGCCCCTGACTGCTGGGGGGTGGGGGTGCAGGGGGACATGAGTGGGGGCCTGATGGAAGGTGCCCTGCACAGCTGGGGGGTGGGGGTGATGGGAGACATGTGTGGGGGCCTGGTGGAGGGTGCCCCTGGATGTTGGTGGGTGGGGGTGATCGGAGACATGAGTTGGACATGCGTGGGGGCCTGGTGGAGGGTGCCCTGCACTGCTGGGGGGTGGGGGTGCAGGGGGACATGAGTGGGGGCCTGGTGGATGGTGCCCTGCACTGCTGGGGGTTGGGGGTGCTGGGAGACATGAGTTGGACATGAGTGGGCGCCTGCTGGAGGGTGCCCCTGGATGCTGGTATGTGGGGGTGCAGGGGGACATGAGTTGGACATGAGTGGGGGCCTGGTGGAGGGTGCCCTGCACTGCTGGGAGTTGGGGGTGCAGGGGGACATGAGTGGGGGCCTGGTGGAGGGTGCCATGCACTGCTGGGGGGTGGGGGGTGCTGGGCTGGGAGACATGAGTTGGACATGAGTGGGGGGCTGGTGGAGGGTGCCCCTGGATGCTGGTGGGTGGGGGCGCAGGGGGACATGTGTGGGGACCCGGTGGAGGGTGCCCCTGACTGCTGGTGGGTGGGGGTGGTGGAAGACATGTGTGGGGGCCTGGTGGAGGGTGCCCCTGACTGCTGGGGGTAGGGGTGATGGGAGACATGTGTGGGGCATGTTGGAGGGTGCCCTGCACTGCTGGGGGGGTGGGGGTGCTGGGAGACATGAGTTGGACATGAGTGGGGGCCTGGTGGAGGGTGCCCCTGACTGCTGGGGGGTGGTGGTGATGGGAGACATGAGTGGGGGCCTGGTGGAGGGTGCCCATGACTGCTTGGGAGTGGGGGTGGTGGGAGACATGTGTGGGGGCCTGGTGGAGGGTGCCCCTGACTGCTGGGGGGTGGGGGTGATGGGAGACATGTGTGGGGGCCTGGTGGAGGGTGCCCGGCACTGCTGGGGGGTGGGGTGATGGGAGAAATGAGTGGGGGCCTGGTGGAGGGTGCCCCTGACTGCTGGGGGGTGGGGGTGCAGGGGGACATGAGTGGGGGCCTGGTGGAGGGTGCCCTGCACTGCTGGGGGTGATGGGAGACATGTGTGGGGGCCTGGTGGAGGGTGCCCCTGGATGCTGGTGTGTGGGGGTGCAGGGGGACATGAGTGGGGGCCTGGTGGAGGGTGCCCATGACTGCTGGGGGGTGGGGGTGGTGGGAGACATGTGTGGGGGCCTGGTGGAGGGTGCCCCTGACTGCTGGGGGGTGGGGGTGATGGGAGACATGTGTGGGGGCCTGGTGGAGGGTGCCCTGCACTGCTGGGGGGTGGGGGTGATGGGAGACATGTTCTTAGAGGTAGGGAAACCGCTCTTAGTTTTAGGGCCAGGGAGGCATTTTTCCAACCCTTTTTCACATAATAAAGGTTTCAGATCATAAATATGCCACCGTTATGTCAGCGCATTACTTGTGACTCCTAACACTATCTGGCCCTACCTCTATGAGGGAAGTTTCCTACCTAACAAATCAAATCTAATGGTGCTTTTCAAGTCCCAAAAGAAAAATATTCTTCAGTCTGAATCCTACGGACTAACTGGCCCTACCACTTAAAAAAATGTAACACTAAGAAGGAAGATGTTGCAATGGTCTCTGTTCTGCCTGGCCCAACACGTAGATTACTTGTTTTCAGTCTCCACATATGATGATGTAGTTCACAGTCTTTTCAGAGATCCTGTTCAATAAAACACAAATGTCCTCTGTATAGTTTTTATAATCTTCTTAGGAAAAGAAAGGGGTTTCCGCAACTACTTTTCTCAGCTTTTTGTCAAGTATTTCAAATCACTCCAGGATCTTCGGTAATACAATGAATTCATGCCCAACCTTCATAGAACTTGGACAACCCAAAGTATTATGACTCCTTGGTAGTGTGACAAAGGGGGAACCTCCCCCTTTGAGGCTAGGGAGTTGAGCTCAGCAGGACCCTCCCTAGGTGCCTGGGAAAGCGGGACCTCACTAGGACAGACTCCCCCTTTGGGGACTAGGACTCCCATTCCTCTGAGAAACACCCTAGACCATCCAGCCTAGTAGCATATATGGCACTATTAGATATGAAGAAAATTATAATACCCAGAGAATTGACTGAAGACAAAACTAAAATGTCCCTTGATGAACAAGGAAAAGGATCCATCTCTTTAAGAAAAGAGGTACAAATAACTGAGACAAAGAGACTGAATGAGGAAAGCACGCAGAGGAAAGGCGGAGCACTAGGACAGACTCCCCCTTTGGGGACTAGGACTCCCATTCCTCTGAGAAACGCCCTAGACCATCCAGCCTAGTAGCATATATGGCACTATTAGATATGAAGAAAATTATAATACCCAGAGAATTGACTGAAGACAAAACTAAAATGTCCCTTGATGAACAAGGAAAAGGATCCGTCTCTTTAAGAAAAGAGGTACAAATAACTGAGACAAAGAGACTGAATGAGGAAAGCACGCAGAGGAAAGGCGGAGCACAGAGATAGAGAGAGAGAGAGAGAGACACTTGGAGGAGACGGAGTTGAGGAGGGCCGTGGTGCCCAGGTCTGGCAGAAAGCTGCTGAACGCCAGCGGGAAACTCTGGAGGCCGGGCATTTACTGCCCGAGAGAAACAGAAGAGAAGGGAATGCTAATACCGGTGGTGGTGTGACCACGACAATTTTGTGGTGAGCCATACGGCCGTCGAACAAGGCCGAAATCTCCAAGCTGGGGAGTCGACAAGATGCCCTGCTACCCGTAGCCATACTCGGTTGCAAAGAAAGTGAGGACCGAGGACGGCTCACCGGAAGCACCAAGAAGGATGAGAACCAGAGCAGAGGATGAAAAACTGAGTGAGTGCAAAGCCAGAGAGCATTCCCCTGCAGACCTAGAGGTAATGGAACGAACGGGAGAACCGGGACATCATTATAAAGTGGGATAAACATGTCCCAGTGAAATTGACGAGTCCGTAAATATAAAACCATCTAAATGGAACTGTGCTAGGCCAATAAAGAGGATAACAAATAAGGCAGAAGGAGCGGACATTGGGCCTCATCAGGAGTTGGGCAGACGGGTAAAAATGCGGCCGTAATGCTATATCCGCCCCATTAGCGCTCCACCCAATCCTGGGTTTGGGGAAACCTCGGAGCATTCACCTCCCGCTCTGAGCTGGTGGTGAATGCGCCGACTTTCCCACCATTTTCGGCACAATTACTGCTACAGTAATTGCGTTGTAAATGCCCCATTGAGTCCTATGGACTAAAAAAAATGGGGACTAACCCTACCACTGCAACTTGTGATCCGGCGCGGTAACACTAATTGCATTGGTCGGTGTCCCCGTGAATTTACCTCCGGGATACCACACAACTTGTAATGACCTCCATTAACACTCCTCATACCTTTGTTGGTTTTTCGCAGCCTTGGCATATAACATAAGCATCTCTTTCAGTCTGTTAACATAGGGTGGGAACCCATTCAGTTCTCTCAGTCTTTCACACTTTTGTGGGCTTTTCCAACCTGTGAATAAAGTGTTTGTATCTCTTTCGCTCTGTCTTGCAAAGGACGTGAGCCAGTTCCTCTGTCTCAAGCTTCTGTACCTTTGTCGGCTTTCCGAGTCGTGGTTCTCTCTGTTCGTGATACCCCGGTCTCTGTGGCCTTTTATTTATTTATTTATTTATTTGCATTTTAAAGCGCTCACACAGCCCGCGGGCATCGAGGCGCTGTTACAGGAACATGTTTCTTTTACTTTCGTATTTATAAGGTGCTTAACACCCAGAGGTTTCTAAGCGTGGACCTGGGATTCGAACCAGTATTGCTTCATGTCGTCTTGTTTCCAAGGCAAGCACGTTGCCGCTGAGTTGTAATCCTGGGACAACCAGGGAAACCAAAAATCTTAGCCATGAGTGGCATTTTGATTTCAGGAGCGTGACTTCCCTGTTGGCGTTCATATCCACAGCAAATGCTCTTGTGGTGTGGAGCTTGTGGAACCGGGATCCCTACATCCTGCTGGTCTCAGTGTTGGTTACCGGGCACCAGGCCCAGCACTGTTATCTCATGGTTGCGCCACTAGCTAAGACGGTTGTACTTCCATCTCCGTCTTGCTCCCGACCGAAGCCTCTCGCTCGGTTGGGACGACTGCCCTACAGCCTCCAGGTTGTGGCCCTTTCCATCTCTATGCCGCCGCTGGCTCCACCCCTCCAGGGCGACCTCTCTCCAAAAGGGGACCACTCCCAGTGAGGTCACATTTGCCCAGCTCCCTAAGCAGGGTTTTGCAGGGATGTCATTTCACCAAAATGCCTGGGGTAGCAGAAGTGACATCAGGTGACCCTTGACCTCTGATGACATCACAGTAAGTGATGACATTTGACCCCACCCCAAGTGACATCACAAGAAGTGATGGAACACAACCTTTCACCCCTTGACAAAACTGGAAATGGCATCACATAGCATTGTTCCTCAGTACACTAAGAAAAATATGGTTACGATATCACTGTAATATGATATACTTTTCATGCAAGAATGAATCACCATATGTAGAGTTAATATCAGTGTGTATAGGCTCATATTACCAAATTACTGGGAATGTAAGCATGTGTACTTACCTTGGCTTGCCTGCAGTTACGGTCATCTCGCGGTTCGGGACAAGGCAATACAAGGTGCTCCTGCTTGGTGATGGCATGCTCCGGCTGTCCTGCTCCCAGTTCTGTGCCACAGGATGCAGAAACCTGCCAAAGAAGAAATTGGCAATGAATGGTCAGGGTGCAAAATTACCTGTAAACTAATGCAATGTGCACCTAACAAAAAAAAGAGGCAAAGCAGCATGCAGCAACAAAAGCGACAGCAAATCTTGTCTATCTGTAATTCCCTTGGATTTGGCAGGTAATTTTAAATGCTATCAAAAAAATATTAAGGTCCAGTTTGTAGAGGCAATATAATCTTATCAAATTTTAAATCAAAAGTTCATACACAGACTGAAAGGAAATACATACATGGTTCATCATCAGGCAGACCCAGATGTCGACACCACAACATTGTACTCCCATATGCCGCTGACGTTATATGTTATTAACCATACATGTCTGAGCTATATGGTCAGTGGCATTTATGGTTGAGTAGACCTTGCTAGGATCCAAACCTGTGAAGGGAAGAGCACACATAGACCCCAGCAGTGAGCACTCACTTAACCCACTGAGCTATCTTACCTTATCCTTAAACGTGCATACCACAGCATTTGGCAATGTGTTGGCTATGGGAGTTACATTTCTTATTAACATAAACCGTACTATTAAAGTGCTTAGAAGCAGCTGGGCTATCTTGACACACTAGTAAAGCTGATAATTGTAGTGCTATAAAAAAATGTAAAGGACTGGTGAGGTTGGTGGGTAGATATCTTCATAAATGTGTCTATTTAACTGCACAATTGATTCTACAGCATATTGTGTCACAATTGGATAGCTCAGAGAGTTTAAATCATGGCAGTTTTATATTCCTGCTGCAAAATATGCTGTAAAATGTGGTGTTTCAACCTGGGGATGGGTGCCTCTCCCTTGCGTCACTCAGTGTGGGAATTTCTGCCCCCGTAGTAAAAATCAAAAGCTACCATCCATTAATTACATTTCTTTAAGTGAAATATACACATTTTGGTCAATTGACCTTTCCCTTTAGAAGAATGTGCACAAGACAAATAAGCATTTACCTTTCAAAAAATGTAATCAACAGTGGAAAAATAACCTGAGAAAGGAGATGTTCCAATATCTATGCTGGCAAAGTATAAAAGGTGACCTCGTTTTAAATCCAACAATTTATTATGAAATATTCGCAGGAAATCAAAAATGTTCAATTCTGGCAGTATTTCCCCTGCCTAAAAGACTAAAGACTAAAACACCAGCATGCAATTCAGAAGGCGGCAAAACAATGACCTGGGATTTTGAAAATGTACTTTCAAGACTTAAACACTATCCACTATTTCGGCTGTCCACAGAATGGAGGTGACAGCAAGAAGTTACAATATTTCTTTGCCTCAGGAAGGCAAACTTGCCCCCCAGACCATCAAATCCTGGGAGTCCTCCGCCAGGGAGAGCCCTGATCAGTCCACAATGGTTATAAATCTCCAAGGCTTGGAGGCCATTCGTTTACAAGCCACATTGAGAATACTCAGCAGAAGGCAACAGGAAAGATGGCAGCACTGTACAGTCCATGCCACTCCGGACAAAGATCAACGTCTACAAGGCGATCATCAGACCAACCCTGACTTATGCCTCCCCAGCATGGATGACCTGCCATGAGCGACACCGGAAGAGTCTTCTGATAGTCCAGAACAAGGCCCTGCGGATATCGTCCGGAGCACCAATCTTCACAAGGATAACTGACCTTCACAGAGACATGGACATCGAGATGTTGGATGAACATCTAGCGAAGCTGAGTAAGAACTTCTGCCAAGAACTGGATCAGAACCCGAACCCTCTGATCAGAAGACTCACTGCCACCACTGCAAACCACTTCGACCGCTACCCGCGGCCCATCACTGCGAAGACCCTGTGAAACCAGCCCTACTGTGACAAGACCACACAGACCAAGAAGAATACAAACCCACGACTACACACTCAACCCGAGAAGATGGAGTAATGAGGCTCAAGCCTCGGTATCCAAAAATCACCGCTGATGGATAAACATCTATCAGCAAGAAGAAGAACAAGCGCCATTCGTTTACCAGGGCACTGGGGAGAGGTTTGACCATTGGGACCATCAGTATCACTGGAGTCAGTCAGAGTGGGGACCCTCTTCTCTGATCTCTGGCTGGCTGAGATCTCCCTCCTGACAGACTACTTGCCATCGGCTTTGAAAAGGGATACTCACAAGTTGTGGACAAGAAACCGCCTTCCCGTGGTGGAGGTGGAGGCAACGGAAGAGAAGAACTTCAAACAGACCTAGAATTAATACTGGTGAGGATCGAAACTATGCAGAAAGCAGTGGCAACACCTGACACCATTTAAACAGAACGTGTGAAAGAAAAGGGGAGATTGGGCAGCCACAGGGCAACTTATCAAACATGAAAAGCTACGTTTCAGTGTTGTAAAATAGTCTTCTACACATCTCCCAGCCCTCACTCACACAGCCGCTGTTGGCTCATTTCCCTTCAATCTCCTCTTACAATATTCCTTCCTATTCCCCAGCTCTTTACATGCTCTGGCGGCGGAACTCGTTTTCCTTGCGTTTCAATAATTCGTCCCACTCCTGCTACTCCTCCTCCTTCTGAAACAACAGCTTCTCACTCAGCAGTAAAACCCACTGCTGTACCACCACTGGTCTCAATCACCATTTCGATGCACTTGTAGCAACTTGTAGCAACTCTGGAAAGCGCCAGGCAAGGCGCCGAGCGGCGTGAGGCTGGGTGGTCGCTGCCTTAGCCGCGGTGCACATCAGACTGCTGGAGGGCCTGCCTCCAAGCAGTTGGGGACAGCAGAGGAAGAGGGGAAGGTGTGAAGGGATCCATAGCGGGTAAGTTCAGGAAATGGGTGGGGAAGGGAGGCTTGCCCAACCCACACAAAGGGTTTATAAGAACAGCACTCTCAGGGAGGCACCCTCTTTGCCAGCAAGTACAGCAGAGGACAACGGATGCCTGCCCGCCCACACCACGGAGCATGTTGTGAATGAATACTGTGTACATTCTCTGTTTAATTTTACAGCGGAACTGTTGCAGTGGAGGTACATGGTGCATCCAGGCTGGGAGGGCTGTCAGAAACCACAAGTGACTGTGCAGTCACTGAAATGGACGGTGGCCGGGGCATAACCTCTGAGGGGCCACAGGACCAGTGGCGGGTGGTGGGAGGAGGCTTAAAAAAAAACAGAAAGGAAGGAAAGCAATGTGAAGTACGGTGAAGTAACAAGGAGCGACTTGGAGGAACAGAAATGTAAAGTGAAGCAGTCACGTGCGGGGTGCAGAGGGACATCATCTGGGGGAAGTACAAATGTATGAGAGGCTGACCAGCCCCCGAAGGGGGCGCTAGAGGGACAGCCTACATAGCGGGCTGTCCCTTCTGGCCACCCCCTTCCGGTCTCTGGTCAAGCCTCTCTCCTCTTCCTCTCCTCCTCTGAAGGGGAAGAGGCGTTTCCAGGTGGACCTGGCTTCCGGTCAGGTCCCCCTGCGGACACTTATAAGGGCGGGAGCTGCTAGCCATCAGTCTCTTTGCCCAGCAGCTCCCGCCCAGTGTGAATTAACACCCACCCACGCCAGAGATTATAGTGCTGAGGTTAAACAGGTTGAATATTGGTAAGTTTTAAAACTGGAGTAATACGTGCAGACCGGTGAGAGAAGTGTGGTGACGCTTTCGCATCATCAGTAGAATTAGTAGAGTGCCAGGGTAGAAGTATTGATAAAATAAGTAGTGTGTTGTTTGAGTTGTTCCTAATATTTTCTTTCTTGTTACAGGCGGAGTATTGGGGCGGTCCTAGCCAATGAGGTACTTCACGCTGCAGCGGCTCGGGATTGGCCGGGCTTGAGCCGATCCCTCGACGGGCACTGACTCCCTTCCTTAGGGCTTTAGGCCAACAATCATCCTGGTAAGTGCCCCTGGTTCCTGCAGGCTGTGCCAGTGCAGCTGGAAGAACCAGCAGTTTGTCAGTTTGGCCAGTGGCTAAAGTGGTGACATGGTTCACCCGTATCTGACTGTTTGTAATGTGGCTGGGACCGTCCCAAGTTGTCTTGCTCCAAAATAAACTGTGACCTTGTGTTTTTCCAAAGAACTTTATTACAGTTGTCTGTGTATTCATTTATTCATTTCATAGTGTTATGATAATGACCTAAGGAGGTGGGGTGTCCAATGGGGATCTCCCCGCTATGTAAGGGCAACAGCTCCGAGCAGAATCCTGATGCTGCACTGCTGTAAGCGGAACACCTGTAAATTACCTCCTGCCTAATAAAGCGGCTGCGGCCTTTTCCACCCACAATACGAGTCTGGGTGGCATTATTATGGTGGGAGAGGGGGAATGCGGGGCCAAAACCAGGTTGAGACCAGAAGGGACGGCAAATGAAAAGGGACTGTCCAGCCCCCAGAGGGAGGGGGGGAGCTTTAGACAGACAGTGTACATAGTGGGCCACCCTTCTGGCCATCCCCCCAGGGAGTACCTACACCTCGCCCTCTGAGGGGAAGGAGCATTCCTGGGCCCAGCCACATCCGGCTTGCTCCGGGGAGTAGTTATAAGGCAAGGATGCTGCTTAGCTCATTCTCTCCTTGCAGCCCCCTGCCCGAATGGAACCAAACAGGATCAAGGGGCTGCTGCGGCTGTGACATACAGCGTGGTATAATATACCATTCAAAGGTAAAGTACACATCGCTATGAATAGCACAGTCAGCGTATCCCAAAGGCAGGAAAGGAAACCGCTGTGGTTCGTTTGCTTGGGTTTCCTGATTAGGGGCATGGTTTGAGGATGGCTGCAGCTCATTTGAATCCAACAATATCTCATTTTATTTCCTCAGCTTGCCAACCATGCAATGAATTGACCAAGCATACAATACTATCTAATGTATATCATGTTTGAAAATATACAATTATATCTCCATTATGTCGTACCTTAGGATCACTTTTGTCAAATAAAATGCGGAAATACCGGTAGTTTAGAGGAACTACAGTGAATTTGCTGCAATACTTTCACACAAAAATCTGATTTGGCCAGGATCACACATTCTATTCAAGTGAGTGATCCATTTGTAAAACTCAGGAACCATCTGAGAGACCTAAAGGGCCAAGCCCAGCAACTGGGGTCATACTATCCTACTTACCTTCTACTTTGCTGACCGAGGAAAGCACACATCAGTCACAGGGGTCTCAGTCTCAGACCTACAGCCCTTCATGTGAACTACAACTCCCATGATAACTCGCCATAGGACATTCCCTGATCCGCCAGACATTGCCCCAGTGCTTCCGACAATGTTTTTTTGCGTATTGAGGTCCGCTGAGAATGCACAGGCTCTAGCTGTAGCTTTGTGTGACGTGTCATGGCCGCGTATAGGTTGCTGATGGCATCACTTAAGGTGTCTTCCGTGGCCTTATCTTTGAACACTTCCTGACCTCCGTGTCCAGGCCTTACAAGACGAGACGGTGCGTCCCACTATAGGGGCAGTGTTTGTACATATTAATAGCACTGAGTTAAGGTCATGAGGATCGTCCCCAATGTTCGGCCATGAGTTAGGCGGAATTGTGCCCGTCCGCAGAGGATACGCGATCTGAAGTCGATTGCTGGACTCACACTAGAGACACTGAACTCATATAATGTGTTACCTGCAGCCCCAGAAAAAGTTCACAAGACCAGACCCTTCAGGAGGAAGCAGACTGATTTGAGATGTGCTGTTTGCTGTGTGCCCAGGGGTACCGATTCAGTGACTTCTATCTATGACGGGAGATATATCTCTGTCTTAAAATATGCGGATGTATTGTAAAAGTCATGTATACTGCGACTGCTATCACACTAGTAGATAAATAACATATAAAACAGCCTCCACGTGTTACTACATTAGGGGGTTCATTTTGTGTTTTGGAGGTGGTCTCATTTCAAAACATAAAAGTGTTGTACGTAAAGTGCGCACCTCAAAAACATTTGAGTTCGGTACACATAACAGAGCGTTTTCCACCGGTTTCTCCATCTCCCACTGGTTCTGACTTCGCCATCTATGCCTGCTTCTACCTGTCTTTATAGCTATGGCTCCTTCTTTCTGTTTATCATCTGTGTCTTCTTATTTCTGTCTTCACCCTCTACCCCCTCCAGCACTATCTCAAATGTAGCAAGGCTTAGTATGATAGTCGCTTGTTTTGTTCCCCTCCCTCCTCTCTCCTCCACTTGTGTTTTTCTCCTGCTCTACCAGCAATCTTGTCAGGCCTAGTACGGTAGTGGCCTGTCTGTTACCCATTTCCTTACTATCTGTGACTTAGCTCTTGCACTATCTGAAATGTCGCTAGGCCGAGTACGATAGTACATTTCACATCCTTACTGTTCATGGCCTGTTAAGAATATCACTGTATTTTCCCTTGTTCCCTCCCTTGTCGTGAAGCGCTTTGAAACACATTGTGTATAGGCGCTATATACATAGACTATCATGTCATAGAAAATTCTGGCTATGGCTAGTGATAGTTGTAGTCTACACATCTAAAGAGCCAAAGGTCTCAGGCCAATGCCTAAAAAAAAAAATGGGCAAATTGCATCCTAACGTTTCCCACTAAAGAGAAAAAAAGTATGCTGATTTTGATAAAAGCAGAACTATGTGCTTTGTATGGGAGACCATTAAAGGGACACGGGGGTCCAAATGTGGGCAAATGGCTATGGAGATGTTTTGGGCTGGGTCGGTTTCTGACTAAGTGGTTGATTAACTCCTTGTGTTGGAGCTGTAACCTCGGGGTGGGGGGTTCGGGGGGGATTGGATACTTCTCGAGTAGATTAGCCCTTCCTGTCTCTAGTCTGATCTCGGCTCATCAGGGGGGACCCGCCGCGCCTATGTCAGACCCCCTGCCACACACTCACACTCAGGTGCGAATGGAGCCCTGGGCTGGTCCCCATTGTACAAGAACAAAGGTTTTGGAGGAGGCAGAGACGTGCAGATTGGGATCACACCCATGTGTGTGCAACACGTACGGTGCTCGCTGTCCTAGGGGCCGGGGTGGGTCACCAAAAACTCCGCCCATCATTCTGCATAAGAACGCCATCGCTTTGCCCCCCTCCCGGGGATCTCTTCTTTGGTTTCAATTCTTTGTTGTGGAGAACATTTCCATCAACACAGACATTTCGACCACCCATAGTGAGAAGGAGGGGACGGAAGCGTGGTGGGGGCTGAAATGCAAGAACACCTATTTGCTGGGTTACATAACTGCTTAACAACAGCACGCTACTCGCAAACGCAGATACCAACTTAAAACACCAAGTGGAACGGTCATATTTTAAAGGCCCAGCCCCCATTCAGCCATGCAAAACGAACCCCCCTCTCGTGTAACTCCCCACGGCTTCCACGGCAGGCCTGCCCGCACGGGCAACGTGTAATGTTCTCAGTCGTTCAGAAAGGCGGACAGTCACTTTTGTGGTATTTTTTGCGGGTCTTGTATGCACTGCCGAGTCCACATGCCGCCAAAGTACAGTTCAAGGGTGCTTGGAGCGGTACACCCCATTTCCGCGCGGGCCGATTTGGCATGAACCGGTTGGCGCCACCAGACCAGACCTGCGCGGGGATGTTTTGGCGCCAGCTTGTTTCGGCGCGGCAGCAAACTGCTTGTATTTCTAGCACAAGCGTGCAGCCGCTCATGCCCTCCCTCCTTCGCAGTGCCTTCTCTGCCCTCGCTTGGATGGGTCTTGTTTTTGAAATCGTAAATTCGGGAGGTTCGTCTTTTTCTTGAGCCTGTTCTACCAAGACTACTTGAGAGTACGAATCCAAAAGGAAAATCACTGACGCACCTACAAAAATCAAATCCACTGTAATGCGCGTTTCACCGCCGGCCGGTTCGGCGCGCCCATTTTGGCGCAGGAGCCTTTCTGCGGCGGGCGATCTGGCGCGAGATACGTTTGGACGCGGCCGACATTGCAGCACGTCTAAACTCCCTCACGCCAAGTTCAAAAGCATCATTCCTTGCAAATGCAGTACGTTGACAGGTGCTGTCCCTGTGAACGTGTTGCATTTGCAAAGAATTATCAGCAAATTAGCTTTCCTAAGCAACCTAGCAAGTGTATTGTAGCGAAGGTGTTCGTGGCTTTAACTCCCCCATCTGACCGCTGCCACTCATTTTTCCTATATGTATAGCACCTGCGGCATGTGTGGAATGCTTCCCTCCCCCATTTTCTCTCCTTCCTTCCCCCATGTTTTTGTCTGCATCATCTGACATGCCTGCTTCCATAGGTCTGGTCTAATTGTTTGTGCACAAATGAGAAAGTGGTTGCAAATTGATATTCATTCTTTTCAGGCTGTGAGTGCCGTCGGCCATGCCAAGGAAGTCTCCCGAACGAACGGCGGCGGCTCACACGAGAAGCGAAGTCGCGGCTCACAAGTGGCCTTCCCTACCCGGAGTCACAATGAAAGGGGAAGCTCAGGGGCAATTGTCTTGGCGAGAGCTGACATCATTCTTACTCCAGCAACGTTATAATGGCCCAGAAATCTCTGGGCCATTATAACGTAGTGTAAGGTTCAGCGTGACAAGAACTTTGAACAGCGATTTTCGAATACCATCAGTGAAAATGTGTCGCAATCTTGAAACAGCAAGAAAAACGTGCCAACATTAAAGCGGCAACCCAGTTCACGAAATACATTGCAAGAATGCCCACATTTTTTCTCTCCAACAAATGAAACATTAATTAATGATTTTCAGTGCCATGGTCAGCAAAATGAACGTGGCACCGTTCAATGACATGGATTGAAAGCACTATAATTAAAGGGGTGCAGGCAGTGGGCACGAACATTTCACGCCGTTTCCGAAAGAATCTCAAAATTCCTGAAATTCAATGGACTTTTCCGGAGACCCGGAGAAATGCTTAAAATGTTATGTTGTTATGTTATCGTTACTTGTATAGCGCACCTTCACCAACGGAATTCGTCCCCAGGCACTCTGGCGGATCTGTAAACAGGAAGGGCGGAGTAGGGTTAGTCAGGAGGAGGGGAGAAGGAGAGTGGGAGATGTGGTGTGCTGTTGGCAGCTTCAGCTCGGTATACACCGAGTGCTGGGCTTTGGTGCTAGTATCGGATCGGATGAAGGCCTCGAGTGCTGTGGGTGAAGTTTATGTGTTGTTGATGCGGTGTGGTAAAGTGCGTGCGGATTGCTGGGAGAGAGATGGTTGTGTGGTTTTGTGTGGGTTTAAGTATGCAGAAGATTGAGGGTTGGGTTAGTGGGGTCTGTATCCTGGTTCAGGTACTTATGATTCCGTTAGAGTTGTATACCTGTGGGTTTGGATGTTGCTGTGGGTTCGGATGTTGCTGGTTCCTGGTGGCCGACTCGATTTGGTGGTGTTGCGCTGATCCAACTGTATCCTATTGAGTATAGTTTGGATTGGTGGGTGCGCCTGAACCTAATCTTCAGGTGGGGGACTGGGTGGGTGATATCTATTCTTAGGTGATCTAGTGTGACCCTGGTCGGTATAGGCTTTGAGTGGTTCAGGGTCGCGGTCGTGTTGAAGTGTTGTCCTAGTGGATCCATCTTGGTGAGCGTGTGTATTCAGACGTTCGTATCCTTCTGTCGTGACTGATTCTTTGATTTCCGTCGGGTGAACATCCTTGAGACTGTTGTTTAGTTGTAGTTTTGTGTGGTAGGGCATTGTGCTTCTTGCTTTGTATTGGTGGACCGTGTGCAGTGATGAAACATTCTGTTTATCATCCATTGCATTGGTCCTGTGATGCAGTGCTTCCTTTCCCTCTCTATGTTTGGTTCTAAGGGCTGTTGGGAAAGGTCATAGTTAGGTCCTGGTCCTCTTGATGATTCGTTCTAGACTTTCTGTCTTAGTTTTCTATGTTTACTGTCTTTGGTCATATTGCGACTGTCTCCCGTTTGGTCCTTTAGTATGCCGTGGGATATTTACCTCAGCTTTTCCCATTGATTGATCGGTGTGTATCGCGGTCGCTCTACGTTCGTTGACGTTTTTTGGTATGTCGGTGCCCCTGTGGCCAGTCTTTCTAGTTATGACGTGAAGAGCCAGGTGTTGAGTAATTTCCTGAATAATAGGTGGTTTCTTGTTTTACGTATGTACTTTGGAAGGTCGTTCCAGGTTTTCGGGGCTTGGTGAGAGAAGGAGGATCCTCCAAGTTTTCTTTTGTTGTAGGGCTTTGGTTCCAGGCGGATATCCTGGAATCTCTGGGAAAATTCTGGAGGTTAGGCAGGTATGGTCCAGCCTAGAGAGAACCAGAGCTCTAGAGACAGTGAGCTTATGGGGGAAGGAGAGGAAAGGAAGAATATCTCTGAGGAGGTGAAGCTGATAGTTTGACTTCTTAGTGACGTCAGAGATGTGAGGAGAAAAAGAGAGTGTGGAGTCAAAGATGACCCTGAGTTTAGTTTAGTTTATTTATTTGTATAGGGCAGCCAAACCCTGGGGTAACTTGGGACATTATACTTGTAGCACAGCATAAGTTACAAAGTAGAGCTGAGACAAAGATTACACATGCAGCAAAACTACAAATGACAGGAATAAATACAAACAAATACAAATAGAAGACCAGGTTACAGAATGGTCCAAGTCGATGGACAATACAGATGTTACAAGATAATAGGCTATGTGTATCTACGTGCCGAGATGGCTAGTCTGACGGCGAGGGAATAGTATTACTGAGTAGAAAGCAGATCCTTCACCTTGGCTCTGAAAGACCAAAAGGAAGAGTCAGCTCTAATGTCCGTGGGGATTGAATTCCAGCATTTTGCAGCTAGCACGGGGAAGCTCTCTCCCCCTGCTGTTTTCAAGTTAAACTTAGGAATATTCAGTTGGTTCAAATATGGGGATCTGGTCGGTCTGGTGGTGCACTGTCTTGTACATTTGTCTGATAAATATTGAGGTGCTGTCAGGAAAAGGCATTTATGTGTAATGACAAGTGAGCACAATTTAATTCTGTCACGAATAGGAAGCCAGTGAGCTTCCTTTCTAAAGGTGAAAATGTGGGCAGTGCAAGGTAAATTAAGGCTACATCTGAGGGCGTTGTTCTGAAGAACCTGTAATCTATTCAGATTGTGATTTGTGTAGCCGAGAAAAAGTGGGTTGCAGTAACCCAGTTTGTACAGAATCTGTGACCTTGCCAAGGTGAGGCAGCTGTTAATGGACAAAAAGGGTTTACATGCATTGATACGTTTATTAGTGTAGGCAGTGGATGAAATAGTAGTGTTTTTTTTTTTAAAGCGAAAGTGTGGAGTCAAGATAGACACCCAACGTTTTGACTTCTTTGGAGTCTTTTATAATGTTACCGTCGATAGTGAAGGACTGGTACCGGGGGTCGAGTTTGTTGAGACAGGCATGGGTTCTTAGCCTCACAGGTGGGAGCAGGAAGAGGGCCAAGGGAGGCCGGCCAGAGAGTGACAGGAAAGGGGGTAGCAGGTGTGCTGATGAGGAGAATCTTTGTCTTACTGGCATTAAAGCAGAGATTGTTGGTGGCACACCACTCCTGGGTAGCAGACAGACAGTCAGAGATGACAGAAGGAGAGAGGTGGCAGAGGGGAACCTGAAAACAAGCTGAGTGTCGTCCGCTCTGCATTGACCATACAGTCGCTCATTTACATGCGCACACTGCCTCCATACATCATACACCCATTCATACATACATTACGTACACACTCCTTGCACATGTGCATACATACATAATGAGCTAACATGCAACACCATCCTTTAACACTGCCAATTTTAGAAAGGCTTCCCTCACCTCTCAGGGGATGTCCAGCCCTCAGAGGGGGCGCTAGAGCGACAGCCTGCATAGCGGCCCACCCTTCTGGCCACCCCCCATCCCCAAGGGGCACACCCAACTTGCCTCCACCTTAGGAGGAAGGGGCGACCCTGTGCCCAGCCACATCCGGCTGGGCTCCGGTGAGCGGATATAAGGCAGGGGGACTGCCGAACCCAGTCTCTTCCCTCAGCCCTCCGCCAGAAGTTTAGATTGATTCACCACCTGTCATACCCGAAAGGTATCTGATATGAAGGTAGACTCCCAATTTTTTGTATGGGGGATCTTTTTCTAAAAACGGGTGTGGGTATCAGCAAAAGAAAAAGTTGAGAAAAAGTTTACCCCTCTCTATACTCAGGAGGAAGCTGGATTGGTTGTGCTTATATACCACAAATCATCCTATTTTCTTGTTAGGATGTAACACAGACATGACAAAACATCACCACACTATACATTCTTATAGAACCAGACTTGGACTTTGAGAATTTTTTTTGTTTGTTGTGGGTGTGGGTGGGGGTGTGGGTTTGTAGGATCTGTGTATGTCCGCATGGGAAATGTACAAACCTTTTGCGGTTTGTACATTTCTCATGCAAACTTTTATGCCGCGACGGAAAATTCACGCAGATCCGAAAATGGGCACTCTTGGCCATGGTGGACATAGAATCAGCATTTCGCCTTCTACTTGTACACCCAGTTTTCATCTTTTGGGGTTTCAACAGGATGGTGGTTTCTACATTGACAAATGCATGCCAATGAGTTGTTCTGTGTCTTGCACACTATTCGAGACATTTAGCACATACTTAGAATGGGCAGCGTGCAGAATGGAGCAGCGGGGTAACATCATCCATTATCTGGATGACTTTGATCATGGGCCGGAAGAGGTGGAAGGACGGTGGTCATTCTCTGTCTTCCTTTAAAAACTTGATGGACAGAATGGGGATTCCACTGGCACCAGAAAAAATGCAAAGACCTACAGAGGTATTAACCTTTTTAGGGATTTAATTTAATTTAAATATATACAGTAAATGGTACTTGCAAGTTGCCACGGGAGAAGAGAGTGCAACAGTTGTTGGGAAAAATAAATTTTGCAGCTCGGGTAATTCCCGGAGGTAGGACGTTCGCTCGAAGGTTGGCAAGGGCGACAGCCAGGGTTTCACAGGGGCATCACCACATCCGACTTGTGTCATGCTTAAAAGATGATTTACGCATGTGGCAGTCGTTCCTCTTAGAGTTTAATGGAGTCTTATTGTGGAGAACCCCATGGCAAACCAGTGGTGATTTACAGATGTACTCGGATGCTTCAGGTAATGAAGGATTTGGGGTAATATTGGGTCAAAAGTGGTGCATGCAAAAATGGCCGACCCAGTGGCACAAGAGGGGGAGAACAAGTAATATCATGGCTCTCAAGCTCTTCCCCATTGTCATAGCACTCACATTGTGGCCCAGGAAATTGGGAAACAAGAGGGTGCACTTCTGATGTGATAACAAGGCAGTGGTGCAGGGCATAAATCTTCAGTCTGCGTCATGCCCAGCAGTTCTCAGCCTTTTGAGGAGATTGGTAGAGGTCTGCTTACACAGGAATATCGAGTTCAGGGCTCAGCATGTACAGGGTGTGGTGAATGTTAATGCTGACGCTCTTTCTCGTTTTCAGTGGCGCAAGTTTCGGGATGCCCAACCGACGGCCAGGAAGGAGGGGGCATTGTTCAGGAGCGAGTGTGGCACCTGGTGTCGTGGACAAGGCGCTCTGGAACTTGGGGGAGAGATTGCTCTCACCAGGTGTTAGGTTCAGGTACCGGCAGGGCTAGGGTATGTTTTTGAGTGTATCAGAAGCATTGCAGAAAACAGACTGTTCACTAGAGGAGCGGGTACGTTCATTTGTGACATGGTCACATGGTGAAGGAAAGAGCAGGAAATGGGCGATGGGGCACCTTGCAGCCATAGCTTTTCATTGCAAATTAAAGGGAATGGGGGATCCCACCAAATGGGGGACCCTACCAAAGACTTCTTAGTACTCATGGCGGTGAAGTGAAGGGGCTGGTCAGAAGCACCCAAGCAGGATGGTCGGAAACCCATCGGCTTTGAGTTGTTACTACATACTGGGGAATGATCAGATGATTTTGAAGTGGCATTGTTCAGGGCAGCATTTTCCCTGGCATTTTTTGGGGCTTTTCGGGTCAATGAATTAGTAGCAGCAGATAAGGAGGACCGATCCGGGAAAGCTATCACCTTGAATGATGTGCAGTTTGTGTCAGGGGCCGACATGAAAGTGTTAAAAATCAAGTTGAGACAGTACAAGACTGACCAAGGGGGCAAAGGGAAGTGGGTTATTCTGTACAAAGCCACCCGCAGCGACAGTTGCCCTGTTGTGCTCCTGAGGGCTTCTTGGCTAAGAGGCCCCAGCAGCCAGGTCCCCTTCATATGCATGCTAGTGGAGCACCACTGACCAACTACCAATTTAGAAGAATTCTGTCAATCACACTGGGTGCAATGGGAATACATGGCAAAGGATGGTCCTCCAACAGTTTCCGGATAGATGCCGCCACGACTGCCTTCCTGCAGGGCTTGCCAGCACTGGCACTTCAGAAAACAGGCAGATGAAATCAAACCACTTTCAGCTTTATGTTAGGACACAGGGTGAGCCTGAGACCAATATGGGCACTGATTTGAGGGAGATCTCAGCATGATAAAGGACTGACTCGGTTGATTATGCCTAATTATGTCTTTTCGGAATTATTTCTCAACTACGCTTTTTGTATCAACAGATGATGCAATATGGATTATGGGGCATTCATTTATTACTCGAGCTCAGAACGTGGCCCGTCGATGGATGCTGACTCCAGATTTAGGATTATAAAATAACAGGGTGGTTTGGCTCAGGGCACCAGGTATGAGGCGGCATTCTTTGTTGCCAGCAGTGCACAGGCAGTAGCAGTGGAGGCCAGCACCATGAGTTTTGGTGATACATTTAGGGGGGTAACGACCTTGCCATCAGGGGGAGGGGCCGACTATGGGCTCAGATACAAGTGGCCCTGCGCACATTGGTGCAAGAATTACCAGGCACTGACATAATCTGGTCAGAGGTAGTGCCCAGACTAGAGTGGTGGGGTACTGTGTCACACGTAGGGATGGACAAGTCCAGGCAGAGATTGAACAGAGGGATCAAAACATTTGCAAAGGCGAAGGGCCTGGGATTTGTTAGACACAGTTGCCTGAATTTCCTCCCTTCCCATTTTGTTGCTAATGGGGTGCATTTATCTGACAAAGGGAATGATCTCTTCCTCACAGCTATACCGGGGGCACTGATGAAGGCTGGCTGCAACTGAATTATTTGTTGAGTAGGAGTTTTGTTTGCGGGCAGCGGGGGGGCCACAACCAAAGCGTGTCAGAGTTTTGGGGCAGTACTAGCCAGGGAGGAGTTTGCCGCTGCGGTGTCGGCCATGGGCAGTTTCCCACAGAGTCACTTAGGGACAGTTGAGACTGCTCGTCAACGAGATTCAGTGGTCCCTAGGAATTACTGCTTGACAGTTACAATCAGAGATGTAGGTCCGCTAATCTGCTAACCGGATGTGATAAGAGTCGCCGGGAACATTAAGACAATGACATTGCCCGACCAAGGGGCTACCTTAAAAGTCTAAGGAATTGCAATGTGAATTTACTTAGGGCTGGGACTGCCCCCCGTATTGTATGCACCAATAAATGTGATCTTGTATTTCCAAATATAAACAGTTGTCTGTATTATTCTTAGTATATATAGCTAGTGCATGATGTCTTTTTTGCCCCCCAGTAGAGGGGGTGGGCAATGGGGGATAGCTCTGCTAAGCGTAACAAAAAGCCTGTGCACACATCAGCACCCTGCCCTCGGATGTGAAAGAACACATAACGTTGTTATATGTTCACTTGCATCCGTGGGGAGGGGGCTGATGTGTACATTTCCTTTTTGTAAGGCAGTGCAGTGATGGAAGCCTTTCCTGAAACTAGCAGCTTTAAAGTTTTGCTGCGTTTGTGCAAATAAATGTTTCTGCAGGAACACAGTAAGACTTTACAGCCACCGGTTTTAGGAAAGGCTTCTCTCCCTTCTCTGAGTAACAAAAAGCCCTGTCCTTATTTCGGGTGTGGTTGGCATGAAGCCCAGGCAGCTCAATGATGTTGCGCGCCTGAGTGGGGCGATATTTTACCATACTGTCCTTGATTGCTGTGACACCTCCAGGATGCCACAGGCTCTCTCACTCACCAGTTCACTCCCTGTCTCTTGACTTTCTGTAACACCCCTGATGGCTTTGGGGTGCCCTTTAACCATAGGCTAGGTTGTGGGGACGCCCCTCCTGGTGTACATCAAAAAGCACATGTGTCACAGCTCACTAGGGCTGAAGGTATAAAATGCATTTAAAGTGCACTGAATAGTGTAATACACTGTTTTCATTATGTATTTATTATTAGTTATGTGAATTGTATGCAAAATGTGAAATGTAAGTGTTATGGATTTAGGTGTGATGCTGTATGTATATGTATCAATCCACATTTCTCTACACCCTAACTTGCACTGCCCGTAATGCACGACTCAACACACGTACTATAATTACCCAACGGACTCGCACTCAAAGTACAAACTCTCGCAATAAGCGTCTCGGCAGTAGATGCTGGTGTGATACCTCTCCGGCCAATACCACCCTCTGCCTCACTGGCACTGCTTGCCATGAATCTAACCACCCACTAGCTCCCACACGAGGACCCAATGTTGCACACTGGCCCGCTGTGCCTGCTGCCCCCACTGTATTGAACCTGCCTGTATTGAATTTGCCTGCCGTGCCTGCTGCCCCCACTGTATTGAACCTGCCTGTATTGAATTTGCCTGCCGTGCCTGCTGCCCCCACTGTATTGAACCTGCCTGTATTGAATTTGCCTGCCGTGCCTGCTGCCCCCACTGTATTGAACCTGCCTGTATTGAATTTGCCTGCCGTGCCTGCTGCCCCCACTGTATTGAACCTGCCTGTATTGAATTTGCCTGCCGTGCCTGCTGCCCCCACTGTATTGAACACACCGGTGCCTGTTGCCCTTGACACAACTATCCTGCCTACGCATGACCCCATGGCCATCTCAGCCACGGCCTTTCCTACCTCCACCCTTAAGTGTGCCCTAATTAATGCCCGCTCTGTCCCAGCACATGCTCTAGACATTCATGACTTAATTCTCAAAAACAACACTGACCTCCTTATTATCACCGAAACCTGGTTGAATGACTCATCAGGGCCTGCCCTCTCCCTGGCCATCCCAGACGGATACTGCATTTACAGGCAAGACCGAGACCTTCTTAGAGGCGGGGGAGTAGCCCTCATCGCCAAAGACAACCTCACCATTAGGAGGATCGAAGGGGAACTTGGCAGCTGTGACTACCTTCCCCTTAGAATCTATCTTTCCCCCAACCTCACCCTGACCCTTCATATTGTTTATCGACCTCCAGGTCCCATTGCCGAATTCCAGGAATCCCTCATCCAAGCACTCTCTGCCAACCTAAAGAAAAATTCCAAAGTCCTTCTCACAGGTGACCTTAACCTAGGCCTCAACGACCCCAATGACGCCCATGCGGCCGGCCTTAATAAAGCCCTCGCCACTCTCGGGTTCTCACAAACGATCTCGAATCCTACCCACCTCAAAGGGCGCACCCTGGATTGGGTTGGCCACCACAACTGCCCAGTGCTAATCACTGGTAACTCTCCTGTCCCGTGGACAGACCACCATCACATCCAATTTGACCTGGACACTTCTAAAGGGCCCCCTAAACCCACCATCCCACTTCCCGCAGCTCTCGCAAGAAGCTCCCGCTTACTAACTGTAGAAAGGATCACGCCCTTCCTTGAGGTACCGGCTCTCCAAGCCCCCTTTTCAACTGACCCTGACACCCTTGCCAACGCCTTCAAACTGACAATCACCAATGCGGTTGACGCCGTCGCCCCTCTCACTCTCAGAAAATCTAAGAAAGCCAAGCATACCAACACATGGTTCTCCCAAGAGCTTCTTCAGCTTCGGTCCAAGAAACGAGCTGCCCTCTCAGCCTGGAGAAATAAACCTAACGATGCTACCAAATCCTCCTTTAAGACTATTTCCAAGGACTACAAAACAGCTATTATTTTCGCTAAAGCTAACTCCTTCAACAATAGGATTGCCAACGCCAAATCTACTACCAAAGAAATCTTCACCATCTTCAGGGAACTTGAAACTCCATCCACCTCACCATCCACCATCCAGAAAGATGAAAAATGGTGTAATGACATCCAAACCGCCATGTTTAATAAACTAAATACCCTGCAAACTAAAATTCAGGCACACCAAAAAGCTATGACCCTCCTTATCGCCAACCAGAACACTAACACCAGCAAAGAGACCAAAGCCCACTCCTGCCCGCCTTTCGACTTCAAAGACATCACTGAATCTGAGGTCATCACGCTCTTAAAGACCATCAAACCATCTAATTGTAAAGGCGATGTATGCCCTGCACAGCTAGTCAAAGACTGCGGTCCCACCCTGGCCCCCTTCCTCACAGCCTTCATAAATGCATCCTTTCAGTCTGGCCATGTTCCAACTGACCTTAAGGAAGCCTGGGTCCGTCTGCTCCTCAAAAAGCCCTCACTTGACCCATCAGTACCAGGGAACTACAGACCCATCACTACTGTCCCCTTTCTATTGAAAATTTTGGACAAAGCGGCCTACCATCAAGTCCAAAAATTCATCGAAGAGCACCGCCTTCTCGGCCTTCGACAGTCTGGTTTCAGACCTCGTCATGGGACGGAAACAGCCCTACTTGACCTAAAAAATCAAATGGATGACACTCGTGACGCAGGCAAACCAGCACTCCTGCTCCTCCTTGATCTATCAGCAGCATTCGACCTCGTTGATCACAACACACTCTGCCACCATCTCTCTATAGCAGCCAACTTCTCCCCAAAAGCATGCGCATGGATCACCTCATTCCTACAGGAAAGGGCCATGAAAGTCTTCTCGGACTCAGCATGTGCATCTCCTAGTCACATCAAATGTGGGGTGCCCCAGGGTTCCTGCATAGCACCCACCCTCTACAACCTGTTCACACGTCCTCTCTTCAATCTCCTTGATTCTATGGGCATCTCATACACGAATTATGCGGATGACACCCAAGTACTCATCCCGCTTACAGGTGACTATGAGCTGGACAAAAACACCCTCAACTCCATCTACGCCACCATCCAAGCCTGGATGGCTGACAATTGGCTTTGTCTCAATAGCGAGAAGACCGAGCTTTTACTTATTGGGTCACCAACCATTCTAGGCAACCTTGACAAACAATACACCTCTTTTACCATCGACAACATACCGATTGCGGTATCCCAATCAGTCAAGACTCTTGGAGTCTACCTCGACTCTAATCTCACCATGGATAAGCATGTCAATGCCATAGCCTCCTCTTCAGCATACTACTCCAAACTCATCTACGCAGCAAGACCCTTCCTATCCTCACAAAATGGCCTCACTATTGCTAGGGCCATCATAGGATCTAGGTTGGACTACTGCAACGCACTCCTTGGTGGGACCTCCGGAAAAAACATCGCCAAACTCCAGCTTGCCCAGAACAACGCCCTCAGGGCCGCTACAGGTTTTTCCAGGAAAGACCACATTTCTGACCTTAGGAGGCAGGTCCACTGGCTGCCCATTAGGCAGAGGATCATCTTTAAAATCCTCTCCCTCACCCATAAATGCCTCCATGACCTTGCTCCCCCCTACCTTGCCCAGAGAATTTCACGACACTCCTCGGCCAGGCCCACCAGATCTGCCTACACCAACCTGATTTTTACTCCCAAGACCTGTAGAGTACGTGCGGTCGGTTCGAGCTTCTCAGCCCTAGCAGCCTCACATTGGAACGCCCTACCTTCGCTCCTCAGGGGGATTGACTCTCACCTAGCCTTCCGAAAAGCCTTAAAAACCAGGCTGTTTGTCTAAACCTTCCTGCCTTTATATCTACAGGCTCACGAACGTCATTTGTAACTATGTTCCGCTCCTCTCTCTGTAACTAAGTACCTTTTGTTTCCTATGTTTACACAATCTTGCTGCTTACGCCTTCATGTAATAGCGCCTCGATGTCTATGGGCTGCAGTGCGCTCTATAAATGTAAATAAAATAAAATAAAAATAAAATATATACCTATGTATTGTTATTAGCAATGGGGGCATCCATTTTAGCTCCCCTGTTGATAGCAGTCCAGGAGGCAGTCGAGAGCAGCGTTCTATCGAGAGGCATCCAGCAGTCAATTGCTGATGAGAACCAGGCCTGATGTCAGTGGCAGACGTTTCACATGCCAGAAGTCCAGCACGCTCACAAGGAGGCTCCTGCAGGAGCAAATCAGACAGCAACATGGAGAGAAGTGGGAGGCTGCAACAGCCAAGCTGAAGGAGGCGGAGAACTCAGTGTGAAGAATGACTCGTCACCTGACTGGGAAGAAGGAGCCAAGCCCACCAATCCAGAGACGTACCCACCTTGCATGTAGCAACAAGGACAAGGCAGAGGTCCTCGCTGAGACACTGGAAGCTTTGTTCACCCCAAACAAGGCAAGCAGCCTTTTAGACGAGCGTAGGAAGAAGTTGACAAGCAATCTCGCAGAAGACCGAACCGGGATGGGAGCAGAAGAGATCAAGGAGTGCGCAAGCTTTGAGGTAGCAGGACTTGCAGTGAAGCTGCCGAACGGCAAGGCACAACGGAGCAACGGAATACCCAGCCTGGCAATCAAGAACCACCCGCCGGCATCAATGGAACACCTCACAGAGATCGTCAATGCATTCATGAGACTTCAGCACTTCCCGCGATCCTGGAAGGAAGCAAGGGTCATCGTATTCCCAAAGGTCAGCAAATCACTGAGGGATCCTGCAAACCAGCGCCCCATCAGCCTGCTCTCTGGATTGTCGACACTCCTGGAGAAGGTCCTCTCGCCCGCCTCAGCGACTTTGCATGCAAAAGTAATCTACTAGCAAAGAAACAGTTTGGATTTCGAAAGGAGCATGCGATGACCCATCAGCTGCTGAGAGTGGTGGACACCATCAGCCACGGAAACAACATCAACAAGTCCACAGGAATTGTCTTCTTGGATGTTGCCAAAGCATTAGACCAAGTCTGGCACGAGCCACTGCTGCAGAAGATGATCAGCCTGGGATATCCAAACCACCTGGTGAAGACGATTGCAAGCTACCTGGGAGACCACACCTTCCATGTATGTCGCCATGTGGTCTGAGATGTCCTCATCACATCCCATCCGAGCAGGCGTGCCACAGGGATCGAACCTCTGACCCTTCCTGTTCAACATCTTCACCAAAAACATCCCAACATATCTCCACAAGACCGACCTGGCACAGTATGCGGACGATGTTGCAGCCATCTCCCGGTCGTTCTGCGAAAAGGAAGTGGCAAAGAATCTGCACCCTTCATCGGATGCCATCTCGATGTGGTACATCAATTGTCAGACAGAACTCAACACCAGCAAGACAACAGCCATGCTGTTTACCAGAAAGAAGATCAAGGGGCCCCTGCACATCAGCCTCAACGGGGAGACCATCAAGTGGGAGAGCAGCAGCAGCCGCTACCTCGGTATCACCCTGGACAGCAAACTCAACTGGGGAAGCCATATCGAGAATACTCAGCAGAAGGCAGAAGGACAGATGGCAGCACTGTACCCACTCCTGAAGACCAAGTCCATACCCCTCTGGACAAAGATCAATGTCTACTAGGCAATCATCAGACCTACCCTGACTTATGCCACCCCAGCATGGTTGAGCTGCTATGAGCGACACAGGAAGAGTCCAGAACAAGGCCCTGCGGATAGCGTCTGGAGCTCCACTCTTCACAAGGATAGCTGACCTCCACAGAGAATCAAGATGTTGGACGAACACCTAGCGAAGCTGAGCAAGAACCTCTGCCAAGGACTGGATCACAACCCGAACTCTCTGATCAGAATACTCACTGCCACCACTGTAAACTCTTTTGGACGCTACCTATGGCCCATCACGGCTAAGACCCTGTGAAACCAGCCTTACTGTCACAAGTCCACACAGACCATGAAGAAATGTAACCCATGACTACAGACTCAACACGAAAAGATGGAGTAATGTAGCTCAAGCCTCAGTATCCAATAATCACTGCTGATGGATAAAATATGTCAGCAAGAAGAAGAAAGAAAGCCCATATATCTCCCTTTCCCCACCCATTCTTCTGCTACCAACCACCACACCTTGCATCCTTCCACCCTCTACGGTCAGAATCAGCTCCTCGGCCCAGCATTACACATAAGGGTACACATACACACACAGACATGCACAAAATTACACATTCACTCACTCATTTAAACATCCCATTGGCCATACACTCACACATTTAAACACACACTCTGCCCCCATACATCATGCACTTGTTCACGCACACTCATGTACACATACATTACATACACACTCCACAGTTCAAGGGTGTTTATTGAACTTTCACAAAGAGGTGATAAACGCCTATCTAAACATAAATCTACAAATGGGAGCATGCTACAATCATCAAATAATAATAATGTAGTCCTAGTGGAGTCTTGTCAAACTAAAAGGGCCTATACAAAAAAAAAACGATTGCCAATCCTTACCGCTAATTTACAAATAGCGTGGGGTAATGTTCATGAAAAAGAAATAAGTGTTCACAAAATAATACGTCAGGATGTTCAGGCTGTTGGCCTCCATTCCCCATGTTTTCAGCACAGGGTAAGACGGTTCACTCGAGCAAAGCACACACTCTGGGATGTTTGGCATGAGGATACAGTTCTATTTCCAGCAACAGGGCCTTCTGTGCCCAAGTCTCTTTTCTCATCAAAGTCTCTTGATTCAGAGGGCCTAATGCACCAAAAATGTGATACTCTGTTCTTCTTATAAATATTGAACTCGGGTGCTTCACCTCGGATCCCCCTCAGCCGAGCTCAGATCTGTCCCCTTCTTCAATTAGTCTCCCTCAGCCAGGCTCAGACCAATTGTAGCTCACTTTGGTTAAACAGAGACTTTCGAATGTGCACTGGGTTTAGCTTGGCCCGTTGCAGGACCTCTTCGATACAAACTTCCATTTTATAATACAGCTGTCATTCAGTTGGATACCTAACAGAGACATTCAAATGAGCACCCACGTGGCGCTGGACCACTCTGTATATGTTATCTCGCTTGGCTTCATTCCTTTGGTTTCCAATTAAATCTGCGTCGCTCATCAGGTGCGTTTCACACACTGTCCTCTTTGGATTTCTTCATACAATGTTGCCACTTGCAACCTTGGTTCAAACACAAGCTGGTTTGGTATCAGTCTCTTCGACTCACCTGCTGTGCTCTCTATTTCAGAGGGAAGGGGGTCGGATGGTGTTGAAGCCCGGGCAGCTCAATGGATTTGCGTGCCCGAGTCGGGCAATATTTTGCCATACTGTCCTTGATTGCTGTGACACCTCCAGGCTCTCTCACTCACCAGTTCACTCCCCGTCTATGAACTTTCTGTAACCCCCCTAATAGGTGTGGAGTCCCCTTTAACCATAGGCTAGGGCTGTTGGTATGAAATGCATTTAAAATGCACGGAATAATGTAATACACAGTTTTCACTATATATTTATTATTAGTTATGTGAATTGCATATGAAATGTAAGTGTTATGGATTTAGGTTTAATGCAGTATGTATTACATATACCTATGTATTGTTATTAGCAATGGGGGCATCCATTGTAGCTCCCCTGGTGAAGTCTTTGGCCATTAAAATGACAGTTTCTACAAAATGTCCTCCATTTGACCATTGCGAGAACCTATGAGGGCTCATAGAATGTTGGGGAAGTGGCAGTTGAAGGGCAGTTGGAGTAAAAGAGCAGCTGAGACAGCCTGTCCTGTAATTAAGCTCTCCACATACTATATAAATATATTAATTTATATTTACTTTCAGAGGAAAAAACAAAACCCATGACTTTTAATATAGGTTGCTTTAACCCTTTTTTATGCCATCAGCTTAACCCTGCACATTATACCTGCACTCACCAAATCCTGAGGAGTTTTTATATGGGGTAAAGTGCGTGTGGTCCCCCTGCCTCATATCTTTATTACAATCCGACTTCAGTTGTGAAGAGGAAAGGGTATTTTTGGCTTTACAAATGTGCAGAGTGTTCTGATAGAGAGTTTGACTGAACTTCCTAGGGAAGAAAGCACTGTTCAACGTGCCTTCAAATCATGTTATTAGACAGACAATGGCTGATCTTAGAGCTTCAGGCAACAATCTCTCTCTCTTTTTACCTCTGGCTCAGGGGAGATAAGAAATGTAGACACAGAGGCTGCAGCCAGGGTATTTATAGTGTCAGGAACCGAATACAGACTTCAGTAGAAACTCTGTGCAAGGTATGCACATTTCTAATGGACTCCTATAAATGAAGGCCTGCCAGAGACTTTTGATTATGCTTGTGGAAGTTAAGGAATACCTTTGTTTACAAGGTGACTAAATATCTATTTGCAGCATTTTGATATAAATTCGGTTAGAATTTTTTTTGGTCTTTTGACCCCACACACCACCCCCACATTGTCATCTGTATAAGCTACATTAACAGTGTTCATATTTTCATTGGGCTGCCTTCACTGTCTCCCATACAGTTTTAAAATGGACTTCCTGACTCCTTTTTGGCACCAGGGGGCATATGATATGGTGACTGATTTCATAACAATGTGCTCTGGAACTGCATTTCAATTTTTTTTAAAACAGCCTGAGGAAGGGACACTTTTATAGGGAATAATACACTGCAAAGTAACACATTGCTCTGCTGATCCCTGAATATTAAAGAGACTGGTAGTTAAATGCTGTATGTTTCTTCAAATGAGTCCTGGGGCACAAGTGGAGAGAATCCCACCTGAGATCACAGAAGCTGCTCCACAAACTTCAATCTGTGTTTAACCCAGGAGAGTGGGCAGTGAACTATTTCATCCTTCGCTTTCGGCAACTAGCTGTAAGGCATATGATTTCTTACCCAGAACTGTCATGCTCTGAGGCATTATTACTTGTTTTTTTGTTGTTGTCTACTTGAACTTTTTAATCCATTTTATTATATAGGTTTTTTTACTGATGATTCAGATGTTGATGTATTTTAGTCAGACTGATACTTCCATGATCCATATTTGTGTTTCTCAGAGTATTATGCCTCTAAGGAGGGGACAAAGTATTATGTAAAAGCACCACTGTTACACCAGTGTGAGCGCAATTTATTATGAGTCATCCATGTGCGACAGTGTGAACGCTGCATATTACAATTAATACGGAGAGGTGATAATTTTCATTGATTGAGCTTTCCACACCCTGTCAGTCCAGAGGTTTGTTAGTGCTCTTAGAGTTTATTAAAATAATTCAGGCTATTGGTCCTGGTACCTTCGCTCCCATATGTGAGAGTTGAAGGACCAGTTACACTCTCATGGATGCACTTCTTAGATAGACTGCAGGAACACACTTACCCGCTGGCAAATATCAGTAAAAGAACATTATATTGTAAATTGGCAAATGCCATATTTTCTTTTCATTCTAAACTACATTCTTTTCTGCCATATTGTCTGATACACTACTACCTATCATTTGGCTACCGAGCAATTCATTTACACCTCCAACTCAGGTACCCTTTTCATAACATCTTAGAGCCCCTTAAATTATATGTCAATGGATCCTAAAAAGGATATTTGCTGGGTTTGCAGTGTGGGAATAGATCCAGAAACTTGTTTTGTGGTGGGTGATGTATCATTGTTTCATCCTGTAGATCAAGTACTAATGAGATATGCAAAGATACCAGGACCTACGGAAAGCAGTTGTGTCATATGTTATGGGTTAAATTAATTTGAGCCCAAAGTCCTACTCTCACACATTTCTGGAGGAGAACCCACTGTTCCTTATCCTATATGGGCTGTAGTGGAATGGCCAGGGTTTTCCATCCCCATCAGTTTCCCTCCTGGGTTGAGCCCCACTAAAGACACTGCCATGCCCACTACCAATTCACTGTTAAACACCATGGTAGGTGCTCCAAGTACAATGGGGGCAATGAAGCTGCAAGTAATTTGGCAGATGCTTGCACAGGAAATATTAGGGATCATGTATACCTTCCGGCGGAACATAGGTCTTATGCTGTGGCCGAAGTGTATGAAAAGAAGTAGTGGAACTATGTTGCCTAGTGGCATGCCTCTGCTCCCCACAAACCCAATCACCAGGCCCCCTCCCACGCACAATACAAACCCCCAAACACATTCACCTGCGGTTTAAGGGAACGTTCAGTGCTGTGCACTGAAAGAGCAAGTTTAAACTTCGCCCTGCACCTTTATTTTACAACTAAACCATTCTAGAACGGTTTCTTTTTAAAATAAAAGTATAGGAACAGTAAAACTTAATTTAAAAAAAGTAGAGGAGCACCACTCCCAACCGCTGCCAACCACTCCCACTCACTCCGACCACAGGTCTTATGTGAGGCTGAGGCCTTTATCTGGAGAAAGACCAACCCCCAGAGGTGAAGATGAGTTCCAGGTATGGGCAGACCAGCCACGTCAGATGGTACGAAATTGGTCCTGCTCAGAGCGCGAGAAACGAAGAAGAGTGATGGAAAGTTTACGAGGTCCTGCATTGAAGATCTTTGCTGCACTCTACTCAGCCAGACCCCAGTCCTGCAGAAGTATTATATACTTTAGAAGGAACTTATGGCACTATGGAATCTGGTTTTGAACTACTACTCAGATTTAATTCCACTAAACTAGAGCCAGGGGGGAAGTTGTCAGAATACCTAGCTCCCTGGAAAATTGTGGATCCTCCACAAATCAGAGACTGGTATAATAAGTTGTGGAACTTTGTAGCTTTGGAATGGATCATTTATGCGATTCAAGGGGAACGTCGGACTGGGCTGCGATTATGAACTTTTTACATGGAGATTATGTGGAACAATATTGGCCACAGAATGTGCGAATTTTGGACATTGTGTGAATGCTATATTGCTTTGACTTCCTGTGTATGCGGGAGGTGGGAAGTTGGGTATTGGGATAGGGTGTGGGGTAGATTAAGGAGGGTATAGATGATTTTGTTCTGTAAACTTGAAAATCCAATAAATCAAAAAATTTAAGAAAATACGAGAATACCTAGCTTGCATTAAATACATCCTACAGCTAGCATATCAGTGAAATGGTAAAGAAGCTAACCAAATAAATATTGTTTGCTTGCGTAAAATCCTGATAGGCGCCAAGTCTGTACCATTAATGCTGATTCAACTTCACCTGGGAGAATGCCTTACAGACCTGTCAATGTTCCAGAGACTGATGAGAGAAATGCGCACCCTGGAGGGGGAAACGGATGAAAGCACTATCTATAGCAGAATGCTATGGCCCATGCCATTAGTGCCACCTGTATTAAAGCCTGAGAATGAACTTCTGAAACAATTTGAAGAATTGAGACTGGAAGCACAAGCTACACAAATACAGATAGTGTCCTCTCAAAGAGGAAAAGATTTTGCTCCTGCTCCACGTGAGAGAGAACATCAGCTTTACAAACGTGTACAGGGAACATGTGAATTTCTGAGAAATTCAGGCCCACTTCAACCATGGCAGTTTTGTCATTGCTGTGAGAAAGATGGCCACACTTTCCATTCCTGTACTAGTCTGCCAAACTACTGCCTGGAGGCAGAACATTTTGCTGCACTACACAACCAACATTGAAGGCAAATTAGGGAAACACCAGCGAGGTTCCAGAATGGGAGCAGCCCAAGCCCCAGTACCCATAAACTCCACATCCACTAGTCAGCTTAAAGTTGGTCCAGCGGGTCTGAAACATGTTTCAACAGATCCAGAAGTTACTGCAAGAATTTGAAGTGGAATCATCTATACCTACGCTGTCATCTGATGAGGGTAAAATGTCATCAGAAGATGGTTTTTCTACATCATTTAAGACTATTGCCAAGCCAAAGACTCGAGTGGATGATGCATTGAACAATGGATCCCATGTGACGTGCAATGTCAGCGAGACCAATTCCAAGGTGCCCACCTCCATGCACATTCCTTATGGGTTGATAGGCCTGCCAGCTGTTATACCCATGGTGGTAGATGGAAGACAAACCCAGGCTTTATTGGATAGTGGCTCACAAATTACTATTATATAGGAGCCTTATTACAGGAAACATATGCAACATTTACCACTACAGCCCCTATCAGGTTTGAAGCTTTTGGGAATTGGTGACAATCCTTGTAAATATATTGGATACATCTGAGTTAAAATACGCTTGCCACAGGACACAGTTGGGGTCAGCACAGTCCTGCAAATACTGGCAGCTATCTGCATCAGTCAGAAAGAAGATATAACCCCTCCTGTGGTGATTGGCACCAATTTGGCTATGTTTGGCATGCTAGCAGAAGTATGCATGGAGATGGCTGGTCCAAAACACATTTTTACCCCGACCATGCACCCGATGTGTCTACAAGCCTATTTGAAGAAAGAGATTGAAGCACGTGATCCACCTACTGGACCAGTAGGTGAGGTCAGAACAACTCTAGGCAAATCACCATCCCTGCAAATTCTACTGTTATGGTGTCAAGTAAAACCAGGTTTAGTCCGGGTCAAAGGCCTCATCAGCTGGTTATGGGAGCACCTGAGAAAGAGTCTTTACTAGGGGGTCTACTAGTGCAGAGGATGCTGGTGACGGATGAAGGCACGGATATGCTGAATATCAGAGTGCCTATCACCAATGTAAGCGAGAAACCAATTAAATTACTGTCAGACTTGCTGTGTCGTGAAGAGTAATAGGGCCTCTGTCCCCAAGTGCCCCACAGAGAGATCAAATACACTCTCTGTGCGAGCTTAGAAGCCATAGGTGTTGGTGTCGTTGCACAGGAACCAGGCGCCACCGAAGACCCCAAGGCTGTGGGAAGGAAGCCAAGTTTAGCACAAACAGGTACAGTATGTGATACCACAGGCACAGTTAAGTAACAAAAGGGTTCTTACCTAAGCCCTGCAATAAGGCCTAATATCGGGGTTTGTGGTGCAGCGGCACGTAGATGATTCCCGGAGCCCGGCAGTGCCGGCTGCAAACACCTGGCGGATTCATGGTCCTTAGTAAGGCTTGAACACTTGAACGTGACTAGTAACAGATTCAGATAGAGCAGAGGAGAGTCCAAACAACAATCCATAGGTCGGTTCCAGTCGAGCGAGGAGGAGTTAACAAACCAGGGAGTAGTTCTGAGGCAGTCCAGTATTCGTTATATCCAGAGGTCAAAATCCATGTAACGATGCAGGTTGAGGCAGTAGTACAAAAGGAGTTTAGCAAAAGAAGTCCGTGGTCCGTGAGCCGAGGTCGAGTACAAAAAGTCTTGAATCCTGAGTCGAAATGCTGAACAGTGACACGAAGAACAGCTATGAAGCAACAAGCATTTCGAACTGGCCGACTTTATGCGTGGCGGCTCCCGATCACGTGAACTGACGTCGGGGCACGTGATCGGGGAAGCGTCCCGTAACCAGGACGTAACTGTGCTCGGCTTCTCCTGTCCGAACGCAATCTCCAGGGAAGTTGCCAATGGAAACAAGGGGTCCAGTGAAAACGACCAATGCTCCTGCTGTGCAACAAGGATCGCCCACGCTTCCCCCGCACCACAGGTAACCTAAGACCCTGAACTGATTGTAACCTGGGGAGTTTAGCACTACTGCTGGTCGGGGAAATGTCGTGAGTGGAAGTGCTGATGTCACTACTTGTAACATTCTGGGCATTCTGTCTGATTGGTTGCGAGTTGGTATGCCTCCCGCGCATGACAGAGCCCCCCCGTCATGGCCCATGACCACATGGACAGGACGGATGGGACAAGTGAAAACGAGAAACCAGACGAGGGGCATGGACATTAGCTGCAGGAACCCAGCACCTTTCCTCCGGGCCATAACTCACCCAGTCCACCAAATACGGAGACCCCCCTGACCACACGGGAACCCAGAATCTCAGCGACCTCATACTCCTCAGAACCACCCACAGAGACAGGACCAGGAGAACCCCTTAGACGAGTAGGAGAGGGACAAGGCTTCAAGAGGGAAAAGTGAAACACGGGGTGAATATGCCAAGAGGCGGGAACCGCCAGGCGAAAGGCCACCAGGTTTATCACCTTATCAATCCTATAGCGACCCACGAAACGGGGCATCAACTTCCGACAGCCTGGCAATCGGAGATGTCAGGACGAAAACCAAACCCTGTCACCCACAGAATAGGAAGGGGCCTCTGTGTATCAGCTGCTGCCTTCGTGGACGCCTGAGCCTCCCAGAGATGTGCAAGCGTACGGGCATGAATGGCCGAGAGGTCACGGGCGCAAGCCACAGCAGCGGGATTATTAGAACAGGCGTAATCAGGAATAGGCAACGTACGGGGGTGCTGGCCGTATAGGACATAGAAAGGGGAGGAACCGGTAGATGAGTGTTGGGCGTTGTTATATGCAAACTCCGCGAGATGTGAGACATTGTACCATGACTGTTGGTGTTGTAGGATGAGGCAGCGTAAGTACTGTTCCGTGGACTGGTTCACCCTCTCGGTCTGGCCATCTGTCTCCGGATGATAGGCGGAGGAAAATCATGAATCGATCCCAAGGAGACCAGTCAGGGCCCGCCAGAACCGAGAGGTGAACTGGGACCCTCTGTCCGATATGATTACAGTAGGCAAACCAAAGAGACAAAAGACTGCTTTGAAGAAGAGGTCAGCCAACACAGGAGCCGAAGGAATGCCCGAACAGGGGACAAAGCGAGCTAGCTTGTTAAAAGAATCGACAACTACCAGTATTGTGTCATACCCCTTGACTCGAGGGAGGTCTGTCACAAAGTCCATTGTGATTGTGTGCCAAGGCCTAGGAGGAACAGGTAATGGATGTAACAGCCCAAGTGGGCGACCGCGGCAATGTTTACATTGAGAGCAGATCGCACACGTGTTGACCTAACCTTCCACATCTCGTTTCATGGACGGCCACCAGCACCATCGCTTGAGGAGTGTCAGTGTTTGTTTCTGGCCTGGATGGCCATTGACAGCACTGTCGTGAGACCACTCCAAAGCGAGGTTGCGAGTGTCTGTTGTGGGTAACAATAACTTGTTTTGAATAAAGGGCAACCCCTCATGAATCACTGGATCCCACTCAGCGATTTGATCGAGGTGTTGTGATACCCACGTGCGGATGGAGGAGAGAAGGGACAGTGGGGATGTGCAGAGGCAGACGACGTGTGGTTCCAACAAGGTGGCAGGGAATACGGGCAAAGAAACCCCCCAGGAGAACGGGAGAGTGCATCAGCCTTCCCATGGAACAAGCCAGAACGATGTCTGATCTGAAAATCGTATGCCGTGAAGAACAAATGCCACCGCACCTGACGACTATTGAGGCATTTGAGCAGAGCGAAATCCTGGAGATTCCTATGATCTGTGAAAACCGTGACTTGATGTTTAGCACCTAACAAGTGATGACGCCATATTTGAAAGGCGTCCTTGATAGCCAATAGTTCTTTCTCCGTCACAGTGTAGTGGCTTTCAGCAGGAGAGAACTTTCGAGAATGAAAGGCCACTGGGTGAAGTTGACCAGAAGAAGGACACTGTTGGGATAGCACGGCGCCCAGAGCGAAAGAAGACACATCCGCCTCCACTATGAAGGGGAGTTCCGGATCCGGATGCTTCAGAACGGGGGCAGTAGTGAATGCTGACTTGAGTACAGCAAAAGCCGTTTGATGTGTCTCCAACCACAAAAAGGGAACACTAGGGCTAGTTAAAGCCATAAGTGGTGCCACGAGAGAGGAAAAACCTTGAATAAATCGTCAGTAAAAGTTTGAGAATCCCAGAAATGATTGCAGAGCCTTAAGTGAAACAGGTCTTGGCCAATCCAGGACGGCCCGGACTTTGGACTGGTTCATGGCCAAACCTCCTGGGGTGATATGGAACCCTAGGAATTCCACGCGGTCAGTATGAAATTGGCATTTCTCAGGTTTGGCAAAGAGAGCGTATTGGCGAAGGCGAGATAGTACCTCGCGGACATGTGTCAAATGCTCCTTTAAGGAAGGAGAAAAAATTAGTATATCATCGAGGTAGACTGCGACACATACATTTAGCAGATCATTAAATACCTCATTCATAAAGCGCTGGAATGTGGCAGGAGCGTTGCATAGCCCAAAGGGCATGACTACATATTCAAACAGGCCGTATCGCGTGCAAAATGCTGTTTTCCATTCGTCTCCGGGGCGAATCCTGATCAAATTATATGCACCCCGAAGATCGAGTTTGGTGAATATAGTGGCATGGCTCAGTCGATCCAATAGCGGGGTGATCAAGGGTATCGGATACCGGTTCTTTATGGTAATGGAATTCAAGCGACGATAGTCCACACAAGGACGCAAGTCACCCTCCTTCTTAGGGACAAAAACTATAGGGCTGGCCGCCGGGGATGTGGAAGGGCGTATGTGTCCGATCTTTTGGGCCTTCATGATGTAATCTTTAAGGGCTTTTTCTTCTGAGCAGGATAAAGAGTAGATTTGACCCAAAGGGATAACAGAATCGGGGACCAGATCAATAGGACAATCATAAGGCTGGTGTGGGGGAAGGACTTCAGAAGACCCCTGATCAAAAACCGACTGAAAATCCTGATATTCAACAAGGACCCCTGTCGCTACTGCCCCCACCAGATGTGATTCGGCAGGGAATATGGTGTTGTCCCCCAAGGCAAGTTGAGTGATGGCTCCCAAAGCCTGTGAAGGAGACCCAGTGCCCTCAGGTGCGATGAGACAATAGTTTTGACACAGCTCAGACTCGAAATGGACTTGTCCTGTTCTCCAATCGATCAAAGGGTTGTGCTCTTTTAACCATGGGATGCCTAATATCAGACCGAACTGTGGCATTGCGATTAGGTCAAACGTGATCGTTTCCTGGTGAATGTTGTGTATGTTTAGCGTGAGGGGGGCCGTCTGTTGCTTAATCGGGCCAGATATCAGGGCTGTGAAGTCTACCGCCTGCACAGGTTCAGGGTGATGTTTGTTGACCAAGGGAAGGTTCAGTGATTCTGCTAATTTGATGTCCACATAATTGCCGTGGCGCCTGAGTCTATAATGATAGAAACAGAATGGACGATGTCGGGAGTGGCTGTTAATGTTGCCTGGACAGCCACTGGCCTGACCCGCCCAAAAGCAGGGACTACTTCCGAGGGTACAGTAGTAATGCTCGACCCAGCCCCCGGGTCTAGGTTCGAGCATCCCCAAAAACCGGATTCCTCAATTTGGGGCGTCGGGGACAGGTCTTTGCGAAATGTCCATTTAACCCACAGTAGTAGCAGGCATTATCAGTCAGTCAACGCTCCCTTTCTAGAGGTGAAATCGGGCTGTGGATTCCCCCTATTTGCATGGGTTCCCCACCTGTTTCCATGGAAGGAGAGGCCTGAGCCATATTAGCAAAACCGGCCTCAGATCGGTGTTCAGAACGCCTTGCGTCGATCTGTAGGGCGAGATCCACCAATTCGGTATGTTGAGTGGGTAAAGAGGGAACAACCGCCATGGAGTCCTTCATGGAGTTACTTAACCGCCTATAAAATACCACTGCCTTCTTATTATCGGTCCATGAGGTCTAAACAGCCAACTGGTTGAACTTGGTGATGTATTCAATGAGCGTACTCCTTCCCTGGTTTAAATCTAGGAGCTCAAGATCCCTGGACTGGGCCTTGTGTCGTGTGTCGAATACATGAGACATCTCAGTCACGAGTAACTCGAAATCATAAAGGGCCGGGTTATCGTTTTCGAGTAATGGGTTGGCCCAGGTGGCAGCAGTGCCCGCTAGATGGGATAGTGTGAACGCCGCCTTGGTAGTAGAGTCGGGAAAGGCCTGAGGTCTACAGAGAAAGTGTAGCTTGCATTGATTGAGAAATATACGGAATCTCCGGGGCTCACCGTGAAATCTCTCCGGAGCTGCCAGTGGAAATGGAGTGGGCATGATAACAGGGACCTGTGGCGTGGCAGGAGGGGCAACAGGTTGGGCTACTGGGGGCGGAACTACAGCATCCCCAAACTCAGCATCAGCGGGCAAGGGATGTTGGGCACTTTGGATGGAATCCAGCCGCTGGTGGATAACTGTATTAGCGGCTGCCATGTCTGCTCTTAATACTGTAATTACTTGTACAAATGCAGCCACAGGGTCGTCGGCTGCCACCTCCATACTCAACACGAACACACTGGCTTCACAGTCTGTCAGACTTGCTGTGTCGTGAAGAGTAATAGGGCCTCCGTCCCCAAGTTCCCCACAGAGAGATCAAATACACTCTCTGTGCGAGCCTTGAAGCCATAGGTGTTGGTGTCGTTTCACAGGAACCAGGCGCCGCCGAAGACCCCAAGGCTGTGGGAAGGAAGCCAAGTTTAGCACAAACAGGTACAGTATGTGATACCACAGTCACTGTTAAGTAACAAAAGGGTTCTTACCTAAGCCCTGCAATAAGGCCTAATATCGGGGTTCGTGGTGCAGGGGCGCATAGACGATTCCCGGAGCCCGGCAGTGCCGGCTGAAAACACCTGGCGGATTTGTGGTCCTTAGTAAGGCTTAAACACTTGAACGTGACTAGTAACATATTCAGATAGAGCAGAGGCGAGTCCAAACAACAATCCGTAGGTCGGTTCCAGTCGAGCGAGGAGGAGTTAACAAAGCAGGGAGTAGTTCAGAGGCAGTCCAGCATTCGTTATATCCAGAGGTCAAAATCTGTGTAACAATGCAGGTTGAGGCAGTAGTACAAAAGGAGTTTAACAAAAAAAGTCTGTGGCCCTTGAGCCGAGGTCGAGTACCAAAAGTATTGAATCCTGAGTCGAAATGCTGAACAGTGACACGAAGAACAGCTATGAAGCAACAAGCATTTCGAACTGGCCGGCTTTATGCGCGGCGGCTCCCGATCACGTGAACTGACGCCGGGACACGTGATCGGGGAAGCGTCCCATAACCAGGAAGTAACTGCGCTCGGCTTCTCCTGCCCGAACGCAATCTCCAGGGAAGTTGCCAATGGAAACGAGGGGTCCAGTGAAAACGACCAATGCTCCTGCTGTGCAACAAGGATCGCCCACGCTTCCCCCGCACCACAGGTAACCTTAGACCCTGAACTGATTGTAACCTGGGGAGTTTAGTGCTACTGCTGGTCGGGGAAATGTCGTGAGTGGAAGTGCTGATGTCACTACTTGTAACGTTCTGGGCATTCTGTCTGATTGGAAGCAAGTTGGTATGCCTCCCGCGCATTACAATTACCCGGCTTCAGTGTTATAGCCCAATTCCATCTGGAGACATCCATTACAGCTGCAAGTGACATGGTTACTTCACTGCAGATATTGGATATACACAAATGAAATTTCGGAGACTGATCATTGTCTGAAAAAGAGAAGGACAAGATCAGAGATCAGTTCTCAGAGTGCTGGTGTTTTTCTCAGTCAGAGATTGCGACATTGGAGAAGCACACAGGGTAGAGCATCATATATGAGTTGATGATTCTCCATTCCAGGAGCGGTCCAGCAGATTAGCCCCGGGGGATGTCGTGGATGCCAGAGTGATACAGGCAGGAATGATTCAAGTATCCCAAACTCCATATGCATCACCCATTGAAGTGGCAAGGAAGAAGAATGAAGATGTAAGAATGCACATAGACTACCGGAAACTGAACAACAGGACCATTTCTGATCAATATAATACAGCTAGTGTTGACAAGGCGTTAGGCTGTTTAACTGTAAGCGGGTGGTTCTCCATGTTAGATTCACAGAGTGGATAGTACCAGATCCCCATGTACCCTGCAGACAAGGAGAAGACAGCATTTATTTGTCCAGTGGGTTTTTAATGCCAATTCTGTTGGTCCAGTGTAAAGTACATAGGGCATATAGTGTCTGACCAGGGAATTGCTGTGAATCCAGCTGAAGTTGAAGCCTTACATAGCTGGCCTCCTCCCTACAACTTAAAGGAACTGCAAAGTTTTGGGGGGTTTTGCAATTATTGCAGGCTATTTGTTCCCTCCTTTGCCAAAATCAGTCAACCGCTGGTGCAGTTAACGAAAGGATATCCCTCGACTCAGAAAGTCACCTGCTGACCATCACATCTAGAAGCACTCTATTGCCCAAGAATCCTTTGGGGAACGGTAGACCTCCACGTGTCAAATAGCCTTTGAAGATTTGAAGAAGACTTTGACAGAGGCTCCAGTGTTAGCATACGCCGATCCAAAACGCCCATACATTTTACATGTGGACCCCAGAATGGAAGGGCTGGGAGCTGTGTTTTATCAGGAGGTTGATGGTGACCTCAAGCTAACCACCTTTGCTAGTCGTAGACTTCATCCAGCTGAATAGAACTATGCTGTGCACAAATTGGAGTTTCTGTCTTTAAAATTGGCTCTGTCAGAGAAATTCCACAATTGTATGGAATAAAATTCACTATAAGAAAAGATAATTCATTGACCTATGTTTTGAAAACAGCTAAACTTGATGCCACCGGTTATCGCTGGCTAGCCGCCTTGTCAAGAAGACCCCATCGCCCCGAAGAGGACTCACAGTGGGCAGAAATGCTGGGTGCTGGAGTGAAAGCTGTATGCTGACTACTCATCAATCAGGATTATGATCCTGCTGGGAGCATTGACTGTTTGGCACTACTGAAGATGCAGAAAGCTGTGCTATGCTAAGGGAATGGAAGAAGTTGTTGCTGAAAGGAGAAATCCTTTGCAAAGAAAGTCATATTAAAGATCGCCTGCTGCATAGATTGGCACTCGTTATCTGGAACAATAACAGGATGCAGGAAAAACCATCAAGCCACTGTCACTAACAGGTTCTCATTCCAATAGTCAAAAAACCATTGGTGGGATCCCATACTTCACTGACACTAAGGTATGGAATAATTATACATTAAATAACAAGTGTGTCCAGTGGAATCGGGGAAGACTAGGAAAAGAGACAAAAGCTGCATCTAGTTAAACATTATTTTATTTTCATTCTTGTTTAATATATAAAAAAAGTACAAAATTGATTCAATAAAAAAATGTTTCTCCTTCATTCATTCATATTCCATGCATACCATTCATCTTCAATATTCTAAAACAATTCATTTGTGAAAGCCAGAATTTTGCATATAAGCCTTCTATTCCAATTTGTTTAATTTCAAATGTATCTTGCTAATAATGATTGTCCACATTATAAACATTATCAACTATAGGTGTCCCGTGATTTCATTCTCCGATTTGTGTGGAACTTCCAACATGTAATAGTTTTGACTCAACAATATCTAGTGAATTTCTTCCAGATAGCTGTATACGTCTTCTTCAGGATATGTGAACATTTCTAATTTTCAATTTCTAAACACAACGAACAACATGCTGTTAAAACCTTTTTCTCACAGCTCATGTCTCTTCACTCCATGTTACCCCTTTATATTTAAATCTGAGAGCAAAATTTCAATCCAATGCTCAAACCCGTTTTCATTATTTCCTCAAAGTAGGGTAGCCACTTTCATTGTGCTCTAAACACGTCATTTAATAGGTGATAGAAAAAGGAATGAATCTCCATCTATCTAACCTTATTTAAAGAGTACATCGAATCATCCCTCTTTAATTCACCATTAGTACACAGAGACAAAAACAAAAATTGCTTCGTTATCTCCAAAAAAGAAATCTTTAAAAAAAAATGATTGAAAATCTTTCGGCAGTACTCCCTTTTCTGATCACTACTAGCGAAATGGCAGACCCATCTACTCTACACATAACCAACTGTATCATCATGGTGTTTACCTTAGCATTTGCAAAGCAAGGGCTCAATCTGTTTCTTTTTTATTTTCTGTTTTCAACCACTCTTGTCGTGTTGTTTTATCTAGCAAAGCAATAGATGTAAATATGTCAGTTACATAGCCACTAATTAATCACAGCAACTTCCCATATTAAACTAAAATATGTTCTTCACCTTGTAAATTTGACAAATATTTCCAAACGTATTTTCTTAACGCGTTTTAATGTCGTTGTCCTATTTGTATGACTCTGTTTTCTTTTCTTCCAGTGTGCTGTTTCCACTGCAGAACAAAAGAACACATAAACATTTGTTGTCTTTTTCTTTATAATTTTAAAGTTTACATTTTTATAGCGGTCTAGATGTATCTTAATTCATTTTGAATCCACCATGTTTGTGATCTTGTGTTTGAATCTTGCGCGGTCTTTCTCTAGCTGTTTTCTACTGGATCCCCGATTTGTCACGGATCTCTTTGTGTATACCTATAAGCATAACAGCATCGACATTAGAATCTAGCTGTTCAAACTATTGTTGCCCAAAAAAATGCTTCTTACAATTCTTACCTTTGTGGCATGTGTCTATTTCTTTCATCTTTTCGAGCGTCTGTCTCCGGCCCGCGTTCATGCGCATGCGATTTTGACCGAGAGCTCAATAAGCCCATCTTTTATTTCTCCCCTCCACTATCAGTTAAGGTCAGAGTAAAAGAGACTGTGATCTCATGAGTCAGTCCACCAGTGCAGAGAGCAAAAAGGGACTACACTCATATTAATTTGTATGTGCAGCGGGGCAGAATATAAGGAACAAAGCGAACTGAACCTCCCGCTTAGTAAATAGACGAAGTCTAGGTTACATTACTAGACAGGCAGGGGTAATTAATAAATTGCATAATTCATCCCGATATTTTAAGAAAACTATGTGCTTGCACCAATGTGTAGATGGGTATTGATTAGCCCATTATATTCTGATTATCTTTTACCAACAACCTATTTAAATACTCACAAACGGAAATAACGAGAGGGTACTCAAGAGGTTCCTTTAACCAATACATTGGTTCCGCTCTTCTTGTAAATTGAGGCCTTTCAAAAAACTCTGGGTTTGGTAAAGCCACCATTGTTCTTTTTGGCACAGTCGGCTCGCTGTATTGGCTGCATATGTCACAGTGACCTTTTCCAATATCCACCATTTTAAATCTTCACAGCTATGATTACATTCTGCAAAATGTGCAGCAAGGGGTGCATTCAATTGTTTACTCCTGATTTTTGATTTATGTTCACTTATTTGTAATTTAGCTGCTCGGGAAGTATTCCCAATGTATGCTTTCATGCAGGGACATATTATTAGATAGATGACATTAAAACCTAAGCATGTAGTATGGTTCCTCAATGTCCAGTTTCTCTCATTTATGAGAATACTAGTAATTGCTGTGGTTGAGGCACAATTGCCACAGCTACTGGATGGATAGTGACCTAAAACAGGTAGCATACTCCACTTTGTAGTTATTTTAGTTTGTTTTTCTTGTGCTGTATTTCTGTCAGCTTTGGAGATCCAGTCTTTGATGTTCTTGCCTTTTTTGAAAGCATAGATCGGTTTGGGCAAGGCCGGAATATTTAGTTGAAGCAAGTGCCAGTGATTGGCTATAATTCTCTTGATTTTACTGTGTTGCGTGTTATATCTTAAGGCACAGACTAATTGATCGTTCCTCAATTTATTGCTATTTTTACCATCTTTTTTAAGTAAATCCTCTCTGTGTTGATATATTGCTCGTTTCTTTGATTGTTTTAGCAAATTACTAGGGTAACCCCTGTTTTTCAATCTTTCTTCGATAATTGTAGATTGTTTAACAAAATCTTCTCATTTAGAGCAATTTTGACGCACTCTTAAAAATTGTCCCTAAGGGATATTTGATCTCAAAGACTGGGTGGAAACTTTGGTGGTGTAATATCGTATTCCTATCTGATTCTTTTCTAAAGAGGTCTACCAAAAGGATGCCTTTCTCCACTTTAATAAGTAGATCTAGGAATGGGATCTCTTTGTTACTTCTCTGTATGGTAAATTTCAGATTCGGATTGAGATTATTCATACATTGAAAAAAGGCGGTGAGATCTCCTTTTGTTTGTTTTTTGTTTGTTTGTTTATTTGTTAATACACACCTAACCCGTAGGTAGCTGGGCGCAGCAGTGACAAGTATACTCGAAGCTTAGTTACATGGCACAGATAAATACATAAAGCATTAACATAGTATAGAGACATGCAGATTTAGGTGAATTAAGTACATGAAGCAAAAACATACGGTATAACATACAGCTGTGTGAGGTGCAAGCACAATCGGGTCATGCATATAAGGAGAGAGAGGGAAAGGTGCGCATGGTCTAACCAGTAATGCAGGGGGTTACCAGATCAGGTGGAGAGCAGGTACTAAGTGTCGTTGGAATGTAGCCCGTTTAGTAAGTTCCTTCTGAAGCTTGAGTATGGTTGTTTGGTTCTAATGGAGGCAGGCAGGGCATTCCAGGTGGTGGCAGCTTTGACAGGGAAGCTGGCTCCACCTGCTTTGGAGAGTCTGAATCTGGGCACTTCTAGGGAAAGATGGCCTTCTAGGCATTTGTACTGTCCCAAATGATCAATAAATCGTCGATATATCTTTTGTACAGTTTGAGGGCCGGTTTAAATGGATTGGTGTCAACCATAATATTACATTCTTCAAAATCCCACATAGAGTGGCATAGTTTGGCGCAAACGTGGCCACAATCGCCGTACCTTTGGTCTGCATAAAGTAGGAGTTCTTCAACCTGAAGACATTTTTGGTCAACGCAATTTCTAGAAGTTCTATCAAGAATTCACGTGGTACTTGGTCTTTGTCTATTCTCGTTTCCAAGAATGTTTTCATTACTCCAAGGGAATCTGCCTGGTGAATATTGGAGTACAGTGACTCTATATCTAATGTAATGAGAAGATCACTGTCTATGTCAAACGGTAACTGTTCTACTACTGTAATGACATCCGAGGTGTCTGCCAGGTAAGTAGGCGTGTTTCTTGCTAGGGGTTTAAAGAAGAAATCTAGATATTGGCCAATTGGTTCCAAAATGGACCCGCACAGGGATACGATCGGTCTCCCTGGGGGTTCATTCATATTTTTATGTATTTTGGGGAATACATAGATTAAAGGTGTTCTAGTTTTAGTGGGTGTCAAGAACATGAATTCCTTTTGATTGACAATCCCTTTGTCCAAGGCATCTCTCTCCAATCTTTGGATTTCTTTCAAAATGACGTTAGTAGGGTCACCTCTTAGTTTGACGTAGACCTCCTTGTTGTTAAGTTGTTTCATTACTTCTTGATCGTATTTAGCAGCGTCCCACATTACAACTCCACCACCCTTGTCTGCCTTTTTTATAACCACTGATCTGTGTTCCTTGAGATTTTTCAGACCTTCCCACTCCGCTTTAGAGAAATTGAAACTGTGTTTAATAGATTTGTCTCTTTCCTTTCTTTCATATATTAAGTTGAAGTCACGCAAGACAGCTTTCTGAAACGTAACTGTCTCTTTTGAGACCATATTTGTAGTCAGAGTAAATGTGGACAAAGTTTTAAATGATGTGTTGGGTGTAGCCCTGGTTGCTTCTCCTTATTCAATACCAAAGAAGTCCTTTAATCTAATCTTTCGAAAGAAGGTGCGTAATTCCATCTCAACTTCCATTTTGCTTGGATTTTTCATAGGAATAAATGAAAATCCCTATTCTAAAACTGAAGTTTCTTTGGCCGTCAATACCTTATCCGATAGATTATAAACTACAGAGGGGCCATTTACCTTCTGTATGACCTCCTTCGTATCTCGAAGAGGTTTCCTAACGGTGGGGGCCCTATTTGTTGTGGAGGAACAGGGAGTTCCTGAGGTGGATAGGGTTGTATTTATCCTTGGGGAGCAAATCCTTGTTGGTAAACATAGGGGGGATATTGATAGAAGATGTTATGACCCCCTCTCCTTCCTCCTCTTTGGTATCCTCTGTTTCTCTGTCTAAAATGTTGTTGGTTTCCTCATCTGCCACTTTGACCACTATCTCCGTCATCTGACAAAGTATCAGAGAAGCTAACTTTTTTAATACGGTTTTGTGTCCCCGGTGTGTTGTTGTCCGGATCTCTCCAATAAGTAGGTCCTTGGTTGGTAGTCTGCATTTAGATAGGGATATGCTGTTTCCTTAGAAAAATTGTTCACATCTTTTATCAATTTCTCCATTTTTTTAGCAGTCGTAATTTTAATAAACTCAACAACTTGCTTTTCTATGACTTCTAATTTCTCCTTAATATTGAGAATAGTGGTGTCTGTATTAAAAGCATGTTCTGCTTTTCTAATTTCTTCTTCTACTACAAGACTTTTTTTCAAAGCTGTGTTAATCGTGAGGAGCATCCAGTCCCTGCTACACTTCATCCCAATTCCTGAAAAGGCATTTTTATATCCTATATCATGATCATTGCGGACAAGAATTCCAGTTGGGATGATATTCTTTTTTAGATAGTCAGTAAGTGGCTGTGCATCTCTGTTCTAAATTTTTTCTTTTTTAAGCGTAATATGCTCTCGCTCGTGATGTTTAAATAATCTCCCGTAACATTGTCTACTTGGAGTTCATCAAAGAACGAGGGCATCTTAATTGCTTCCGCCAGTTGTTCCTCACTAAAGGACACTGAGTCGGATGCTGCCATTTCGGTAGTTTAAACCAGATGGGTGACTGTAACGAAACTTCAAAAAATGTTTCAGGGGGCGTGGCCAGGCGGCACACCATGCGGACGTGCCTCCTTTGAGCTCTGGTCTGCAGCGCCCAAGTCGGCCGTATTAACACTATTAAGAGAAGAATTTCGGCCCCATATGAACACTAAGCTGAGATGACATGGCGAGGGACCCGATGCAGAATTTTTGAAAAAGAGAAATTGGGATTTATGCTCTTTTAGCGCCGAGGTTCCTGGCACGGGGAGATCCAAGATGGCAGATCGCGCCCTTCTCTGCAATCCCTGTTGGAAGACGGTGGGCCCCTGCGGCTGTAACAGATCTAAGATGCCGAGGGCGGAACGGAAGCACGAGCGACGCTGAGCCCAGCAGAAGAGCCTTGTAAAGAGCGGGGTTCAAGGTGGCCAAGCCGAACGTCCCCGGAGGTGGCAGAACCACGTGAGGAGCGGTCGTAATCTCCCTATTCCAGCCATCTGACTATCCCCGCTACAGCGATTCAGAGCCCCCCCTGTAACCTCGCCCACGACTGATCGCCTTGGCTGGAGGACGGCGGCACCCGAGGGAGGTCCCATCCACGACTGCACAGCACAGCTGACTCCCCGGGTGCTCGAGCCCCAAGGCGGGCGGGCTGCCTTGACCCCCCCCACGCGGAACTGGAGAGCAGACCCGGCTGGCCCCTGACATCGGGCCTGGAGGACGGGAGCGCCCGGGGTGGACCCATCTACAACCTCTCGTCCCGGAGAACTCTGGAATAGACCAGCAGCACCAGTGAGCAGCCCCGACCGGCCCCCGAAAACCGGCCCCGGATCCTGACTGGAGAACCAGACCGGGCAACAACGGATCCTCCCTGCGGGTGAGTCCACTGCTGCCTGCCCCCCTCGAGTGCGCTGCGCCTGCTTGCCTGCCCTGCCCCCCCCCCTGGGAGCGTTGCTCGGGGCGGCGAGGCACGGGGTGGATGGGCCTTCTGAGGACATCCATCACGGTCTGCCGCCTTCTCAACCCACTCCACCATTGGCCCCCCGGCCCTGAGGCCGAAGCTGCACCTACAGGGCCTGACCCTGCGGAGCCGGAGAGCGGACTTGGCCGGCCCCTTACACCGAGCCTGGAGGTCGGGGACGCCCGGGGGAGGTCCCATCTTCGACCTCACGGCTAGCTGACTCTGGAACGGACGAGCCTCCCCCACCGGGTCTCCAGCCCCTCGCCAGCAGCGCTGGAGAGCAGACCCGGTTGGCCCCAGAAAACCGGGCCCCCGGACCCCAACAGGAGAACCAGACCGGGCAACAACGAATCCTCCTTGCGGGTGACTCCCCCGCTGCCTGCCCTCCTCGAGCACACTGTGTTGGCTCGCCTGCCCCCCTCCATGGGAGCATTACTCGGGGCGGTGAGGCACGGGGCGGACGGGCCTCTGGGACGGACCATCCGCCAGAGACTGCCGCTTCCCTCAGCCCACTCCACCATTGGCCTCCGGCCTTGAAGCCAGAGCTGCACCTGCAGTGCCCGACCCGAGAAGCCTGGTAGCAAAGGGTTCGTGGAGAGTGACCCTGATCATCTCACCAGCCCAGCAGACTTACAACACTATGAGGCCACATTGTTCCATGACGGCGTGACTACGGGATCAGATAGCACATACAGCAAGTCAATCAGGTACTAAAAGCAAAGGGGGCATCCACAATCACGCCAAGGGGTCCTGGAATTAATCTAATAGGAGCCGTGGAGCCGGGAGAAGGGACCACTGTCAAGGAGGAACTCTTTGAGAGGGTCTAAGCGCCCAGGAATACCCCGTTTGATCTATAGCAGTACTGGGACATAACAACTTTTGAAGCCCATAACAACACCAAAGCACGGGCTGAGTGATCCTACACACGCCTCTCCTCAGGTATCTGGGGTCTCCACGAGAAGCCAACTAAGCGCAATCTACAGCACCCTGGGGATGCCCAAATCTGGGACTAGGCAGAAAACACGCAGTATACAAGCCTATTTATCACCACAACCAAGAGACCCATCCACGTTCCCCACTCTAACCTCGGAGCGGAATACCAATATGGCTGTGTCCAGGGAGGATCTGGAGAATATGTTCAAGTCCTTTAAACAAGATATCACCCAGGAAATAAAGAAGGAGATTAAAACCTCCAAGGACTCTTTGGCCCAGTCACTTGCAGATCTGACCTCTCACCTTGGAGGGCTGGAATCCAGGGTCAATGATCTAGAAAATGTCACCTGCGTTCAATCCCATGACAATCATGCCCTGGCAGGAAGAGTAAAGATTATCGAAGAACATCTGGAGGACATCTGGGCAAAACAAGCCGATCTTGAAAACAGGTCGAGACGAAACAACATTCGCCTGCGTGGAGTCCCCCGGAAGATCCCCGACCGAGACCTAGCGGAATACGTCGAGACATTCTTCAGAGCCCTCTTGGAGCTGCCACCAAATGAGGAACTAAAATTGGACAGAACACACCGGGTGTATTCCTCAGCCCAGCTGAAGAAGAACTTGCCCCCAGATGTACTTACCCGAGTGCATTTCTACCGCCAGAAAGAAGACATCATGGCGGCAGCCAGGAACGCAGACTCAAAACGATTTCAGAGCACTGAGATACATCTATTCCAGGGCTTTGCCCCATACACCTTGGCTCGCAGACGGCGCCTGCAGAGAGTGACGGCGCCTGCAGAGAGTGACAGCCTGGTTAAGGGATCAGAGGATCCGGTATCGTTGGGGGTTCCCCTGCAAACTCATATTCGAACTCAACAACCAACACCACATAATATCCACCGAGGAGGAAGCGAAAAGCTTGATGGAAGAGCCTTCTGACGGGGCGGACCGCAGCCCACGGCCCCCGGTGGACGATGAACCCACCTCTCGCCCCGCTCAAAAGCCTAGGAGGGGAAGATCCCTCCGTAGGCCGGGGAATGCGACAGCCCCTAATGATGAATCAGAACTGAGGAAGACATCGAAAACCCCTGGCGGGGCCCCTTCGCCGGCGTCCTCGGAGGAGAAGAGTTGGGCAGAGATCTGTACAGGCTGAAGGTGAGAGAGCGACTTTATAACCTCACCCGAAGGAAGGTTCCCTGCAAGGATACCACCTATCCCCAGTCGGGACCCGAGGCGGGAACCCCGCTGTGAGAATGTGGTGCATAACTCACAACAAAGTTCTCCCCTATGCTCTGATATGTTAATCTCCCCTTGTTTCACCCCCCTTGGCAGGTCTCACCGGAGGCCCTCAGTCAGACTGTTACCTGCAAATGACGATCAACTCTCCCATGTTAAACCCCAGTTTAACCATGGTAGTTTCCTGCTACCCCTGGGCCTTAGGTTTAAACGTAGTTTGGGTTCTGGAAATTCTATAGTTGTAACCGACTTGGGCGTCAGACTGGATGGCGCCCGACAAAGGTATTACTCAGGTTAAATTACCTTGGGGTCTCTGACCATCGCAGTTCTTGATGGACACAACTAATGTAATTGCTGCTGCAGATCCTTTTTATAAGTTTTTTATTGAGTTTCTTATGTTATGTTCCCACCTGTTGCTACCAGAGAAGGTCTATGTTCTGGCTCACCACGCCCCTCACCCCGATTGGTCCTCTGTGCCCCACCCAAGGAATCGCATTTGGCAGAGATGGCCGGAAGATTCAAATTACCCACGGAACCTGAGCGACTAAGCCATGGCATCCCCTAGCTACAAATTTATTTCACTTAACGTGCAGGGTCTGAATTCCCCCCTGAAGCGAAAAGCACTTTTCCATAGATTGAAGTATTTAGAGGCCTCCTTCCTATTCCTTCAAGAGACACACCTGTGCCCAGCGGATGAATTCCGCCTGAATGACAGAAATTATCCCATTAGATTTTTTGCATCAAGTGGCCTGAAAAAGCGTGGGGTTGCCATCTTGGTGTGCAAAGAGATCTCTTTCAAAACTAACGGACAGTTTCGGGATGATGAGGGGAGGTTCCTACTGGTTAACGCTACACTAGATGGCCGCAAGGTCACTCTGGTTTCCATCTATGGCCCGAACTCTAATCAAAGCCAATTCTTCACGAAGTTGTCCAAAGCCCTATTTGACCACGCTGAGGGGGGAGGTAATTCTAGGAGGGGATTTTAATGCGGTAATCATTCCCATGGCGGACAAAACACTACCCCCCACAGTAAACGATGGTAACAACTTCAAGGCCCTCACCTCTGTACTGCGAGAGCATTCCCTGATCGAGGTATGGAGATATCTTCACCAAGACGAAAGAAATTATACGTACTTCTCACCAGTACATGGAGGGTTTTCAAGACTCGATGCGTTCATGATAGCTGACTCATTGATCCCTAATGTGTTAGAGGCAGAGATCCTTCCAGAGGCACTAGCAGATCATTCCCCGGTCCTATTATCGATCACACCCCCACGAGTCACCCCTCCCACGAAACCCCCCCTGGAGGCTAAATTACTTCCTACTAGATGATCCAATGATTCGGGCTCACATCAAGGAAAATATAGAACTGTATTATAGCGAGAACAACACGGGAGATGTGGGCTTGGGGACTATCTGGGATGCAGGGAAGGCGGTACTCAGGGGCCATCTAATAGAACAGGCAGCGCAACGGGGGAGATCCAGGAAATTGTTGCAAGAGCAATTAGAGGAGGAAGTCCTCAGGCTGGAAAGGCTGCATATGAGGAAACCCACTCGGCGCACATTAAGGGACCTGAGAGTGGCCAAGAAAGCGCTGGAAGCACATCACGTGGGGAGGGCGGCATATGGCATGATGCGCACAAAACAATTCTTTTACACAAAAGGGAATAAAGCAAATAGATTATTAGCGGCCAAAATAGGGAAGCAGACAAAACAAAATAGAATAGACTTCCTAAGAGACAGGACAGGTAAAGGCACACACTTGGAGGAGGGCAAATGTCACATCATAAAAGACTACTTCACGGAACACGCTACCCCATATATAGGGAACCCGGTCCTCATTAAGGAGTTCATAGACAAAGCGGAGCTCCCACAAGTACCCCGATCCCTGAAGGATACACTAGAAGCCCCAATAACGGGGGAAGAAATAAAAGCAGTCATCAAATCCTTCCCCACTGGGAAGGCCCCGGGCCCAGATGGGTTTACAAACAAATTCTATAAAACCTTCGTGAAGGAACTCACGCCACATTTAACCACTTTATTTAATGCCCTGTGGGAATTGGGATCAGTCACCACATCCATGGCCGAATCATTTACCACCTTAATATTAAAACCTGGAAAAGACCCAGCAGACTGCGCCTCCTATCGGCCCATAGCCCTGCTTAATACCGACGGTAAGATCTTCAGCAAAATCATAGCGCGTCGTCTGGGGGAAGTATTACCTAAGTTAATAGATCAAGACCAAACGGGTTTCATTCAAGGTAGATCGGCCCATGACAATATCAGAAGAGCAATTGATCTGATAGCCCTCGCCCCCTCTATCTCAGCCCCTCTCTCACTACTATCATTAGATGCCCATCGCGCCTTCGACAGCATGTCATGGAATTACCTACACTCTGTCTTGAAGGGATTTGGGTTTAGCCCGCACTTCTCCAAACTGATACTAGCCAACTTCCAAATCCCCACCACCCAGGTTCGAGTCAACACCCACTGGACTCCGCGTATACCCCTTGGCAGAGGGACCAGGCAGGGCTGTCCCCTATCGCCGCTGGTGTTCGCGCTCGCAATGGAACCTCTAGCCCAACATATCCGCCTACACTCTGAAATCCAAGGGTTCAAATTAAAAGATCAGACTCACAAAGTGGTCCTATACGCAGACGATGTGCTCTGCTTTCTGCGAGAGGCCCAAACCTCAGTTCCCCCGCTCATGGCTCTGTTGGATAAATTTGAGCAGATCTCCGGCTTCTCAATAAATGCAGCCAAATCAAAGGGGCTGAACCTGTCCGAAACCCCCGAGGTATTAAACGCCTTAGAGAACAAATTCTCCCTCAGCTGGGTGACCTCCAAAATAACATACTTGGGAGTGCACCTGACTGCAAGTTACTCTGGGCTGGTGAAGGCCAATATTCCCCCACTATTTAAAGAAGCTAAAGAATCACTACTAAAATGGGGTCCCCTGGAAATTTCCTGGCCTGGGCGAATGACAGCTGTTAAAATGACTCTACTACCCCGCCTTGTCTATGTATTCCAGGCGCTCCCAGTTCACATCCCAGAGCGAGACCTACAAAACCTTCAGAAAGCCATTTGCCAATTCATCTGGCAGGGTAAAACACCTAGAATCCAGCGCAAGATCCTCACCAGAAGTAAACAGCTTGGGGGACTAGGGCTCCCATCCACGGTTAGATACTATTATGCATCTCAGATAGCCCCTATCCTGGTCTGGGCGCTCCAGGAGGACCCCCCCAAATGGAGAGACATAGAACAGACACTCACTGTGACCCCCCCTATCTCACCTCCCTTTCCTGCCGCGGGAAGCGCGAGCTTCACAACTATCACTCCTCCCTACCACGAGTGCCTCACTCAGATGTTGGGACAGACAGCTCACCTTAAGAGGACTGACCCCGGGTCTGGGCCCGATGACTCCGATCACACAGAACCCTATCTTTACCCCGGGGCTACAACCTAGATCCTATCATAAATGGTCGGGAAATAAAATCTTGAGACTGCAGGAGACATACGCAGACGGTGTGCCCTTAACATTTATCCAATGCAAGGAGAAATGTAACCTCCCAGAATCTGAAAGGTTTAAATATATTCAACTTAGGCACTGGATCATCAACCCACAAGTCAGAAAAGCAGCCAGTAGGCCTCCCATAGGCCTTGAACTAACTGCGATAGAAGGTCAACGGGCCCATAATGTAGCTACATGCTATCGTCTCACAGAAATAGCCCCAGAGGAGGAGGAACTGCCATACATGGTATCTTGGGGGAAAGAGCTGGGGAAAGAAATTTCTCCTGAGTCGTGGCAGAGAATCTGGGCCAGAGCACACAAGTCCTCCAGATGCACGACAGTAAAGGAATGCACACTCAAAATATGCTACAGATGGTATTTCACACCGCAGAGACTGCATGCTATGAATGTTGACTACCCTGAGACCTGTTGGCACGGGTGCGGGGCAAAAGGGGACCTGGGTCACATGTGGTGGCACTGTCCGACCATTCAATCTTTCTGGTTGGAGATTTGCTCCAAAATTAAAGATATCTGCGGAACCCTCCTCCCCTTAGACCCAATAGTGATGGTCTTGGGAGATTCCCCTGAGGACGGAACATACCCGCAATCCGGCCCTAGAGCGCAGCTCATCACACATCTATTAATGGCAGCCCGTCTTACACGTGCGCGCTGTTGGAAAGAGCCTAAGGGCCCCTGTATTGCACAATGGTGGGTCAAGGTCTGGGAACTCCTGGGAATGGAGAAACTAACAGCCACACTACTGAACCGAACGGAAAAATTCCAACAAATCTGTGGCCCATTTCTAGACCATACGAAAGAAAAGGAACATATGTTCTTCCAGCCAAGACTGATCAAAAGCCTTCTCCAGCCCTGAGAATCTTGGTACAAACAAGGGACATGGCTATCTAGCGCCAGAACATGAGAATAGCAGACACTAAGAACAACACCCGGACTATGGGGTGAGCAGGTGGAAAATTAATTCACCCCCCCTTTTTTTTTTCTTTTCTTCTCTCTTTTCTTCTTTTCTTCTTTTACATACAACTGCAGCAATACACCCCCAGGAGTAACAGTAACAATGATGTCACAAATGAAATATAATGGCTAAAATGAAATGTCAACCCACTGTTAAATTAATTGATCTCAGAGCTATGCGTTGAGTTCTAGGCAGGAGAACAATGATGTATGGTTGAACTGCATTCAAATATCCTTGCCATTGTTTATACTGTTAAAGATGTCAATGTGAATTGATGTTTCAATAAAAAAGATTTTGACAAAAAAAAAAGTTTCCGAATTTCTACTTTCAGATGCTCACAGGCAGAATCAGTGAGCTCCGAAAGTTCCTGTAAAAAACCCTTTCCCACATAGCAACGTGCTGCATATATTCAAAAAAACCATTGGTGGGATCCCCTACTTCACTGACACTCCGGGGTAGAACAATTATACATTAAACAACAAGTGTGCCCAGTGGAACCGGGGAAGACTAGGGAGACAAAAGCTGCGTCTGGTTAAACATTATTTTATTTTCATTCTTGTTTAATATATAAAAAAGTACAAAATTAATTCAATAAAACATTGTTTCTCCTTTATTAATTTATATTCCATGCATACCATTCATCTTCAATATTCTAAAACAATTCATTTGTGAAAGCCAGAATTTTGCATATAAGCCTTCTTTTCCAATTTGTTTAATTTCAAATTTATCTTGCTAATAATGATTGTCCACATATAAACATTATCAACTATAGGTGTCCCATGATTTTATTCTCCGATTTGTGTGGGACTTCCAACATGTAAATAGTTTCGACTCAACAGCATCTAGTGAATTTCTTCCAGATAGTTGTATACGTCTTCTTCAGGATATGTGAACATTTCTAATTTTCCATTTCTACAAACAAACAAACAACATGCTGTTAAAAGCTTTTTCTCGCAGCTCATGTCTCTCCAATCCAGGGTTTCCCCTTTATATTTAAATCGGAGAGCAAAATCTCAATCCAATGCTCAAACCCGTTTTCATTAATTCCTCAAAGTAGGGGAGCCAATTTCATTGTGCTCTAAACCCGCCATTTAATAGGTGACAGAAAAAGGAATGAATCTCCATCTATCTAACCTTATTTAAAGAGTACATCAAATCATCCCTCTTTAATTACCATTAGTACACAGAGACAAAGACAAAAATTGCTTTGTTATCTCAAAAGAAAAATTCTTTTAAAAAAAATGATTGAAAATCATTCGGCAGTACACCCTTGTCTGATCCCTACAGGCGAAATGGCAGACCCATCTACTTTAGGAGGGGGCGTCAGGACATCTTCTATCAATATCCCCCCTATGTTTACCAACACGGATTTGCTCCCCAAGGACAGATACAACCCTACCCACCTCAGGAACTCCCTTTTCCTCCACAACAAATATGGCCCCCACCGTTGGGAAAACTCTTCGAGACACGAAGGAGGTCATACAGAAGGTAAATGGCCCATCTGCAGTTTATAATCTATTGGATAAGGTATTGACGGCCAAAGAAACTTCAATTTTAGAAAAGGGATTTTAATTTATTCTTATGAAAAATCCAAGCAAAATGGAAGTTGAGATGGAATTACACACATTCTTTTGGAAGATTAGATTAAAGGACTTCTTTGGTATTGAACAAGGAGAAGCAACCAGGGCTACACAAAACACACCATTGAAACCTTTGTCCACATTTACTCCGACTACAAATATGGTCTCAAAAGAGACAGTTACGTTTCAGAAAGCTGTCTTGCGTGACTTCAACTTAATATATGAAAGAAAGGAAAGAGACAAATCTATTAAACACAGTTTCAATTTCTCTAAAACGGAGTGGGAAGGTCTGAAAAATCTCAAGGAAGACAGATCAGTGGTTATAAAAAAGGCAGACAAGGGTGGTGGAGTTGTAGTGTGGGACGCTGCTAAATACGATCAAGAAGTAATGAAACAACTTAACAACAAGGAGGTCTACGTCAAACTACGAGGTGACCCTACTAACGTCATTTTGAAAGAAATCCAAAGATTGGGGAGAGATGCCTTGGACAAAGGGAATGTGAATCAAAAGGAATTCATGTTCTTGACACCCACTAAAACTAGAACACCTTTAATCTATGTATTGCCCAAAATACATAAAAATATGAAAGAACCCCCAGGGAGACAGATCGTATCCCAGTGCAGGTCCATTTTGGAACCCATTGGCCACTATCTAGATTTCTTCTTTAAACCCCTAGCAAGAAACACGTCTACTTACCGGGCAGACACCTCGGACGTTATTAGAGTAGTAGAACGGTTACCGTTTGACATAGACAGTGATCTTCTCATTACATTAGATATAGTCACTGTACTCCAATATTCTCCTGGCAGATTCCCTTGGAGTAATGAAAACATTCTTGGAAATGAGAATAGACAAAGACCAAGTACCACGTGAATTCTTAATAGAACTTCTAGAAATTGCATTGACCAAAAATGTCTTCAGGTTCAAGAACTCCTACTTTATGCAGACCAAAGGTACGGCGATGGGGGCCGCGTTTGCACCAAACTATACCACTCCATACATGTGGGATTTTGAAGAATGTAATATAATGGTTGACATCAATCCATTTAAACCGGCCCTCAAACTGTACAAAAGATATATCGACGATATATTGATCATTTGGGACAGTACAAAAGGAGACCACAACGCCTTTTTTCAATGGATGAATAATCTCAATCCGAATCTGAAATTTACCATACAGACAAGTAACAAAGAGATCCCATTCCTAGATCTACTTATTAAAGTGGAGAAAGGCGTCCTTTTGGTAGACCACTTTAGAAAAGAATCAGATAGGAATACGATATTACACCACAAAAGTTTCCATTCCCAGTCTTTGAGATCAAATATCCCTTATGGACAATTTTTAAGAGCGCGTCGAAATTGCTCTAAATTAGAAGATTTTGTTAAACAATCTACAATTATCGAAGAAAGATTGAAAAAGAGGGGATACCCTAGTAAATTGCTAAAACAATCAAAGAAACTAACAGGATATCAACACAGAGAGGATTTACTCAAAAAAGATGGTAAAAATAGCAAAGAATTGAGGAACGATCAATTAGTCTCTGCCTTAACATATAACACGCAGCACAGTAAAATCAAGAGAATTATAGCCAATCACTGGCACTTGCTTCAACTAAATATTCCAGCCTTGCCCAAACCGATCTATGCTTTCAAAAAAGGCAAGAACATCAAAGACTAGATCTCCAAAGCTGACAGAAATACAGCACAAGAAAAACAGACAAAAATAACTACAAAGTGGGGTATGCTACCTGTTTTAGGTCAGTAGCTTCAACCACAGCAATTACTAGTATTCTCATAAATGTGAGCAACTGGACATTGAGGAACCATACTACATGCTTAAGTTGTAGGGGGTAATTCATAGATTTCTGCGCAGAGGCAGCGCACGCGAGCAGCGCAGAGAGGGAGCATGTGCCAGCGTGCACCAGCCGTGTGCACTAAACGGCATTCTGGCGCACCACGTATCCATGGAATTGCCAAGCCATTTTGAGCGCTGGCGCGGCAAAAATCCTGCAGCGCCAGTTACTCCACCAAGAACGCCCGTTGTGCAAGAAAAAGCCATCGAAATCCCCAATGCAGCGCAAAGGGCCGGGCTAACCCTGGACCAGTTTACAGGGCTGCTACACTGTAACCGTGTGAAAATACTACGCGTACCCTGCTCACAGCAGCCAAAACGCGTGAAAATGTACTTGCGCACACCTCAGAATATGCGTACCCTGCTTGCGCCAGGTAAATTGCGTAGAAAAAGTACCCTCTGTGGTGTGGGCTGCCTGTGGGGCATGGCCAGGGTGGATGGCCTGCCTGCGGGGCATAGGGAGGGTGAGTGGGGTGCCTGTGGGGCATGCCCAGTGTGGTTGGGGTGCCTGCGTGTATTTCGGGGTTACGCGGGAAGTATCACACGTGATAGGCCTTGGGCCAGCGGGGTACATGTATTTCGGGGATGCGTGGGAAGTTCCATACGTGATAGGCCTTGGGCCAGCGGGTTACGTGTATTTCGGTGGTGCGCAGGAAGTTTCACACGCGATAGGCCTTGGGCCAGCGGGGTACGTGTATTTCGGGGGTGCACGGGAAGTTTCACATGCGATAGGCCTTCGGCCAGCGGGGTACGTGTATTTCGGGGATGCGCAGGAAGTTTCACACGCGATAGGCCTTGGGCCAGCGGGGTACATGTATTTCAGGGGTGCACAGGAAGTTTCACATGCAATAGGCCTTGGGCCAGTGGGGTACGTGTATTTCGGGGGTGCACGGGACGTTTCACATGCGATAGGCCTTGGGCCAGTGGGGTATGTGTATTTCGGGGGTGCGCAGGGAGTTTAACACGCAATATGGCATTGTGGACCCTCCTGGGTGTGCCCTTTCCCCCCTCCCCATGCCCTGCAGCCAGCCCACACCACAGGGGACTACCCTACACCCCTCACCATGCCATGCAGGCAGCCCACATGGCACCATGCACTTGTGAGCGCACGTGTGAGCCCCGACTCATGTCGCCCACCCACCCACCATTGACGGGCACCTGCCAGCAGGCCCTCACTGATGTCCCCCATCCACCCACCATTGACGGGCACCTGCCAGCAGGCCCTGACTCATGTCCCCCATCCACCATTGACGGGCACCTGTCAGCAGGCCCCGACTCATGTTCCCCACCCACACACCATTGACAGGCACCTGCCAGCAGGCCCTGACTCATGTCCCCCACCCATCCACCCACCCACCATTGACGGGCACCTGCCAGCAGGCCCCGACTCATGGCCCCCACCCACCCACCATTGATGGGCACCTGCCAGCAGGCCCCGACTCATTTCCCCCGACCGAAGACGGGCACCTGCCAGCAGGCCCTGACTCATGTCCCCCCACCCACCCACCATTAACGGGCACCTGCCAGCAGGCCCCGACTCATGTCCCCCACCCACACACCATTGACGGGCACCTGCCAGCAGGCCCCGACTCATGTCCCCCCCACCCGACTCGTCATCACACTCCAGACCCATGGCCCTTATGGCCACCCAAATCCCACCCCAGTCCAAACACCCAACCAAGCATTCCATCCACTCCACATTGAATTCCCAATGTCATGATAGAAAATAAATAACCAGCATGCCCATGAATACATGTCCCTCAGACCCACACAATGGCGACACATGACTTTGAAAAACCACATTGTGACATGCACAAAACAAATGAGAGATGGCCACACAAGTAAAGAATAGAAAAAAAAATGAATGCTGTAACCAATAAAATCCAAACTAAAATGGCTCCAATGGGTCCGTCCATCAAACAAAAATCAGAGTTTAAAAAAAGAAAAGTATTCCACTATGGGTCCAAGAAAATGAAATCCAGGTCCAAAACTATTTACAAATCAACATCCAAGGGTCCATGAGCCCAACAATCCAAAGGAAACCTAACCTAAATTCTACCTAATACATAACTATATACAAAAATGTGGGGCATAGTCCATGCGCCCCAAAGGAAAAAAAATTGAAAGGAAACTTACACCTACAGAACGATTTACAAAGGCGGCAGGCAAGTCCAACGGCTCACTTGTTGATGTTCCGGGTCAGGGCATCATCAAACTCCTCTTCAACGTCCAGGAGGCGGGCCTCGTACCTGGCCCGAGGTCTTGCAGGGATGCAGCCATGGCCTCCTCCAACTCCCTGCGAGTTGCCTCGAGGCACTCAGACCGCCTCAAAGCCCTGCGCATGGAGTTCTCCGCCCTGACCATAGTGAGCCGTGCCTCTTCTGCCCGCTGCCGCTCCGCATCTATTTGCCGGCCCAACGGCTGCCATACGGAAGACACTCCCAATCCAGGGTCCTCCTGCCCTCCGGCTGATGCCTGCCCCTCTGATGTTGATGGCCCGAGCCATCATCGCTCACACCTTGAGCCTGCTGCTGCCAAACATGTGGCCTACCTTTTGATGCTTGCACGTCCTCCTCCTGCTGGGGTCCAGTTGTTGCAGTGGCCACCCCTGCTGGACCTCCGACCCCCGACTGTGAAAGGGATGTGTCCTCCACCAGCCTGGCTGCTGGGTTAGGGGAAGCTCCACAGGGTGCCCAGGTGATAATTGGGCACGAAGATGGCACGGAGGACGACTGGCGCATAGGGGGTTCAGTTGAGGAGGGGGTCGGTAGAAGGTCCAGCACACGGAGGAACCCAGCACTGGTGACCCGTCCTAGTAGGTCGACGCGGTCAATGAGGCATCCGAAATAACGTGCAGTGTCCTCACGAGAACCCTGCACGTCATCCCGAATGCCACGTTGACGCAACGCCACCCCAGCCAGGACAGGCTCAACACGGTCCCGGATTGCCACGTCCGCAGGGAGAGGAAGGCCAGTTGTTGTGGCGCATCCCCTCCCTGAAAACGGGTCTGGACGAAGGCATCCCTGCTGGTGCGGGATGATGCAGTCACAGGATCGGGGACAGGATTACACACAAGTACCTCCGCGGCCGCCTGTGCTACCTCCAGCCCCTGCCCCTGGACTGCACCACTAGCACCAGCGGAATCCCCCCTCCAGACCCAGTATGTGGGCCTTCCACGGCCTCCTCCTCAACCAAACCCCCCACCAACCTGGATGACTCTGTGCCATCTTCCTCCATAGGCCCCTGTGGGGTCTCAGCTGCCCCTTCTGCTGCCGAGGAGTCCACCTCCGACCTCCGCCTCTTGGAACTACCCTCGGCAGCTGCGGCCGCGGACGTGGCACCAGACTCCTCACTCCCCGACGAGATGACAACATGGGAGGGGAGCTGGGCCTTGCATCTCCGGCTGGCGGTGGGATCCCTGCCACTGTGCTCCACAGCACCGCCTCCGCCCTCTTCATCAGTTGACGCTGTAGACAGGGAGAGACAGAACACAGGCATCAGGGCACTGTACAATGGTCTGATACACACATGACAGTTGTACATGAGTGGCAGTGTCAAACTTCACACATGGCATCACACTCCCCAAAACACATATCATTTGAACCCACACACATGCTCAAATTAACAGGAATGTTGCAGCAGGCAGCACCATCCATACACATACAACAGCATGAGCATCCGAAGGTTAGCCTGACATCACATGCAACACGGGGAGTGCCGAACACATGCACACACGCCACCAGACATACATGCATCTGTACATTTCCACCGCCTGTTACAGTGAAATCATCGGCATCCATGTCACATCTGCCAATCAGCCTCCTACATGTCGGTGTCACATGCATCCATGGTGTATCACAGTGGCACACATGTCAAATACACACACACGCACATGTACATTGTGCACATACATGAAGGTGGAACCAGCATCCATGTGTCACACCACAACCATGCCAGAGTACATACACAGAAATATAAACATGTGTGCACCCACACATGCATTTGGACATCATGCACTTGAACACATACACCATTGATGTGCCTCACACATGACTGGACTCACATGCGGCAGGCTCATGTTCCTGTACATACACATCCATACATGGGCCTTTCAAGACATATGTCCAACCTGCACACTCCTGGCACACCTCAACATACACTGCGTCCAATCAGTACGCATGGACACTTACCGCTCTTCTCCGGACGGGTCTGCCTCTGAAGGACCTGGAGGTGGAGCGCTGGGTGTATGCATTCCAGGACCCTCATCTGTATGCTGGTAAGGCAGACCCGGCACCCCTCTGCATGCACTGCCTTCAAGAGGCGCCAGGCCTCGCTGAGGGTCCTGGACCTGAAGTCCTCCCAGCGCTTCCGGACGTGTTGCATGTCGCGGGCTGCTACCCCTCCACGCTGTTGGCAGCCACGATGTCCTTCCAGATCCTCTTCCGTCCTTCATTGTCGGCGCGTGAACTTCCGAAGAGGACATCATAATGGACCAGGACTTGCTCCACCAGGATACCAACTTCTGCGGCACTGAAGCTGGAAGCCCTCTGCCTCTCTGGCTGGGGGTTGCCAGTGGTCTCCGATGGTGTTCCCCCCAACATGGCAGCCCCCGAGGCAGGTGTGAGTGGGTAACTGGGTCCTGGTGCTGGGCTGTGGAGCGATGGAACTTCAGTCGGAGTCTTCTGTTCCAGCAGGGGTGGTCACAGCGACTGGACCCCTGCAGATGGCTGATGTGCAGGCACCAAATAGCAGGGCACGTGGCCAGCAGGCAGGCAGGCAGCAGCAGATGGCAGGTGGGAGCATGCTTGGGGCTCTGGGCGGCAGGAAAATGGCCTTCTGGGCAGGAGCGTGGTCTTCCGTGTGTTGTCGCGTGGCTAGCTTGATACGGAGTGAATTGGCATGTGAAAATATAGCACGTCTGCGTGTAATTCGAGGAAAGGCCCTTAGCGCAGAAGCGCATCTGTGACGTAACGCGCAGAAGCGTTTCTCCTCCACACGGGTGCATGTTGATTGTACACGTGCATGAACTGCACGTCCGGGTGTCACTGCGTGTAATTGGAGGAGAGGCCTTTAGCGCGTATGCGCATAAGTGACATTGCACGTGTGGGCTGGGTTAAAAGGTATGCATAGGATGCCATTTTCTTGTACATGCTTTTTGTGGCGAGACAGTGGGTGATTCTTGTACTTCTTGTTGGTTCACACGCGATTACTTCACAACGGTTCCAGTTCGTACTCCTTGTATACTCAGACACTGTTCTTCTTTTGGCGGGGGTGTTGCCAACGCGCACATGTGCGTCTTTTTCACATTCTTTTTCCAGGCAGACGGTGAGTCGCGCATGTATTTTTCAACTGTGGTTGCCCCGTGTGTCGCGTTCCCATTCAGATGTCATTGTAGCCTGCGTGCACCACGCGTAAGCTTATTTTTGTGTTTCTGGGTGCCACAGCGTACTGCAGGTTCTTTATTCCACGCACGTGGGCTACCAGAGGTCGCATGCACGTAACATTTTGTTTTTTGGGGTGCCTGAGCGTTGCGTGAACCGTCACATATAGCCTTGCTAGAGTACTAGGGTACGTATTCCATCTAGTACCCTGCCCCTTTCACCCAATTGCCCAGGACAATTGTTTACTGCACCACCCATTCGCACAAGAACATCAGTGCCATGGTTGGGAGGCGATCAAGTGGTAAGAGAGTCAAAGGTGGCCGACCTACAAGAGGTGTACGCGGTAGGGGACGTGGCCAGGATGTGCAGGATGGCCCAAGAGGCCTGTGTGTGGAGGACCAATCAGGGACACCTATGCCCCCCCAATGGGTTGGGGAGATGCAGCTGGCACCATCCCAGCTCAGGCCTTGTTAACCCGGCCCATATTGTTGACCGAACCGGCACAGGATGACTCACAGGCCGACTTCTGTGTCACCAAGTCAAAGCCACGTGTGGCGCTGAATGTTGCTGTCACCAGGCCACGTGGATCTGGGGCAGCAATGTCATCTGCTGCCCCAAGTAGGCAGGGTTAGGAGGCTGCAGGGGCAGCTCAATCCGCCTCAGCTCCGAGTCACCCAGCTGGGACAGTGTTGGCCCAAGACCAATGCCTGCAGTGAGACCTTTGGTCACGATGCCTTAGGCTACTTCCAGTGCCCAGTCCACCTGCGCTTCAGACCCTACCAACCAGAGCGGCGTAAGCCACTCAGGGTCCGCACCACCTCTCAAGAGGAAGAAGGGTTCTCTTGCGGTACAGGCTGGGACCCCAGACACGGCTCTCCCCTCCGGCACATCAAGGAAGCAGAGTTTCAATGATGTGGAACTAGACGCACTTATGGGCTACATGTCGGCCCATGGCCGCGAAATGCTGGTGACTGCAGGGTGCAAGACTACGACTGCTCAACATAGGGCCAACTGGCAGTGCATCGCAGACCAGAATAGTTCCCTTGGATTTGTGAGGCGCACAGCTGATGATTGCTATAAGCGGTGGAATGACCTCGAACGCAGAGCAAAAAACAAGCTGGCTTCCAATCATGCCTCTACTCTGGTGACTGGCAGTGTGTCTCCGCCACTGTTTTCCTGTTTATTCTGCCTGATTGATGAAATTCTTTGCATGTTTAACACACATTTCTGTGCCGTTGTGCCCCAAATTTAACATACTTCAGACATAGATTACACCCCACAATGCCCCACATTTCTTTACTTGTTATGGGAATGATTTCATTAATCAGGCTGATTGAGTATTGTGCACCTACACATGCCCTGCACACAAACACTTCGGGCCCCTGTTTGAATGTTCAACGTGACAATTGTCTTCTGTCATGTCCAAGTGACCAACCATTGATGTATCCATGTGCCTCCCATCACTGCATTAGTGAACACTGGCTTTGTTGCAGCGTGTGGCACATGCGTGTTTTGTCACACTCTTTTGCATGTTCTATTTCATGATGTCCATCTCACATGCATGGGTGAAAGTACTGATTTGCTACCATCTGGGTGTCCTTGTCAAATCTGCCATGGCTATGCTACGTGCCATCTGTGTGCTGGCATGTGTCATGTATGTGGATTGGGGATAAGCAAGTGTTGTGAGCACAAGGGTTTCCTCAATTTTTTAAGGGGGCTGTGGTATGTGAGGAGAGATACAGCAGAAAAAAACGTACATATACCACTAGCTACCCACCTCTAACACACCGAAAGGTGGCTACTTGTCAGAAATTTACCACACAGTAGGAATTTCATAGGATTATATCTCCCACCATAGACAAAGAAATGTGTTTACCATATTTTAATTATTATATCAAACAAAATGGTAAAACAACATAAAAAACCTATTTCCAGCGTTCGTTATTTGTAGAAACACAAATGGGCGGAAGAAGCAGACACCAAAACATTTGCAATGTACAATTTGCGTGATGTTAGTAATGGTGTATTTTGATCGCATTTTCAATTATACAACAACATGGTATAATAGCGTCAACATTTGAATATGTTTCTAGGGAGAAGGACAACACTGTTGCAGTTTAAAGCTCGTCGGTAAAGTCCAACGCCCCGTCTTCAGGACACGATAGGTTAAAGAAACACGTTACACTGGCAACATGGCGCCTATGTGTCAGTGTAGTGACCTAAAAAGATAAATACAAATTAAAATAAAAATTGTTTTACTCAAACATGATAAAAACGGTGATGGTGGTGTTTGTGTGCATACAAAACAAGTAGCCAGGTTGCTAACCTTAAAAGTGATTTCTTTTGGTGTGATGGGCAAAGCGATTGCATGAATCAATTTAATTGAGTCGGCAGACCAGTCCGTCTTAAGAATTCAAGCTGTAAATCAATACGTAAATTTATTTAGATTTTTGTTGAAACAAGTAACATATTGAACTAACAATAGTTACATTTTGATATATGAATCAATCATATTTACCACTTTATGTGTAAGGCAGGGATTATTGTTTCAAGTCCTGCAGAGAAATTTCAGTAGTGTACCCAGTTTCTATGGTATTCCGGATACTACATGTCCCATAATGCATCATGGAATCTAAAAGAAATGCGAAAAGCCTTTCAATTTCACAGGTTTCACCTGATTTGCGTTTCTTTCAAGCATTTAAGTGGCAGGGAGTAACACTTACTTGGCCATAATGATCCCCAAGGCTGTCTTGCATTGTTATATATTGGGTTAGATATTTTAAACCGCTCGCATGTCAGTGAATGGCTCTGTGTGGGAGACAATGGCACCAGAGAGTACAATTAGATTCTCTGTACGTTTTTGAGCAACAATCAAGTGTGGCATGGATTTCAAAGCAGGCTTACCTGTCGTGTGTGCATTCGCCTTCACAGAATCGCTTTACCCCGTGGCTTTTTCCTTGGTTGAATACTGGTGTAAGCCAAATGTCATTCGTTGACATCGAAAGAGGACTGCCATTTCCAGTCCATTCGTGTGTGTAATAGAGGAAGGACTTTCCTCAGTATTAGAAAGGGGTCGGCCATTTTTGAGTGTATATGGATCCTATGAAGGTATACTTAACACTGCAGTAAATAATGATCTGCTTGCTAGTTCTCAGTAAAGGGGTGTGTATAGTGTGTCAAATACATTTTTTCTTATAGAGCAAATTTGTGCACACAATGGTTATGCATTATATGACAATTTTAGACAAGGCATCACCCCCCAGCAGACATGATAGACATAAATGGCAATGAGATCATATTTCATTAACCCCCCACTGGTTGTCTGAGCTATTAGTGGATAAACAGACTCCACTCTACAGCAATATTTAAGACCCTGGGAGGACCTAGAGCCACATGGGTGCAATCAATGGCACCTAGCACTTTGGGGAAGTGTGCCACCCTGTAAAAGTCCTGGACGACGGCCTGCCTTTCTGAAGGTGTTCTGGGCATGTATATGTGCCTGCGGACCGAGGGGGGTGCAGTCATGATCAGCAACACCTGGTGTAGGCAGGGTGACTGCGTTGCCTGTGAGACACCCCCAACTATGGCACTTGTCCACTGAAATGACCCAGTTGCCAAGAAGTGCAGTACATTGAGCACCTTTTCCAAGGGGCTCAGTGCTTGGGAGCACAGGGTGGGTGATGTGAGGTCATCCTCCCACTCCCTGACCAATTCTAGGATCATTAGTGGTGGAAACCTGTACCTCCCATAGACCTGGTCATCAGGCATCCCAAAAAGGCTGGTCCTGGGTAAAAAATGCAGGGCCTGGCTATCCTCCTCCTCCTGCGATGTCCCACGACCACTGCTGCGAGGAACGGTATATTCATCGTAGCGTATGAGCTTGTTTGTTGTTTGCGTGCACTTTTATGCTGCGCAGGGCCGCTTATGCCTGCTTCCTGCTGGCGTACGTGTTTCCGGATTAGCACGTCTTTCTTGGCGCACGGGTTTCCCCTGTTCAATTCCATGAATAGGTGTTGTTAGCGCTCATGTGGGCGTTGCAAGCATTTACCTCCGGTACTTCCCCCGTAACGCCCACATTTTCATGCGTTGTTCCCCATTCAGTGTGTTACGCCGCGTGTTCCGCCCCCTTGTCTTGTGTGCGCTACACGTTGTGCGCTTTCGGTGTGCACGTCACACACAGTGTTTAGTGACGTGTGTGCCCGTGTGCACCACCCACGGATTTGGCACACATCCCAGGGTTTACACGCGCAGCGCATTCCATGAATCGACGAACGGCTGCATGCCCGGCTTTTACACGCGTGCGCTGCGATTTTCACGCTTGCGCTCCCCTTTTCGGAGCATATTTATTCCATGAATCACCCTGTAAATGTCATCTATGTAATAATATGTCCCTGCAGGAAAGCATACATCGGGAAGACTTCCCGAGCAGCTAAATTACGAATAAGTGAACATAAATCAAAAATCAGGAGTAAACAATTGAATGCACCCCTTGCTGCACATTTTGCAGAATGTAATCATAGCTGTGAAGATGTCACGCCTGGGGTTCCTGTGTGGCGGCTTCTGGGCACCCCTCACAGCTCCTGGAAGCTGCCCTGGCATCTCGCTATGCACCACACGATCCACGGTCCTAATTGGACCCCAATTCCCAGCAACCTTTGCCCATAATGGTCATGTGATGCGCCTGTAACGTATTTCCGCGTCCCTACGCAGTTTTACCATTTAATGGCTTTCAAGCCGCAGCTCGGGTGCTCCTTAACCAAGCTTCCTGCTTAGTTTCCGAGTCTCCAAAGCTTGGTCCCCTACGCTGGATCCCCTGGTTACCGGACGCTGGCTTTTATATCTACGGCATTCCTCCTGCTCAGCCCCATTGTTATTACGTTCTTCGGCTTCTTGGTTCCGTTCCGTGTGTCAACGCTTCTCTTACAAGCGCTGGACATCCATCTAAATAGCATTGCATTCCCGTGCATAAAAAATAAAACTTCCTTGAGCATACCCTAGTTCTCCATGCCCTGCCACATTCTGTAAGGAGTTTTTGTTTTATTTGTTTCTTCACCCTTTACAGACATCTTGTTGCTTCTACAAGGAACTTTACCCTAAACTGCAGGTGACCTCCTGTATGCTCTCTTGATTTCACCATTGGTCACTTTTTGTGGACTTCCTTTCTTTTCTTACGGATTATTCTTTGGACGCTCTGCTGAATATTTGTGGACGCTTTGCTGATTACCACAGAACTTTCTTTGGACTTTGCTTTAGTGTGCGCCCTCATGCCGTTTGGGTTAGGTGGCTCTACACAGACTTTCCTTTTGACTTTAGAAGTTCATAGAACCAACAAGATACTACACCTCCTTCACTTTCCTTTTGGCACCAAGTAGGTTTCTGGTCTTCTCCTTTATTCAGCAGGTAAGAGTGGGAATTGAGGGGGGTAGTAATTAAGGTCCGGCATCTTGGGTAACTATTCTGAACTGTTGTATTGTTCTTTATTCCCTTAGCTGTATTGTTGCTGCCCCTGCCTTTTCACTCAAGCCCCTGGCCTGTCAGGTGATTTACTATCCTGTAGGCCGCGCTCTTGTGGGGAAAGTCTAATATACGTCGATTACAGAACTTTTGCGTGAAGTGTCCTTTTGAGGATGTGTTATTTATTTGACCACTCAATATTGTGACAGATTAAGGAGGCGATTAATGCCTGTCCAGTATGGATCCAAGGGCTGATCCGTTGGCTGCGCTTATGCAGGCTTTCTCTGCTTTGCGTACCGACATGGCGTCTGCCCATGCGACTTTGCATCAACGCATGGACATGCTACAGAGTTTTGTGCAGCCTTTGCCTCATGATGAGGAATTTGGTGATGACGCGGCTGCCGCCCCCCCTCCAGCACCCCAATCTCAACCACCTGCTCCAACACCAGTGGTTTTGCCCGGTTTTGCCCGGGCCTTTTCCTTTGGCTCCCTCGGAACGCTTTACAGGAGATCCCAAAGCTTACCAGACTTTTGTGAACCAATGCCGGCTGCATTTCCTTTGTGTGGAACTGCATTGGCATGGGCTAACCCTCTGCTAGAAGCAAATGATCCGGCCCTGTATAATTTTGATGCTCTGATTCAGGCCATGAATGCTGTTTTTGATTTGCGACACAAGGCGCAACCTTGACAGTTCTTTGCCGTAACTCAGGGCAAGGCAGACCTTTTGACCTATATTGCTCGCTTTAACCAATTAGCGGCCGAGACCATGTGGCCTGAACAAAAGAAAGCTGCCATCATTTATAAGGGGCTCTCTGACGAATTAAAAGATGCCCTGTCCGTGGTACAAGCTGTCCCATCTGGTTTCCCTGAATTGCTGGAGCTGGTGTTACAGGTGGACACCAGGCTCCGGCAAAGACGTGGCGAACGTTGAGTCCCCGATATTCGCATCTCATCCAAGTCAGATACAAGTACTCCTGCCTCGTCAGGAGAGGTTGAACCTATGCAGATACGGGCAACCAGAGGTCGGCTAGCGAAGGCCGAGCGAGACAGACGCATGGCCAATAATCTGTGCCTGTATTGTGGCCAGTCAGGTCATTACATTCGTGTATGCCCCAAGAGACCAGTCAAGTCGGCGGGAAACGCCAAGACTCGTCTTTAACCCGGGCCTGTAGGATGAGTCCGTTAATGGACGGCTCGGGTGAGCACTCGTTCTCTCATATCTATCCTTCCATGTGCTTCACAGCCCCGGGTTCTATATCCTTCTCTAGTCCAGTCATGATTGATTCTAGCGCCAGTGGTAATTATATGGACATACAATTAGCCCTGGGCCACCTATGTTTCCCAAGGATAAACCAGAAGAAGTACATGCAGTAGATGGTTCTCGTCTAATATCGGGTTGAGTAACGTAGCAGACAGGACCGCTTCAGATGTCTACTCCGGAAGGTCATTCTGAACAAATTGTGTTTGACCTTATTTCTGCTTCCCAGTTTGGGATTATACTCGGTCTGTCTTGGTAACAGGCCCATAACCCTGTCATTGACTGGGTCCAGCAGACGGTGCAGTTTTCTTCTGCTTATTGAAGTCAGCAGTGTCTTCAGATCGGGACGTATCAGTTCTGTCACCTTGTCTAGCAATGGTGGATAGCGTTACCTTGATCAATGCAACACTGCAAAACCCTACCCCAGAGTTCCCTTCAATATAAAAGGAGTATTCTGATGTTTTCGACAAGGGGCTTTCTGAAAAACTCCCTCCACATCGGAGTTATGATTGCCCCATTGATCTGTTGCCCGGGGCAGTCATTCCTCATGGTCGTATCTACTCCTTGACACAAAAGGAGGAGGCCTATTTACGGGAATATGTGGATAACACGTTGCGTTTGATACACATACGGCCATCTCGATCCCCGGCAGCCTCTCCGATTTTCTTTGTACCAAAGAAAGAGGGGGACCTACGACCTTGTGTGGATTATAGAGCCCTTAATAAAGTCACAGTTAAAAACCAGTACCCACTGCCTCTCATATCGGAACTGCTTGACAAGTTGACGTTGTCCACCATCTTCACTAAGCTCTACTTAAGGGGGCCTTATAATCTTGTAAGAGTGCGAAGCGGAGGGACGAGTGGAAAACCGCATTCCAGACAAAATTTGGACTCTATGAGTACTGTGTCATGCCCTTTGGGCTATGTAATGCCCCAGCCACTTTTCAACATTTTGTCAATGACATATTCAGAGACATCTTGGATTGCTATGTGGTGATATATCTGGATGACATCTTGATTTTCTCGGATACACACCAACAGCACATTCAACATGTCTGTTCTGTCCTCCAACGCCTCTGTGAACATTCCTTGTATGCAAAACTGGGAAAATGGGTCTTTCACGCATCTTCGGTTGAGTTCCTGGGATTCCAGATATCTGGAAAAGGGGAGCACATGTGTGCTTCCAAGGTCCAGGCAGTTTTGTATTGGCCTGTCCTGACCTCAGTAAAAGCGCTGCAGTCTTTCTTGGGCTTCTCAAACTTTTATAGGCGTTTCATAGCCTCATTTTCCAAGATTGTGGCTCCACTTACCCGTCTTAGCCCTGAAAGAAGCTTTTACTACCGCTCCTGTTTTGGAGCATCCCAACCCTTCTCTCTCTTTTATAGTGGAAGCCAATGCCTTTGCTATTGCAGTAGGGGCTATCCTTTCACAGATCTGTCCTTCTACACAGCGATTGCATCCAGTGGCCTATTATTCCCGAAAATTGTCACCAGCTGAGCGCCATTACACTATAATGGAGAGGGAACTCCTAGCTATCAGAGTAGCATTTAAAGAGTGGAGACATCATCTTTTGGGGGCAAGACACCCAATAACGGTATACACCGATCACCGGAATCTCCAAGCCCTGTCCCATGCAAAATGCACAAATGCCCGACAAATACGTTGGCATCTGTTCTTCACCTTATTTGACTTCACGGTTACCTACCGCCCTGGCCCTCTACATGGAGAGGCTGATGCCTTATCCCACATCGGTACTGATCTCGACACCCAGAAACCAACAACACCGATTTTACCCTCCGGCTCAGTGGTATGTGTCTGTTCTGTTTCTCCATCTCTCTTAGATAAGGTGCGGCAATGGGCCAGGGATCATGCCTCGTCTCTTGACAGTCTGGGCGCCACGCTTGTTTCGGGTCTTCCCTACGTCCATGGGCTGTTATACCTTCCGGACAATGGGACTAGGAGAAAGGCTCTCGAATGGTTGCACGACTCTCGTTTGGCAGAACATCCGGGTCAAGCTAAAACATATGATCTGTTGCACCAATGGTGTTGGTGGCCCGGAATGAAGAAAGATGCTGAGCAGTACGTCTCTATGTGTGCTATCTGTACACAATGTAAGAGACAACTGGTGAAACCTGTGAGCCTTTTGATGAACATTCCTTTGCCACTGGACCCTTGCCATACGGTAACCCTTGACTTTGTGGTGGAACTTCCCTTGGTCAAAGGCATGTCGGCCATACTTGTGGTAGTTGATGTGTTCAATAAAATGGCATGGTTCATACCATGTCCTGGTGTACCGACAGCTTCCTTGTTGGCAACCCTGTTCTTTGATCATGTCGTACGATTCTTTGGCCTTCCTACAGTAATGGTATCTGATAGTGGCTCTCAATTTATGTTGTGCTTTTGGTGCGCCCTAACCAGTGCACTGGGTATTGATGCACGGCTGTCCTCGGCTTATCACCCGCAGACCGATGGGAAAACCGAGCGTACTAATGCCACTATGGAACAATACCTCTGTTGCCTGTGCTTACAACATCAATCAGATTGGTTATCAGTTTTGGGAGCTGCTTAATTTGCATATAACAACTCCAGACACTCATCAGTGGGTTGTTCTCCTGTTCTTCCTTCATGAGACCAAGTCCCTGCAGCCAAAACCGCTAGGGACTCGCTTGTTGACATTTGTAACGCAGTCGTTTGTCATCTACGGGCTGCACAGTCTCAAATGAAACGGCAAGCAGATAGGGACCGGTCACCTGCTCCCTCTTATGCTCGCGGTGATCCTGTATGGCTCGTTACAAAACACCTTGCCATTCCAGGAAAACAAAAACTGCTACCCTGTTATGTAGGCCCTTACAAAATCCTACACTGTCTCAACCCCGTTGCTGTCCGTTTGGACATTCCATCCCATTGGCGAGTACATCCTGTGTTTCATGTCTCCCTACTCTGTCCTTTCGTTCCCGGCACCCGGCTATGTGTTGCCCCGGTTCCAATCCCTGTGCAAGGAGAGGACAAATATGAGGAACACGCTATTCTGGATACCAGGCTATGACGTGGGGTACGTTCTTACCTGATAGATTGGAAGGGATATGGCCCGGATTATAGGACATGCGAACCAGCCTCCAATCTCCATGCACCTCGACTTTTGCACGTCTTTTGGTTGGAGCGCTTGCGTAGCGCCAGGAGGTGGCACCCTTTGTGGGGGGTACTGTCATGCCTTTGGTTCCTGTGTAGTGGCATCTGGGCACCCGTCACAGCTCCTGGAGGCTGCCCTGCTGTCTCGCTATGCGCCACACGATCCGCGGTCCTAATCGGACCACAATTGCCAGCAACCTTTGCCCATGATGGTCATGTGACGCGCACGTAATGTGTTTCTGCATCCCTAGGCGGCTTTACCATATAATGTCTTTCAAGCCGCAGCTCGGGTGCTCCTTAACTGAGTTTCCTGCTTAGTTTCAGAGTGCTCATAATCCTGCTTCCTTGTTGTGACTCTGGCTTCCTGACCCTGCTCGCTCATACGGATTCTGCATTCTGCTATTACCCTTTGATCTCTGATGCTTGGTACCCTACGCTGGTTCCCCTGGTTACCGGACGCTGGCTTTTGTATCTACGGCACCCCCATTGTTATTACGTACTTCGGCTTCTTGGTTCAGTTCCGTGTGTCAACGCTTCTCTTACAAACACTGGACATCCATGTAAATAGCATTGCGAAGCAATTTTTGTTTTTGTCTCTGTGTACTAATGGTGAATTAAAGAGGGATGATTCGATGTACTCTTTAAATAAGGTTAGAAAGATGGCGATTCATTCCTTTTATTGTCACCTATTAAATGACGGGTTTAGAGCACAATGAAATTGGCTCCCCTACTTTGAGGAAATAATGAAAACGGGTTTGAGCATTGGATTGAAATTTTGCTCTCCGATTTAAATATAAAGGGGTAACATGGAGTGAAGAGACATGAGCTGTGAGAATGTGAGGATGAGGATGGAGGTATGGAGGGGGTTGCCGGGGGTGCGGGGCCGGGCTTACAGCAGGGTGCTGGGGAAGTGGCAGGGAGAACACCTTTTTTGGGCGGAAGTGCAGGTGCCGCCTGCACTGCCGCAACCAGGATATGAGCGGGGCTCTGGGGAAGAGCCGTGGGGGTGCCGTCAGGTGTTGAGGACACCTGCTCGACCTCCATCACCGGGGCTGCTCAGCGTTGGAGGGGTTAAAAGTACCCCGCAACCCATTGCCAGGGGACACAATCAAATCCCCCCCCTTACCTGTAATTCCAACAGGCCCCGGACATCCCGCACTGCGGGCAGCGCGTAGGGAAGACCCCAGGACGCCATACACAGGGGGCGGAGCCTGAAGGAGGCTCACACGCCATGCTGCACACGTGTGCAGTGGCAACAACCAAGGGACTGGAGGATTGGAGGGAGGTCTGGGTTCAACCAACAGGAGAAAGGGAATAGGAAGGGGAAGGCAGCTCTATATCTAGAAGGAGGGCTCCCTGAGTCTCAACCAATCAGAGGGAGGGGGAAGGGACTGGTCCCTGATTGGCCCTCTTACAAGCCTAGGACTGGGTACAAAAGGGACTGGCCTAATGGCATTTCTGTTGCTCTGCTCTTTGCAGGGAGGAGGAGAGGAGTGTGGAAACGACTGGTGGGCCTATCCGGGCCCGAGTGATTAGGAGAACCCTCACAAGGAACATACAGCCCAGGCTTTGATCCCACAGTGAATACCTGAACATTAACAGTGAATGAGCTAAAGTTCTCTCAAGCATCAATACCGGCTCCTGTCCTGATTATCACAAGTGGCATAGTTGGCAGGGTAAGAGAACACCATGGAAAAAATCATCCAAACGCTGTCAGAGGGGCAACAGCAGCTACAACAGCTCCTCCATATACAGGCCCAGCAGGCGGCAGCTGACTGCCAGGCCTTCCAACAGGCTATCCAATTGCAGGGCACCCCCCAGACAGCATCCCAGGAGAAGCAACATTAAACCATCCTTCACCTAACAGATGCGGTGGCCAGCTCCCGAAACCAGCTCATGGTCCCCTCCGCCATCTTGCAAAAGTTCAAGGAAGGCGAGGACCCAGCGTTCTTCTTCACAGGCTTTGAGAGAATAGCCCGAAATGCTCAATGGCCCGTGGACCGATGGGGACAGTATGTTGCCCCCTTGCTATCAGGCATAATGCAAGGAGCTTAGCAAGCAGTAAACCCAAACGGAACCACCCCCTACGTGAAAATAAAGAGGGCAGTATTAGACTGTTTGGGTCTCGATGAGGAAGCCTACAGGATGAAGCTACGAGACACTAAGCTTAAACCCGGAGAGAATCCACAACAGCTTTATTATCAAGTGAAAGATCTCTCAGAGAAATGGCTGCAAGGGCCTGGGCCAGGCGTACAAGATATACTGGATAAGGTCACCCTGGAACAGTTTATTGAGGCCCTTCCCCCTCCGATGCAAAGGTGGGTCCGACAACATCACCAGCCCACCTTAGCAGAAGCAGTGGACATCGCTTCCGCCTACCAAAGGGCCGGAGGGGGGAACAAACCTTTTGGGACAGGCCCATCCAACCGTAGCATGTTGCCCCTTAATGAATCACCTACATCCAAGGGACCTAGAGCTACATTGCCAAGGTGGAGACCAGCGGAGGAACTCCCTCTCTGACAGGCCGTTCACCCACGTTGGTTATAGGATTCCGTCAACCACAGTGCTATGACTGTGGTGAATGGGGCCATATAGCCCTCTTTTGCCTCCGAAGGAGAGGAACAGAGCCGATGGAAATGGGGTTTATGAGAGCGGAACCAGGTCCCCGGTTCAAGGGACCATATACCATGGACATCAGGGTGGACGGGATCCCAGCCCGAGCATTACTCGACAGCGGAAGCAGACAGACCGCCGTACTGCCAACCATAAGTGATTCACCTTACCTATCTAATGTACAAATACACGGGGACGTAAAGGCTTACCCCATGAAAACCGTAAGACTAGAAGTAGGCCCTAACATTACAGAGATGCGAGCTGCTGCCCTGCCTTCCTTACCCGCCCCGGTTGTCATTGGAACCGACCTACCCCACTTCCACCAGGCCCTAAACGCCCTGGACCACAACTGGTGGGGTGAAGCACCTTTCGCCCAAGAACCAATACAGCCAGGTACCCAGAACCATAAAAAAACCTTTACTGAAAAAAGGGAAGGCCGTTTTACACAGTGTGAATCCATGTATGGCACCCAACGGATAGCTTGGAACCCAGAGGATCATGAGGAATCCATCCGGGGAGAGACCTTGACGGACCCCACCCTCAAAATGGCCCATGAAAGGGCTATGCCAGAGAAGGAGCCAGACTTAACCAAGGGACCGGGATTAACCTCTAGACAGGGTTTACTATACCGAGTCTACCAAACTGAGGAAGGCATCCGAAAAGAGCAATTACTTCTACCCATGGCCCATCGTATGATTATCCTCCAACTGGCCCACAACCACCCGTGCGGGGGTCATATGGCCTCCTTAAAGACCCAGCAAAACCTCTTAAAGAGATTATTTTGGCCAGGAATCTATGGAGAAGTGGCTAAGTTTTGCAAGGAATACAAGACCTGTCAGCTGACAAGCGGAGAAAAACCAGCTAAGGCTCCATTACAACGTATGCCGCTGATTACCATACCCTTCCAGCGCATCGGTATGGATTTGGTAGGACCCCTGGAACCGGCAAGTAGGGGGTACCGGTACTTGTTGGTTAGCGTGGATTATGCCACTAGGTACCCCGAGGCCTTTCCCCTAAAGGGGACATCAGCTAAACAAATTTGCTATCAGCTAATCCCTTTTTTCTCACGGGTGGGCCGAGATCATGCGACAGGTCTGCGAAAAGTTACAAATAAAACAGTTACATACCTCAGTCTATCATCCCCAGACAGATGGATTGGTGGACTTGGTGGATGGATCGGTGGAAAGGTATAACAAGACCATAAAGAAAATGCTGAAGAGGGTGATAGGACCTGAAGGAAAGGACTGGGACAGAGTCATACCTCTGATCCTAATGGTGCTGAGGGATACGCCTCAGTCCTCCACTGGGTTTTCACTTTTTGAGTTATTATTTGGGAGATAGCCTCAAACAATTCCGGATCTGGTTAAAGAAGAATGGGAAAACAACAGTAAGAAACCTCTTTAACCGAATACGCCAAAGAACTACGGGAACACCTAACCACCCTGAGAACAATGGGCGAAACAAATCTGGGATTTGCACAAGACAACCAAGAGAGGGCATATAATAAAGGGAGCCGTCTACGGAAGTTAGAACCAGGGGAATGGGTACTAGTCTTGTTACCCACCAGCACCAACAAACTGTTAGCCCGGTGGAGAGGGCCATATGTGGTGAAGGACGTAGTGGGGCCGGGTAACTATTGGATTCATCAACCCGACCGAACCCCTTCGGATAAAATATATCATATCAACCTCTTAAAAAAAAGGACGGAATCCACCCCGGTAGACATCCTGGCAGCCTGTGGGATAAAGGACAAACCGCTATACAGACAACTGGAAGCAGTGCAATGGGGTGCAGCCCTGATGGACCTAATGAAGAACGAGATCTGGGAAACACTCAAACCCCATATAGAATCCTTCTCTCCACTACCCGGCAGAACCGCAAATATAGAGCACCGGATCGAGACCCTACCCGGACAAACGGTCCACCTCTGACCTTACAGAATCCCAGAGGCCTAAAGACAGGTCATAAGGAGGGAAATAGAAGAAATTATCCGGTTGGACATCATAGAACCGTCTACCAGTGCTTGGTGTTCACCCATCGTACTTGTGCCCAAACCGGATGGAGCAATCCGGTTTTGCATGGATTATAGACAGCTCAACGCAATCTCACAATACGAAGCCTACCCCATGGCTAGGATGGATGAACTGCTAGAAAGGCTAGGTTCTGCCCGTTACCTTAGCACCTTAGACCTCACCAAGGGGTACTGGCAGATCCCGCTCCGGAAGTCAGATAAGGAGAAGACCGCCTTCTCAACACCTCAGGGGCTCTTCCAATACAAGGTTCTGCCCTTTGGTTTACATGGGGCCCCGGCCACCTTTCAGAAATTGATGGATGTTCTTCTGCAACCACACGACAACTGCGCCGCGGCATACCACGATGATATCGTGATATATAGTGCGTTATGGAGAGAGCATCTGGTTCATCTCCAAAAAGTGGTTTGCACTCTAACCCAGGCCGGTCTTCACATCAATCCAAAGAAAATGGTCCTAGGGGTCCAGGAAACTAAAATTGCTCTGACCTCTAACACATCTTTCCCTTCTATCTTCCATCTAACAAAAAAACTGTGGGTTATTTACCAAATAAGCAAAACTGAAAGGTGATGGCTGAAAGGTTTCAAATCCTCCACAACCACTGGCACAGCTCTGGGCAAACCTCCAGACCATTCCTTTTCTGGTTGGACTTGTGTTGGTCAGTTGCTATTTCGAGTCTATGGCCAGACACGTGGTAGGATCTGGATGTCTGTGTTTTGGGGTTTAGGCCTCTTTGAGATTCTCTGTTTACAGTTTAGCCCGAGTGATGTGCAATAGTCCAGGTTGTTGTGTTGGACGTCTGCTTTCATTCACAGTAATTTGGTAATATGGGCCTATACACACTGATATTAACAATACATATGCAGATGAAATGTATATCATATTACAGTGATAATGGAATAATGCTATGCCACTGCCTGTTTTGTCAAGGGGTAAAAAGTCGTGTACCATCACTTCCTGTGATGTTACTTGGCATGGGTTTGGGGGGTCAAATTACATCATGTCCTGTGATGTCATCAGAGGTCAAGTGACATAACTTCTGCTACCCCTGGCATTTTGGTGAAATTACATTCCTGGGTCTAATGGAGGTATTCTGGTGCAGGAGTTGTAGGTAATGGATCAATCCTTCCGGGCATGCCATTCCCCTCAGCTTCATCCACACTTTTTCTCTATTAACTGTGTCAAAAGCCGCCTTAAAATCAATATATAAGGCATACAGAGGAGGGTTATTAGCGGACAGGGCTTTATCTCTTAGACTATTCATAATTAATATTTAATAATAATTAATGGAGGTATTCAAAGCGACAATGGTGTAAAAGGGGCAGGACAAACAAGAAGTGAAAAATGGTTCCCGTGACAAAGGTGAACATACCAAAATTAAATACCGGGGCGAGGAAGAGGAACATGAAAGTAATGTACTAGCAACTAAATCTGGAGCTTTTCATTTTTCTGGAAAAAGGTCACGATTCACCTAATTAGCTACAAGCATTTTAAACCTGTTTTTTACATTTTCGATGGCCAAAGCTATGTGTATCGTATCCTCTCTTGCTTTTCGAATAAAGTAATTAATGTTGGTTGTGCATTATCTATTTAGCATTAGCTTGTGGGAGTGTAATTATATTTCCTTGTTCAGATTTTTATATTCCACTGTTTTATATTTCTTCTATTCAATTAATTATATGTGTATATTTTCTCTTTCAGCATGGTCATTTAACATAAAAATGCATTGCCACTAACAGACAGTATCATAAGACCATTCCATTAAGGTCGTTTGTACATTCACATAAGACCACAGCTATTATAGCTGATGGTATGTTGCTCTGAAGCCGAGCTGCACTAGGCTGGTGGCATGATGAACTGCTATTTCCACATTAGGACCTTGGCGCTGGGAAGCAGTACAGGAGTTGAACTCATGAACAATAGGAGATTGTATAGAGAACGTGGAATAGTGGAAAGTTACCTACTGACCAGGATAGGAGGAAGGTGGATGGTAATCCCAAATTAACCGCTGATTCTGTACTCTCAAGAAGTTTCTTGTCACTTAATCAGGTTTAGCAGGTGCATGAGAGGACAGTGATGGACTAATGAAGAAATGGAAGAAGAACTTAAGGGGATTCTATCCTGAAGCGACGAAAGATGACAGTACAAGGCCATATAAAGTAATCTTCTTAGGTAAAGTTTATTTTTCATAAGCATGTATTTCTCTATGAAAGGTTGTGTTTAAGGGTACAGCGGTTACATTCTGTAGTATATAAGCCATAGCACAAGTCTGTTGGTCGATTTACCACAATGTTTTTGAAAGGGAGAGCCAGACACAAAATAAAAGCTTCAATTCATTTCATTCCCTTTCACATACAATAATAAAACAAATGTTTGTTAGGATAGGAAAATAACTGAAAAGGTAAATTGTCAGGAAGCTTATGTCTATAAATGTCAGGATATTAGGTTTCCCAAGTGTCAGGATGATAATTTAAAAGAAGGGCAAGACTCCCAACCAAACAAGGTTCCTCCTTTCAGAAAGGCTTACTCAAAACAATAGTTAGACTCCCCAAAGTTCCAGCAAGTAGTTCTAAGTCATGCAAACAAAGTGGAGTGGGCAAATCAAAGTGTTTCAAACCTCATCTCAGACCCCCATATCAAAAACTTCCATTCTCAAGTTGCCGCTCCTCTCAGGGTCGGATCAGTGGGGGTAATTCGTTCTTTTGAGCCTTAACTCTTAGACCACCATTTTTTGGTTGACTAGTACTTTGGGGTTTTTCTGGTATGCTGCATCCTAGATGGTTTCTTTGGTGAAATCGACTTGTGCTCTGGCAACAAGACTTGCCTTCTGATTGGTGCTTATGTGAGGGTTTTTATTGCGCCCTAGTTGCGTTTAGTAGAGAAGTGTTTCTCTACTCTCCCTTTTCTTCCCCTGCTCCTTTTGGATTCTATTACTGAACTTTTTTTCCTTCCCTTAGCATTGTTGTGCTGTCTTGTTCCTCCAACCACCTTTGCGCTATCCCTTGATTCTGCGTGGTCCTATTGGATCTCCCTGTCGCTTGTCTTCATTTTGAGGGTCTGTCCCACTACCCCCTACATGCTATCAATCTCTTCTCTTTGAGGTGCTCTATTGCTCTCCTTCTCTAGGCTTTCAACCTCTTCGCTTTGAGGATGTCTATTGGTTCACCTCTCTATGCTTCCAATCCTTCCTTATCTTTCCTGATATTATCAGTCTTTTTATTCACCACTGTCTTCCAGCCTCCTGTCATCTGTGGGGGATCAGAAGGAGGAAACTGCTGCGGTAAGGCATGTTCTTACTGTGAAGTTTATTTAAAGTAAAATAAGGCCTATCTCTCGCTACAACTATGGGGTGTTCCCTGCCTATCTTACTAACTAAAGTGTTCATCAGTCAGGATGAATGTCCAAAAATAAATCTGTCCTTTGTCCAAATCTAAGTTATCTACCATACCACTATCATAACTAAGGTCAGGAGAATGACTCCCTTCTCCTGGTGCTTGTGTTTTGTCACAAGTGTCTCTCACTACTCTTACCCCTTTGAGTAGATCATATGCAAATAGTCTCTTGTCATCCACTGTATCAAATTGTGCAGTTCTTTTAGGAGACTGGTACTTCCCTGGTCCTTATTCTTCCTTGTCCTTGTCATCTTAAGTTGATATAGACTCCTTTTCTCCCTATTGTAGGGTTCCTGAATCTCTGTTACACTCTTCTCCTCTCTTTTATGGCAGCTCAAGTTCCAATTACCATTGCTTCAGAGCAGCCAGAGGCACAGAAACTGCACTCCTAAACACCAGTGAAGACTTGCTCTCAAATCTCAATTCCAACTCTCCTTCCGTTCTCATCCTTCTTGACCTTTCTTCCGCCTTTGATACGGTCAACCCTTATAAATCGGCTCTGTGATACCATTGGCATCATGGACCTGGCACTGGACTGGTTTACCTCCTTCCTCCCTGACCGACCATTCCAGGTTCAACTGGGCCCTTTTCTCTTCCCATCTCACTCTCGACCTGCGCCGTCCCTCTGGGCTCTACCCTCTTGCCGTGGCTCTTCAACATCTACCTTGCCCCTCTAGCCCATCTGATCTCCACCTTCTCTCCTCACTTCTAGTGTTATGCAGACGACACGCAGCTCTCCTTCAAGCTTCAATCCACTGCCTCCTCTTCTTCCTCTTTCATTCCTGACTGTCTGACTGTTATTCAGGCATGGTGTGCTGTGAACAATCTCTGCCTTAATAGCAGTAAGACGGAGATCCTTCTCATTGGGACCCCAGCTCCCTCATTCCCTCCTACTCTCTGGCCGCCCTCCTTGTGAGGCAAAAAATCTTGGTGTCATCTTCGACCCCTCTCTCTCCTTCTCTCCTTCTCTCCTCACATCACAGGCCTTGCCAAAAAGGCCCACTTTCAGCTGCACCTAATCAGAGGCATTCTCGCTTTGCTCACCTTCCCCCAGAAACTCAATGTCTACAGAGCTCTGGTCCTCTCATGGCTGTTCCTCTGCAACAGCTTCTTCCTCAATCTGCCTAAATCCTCCCTTGGCCCCTTCAGCTAATTCAGAATAGGACTGCAAGACTTATCCTTGGCATCAATCCCAGGGACCACATCTCTCCAGCCCTAGAATCTCTCCACTGGCTCACAGTTTCTGCGAGGATCAAGTTCAGGACCCTCTACATCATCCACAAGGCCCTCTGGTGACTGGGATCCCGCTACATCCAACTCTCTCTCCCTAAATACTTCCCTGCTGGAACCCTTCGGTCTTCTAGCTCCAACTCTCTGCAGCTCAGATGCTTTTCCAAGCAGTGAGTGGGGGGTAGATCACTCTCTTCCGCAGTAGCCTCCCTCTGGAATGGCCTAGTGCCCCTCTCAGACTTGAGCCAGATCTCCTTAAATTCCAGAAGCTTCTTAAAACCCTCCTTTTATCTTCTTCCTTCCCTCTCCCCCTCCGGTGCTAATGCCCCCCTCAGACGCCTTTTGACTGGCTGCCTGGTTCCTTCTGATTCATACAATGCACCAGGCCCCCCTTGCCCAGTCAACCCCACCACCTTGCTCCACTCCACCCCCTAACCTGCACTTGCACTACCAGGCTCCCTCCCCCTGAACTAGCCTGGCTGGGCCTGCACCCCATGAGCCCATCCAGCCCATCCCCGCACTTAGCATGTGGACTTCATTCCCCTGGCACTTGTCCACCTGGCCTCCCCTTAGCACTCGCCTAGCTCAGGGGCCCTCCCCCGCCGGCACCTGCGCGCTCTCCACTCTGACTTTCACTTCCTTACTCTCCTTAGTATTAGCGATTTCCACTCTGACCGGAACTCCCCCCATCCTCCCATCCTCCCCACCTCCCCACCTCCCTGCACTTCTTGCTACTGCATTTGCACTATCCGAATGATACAAGGCCTAGTAGGACCGTTTTTGTTATTCTTCCCTAAAAACCTTTGTCTTGTTGCATCTTGAAACACCACTTGCTATATCGGCGCACTATAAATACCCAATAAATAAAATTACAATTCCCCCATTTCTAGAGTGCAATTTCATGTATGAGTTTGGGCTTCCCTGGCTCCACAGGTTAGTTCTCCCCAAATGTCTCTCTGTTCTGTGCTCTCTTTCTTATCTTCGAGATATGGGTGGGCCTTCCCTTTTCCCCAAGGTGTTAATCCTCCACTTTGATTTCTTTCCCACTCTATGGTTTTTGTATTTCTTCTTATCTCATTCAACAGATCTGTTTCACTGGATTATTTCCAATACTTTTCCCAATAGTACTGGAACGAGTTTTTCGTAAATTATAATGAGTCCCGCTTGGCTTGACGGTATTCCATTTTCAACATGTCTTTCCTTGATGTGCTGTTCTTGTCTTTGGGACGTCACAGGGATCATGACTCGGACTGGGTGGTCTTGGCACTGTTGAACAGGCTGACTGGCCACCACTCTCATTTGTGGTCACACCACCACCGTTCTTTCTCCTCCACCTTGCTTGTCTTTCTTCCGCTCAAGCACACTGCACTGGTTGCTCACTGTTTCTGGATCCACACTGGAGCGGCTCTGTCGCACGTTGGCGCTGCATTCTCCCAGAGCCCCACCTCCTTCCGCTCTGTTACGCATAGGGATCTTTCCCTAAGTCTCTCGGGTTTGTGCTCTCTCTCAGCCCTCTCTCTGCTCTCAGCCTCACTTGCTCACTTGTTGGCCTTACATCTCTTTTCAGCCTCCTCATCACAGTCCATTGGAGATTTGAATTTAAAGGAATATCTTCCATCTCTTGTTGTTCATAATATAACTTTATGTTATCTTCATGTGTTTAATAACAGTTTGGTATATTGTATAAGTCCATATATGCCACCACTTGGCGGCCATTAGGGAGTTCCTCACAGGAACGGGAGTCCTTGTCCCCAAAGGGGGAGTCTCTCCCATTGAGGTCCCACTTGCCTTGATCCTTAGGGCGGGTGTTGCAGAGTGGGCTCACCTCCCTATCCTCACAGTGGGGCTCCACCTTGCGGAAAAGGGACAAATTCCCTCAATTCATCATGTCTCTTTTCTTTTGTTTACAATAATGCCCTCTTCTTCTAATCGGACACCATTTACACATCCTCAGTGGGTATCCTCGCCTCTGGTCTAGACAGTGTTCTTCGTCTTGCCTCTCTCTCTTCCGGTAAATTCCTCTATCTCCCATAAGGTCTTTTTCTAAACTATTACACACTGCCATATTTCTGACAGCAATACATACTTCTTTCTTCTTTCTAATCCTCTCTACTTCCTGTATTCCTGTCCACTCTTCTAGTTCCCAGATGACACCCTTGCCTCACCCGTGCATGTGGTGTCCATCTGCCTAAATGCAACATTGCTTTTTAAGCTTATCTTAAGCTCCTCTTCAGGCTCCCACTGTCACTCATTCTTTCCACGTATACCACTTTCTGTTTTCACAAGGCTTTTACACACTCCGGCTTCAACACATCTCTCTTTAAACATTCCAACTGTATACCTTTCTTTATCACAAAATCTAACTTCAAACAATATTCACACACTCTGGGTAACTTCAATGTCCTTTCCTTTTACAATTCCCCAACCTTTCTTCCCAATTAAATGTGTTTCTTTCTGTTCAATACATTCCCCCCCTTCTTACTGAGTAACCAACCTCCATACAAATCCTCCAACTCTGACTTGTCCCATGTTTCTTCCACTTTAAGACACACCAATAGCTGGTTCCAGGTTTACTCCTCTCACTCCACTTTGTTAACCAAACCTTCCTGCTTGGGTTCTGAAAGGAACTCCAGTATTCCTGCTATCACCTCTCCCAAGGCCTGTCTCTACTGGTTGACATGTATGGGGCAGTTCCCTCTCCCCTTAGTGATTGTCCTGCATTATTGGCTGCATCTGGGTTTTGGGGTTAGAGCTCTCTCCTGGTAGGCCCAGGTGACTAAAAGGCATAATAGCTTTGGTGGGCATTTTGCTTTCTCCTTTGGCGTCTGAAGTGGTAGGCACTACTGTCTGTCTGATTGTTCTTCCTGTTTCTGAACTTGTAATCTTGTTGGCGTTGGAGGGGTTTTAAGGTGGTTATCATCAGTGAAATATTTATTTCCAGTAATTTTACACTATCCAGCATGTTTCTGGATTCACAGAATTTTGCCATGGGTCGCAGTGATGAAGTCAGCAAATTCAAACTACAAATCGGTAGATCTGCATGGATTCCTGAACCACATGAATGCTTAAAAACTAGCATCCCGGGTGTTCAGCATCCTGGGGACCACGTAGGGGTATTCTCACTCCTATTCCCCTTGGATCCTCTATGCAGGTGGCCAGGGAAAGGCCATTGCTGTTGGATCCTGACCCTGGGGGTGGACAAGCGAAGGAGGATCACCTGGATGGAGGGTCCTTGGGGAATGGAAGTGGGGTACCTTTAGGCGAGACATGATATCCCCCTTATCCTCATGATAACCAATCTAACCTCCCTCCAACCTTTATGGGTCATTATAAAAGGGTTCCACTTCATCCCCCCCTTTGAAATGCATAACAGTACTGAGACAAGGAAGAAACCACTAGGAGGCATGGTGATTGGTGATTACCTCCTTTACTCATTCGAGTACTGAGACGAACAATATGTCTGGAGATCAGGCATGTCCCACTGGTTTGTTTTATTGTGATCAGGCAAGTCAGGTAATTCAAAACCCTAACTCACACCTGCAGCCTGTTGCCCCAATACAGGTGTATAAAAGGAGGAGCTGTTGGAACAGGAAGAAGGAGAAGGAAAGTGGAAGCCGTGCAGGAGTGAGAGAAGCTAAGACACTAGTATGTCAAACGAGATCCTGGGAATCCCGCTCGGTGGTAAAAGAAGACCGGATCTCTCACAGAGGTGAAGGCGGGCAGCAGGCGCTGGCAGAGGGCGAAGGCGAAGCTACGCATCATAGCAGCCGGCGACTGCTTATTGGAGCGCACGGCTATCTGGCTTTCCCTCATGAGTTGCCAAGATCTGGTAAGTGTCAGGGACACTTAAAATCCCAGGGCACTCAAAGAAGACTGTGATTACAGTAACGATGAATGAAACATGTAAAAGTACTTCTATTGAATACCAAAATTAATGAAATAATTGAAAGTAACTTATTGGCAACGAGGCAAGTTATTTCTATTGAATATTGCATTGAATGAAACAAGTGAAAGCAATGTATTTAATTGAATGACATGAGGCAAGTTACTTCTATTGAATACCGCATTAAATGAAACAAGCAAGGAGGCATTTATTTGAATATTGAATTGAAAGAAACCTGCAAAGGTATACTTTATTAAGTGAAAGCCACAGTTATACGTGAAAGCAACATCTTGACTAACTGAACTACTTACCTGAATGAAAGAGACTTTGAATAAAGCCGAATCAAGATTAAGAAACAACATATGTGATAAGTTTGTGAAGCTGAGGTTGAAGAAACTGCCTGGAGATCAAATTATTGAACTCTGAAAGAAACCCGGAGGTTCTTGGTTGCGTGACCTGTAATGGGTGGACCGTGTGGTCTAAAACTGCGCCAAGATCAGAGACCTACTATTTGTGAAACAAAGGATAGAAAAGTCAATGCTAAGTTCTTGGTTGCATTACCTGTAATGGGTTGACCATGTGGTCTAAAACTGCACCTAGCCCAGAGAACATATCCATGCTAACAAGGAAGTTTATTTTGATGAATACAGGAAAACTACAGTTGATGAATATCAGACTTGGGGAAGGCAACTCTGAGTTATAAAGAATTGCGAAAGTCCAGTTGAAAGACAAAGCTACAATATTTTTCTTGTTGGTATTTACTTGAAGCTTGGGGAAGGGAACCCTATGTATTGGTGCCTTGGAACTGTGTTACCCTGGAACTGTGTTGAACTTGGGGAAGGGCACCCCGATAGTCACAAAGATATAAAAACACTATTTTGTTCCATACAAAGAAAGACACATGGAATCCTATGGTGAAATTATTGATGAGAAAGGAAGTTAAAGAGTAAGACAGGGCTAGAAAAAAGCTCAGAACTTTGTTTGGAACACTGTTTTAGTTGACATCCCTACACATTATTTTGTAGTAGTTGTGAGGGCCAGCCTATGATTTGGACAAAGACGGACTATTAAATTGAACATATTGACACAGACTTTCCTCAGTTTCTTTAGGTATGGAAATCCCACCTTAGTATAGGGCAAGTTAAGCCTTACTCTATCCTGTCCTTTTCTTTAATAAAATACAATTGTTCAGCTTTGAATCGGTGTTCTGTGTCTCCTTCCATGATGCCAACCTCACAGAAAGTACCAGGGGTGGGATGCGTTTCAGCTAATACACGTTGGGGGACCCTAAGATATGTAGCATATAAGTACCAAGCAAAAGATCCCTCAGTGGCCACAAAGGGTTCTATTGGATTTGACATGTGTAGCAGTAGGGATGAAATGGTGAAGGAAAATAATCCCCACAAATTTAGTGTTAGTTCCACCTACATTAGGTTGGCTCTTAAGTCAGGACTAGCCTGGAAGTTTGGGATTGATGTATTGGCGGGGGTGATAGACCCAGATTTTAGAGGGGATGTTAAAGTTTTGCTACAGAACCATGGAAAGGATCTGTTTCAAATTCATCAAGGGGATGTTCCCTAGACATGTTAAAGAAAATGGGGAAGGTAGTACAGATAGGGGAACTCAAGGTTTTGGAGAGGCTGATGAACCATCTGAGGATCCTCCCAAATCAGAACTCGGAAAACCTATAGAAGAAGAACCTGAGACCCTTCCGGACTTTGCCTTTGCTCAAAGGAATGACCCTTGGTTAACAGAAGCCTTTATGCAAAGCATATCAGAGACAGAGGGTCGTGGGAAAGGAGGACCATTTTTCATTTTGAAACCCAGGCTTCTATATAGAGCCGATACCACTTCAGAGGGACTAACAAGAACACAGTTAGCAGTTCATAAAAGTCACAGATGATTTAGAGAGAGCACATTCTCACTTAACTGGAAGTCATCTGTGTCAATATAAAACTCATGCATATGTAACAAACAAATATTATCGGCCTGGAATCCGCGCATATGTTAAAACCTTTGTTCAAGCATGTGAGGTGTGTCAGAAAACCTGCACACATATATTGCCTCTGGTTCCCTTGGATCCGTTACCAATAATTGAAGTTCTGTTTTCCTGTATTGGCATTGATATTGTTGGTCATCTGGAAGCCTCTAAGTTAAGAAATAAATTGATTCTTGTTATCATAGATTATGCTAACCGTTATCCTGAAGCCTTCCCTTTAAGAAACAATACCCCTCAACACATTTAAAGACATCTAATTCCTTTTTTTCTCAGGTAGGTTTCCAAGAGATATCTTAACTATAAGGGATCTACTTTTATGAGTAAAATTATGGGAGAGATAGCACATCAGTGTATCACCCCCAAACAGATGGCCTGGTAGAAATATTTAATAAGACCCTTAACACCATACTCCGGAAATTAGTCGAACAAGATGGGAAAATTGGGACCAAATGATACTGTGGCCTTATTTGCAGTCAGAAAAACTCCCCAGGCCTCCACAGGTTTTTCACCATTTGAACTCCTTTATGGACAAGAACCTCAGGATGTTCTTGATATGTTACGAGAAACCTGGAAAGAAAGAGAAGAGGCACCTTTTCCACTCTCTCAAAAAAAACAGTAGATTAAAAGAACATGTCAGCTGTAAGATCTCTGGTACAAACTCATATCAGTAAAGCCCAAGAACAACAAAGGATCGCTATGATTCTGGAAATGCCTCATGGAGGGACAGGGTCTCCTAGTCCTTGTCCTACCACTTCTCTGTGTGTGTTTCCTCTATGTTTTCTGCCACTGAGGTCTAGCTAGACCTCTGACAGTGCAGCTCATCATGTTTTCCTTTTGGTGAACAACACTTATGGCACCCATTAGTGGGGTACACCCTTGTACCTCTTATGGGCACCTTTGTGTTGTCTATAGAGCAGAGTATGGGCTGGTGGTAGCTACATGCTGACTTGGCAGTGGCTCTGAGTGTCCTCCATTTTGGGACACCGAGGCCCTGCCATAGGAATCAACAGGTTGCTGATAGAAGGCAAGATGGCCCCTGTGGCCTCTTGGTTTCTATAGCCTTTTACCTTGTTTCCAAAAGTCCCGGGAAGCACTGCCTCTGTTCCCTTCCTCCTGAGTGGCTGTTGGCTGGAAACACCATATATGTCTCTGTTCCCTTTCCTCCTGACTGGCTGCTGCAATTTCTTCAATGTAATCCAAAAGCTGTTGTGTCTGCCAAGGACTGATCCAGAGAGGACTTGCAAAGGAGACCTCTCCCTGAGCTACGAGGGACCATTGTGCAAACTGCTGCTCTTCATCCAAAGTGCCCTGGAAGCCAGTCCTGTGTGCCTGCCATCCAGGTAAGGGGTCTTCTTGAGTCTCGAAGAGGAGAGCCCGAACATCTTGAGTCGAAGAAGTCCATTGGTGTCACCCAGGGCAGGAGCATGGACATAATTTGGGGGTCACCAAGGGTGGCACCTGTGACCCCGAAGGTCTCCCTTGCTACCCCTGTGGTCTCCCTTGCTACCTCTAGGATAAAATACAAGAATTTGAATAATATTTTTATTGTAGCTCCTGGTCTGTGGTCAGTGCCATATGGCTCTTTGTTTCTGGAATGGCTGGATTTCTCGTTCAGGCCTCTATTAAAAACATGGGTTCAAGAAGTGTAACACTTTGAACAGTGACCCTAAATAAGAAAGAATAGGAATAACAAATAATTTGTCTTTCTGGAATTCTATATAATAATTGCTAGACTCATTAAAGATATATTTCAGGCACACTATAGGGGCGAGTCAATGATTTAGTCTGTTCTTTAACACCTCAAATTTACAATGCAGACAAAAACATCCAAAAAGCATTTAGAGTACAATAAGCATCCATTCCAGACTATGGGCCTCATTACGACCCAGGCGTTAACCATGGCTCTATTAGAGCCATCGTTGACGCCAGTATTTTACTGATTGCGCCATGGTGGATGGCAGAATTACCGCCCCATTCCAAGGTTGGCGGCGCAGTAATTCCCCATTCACCATTGGCCCTTCCCCATTCTCATTTTTGCCCCCATAGGGCTCAATGGGAATGGGGAAGGTGGTAATTACGGTACTGCAAATTGCAGTACCGTAATTACCTCGAAAGTCCCTTTGCGGGTTCGTTCCTTAACGGCTGGTAATACCAGCGGTTAAGGTGGGGACCCGCAAAGGGACCTCGTAATTAGGCGGTAAGGGGTTAACGGCGCCGCCACCTTTTACGGCGCCGTTAACCCCTTACCGCCTGGGTCGTAATGGGGCCCTATGTATTTTGCTTTTCGCAAGTTGCAGTTATAATCAAGGCTCAGAGGGTACATTAATGAGACTCCTTTTTCATTTTGTAGTGAGCAGCACTTGATAAACGTAGTTATTATCTGCTTGGAGTTGATTTCTTTTGACAGTCAAAATAATCCATACCTGTAGCTTCTGAAATAAAAGCATATTGCAAATTTGGACACAATTAAAATAAAAACAATCATGAAATGTCTCCAAAAACAGCTGTCAGATTAAGTTAGCATAACACAATCATCATATTTTTGCAATATCTTTCACAGTCATATAGTGTTTCCAAACCAAAGTTTCAAAAATACTTTTTCAAACAGTATTCCTACCGATTACATTTGGCAAGAGATGTGTTCAAGTTCGACTTGCATACTGCTCTCAAATCCCAGCTTTGCCACTTAACCAAACTGAGAGTCACACTATGCCTTATCTGATAAAATACTGATTTTCCATACCAACATTATAGAAAGTCAAGATTCTATTAAAGACACAGAGGCAAAGGATTATGCTTTCTCTCTTTAATTGAATCTCGAGGAGCATAGAAAACTATTACAACTCACATAAAAAATGACACATTAAAAACTACATTTCCCAGATATAGGCCCCATTCTACGTGTGCTGGTCCAGAAACAACAGTGCCGGTAAGTTTACATGCTGGGCGGGTTGGCACCCGCAGAGTTTTCAAGGGAGCACCGGCATCATTAGCAACGGTGCAGGTACTTCCGTGGTCCCCTCTCCCATAGAGTATTATGGGACTCTATGGGAATGGGGAACATTTTACCGGCGCCTGACTTTCCAGGCCGCCAGGGTAGTAATCCCCCAGTGGCACCGGGAGTTCAGGCACCAGTAAATTATTCCGAGTCCGGCAGCAACCCGCCGGTAGCACCGGCAGGGTTACCGTCAGACTCGGAATGAGGCCCATACTCTTTGTGTGTAGTCCATTTTTGATATGTCCATAAAACCATGTGACATTCTAAACCAACCTCATCACACTATGTCCCTTATCTTCATCTACATTCCTCTGTCCTTCCTCTTTCTTTGTCTGTCTCCAACTTTAACTTCTGCGCCCCAACCAGTAGACGCTGCATTAATCCTTGACCTTCTCTTCCTTGTTCATGTTCATGTATTCTTCACCTCCGTTCCTGTCGAGTAATCAAACAACGAGCTGAGGCTAGCTGTGATAGGGTGGGTAATTGTTATGTCACCGCAAAACTGCACAACTTTATTATCTCTTAAGTCATATGCATTACATGTCTGATCCAAACCTCTATAACAAATACGCATCACTTGTCACCAATTCTATATACCGAACTTCATTACATTTCTGTGTCAAATTCCATATAACGATTGCTCGGGTGGGAATCCTTTGTCTCTGTGTCTTTAATAGAATCTTGACTTTATATAACGTTAGTATGGAAAATCAGTATTCTATGTCAAGACCAGAGGTTCAAATTATGCTTTTTCAAAGCTTGCTTACCAGCAACGCAGACATCTCCTCTATTGGTCTGAAGTAAAATTGTTTAAACATTGACTCCCTAGGCCAGTCTGCTGCCGTTAGGATGTCTTCCAACCTAGCTCCTGCGTTATAGGCCTTAGACGCCATAGCTCCTCTTACGGAATGCGCCCCATAAGTTCCAATGTCACTTACTCTAACATTTCCTCTGTCCTCATCCTCCTCGATCTTTACTCTAACACTCCCTCTGTCCTCATCCTCCTCAATCTCTCTTCTGCCTTCGACACGGTCAACCATACCATCCTGCTCAACCGTCTCTGTGAAAACCTGGGTATCACTGATCAGGCTCTGGCCAGGCTGACCTCTTTCCTCTCAGATCGACCCTCCCAGGTCCAACTTGGGTCCTTCCTTTAATCTATCTTCCACTCTACCTCCCCAAGGGGTCTAACCTCTCGCCCTTGCGTTTCAACCAATACCTGGCCACTCTTGCCCACTGCATTGCCCCTTTCTGCTCAAATTTCCAGTGCTACGCTGACGACACAACTCATTTTCAGGCTGCCCTCTGCCACCTCCTCTCCCTCTCTCATCTCTGATTGCTTAACTGCCATTCAAAATTGGTGTGCCGTCCATTATCTTTGTCTGAATGCCAGCAAGACAGAGCTCCTCCTCATCTGCACACCTTCACCATCCTTTCCCCTCACTCTCTCGCCGGCCTCCCTTGGCCCTCCTCCTACCCACCACCTGCGAGGCTAAGAACCTCAGGGTCATCTTTGACTCCACCCTTTCCTTCTCCGCCCACATCTCTGAGGTCTCTAAAAAGTCTAATTTCCTACTGCACCTCCTCAGAGGTACTCTGCCTTTCCTCTCCTTCCCCCAGAAGCTCATGGTATCCCAAGCTCTGGTTCTCTCTAGCTTGGACTATTGTAACAGCCTCTTTCTAAATCTACCTGCCTCTACTCTCTGCCCTCTGCAACTAATCCAGAACAGGACTGCGAGACTTGTCCTTGGCCTCAAGCCCTGGGATCGTATCTCTCCAGCTCTGAAATCTCTCCATTGGCTTCCAGTGGATGCAAGGATTAAATTCAAAACCCTCTGCATTGTCCACAAGGTTTTCTGGGGGCTGGGTCCAAAATACCTTCAGCTATCCCTCTACAAATACCTCCCCTCTCGAGCTCTTTGCTCCTCTACCTCCAATTCCCTCAGGGTCAGTCATTTTTCAAAGAAAACGAGCTGGGAGTAGATCTCTGTATTCGGCTGGGGTATCCCTATGGAACAGCCTCCCTGCCACTCTAAAACTTGAGGAGAACCATCTCCGGTTCCGGAAGCACCTCAAGACCTTCCCCTTTTCTTCTGCCTTCGCTGCCCCTCTCCCCTGCTGATCTGTTCTCTCTTGGCACCCTTGCACCTGGCCACCTTCTGTGTCTGGGCCCAGGTACCTGCTCACCCTGCCACCCTCCTGCACTGCCTCCGGGCCACCCCTTGCATTGGAATCTGTATCTGTACCCATACAGCCCCCTTTTTCTTCCTGCACTTATCAGACCTACCCTGTCTGCTGCCTTAAACTTAGCACTTGCAAATTGCTGGCTGCACTACCACTGTTTGTTGCCTTTATTATTTATTTATTGTTATTGATCTGTTTCTCCTCTGCTTCGCACTTTCCACTTCTCCCCCCTTCCATGCACTTTTCCCCTCCCCCTCTCCCATGCACTTACGCGTTGTCAATGTCACTGGGTCTAGTAAGATCGCTGTTTTGTTCTCCCCTGTCCCCCTCCCTTGCCTTGTCTCGCTCTGAAACACTTGTGTACAAGCGTGATAGAAATAAAATATCAATATCCCTTTTCAACACATCCCTTAAAAGATGGATTCCCTCCATCTTAACATACCTATATACTATGAATTTGTTCAAACTCTCAAGTTTATCACTCGTCTCTGTTTCTTTTTGCCCTTGACCAAGAACCTATTGCTCACAAACCCGTTCGAGGGGCTGAACACTAGAGCAATGGCACCTTTCTTTTCTAGCTCCACTATTTCCTTGCCTAGTAACTCTTCGTCTTCTTGGGTGAACCTTATAGGTCTCGGGTATTCTGTTTGTACTGGTTCTTGCCAGAATTCTAGGTGGAAACCCTGTACTATTTTTTGACCCATGTATCTCCTAACAACTCTCCACACTGTTCTAAGAACTGTGCTGTTCTCCCCCTATCACTGGGGTCCCTGCTACTGCCGGGTGTTTGTGTAAGCCTGTGCCCAGTTTCACCTGTGTTTGCCTGTTGGCCTCTGTTGTTGCCACTCCAGCCTCTGCATCTACCCCTTCCCCTTGACTGAAAGAAGGGGATGTGCCTTATCTATCATGGCGTTAGTATTTGCAAACTTCGCCATTTTCTTAATAAATACATCCCCAAACAGTTTTCCTCTACTACTGGATGTTGATTCTGCTGTAGCTAGTTCAATCATTTTGGGGTCTACCTTGACGAGGATGGATCTCAGATGGATCTCCGCCGTTCAGTTGTCAGGGCATTGTTGCTGGTGCCGAGCCGGCATATTGCTCTCTTCGCCCAGCCTGCTAGTATTTCCGGGTCTACTTTTAGTTCCGGCTGTCTTGCCTCTTCTGCCAACTGCCAAATGTTTGTTATCGGGCCCAGGACATCTAGAAGTTTATCTTGGCACGATCTCCAGGATCCATCTATCCTTTTCTTGATGTGCCTGCCGTAGCGACCCATGAATCATCAATTTCTGTCATTTCCATGCTCTCTGGCAGTTGGGGCCTAGGGCATACTGTCCGTAATTTGCTCCTGGCTCCTTTAGCCAGGGTGCTACGGATTCTCTTCCTTATGTAAGTGGCAATCTTGGCGGGGGCTCCCACTCCGCCGACCTGGGATGTATGAGAGAGTCTGGGTCCAATACCACACTGTAGTGATACACGAAATTGCAACCTTGCCAATCAGGGCTTTAGATGACAGCATTAGCCGCTGAAAGCCAATAGTGTATTCAAGGTATGTGCTAAAAATGCTGACAGTAGTCTGTTGTAGCACTTCCATTATGCAGTAGTGAGCTACAAGGGATATGCAGGCCTAGTATGAAATAGGTCACATTATGCATTGTTGATAGACCGGCAGGGAGAGGGCCCCAGCTATGTAGCTAATAGGTTTTTGGAGTGTTTGGAACATCATGGCACCTATATAGCGCTTAGATAGCCAGTCTTAAGCGCTATAAACACTAAGCTATGAGTGCATGCCTTTTAGAGCTTGCAGATGGGGTTAATACATCCCTGCTTCCCTTAGAATATTCAGCCTCACTAACGGTAGCCCTGGCTCCAAGCTAATCTTGCTTTTCTCTGGGAAGGCACTGATAAGGACATTCCAGTGTTCGCGGAGAGGGCTCCAAGGGAGGGGGTAGGAGCGAGCAGGGAGCATCTCAGAGAGAGCTGGGTTTTTTCCATGAACCAGCCCATATTTTTGCACAGGGAAAGTTCTGGAACTATGCGTCATGGTGACTGACAGCAAGAGATTATAAAATATCCATGCACACATGGGATCAGGGGGAGATCGTCCTGTGGACTTGATTCGTGCAGAAACAGGTGCCCGGAATTGGCTCTCACGGTGTCCTCCAGCATTGTTTTTCTATGAGCGGGGCTTGTTTTACAGCTAGCTTATGAAAAGCCAGGTCTCCCAGTGCTGATTAAAGGGACGTAAGACTGTGTTTCTCTATGTTTCTCTATATTTCTCTATATTTCTCTATGTTTATCTAAGTTCCATGTTTCACTATATTTTGCATTGCTCTATGTTTTATGCTTTGTAATATTCTTTAACTTGAATCCCAAATGTATATGAAATTCACTGCTTAGAATAAATATGCTAAAACTTTGAGGGTGTCATTTGTCACTAGCATGAGATCACTGCTCAGCACAATAGAACCTGTATTTTGGGCTGAATTGGGTATTTTTGCTCTCAAAGGGCTGGCCCCGAGGAAGATTTTGCCCATATCAAGACATTTGGTGGCAGCTTTGTGGGATTTGTGAAGAGCAGTGCCATGCTATGACATGACAAAGTGTGTGAGAGAACACAGTGTAGAGTGGGGAGCAGGCTGTCGCATTTCCTTGGTGGTCTCACTGCAGCTCTGAGACTTCAAAAAGGCAGCAATGTTGTGTCGGCTTGCCGTGGCCGATAGCTTGTGTGGTTAAGACTCCCTTCAGTAAATCAGTCGTGACTGACTTATTGCATGGGATTGGTGCCAGGGAGTACAAGGCGATAAACAAGCGGGAAATGGCTTTGTTTAAAGCACTCAGATGAATGGTTAAGAAAGATGTATGCTCAATTAGAAAAGAATTTTATCATGCGGTTTCCCCAGTTTAAAGTTGTAATTTGGAATGCATAGTGAGACGGAGTTCTCATCTCTATTCTGTCATGAGGGCAGGAAAAAAAAATATAATTGCAAGAATTTGACATGCAAATTATGAATAGTGATTTAACCATTGACTCAGCCCCAGTGTGCTAGCGAGTGGGGGCTGTAATGTTCGGAGGCGAAGGTTCGCTTTTTTGATATATGCTTTTGAAGGGTTGGCATTCCTGAATAATGAGGAAGGGGAATGAGCCATGCTTAGGAGAATGAGTAACATCTGTGCTGAGAGCCTAAAGTTTTTTTCTTTTCTTTTGGCAACTGTAAAATTCCATGTGCTAATGGTGGCAAATTCTGTTTAAAGGAAACACACTAAAATGATTATATTGCATTTTAAGCTGTGCCATGCTTTTAATGGGTGAGAGACTCACTTAAAAAGGAAAGTGAGTGAATGTTATTTGGATTTTCGATTTTTGTGTATTGATTTGAATTTGCAGAATCAGTTTGCAATGGTTTGGGGGAAAAAACAATTTATATTTTTCTAAATTGCCCCTGGAGTATTTTTGATCCCATGCTATGCCATGGATTTGTGCTGTTGCCTTATAAGTGATGCATGATTTGGAAATAGTGTCCTGTTGACTGTGATACATGGGGAAAAATGTTGTTGACACATTAAACAGCCCACAAGCAATAGAGTGTGGGTTGTTCTTGCAGAAAAAAAAAAAACGTGCAGGGAGCTGCACTAAACATTGGCATTTTTATTTTTTAAATGCACTGAACTTAGTGGTTATAGTTTGGCAATGGTACAACAGAATTGACATCTGTGTGTGATAAGATAGCACAAAGATTTAATGGGTTGTGAGTTCTCTTGAAAGATCGCACATTACAAAAAAAAAGACGCTTTGACATTTTGCAAAATTACATGGAGTAGAATCTGATGACAAGAAAAGTGCCGCTTTTGAAAACAAGAGTCTTGCTGTGTGTGCAGAGCTTGTGCCCTGAAGCTGTTTCGGGCGAGGTGCGCGAAAGGAAGGCAAACAAAAGCAGAAACAGTACAAGAAAGAGTTAATCTGGGTGAACTGTCTGAAACGAGTGCTTCCCATTGAAGCCGCCACAGTATAAGAGTTATAGGCAAAAGAGATAAGCTGCGTGCTCATGGCGCTGCCAGGTGCACACGAAAGATAAACAATGCCTGCATTCCTGAGGAAGGGGGAGCAAAAAGAGAGAGCTGTTCAGAAGTAAAGAATTTGCCCAGTAAACTGTGGTACGGAGCAAAGGCTTCATGCAGGATGGCAGACGGGCACATCACATCTGAACATTTACCTATGCATCTGTGAATGGGCCAAGAAAAGACAGCTGCCCATTCCAACAGACATTACTGTGCAAACCGCATTCCCATGTGATGTGATGTGAAGTGAAGTGAAACGCTATTGCTGTGCAAGCTGCATTCCAATGCTCCATGTGATGTGAACTAAAGTAAAGCGCTGTGCACTGGAGAAGAAACCTCTAGGCGCTTTGAGAAGAGAAAATACACATCTGGCAAACTGCAAGCTACATTGCCAGGGATGGAGTAACTGACAAAGACATTATGGCATTCCAGATGGAAGCAAAACTGACAAAAAGTGCTTAGCCGTTTTGCAAGAGACAACATGCAGAGCGGGGCTTTGAAGTACAACATGAACACTGCACATTAGCCATGATCCAGAAGCCATACGGCTTAGTGCAAGAATGAATGATTTGTTGAAGCAACAAAAGAAACTGACTTAGACTATCGCACTCAAAGGGGTGGTCCAGGAAACAGCAAACACCCTTTGGAAAAAATGACAAGTGAAAAAACCAGAGGCCTGAAAAACACTGCCTGTATGAAGAATAAACAAAGCTGCTGCTTGTACAACTGTAGGCGGTATTGGACTGAAAGACTTTACCTTTGAAAAATGGAGTGATGCCAGCAGGGCAACCTAAACCAAGATCATGGGACACTGGAAGCAAGTTGGCGCCTGGCATTTGTGATCGCTTTGGTGAAAAAAGAAAAGCATTGTGCGACCTGGGTACTTACTATATGGCTTTGTAAAAGCACAGATCAGTCTGAGGTACCATTGACCAACTATGATTGCATTGCACAAATGAGTTTGTGATTAGGCAGTTACACCCCGTATGGTTGAGTGTAAATAAGCCCCCAGAAACATGCAGAAGGGTGATAAATAATTGCAGTAGCAATGACAAAGTGTGTAGTTACCTGATGAGACTTTTTGAAGATGGGGGTGGTATTATGGGAAGGGGTGGATAACGCTGATATTGAAGTTTTGATGACATCCTAACATTTCTGTTTGTATTTTGCCTAGGCATAAAAGCAAGACAAGGCATTTCATAATATCAGAAATAGATGTATGCAGTTTGTGGGTGACACTGATCTCATAGAGTATGCGAGTTACTGATATGCGAGTCAACTTTAACGTGCCCTGCACCGCACTCAATGCTGCAACCTGCGAAAGGTGTCCAACAGAGTAATAACTCTTGCTGAACTGGCACGATGCAGACTTGGCTAATTATCAAGTATTTGATGCTACACATTCAAATGACTCAGTTGCTGGAAATAACTTAAATGACATGGTTTGCCCTTTCTTGTTTAAAGGACTATGGACAATGAGTGGTGGACTGTAACATCAGGCACCACAAACAGATGTGTGACACAGCAATTGAATGCTAACACATTGAAAAATGGTTTTTAAATGCACTGTTGAGATGAATCTGAAAAAACGAAATGGTTTTACTCTTCCAACTGAATTGCTTTAACCAGAGATGTTTTGTTTTTTGAAAAAAAAAAATATTCTACATTGCACGTAGGCAGGAAAATGATTTATGAACTGTTGGGGCAGCAGAATTATGCAAGTAGGAGCATAATTTATTTTGAGATAAGATGAATGCGCACATCAAAGTCACCTGTGCGTAGGTTAAGATTCTTAATTGAAGTAATGCTGCCAAGTGTATGAGCTATAATTTGAAATGGTAATCTTTGAAACACTGGATACTTTTACAGCCAGCTTAAGGCAGGTAAATGAAACCATGACTGACTTGATGTTTGATTTTATGACACAGAGTGTGACACGGTTTTTGTTAAACCAACCAGTTTCATGTTTTTGTGGGGACAGCTGTCTCCAGCACACTAATGCAAAGAGTCACCTTTTGATTGTAGACATTTGGAATAATTCTTTGGAAAAGCGCTACAAATGAGTATCCACATGGAATTGCTAGTGTACTGGCCAGGCACATTGTCGGGCATCTTTTGTCACTGAATGGATACCATTTGTTTAATTTGTCTAATGTGATGTTTTTCTGACCAAGAACTGCAGCGAGTTTCTCGCCAAGATTTTATGGATTATAACTTGACTAAGGCATTTTACCATGGTGTGATGAAACAGCCACAGCCGGATAGTAGTATGGTGTTTGTGGCTAAAGTTAATATTGTATATGGTAGATATCCCACTTGAAGAAGAGTATTCTCCAAGTCACAATAGGTAGACTGGTAATGCACACCTTCATTATTACAGTGATACACTTAGACATAGATTTATCATGAGGCAATGTTTCCTTAGTACTACCAAGCTGCTACAAATGGAGTCCATTTCTATGGCCCATCACTAGAGTGCGCGTAGCTAGGGAGCTAGATTCATTAATTGCAGGAGCTTTATATGCTTGTGACATAGAAACTGTGCACAATAAGCTAGCCATTATGGGTTCTGATGCCAGCTCTGCTATAGAACCTCTGGCCTAGTGGGGCCCATTGATATGCCCAGCACTGCTATACGTATTGACAACCACTGAAGATGGCAGAATTTTAGGTATGAAGACATTTTTGTCTGCCATAGGGCAGGTCAACAAGACTGCTAAATACACACAATGCATTGTATGGCAAACATTGTTTAATCAGCAGGTGTTGGCTTTTTACTGGGTGGGGGCGACCATCCTCCACACACTGACACGCAGAGCTACAGTTACCAGCATACATATGGATTGAATTGCTTGCTTTTGATTGCATGAATAACACATGCCATGCTTGATGTAAATTAGCAGAATTGTTTTTATTTAGATAACCTGGTGCCCATGGGTTCACCTTGTTCACGAAATTAGATGGTTTCTGGTTGGGTTCCACCTACATGGGGGAAGTGTCTAGTCACACAGCCCATAGTCACGCTTGAATGCCCTGGGATCAGGGGGAGGGTAAGCCCTTAGAGTGAAAGGCTGCCAGGTTTTAGAATTGGTAACCATACATAAATGCAATAGTGCATTGTAGATTAGACTACACTGGATTGCCTTGACATTTTAACTGCATGCTGCTTTTTAACTGACAATCAGTTATACAAAATTGATTTAGGTATTTTTGTGTAGGCCATGTTTTGGCTAGAGTAAATGTCCATGTTCACTTGGTGTAGGTATTTTTGTGTAGGCCAGGTTTTGGCTAGAGTAAATGTCCATGTTCACTTTGTGTAGGCCAGGTTTTGGCAAGGGTATATGTCACTGTTCACTTTGTGTACATTTTTGTTTAGGTAGTGTTTTACCTTGCATGCCACGCTAACTAACCGCTAGAAGATAGTTTGCTTAAACCTCTTGCAAAGCCCCAAGGTCTTTATCACTGCACTAAATACTATATTGATAGGTATTAGTCAGCATTTTGTCGCACACACGTTGAATAGGGGTGGAATGTAGTGATACACGAAATTGCAACCTTGCCAATCAGGGCTTTAGATGACAGCATTAGCCGCTGAAAGCCAATAGTGTATTCAAGGTATGTGCTAAAAATGCTGACAGTAGTCTGTTGTAGCACTTCCATTATGCAGTAGTGAGCTACAAGGGATATGCAGGCCTAGTATGAAATAGGTCACATTATGCATTGTTGATAGACCGGCAGGGAGAGGGCCCCAGCTATGTAGCTAATAGGTTTTTGGAGTGTTTGGAACATCATGGCACCTATATAGCGCTTAGATAGCCAGTCTTAAGCGCTATAAACACTAAGATATGAGTGCATGCCTTTTAGAGCTTGCAGATGGGGTTAATACATCCCTGCTTCCCTTAGAATATTCAGCCTCACTAACGGTAGCCCTGGCTCCAAGCTAATCTTGCTTTTCTCTGGGAAGGCACTGATAAGGACATTCCAGTGTTCGCGGAGAGGGCTCCAAGGGAGGGGGTAGGAGCGAGCAGGGAGCATCTCAGAGAGAGCTGGGTTTTTTCCATGAACCAGCCCATATTTTTGCACAGGGAAAGTTCTGGAACTATGCGTCATGGTGACTGACAGCAAGAGATTATAAAATATCCATGCACACATGGGATCAGGGGGAGATCGTCCTGTGGACTTGATTCGTGCAGAAACAGGTGCCCGGAATTGGCTCTCACGGTGTCCTCCAGCATTGTTTTTCTATGAGCGGGGCTTGTTTTACAGCTAGCTTATGAAAAGCCAGGTCTCCCAGTGCTGATTAAAGGGACGTAAGACTGTGTTTCTCTATGTTTCTCTATATTTCTCTATATTTCTCTATGTTTATCTAAGTTCCATGTTTCACTATATTTTGCATTGCTCTATGTTTTATGCTTTGTAATATTCTTTAACTTGAATCCCAAATGTATATGAAATTCACTGCTTAGAATAAATATGCTAAAACTTTGAGGGTGTCATTTGTCACTAGCATGAGATCACTGCTCAGCACAATAGAACCTGTATTTTGGGCTGAATTGGGTATTTTTGCTCTCAAAGGGCTGGCCCCGAGGAAGATTTTGCCCATATCAAGACACACACCCATCTCCTTCTCCTCCCTCTGTCTTTTCCTTTTCTTGGCAGCCTTACGCTTGTCTGGAGGGCTCGGGGAGGATGTATTATGCTCTTCTGAGCTTTCCTCTGATGTCTTGTCCCACTCCTCCTCTTCTAAGTCCTCTGAATAGGGCTCATCTTCTGTGTATCCTTTGCCTCTCCTTACCCATGACCTTACTCTTTTCTCACCAACTCTCCTCCTGCGTGGTGAACATAAGGTCCTCCACCAAAATCCTACCACGGGGAATTCCCCCCAAACCTGTTCCCAGTACACACTGTACTGCTTGGTCCTTGTCGGACGCTGTCCACTGCCTGCTAGTATGGGGTTCCTCGAATTCCTCGCTGGAGCTATGCATTTGTTTATGCTGGTGGGTTATTGCAGGGTTCTTGGGCCTGTACCCGTCTCAAATCTGCAGCTTCTGTGGGCCTGGGTTACTTCCCTGTGACAGTTTATCTTGGGTCTGTGCTCGTAATCTGTGCTCAGCACTTTTCAAAATGCAAGCTGCTGCCTTCTTTGCCAGAATGTAAGCGAATTTCGCTTCTAGCAACCGGATTTTGTCGGTAATTTATTTGGCCACCGGGTGGCGCTGAGTTAGTTCTGCTGACTCTCCGTGTCAGTCTGTGAGCGGATCTCGTTCAGTTACGCTGTGTGCGTTCATGTTCGTCATCTTTAACTTAGATATTTATGCGGACCTATGCTTGAAGAGCTGTGTCCTCGCTCTCCGTAACAGTTGAGAATGTGATCACTGAGCACGGGAACCTAAATGGTCCTGTCACGTTCAGGATCACTACCGTGACAATACTGCCCCCTCTGACACACTGGGGACGTTGCGCTCGCTCACCGGAGCTGTCAGCCCCGTCGCAAAATTCCTTTACTGTCACCTAACACTCTACTACTATCTCTGGATATGCTCTGCCAGGCCCCTACGTGCAGTGCTCGCACTCAAGCATATACATTAGGCCTTCCAAGCCTTTCCTCTTTCATCAAACACAATAATCCTCAGAAATAAAATGCAATCACTTAACTGGCTGTCCGAGTAGCAAAGAAAGAGGAAGAACAGAGGAATGTAGAGGAAGATAAGGGACATAGCGTGACAAGATTGGTTTAGAATGTCATGTGGTTTTATGGACATATCAAAAATGGACTACACACAAAAAGACTATATCTGGAATATGTAGTTTTTATTGTGTCATTTTTATATGAGTTGTAATTGTACTGGATGTCACTGTGTATTTGCCTGCTACCTTACGCATGGCAACATGTTTTTAACTTAACTTCCCATGATACCTTTGTGTATTGAAGACTCATTCTGTGATATCACTGATGTCACTATGCAAATTAGGGGGAGCCGACATATCTTTTGAAGCCCAGCACCCCGCAAATCCTAGGGCTGGCCCCGCAAATCCTAGGGCTGGCCCTGCTTCCACATGTGGCAATCTGCAAAGTTCTGTTAAAAGGTCATGCCTTATCCGTCCAATTACCTTGCGAGCTCTACTTGTTATCACTGCTCATATTCTATGTATTACCATGCTGCAAGCAGGGTCGGAAATGGCAGGGCTGCTAAGTAAACACTTTAAGCCAGTTCTGCATTTTCAGATACCAGCGGTTGCGTTCTGGGACTTGTGGTTCTGTTTTTTTTAGTTTGGGCTATTAGGGGTCTCTTGCGACATCGATAAGCCGAAACTATTGCATTGAAGAACACAAGGGAGGATTGACATATGAGGAGGGACACAGAGTCTGTAGGTGTTTCAGTTGGTTATGTGGCCACCCGTTGCTCAATCATGACCATATTAATACATATGGCCATTCCTGCCTCTGCCTGCCCAACACACCTCCTCATGGGAACTCTTTCAGCTCTCTTTACTCAAACCTTAACATCAAACTTTGCACTAGACGTGCCTGTCAATGTTTTTTCAACGCAGTCTGTTGAGAGTTAATTACTTAATTGGAGTTGTACTGGTGTAATACAAATGTCTTACCAGGCCTGCCTTCGATCACTTCATTTATAAGCACTATGCATGTGAAGTCCTGTTAAAACAAGCATTGGCAAAGCCACTGAAGTACAGTTTAAAATAAGCATTGGCAGAGCCAACAGTTTTGGGTTGTGCAAAAGAGTTAACAGTTTGCCAGTCACTGCTATTAGATGCTGAGGTACTGGCATCATTTTGCACCTGCTACCAACAATGGGTAGTTAATAGCATTCATGCCAATCCTTCCGATTTAGGCAGGAAACTTCCATTATTTCAATTAAAAATATTGATACTTTTTCCACACCTAAAATAATTCTAACCATGATGCATTCCTATGGGGAAATTAATTTCTCCGCCGAAATCTCCCTTCTTTGTGCTTCAGAATGCTGGCATATATGGGTAATATTACCGAGGTGCTTTCAAAGTAACACTCTCAAATGGCTGCACACCAACGATATGTAACTTCCCCTCCTCAGTCTGATCCCGCTATGCATATGCTAAGATCGTCTTCTTCTATTGCTGACCCAATATCACCCTGTATGTACTGTATCATTTGTTGTAATTTACTTCTGTTTGTAATAGCCTGTGTCAGGCACTGTAACTAAGCTTCGAGTCTAATTGTACTGCTGCGCCCAGCTGCCCAAAGGGCTTGGCGCGCATTATCAAATAAATAAACAAACAAAAGTGCCTTTCCCATGGCTCCACAAAGCCCAAACTGTTGTCATTGCCAATCCTTCCTAGTTGCCATTTCCCCCTTCTTAAGTTTTTCTGACACACTTCTAATTTGTTTTGCCTGCCTTATTTGTCAGCGTAATTTTCCCATTTGTCCATTTCCACTCACTAACATTGTTTTCCTTTTATTTCCCGCCCTCTTCCATCCTACAGCCTCTCACTGCGTGCCCCGTTGCCAAACTGCAATCCCAGTTGGACCACGCGCGTTTAACCGGGCGCACAAATCAATTACGAGCCCTATCCAATTAGATTCTGCCCTGCCCATCAGAAGCTCGCGGGCTGGACTACCATCTTGGAATGGAGACGTTGCCTACCTCATTCCTCTGTAATAAAAGTGCGTATCAGGAACCGTGTGGTGTAATGCTAAAACTCAGAGAAATCACGGCATTTGAAATGAATCACTTAAAGAAACCAAGTCACCACCGAATAGAGTGTAGCGTCTTCGTTATATAGCCAATGAAGGGATCAGTCGCGTTGAATAAGTCCCAATCCAAGATGGCCCCCATGAGGCCACACATTCCAGTCCTTTTTCTTTGTCGATAAGACTTGTCTGAAAGCCTACCACCAGCGTCATACAGACAGCCAGGCTGGCAGCATGGGGTTTCCACGGTGGCATCTGTGCCTTAGACTTGTCTTCTGTACTTTCGGCATAGTACTCTCTGTTTATGCCTACCATGTGGAGACCTCCAAAGAGAGCGACGCCAGCTACCGTGCATTGTGTGACATTAACCCATCCATAAGTTGCTCTAAGGTCTTCACCTCCAGGTGAGAAACTAGTAAAGCCCGTTTCATCCGTTAATTATTTTTTCCTTCCACTCAGCTCATGCACAAAGAACCGCGTTATGTATGGGCGGACTGTGGGGCCACCAGGAGTTCGGGCAGTATGGGACTCCACCCCTGTCTAAACCTTTTTTAAAATAGTGCATTCCATACACCACCAACTGTGCTAAGAAACGCTGCCACACAAATACATCTAAACATTGCTAAAATGGCTGTGCCACCATCTAATGAATTAATTGATGTCCTATCTCAAGTATTTTGATGCAGCATACACAGGCTGTGTACATGCCATGAGAAAATTAAACCTAACTTAATCGTTTTTATAGTGCTTCTTACCGTGTACCAGCATACGTTTTCCTCCAGAAAAAGACTTGTTTGACCCCTTCTGGGATTGAACATGTTATCTGAACATTGATCACATACCTAAGCAACAAGGACCTCACACAGTCCTCTATCTGTCAAGATGTGAACATAAACTATGTAGATGTGACATATAGGGACCAGCCTTTGTTTACACTGATGACTGTAGGAGGAAGGTGCTGCAGAACATCTCCATGCCCTTTAGTTATGCTAATACGTGTTTTTAATTGTTTGGTCTCCAGTGAGACAGGCATTGGCTGCAGAGGGTAGGGTGGTGCCCAGAGTCAACCGTATAACATCAATGGACACCCCCGTGAATCTTTGATGCAGCTGGCTTGCTGGGCGAATGGCCAATGGGTTTAATAGCAGGTCTGCCCTTGGTTATGAGAACTTCAGTGCTCCAGCAGGTCTGGCTAAACTTGACACTCCGGACGTTTCAAACCTTCAGATCTTTGTCAGATTCGCCAGCAGTGTCTAAAGATGTTTATGTTTTGTTCTTCTTTCTCAGATGGGGACGTGGCTTTGGGCTGCTAGAGCACCTCTTCGGCAGGCAGAGTTTGGTGAACCAGCCCAACAGTGTCTTTGGTGTGCTATTCTACAGTTTGCAGATATTACTGGGTATGTCGAGTGTATTGGCGGGACCCTGGGAACTTGCTCAAAGACAACTTGCTCTAGCACTTACCACCCCTTCCTTTCCCTTGGTCCTTCTCTCTGTCTCTCTGCACGTGCACGTTCTGCATGCTCACAAGGCCTAGTCGGACCGCCTCTATCTTTGAACATCATTGTTATTTTAATCTGCCTTTCTTTTCCCTCCCCTTTGACCTGTGGGCACTTTGAAACCTGATTTCTTGATGTATAAGCGCCTTACAAATGCACAATAAATAAATGTTTTGTGTGGCATTATTACCCAGATCAAGGGTACTCAGTTTACCAATCTAAGATTGATGGAAGGCCAAACAATTTGAATCTGCAAGTTAGACACGGCTGTAAAAGCTCAATTTTGCTGCAGTAATACATGGTTGCACCTGGCGTGAGATGTATTTGAGGTATTTTGTGAGCTCACCTTAAGCTGTTTGTGTCCGAAGTTGTAAGTGCTGGAGTTAGAGGAACATACATTTTTCCTGCTAGTGACATTTCGTGCAGAGTCAAATGATGATCCACGCGAGGGGAAATTGGAACTTTTTTCAAATACTCACTCACGTGAGCTGGTGCCGTGCTCACTATCTGCATCCAGTCTCTCCTCTGTCTACCTGACATGGGATGTACATCTGAAATACCACCTCCCCCTTAGCTTTGTCCTCTGAGAACAGCTGTTAAGTCTTTTCATCTTAATGTCGGATCAGTGCAGATGACCGTGTGCCACTCTGTACCCTCTTCATTCATCTGTCCCATACAAAATAACCATGTCCAAATCCTTGTGAGTGCTGCTTTTAAATGTATTGCAAGTGTTGTTCCTGGTACTATATATTTGTGTACTGCTGGTCTGAACATAAATTCTGTGGCCAGTCGTAATACCTTGTCTTTCATTCTGGGTATCCACCCTAACAATACTTGTACCCCATAAATGAATACCTCTGGGTGGCGTGGTGACCTGCGTAAAGTACTGTGTGCGGAAAATCCCTTTATAATGGCTGCAACGCGATCATAAAAGATACCGGGCATCGAGCATACTATGCCCTTCTCTGGAAATGAAATTGTCGTACTTAGTTTGCTCATTATATGTTGATGGGCGTGTCTTTTGAATACAAAAGATGCACTACTATTTGCTGCATACCTATTGTGAGTGGTCATCTTCTTTGATAGGAGCCGTTTACAACAGCCCAGAAAATCCCTGTGTCCATTACTTTGTCCAACCGGGGAAAACGCCCTCCTTCACGCAGGATTTGGTAGCCCCTGTGTCGACCAAAAATGAGAAATCTTTTTGTCCAGTCTTCACTGCTACCCTTGTAGGTCTTCAGTTACTGAAATGATTGTGCACACACATTTCTCCTGTGGGCAGGCCTATTGGGCATTTGGGCCTTGTCCTGAGAATGAGAACAGGTTACCTCGAAGAACTGTCACTCCCGTATAATGATATGATATGGCATTTATAACGTGCCTATACACATGTGTTTCAAGGAGCGACGAGGCAAGGGAGAGGAACAAAGGAATGACAGACAATGATCCTACTAGGCCAGGTGCCATTCAGATCGTGCAAGTGCATGGGAGGGGGGCAGGGACAGTGCAGTAGAAGGGAATAAATAATAACAATAAGTGCCAGCATGTGGCAAGTGCATTGGTAAGTGCAGACATCAGGTGTCAAGAGCTGGAAGGGGGACTGTAGGGATACAGAAACAGTCCCCAAGTGCGGGGGTTGCTAGGTGTGCAGTGCAGGTGTGTGCCGCTTGGCGGGGAAGGGACCAGGGCCCACGATCGGAGGGTGTCCAGGTAGCCAGTACAGTACCGGTTACAACCAGAAGGTCAGCAGAAGAGAGGCAGAGAAAAAGCAGAAGCAAAGAGAAAGGTTTTTGAGGTGCTTCCGGAACCAGAGATGGTTCTCCTTAAGTTTAAGGGAGGCACGGAGGCAGTTCCAGAGGGAGGCCCCAGTCGAAGAAAGAGATCTACCACCAACTCGTTGTTTGGAGAAGCGACTGACCCTGAGGTAGTTGGAGGTGGATGAGCGAAGAGCTCAAGAAGGAAGATATTTGGGAAGAGAGAGTTGAAGGTATTGAGGCCCAAAGCCCCAGAAGGCCTTGTGGACAATGCAGAGGGTTTTGAACTTGATCCTCGCAGCCACTGGTAGCCAGTGCAGAGATTTAGGTCCTGGAGAAATACAATCCCTGGGCTTGAGGCCAAGGACAAGTCTTGCAGTCCTGGATAAGTTGCAGAGGGTGGAGAGTAGAAGCAGATAGATTTAGAAAGAGGCTGTTGCAATAGTCCAGCTTAGAGAGAACCAGCGCTATGGAGGAGGACAGGAAAGGAAGAATACTTCTGAGCAGGTGCAGCTGGTAGTTTGACTTCTTAGAGACGTCAGATATGTGGGGAGAGAAGGAGAGTGTGGAGTCGAAGATGACCCCAAGGTTTTTAGCCTTGCAGGTGGAAACAGGCAGATGACCAAGAGAGGCTGACCAGAGAGCTACAGGAAAGGAGGGAACAGGTGTGCATATGAGGAGAATCTCAGTCTTACTGGCATTAAGGCAGAGGTCATTGGCGGCACACCAAACCTGGATAGCAGACAGTCAGAGATGAGGGAAGGAGAGGAGGAGGCCGAGGGTAGCCTGGAAATGAGCTGGGTGTCATCCGCATTGCACTGAAAGTTGGGGCAGAGAGCTGCTATGCGGTGGGCAAGGAGTACCAGGCATTGGTTGAACAGCCAGGGAGAGAGGTTAGACCCCTGGGGGACACCACAGGTAGAGAAAAAGATAGCGGAGAGGAAGGACCCAAGTTGGACCTGGGAGGGTCGGTCAGAGAGGAAAGAGGTCAGCCATGCCAGAGCCTGACCAGTGATACCCAGGTCATCATGGAGACGGTTGAGCAGGATGGCATGGTTGACAGTGTCCAAGGCAAAAGAGCGATCAAGCAGGATGAGGACGCAAGGGGTGTTGGAGTCAAGGTTGGAGAGCAGGTCTTCACAGATGTCAAGGAGAGCAGTTTCTGTGCTTCTGGCAGCTCTGAAGCCAGACTGATGGTCATGACGACAACCAACAGATTCAGTGTGGAGATTAAGCTGGGAGATGGCCAGTTTCTCCAGGAGCTTGCCCTGGAAGGGGGTGATAGAGATTGAGCGATTGTTAGCTGGGCAGGAGGTAATGTGGTACTGTGTTCTGAGCAAGCAATGTGCTGTCCCCCCTGCATGTGTATTTGTGCTTGAGCCCGTTAGGCGTTCTCTGGTACTGTTGTCTGCTGCTCTGTGTGCACCTGTGGTGTCTGGGCAACTGCAGACCCTACAGGCTGCGTTGCCTGTGTGAAGGGCGCCTGCTGTGATGGCATTTGTGATTGGAGTGGCTGCATCTGTGCTTGTGTGGGCTTCACCTGTGGATGGATTGGTTGCCTTTCTGGCTGCATGGGTTGAACATATACCTGTGGCCCCCCCTTGTCCATACTTCTGCTGTTGTCCGTGTGGGCACATTCTTGCAAAGTTTCCCCTTTGCCCATAAAACATGGTCTTCCAAATCTGGGTCCCGCCCACCGTATTCACACCTCCTCCCTCTCTGAGTATCCTCTGCCTTGTTGGTAATATCCCATCTGCGGGCAATACCCCCACCACCTTTGCTGGTAATATCCCTGTTGCGGATATATTCCCTGTTTTTTTTTATTGTTGCATATTAGTTCAATACAAAACCTTTAGCATACATTTTAAGTTACTTCATCCTATATTCACAAAAAAATGAAAAGGAGCATTCGCTTATTATCATCAAAGGGTACTTTGCGTTCGGCCAGTCGAGTTGCAATTTGTTTAAAAATTATTTAGAATCCAAGGCCTTTCAGGTCCAGGCATTCTCTTATCAAATCTACTGCAGTGATGGTCAAACCCACACGATCACCTCCCAGAACCATTGACCACCATTCAGCTGCAGATAAAGACCCTGCATCCTTGATGAACTTTCCAAAGAACTTCAATCTCAGTTCTGTTAGGGCTGGACAGGTTGTAAGAAAATGTTGTAAGGATTCCGGCAGTAGGATTGTATTACAGAACCTACAAGTAGGTGTGATCGAATGTCCCTTTTGATCTGGCCGACAGAATCTCCATAGTGGTTTAACCTGATCGTCATCAGCTGGTTTCTGTACGCAGGATCTGGGAATTTTGTTATGTACCCCAACGTCTGACCATAGGCTCTAGACTCATGCGCCAAATGATAGTGGCATTTATATTTGTTAGCGTCTTCACCAGTGAATATCCAGTCTTTTTCCCAGAGCTGCTGCTTGATTTTTGTCTTGGTTTGTCAGAAGCTCTTCTTGTGAGGCATCTGATTCTTCTAGAAGCTTTTTGCAAGAGTGTTCCCACGCTGAGCCTGCTGGGTTGTTTCCCTTAGATATCTCAGATTTAATAATTTGGAAGCTTGCGGCTGGATCAGGTGTTGTGTTGTTCCTGAAGAAAGAAGTGCTTTCCATTTGACTGATGGCATGAGTGAAATTAGGCCCAATTCTCTTCTTACAATTTGAATTGGAATCGATTTGGGAAGACCAAGAACACTCTTCCAAAACTTCACCCCATGTTGTGGATGCCATCCCTGCTGCTGAACCCCCCCCCCTCCTGCTGTGGATACACTCCTCCCATTGGCACGGCCACCTCCCCCCACCAATGGTAACCCCCCCCCACCCCCTTGTTGGGCGGGGCAACCTCGAGCTGTCCTGGGACAATTTTGTTAAGCACAACCCCTTCCATGGATATTTTTGCTAATTTATTTTGCACCAATTTTGCCCCTGCCTTAATTGCATTATCTATCGTAACCTTCTCTCTTTTTTGTAAAAGTGTACTATGGTGGTCTGTATTCCTGCCCATCCTTTCTCCTCAATCCCAACCACCTTCTCTAGGGATGTATGCACATATGAAGGGATTCCTCAGACCAGTATGTAATGAAACATTGGTATGTTCACGTCCCATGATTGTCGCGTGTCTAATGTCCACATCTCCAGTTTCTGTGTATGTATTCTTATATATTTCTAGTCTGGTTTCATTTTGTATGCCAAAATGGCACCAATATCTTATGTGCCTGGATGCATATTGCTTAATACTTTACACATGTGTGCACAGCAGTTGTTAAAGGATGAACCGTTGTGTATGTTGCAGCTCAATTTTACTCCATCATATCCTGCCTGTAACCCATTATTTTGTCCCCCCCCCCCTTCGCCCAATATGGCTGCAAATAAACTCTTCATGTCGCCACGCCAGGGTAAACCCTGCGGTCTCTTTCTCGAGAGTATATATCCATTTGCCTGCCCCTGCTGCGATGGATGGCAAGCTATAAAGCCATACAAAAAATTAGATGAGTTTGGTTATCTGCAATGTTTTAAATTTTGTTCTTCCTGCAACCCCAATGTGATTTAGAGTTGGGATGTATACATCATGTATGCATCTTTGTAAAAAATGTATCAATTGAAATAAATATTTTTGATACATAATGTTTGAATAGCATGCTCTGCCAAGGCACATGCTGCGCTCCTCCCCAACCTTTCTGTAAAGGGGGCAACTTTGTTTGCAGGATGGGGGCAACCCGCCTTTCAAATCACCAGCTACTTGCATTCTAACTATCCTGTTTTGGAGGGTCTGGGACTATTCCCTACTGGTCCCCTATTTATCTCCCTTTTTTTCTCCCTCTTTCTCTTTCTTTCGTCTTCTCTCTTCCCTTTCCTACTAGTCTTCGTCCCATATCTCCCCTCTGTTGGGCCCTGATCCTCTGTCCTACAGAGCTGTCCTCCTCTTTCAGAGTCTCTTTATCAAACTTAAACATTATTTTCACAGACATCCAGCCACCTGGTGTTCCCACTGCCCCTTGCTCATCCTCCTTTTTCCAGACCTTCTTCTCTATCACACTTTCGGTTGCTTTGAACACAGTTTCTAATCCTTTTTTCTATGTCTGCCAAGTACTTCTTTTTATGATATGGCATTTATAACATGCCTATACACAAGTATTACTGCTGGTGGCTGTTCTCAGCAGTAGTGACTCTAACCTCTGGCTTTCACTTTCCTGTTTTTGTTTTGTCCCTACTTAGGGACACCCGTGGTGTGTTTGTGTACTTCGGTGCAGGCTTCAGCGTAGGGCACAGCCTATAGGGAGGGGGCAGTGGAGTGGGTGACCCTGTCGTGTCGCTACATTTCCCGACCCCTTTGGCGGTTCCTCCTTTTTTCGCTTCATAGAGCTTCCATAGGCCTATAATATTGTGCCTCCTCTTTAATTTGCCGCCTTTATATGTCGCCAACAAATATGTAAACCTGTTCTCTTTTGTGTCACCATCTAACGTTCCTTCTCCTGGCCATTCTCAAACACTGCCCAGCGGTGTCCTGCACCCACTGAAAGTGGTATTTAAAAATGTTATCTTGATACTGGGGCAATTTATTACATAATGATCCAGGGGCGTGTTGATAATCCCACTAAACACCATCCTCCACCCTCTAGTTCACTCCAACGCACTTACCACAGCCGCGAGTCCCTCCTTAAATGTATACAATGTTGCTACACTCCCTGTATATATGTATATGTTTACAAAGTCCTTCGCTGTTGCAGCGAAATAGAATTTGCTTCCACGTACTGTAGAATGAAAAACTAGGAGCGGCACTCAACTGACTTCAAAATTGGGGAATTATTTATTGGATTCTTGCTACATGAATCACAAACCCATAGTGCATGAGAAAAGCTCACAAAGAGTACAAAGCTGCCACGCGTTCCACCCTAACCATCGCATCGTCAGGCTAGTCTATTGTTCTGGTTGACAGTCTTGATGCGCTCAACCTCTCCCAACACACCACTGGTCCAACCCACTCAGGTGGGAAAACCCTTGATGCAATTTTCAGCTCCCATGACCTGGTTTATATATCCTGTCCCAAACCGCTCATCTGGAACAATCACTTTGCCAGTCAATATCCTTCCCGATCTAGCTGAAGCCCTGATTCTCCATCCCCCTGCAACGCTGCGCCATGATAGACCCTTAACCATGTTTTCCTTCGACTCCTGGCTTAAAGACTCACTAATTCCTTTCGCGCCCCGCATCCTTGCGCAAAGGACCGTCCCCAAATGGTTCACGCCTGACCTAAGGAATGCAAAATAACTCTCTTAAACTCTCCTGAACGCAAGATCCATGTTCACCCTGCACCACCGTAACTACAAATCCGAAAGGCCAAAAAAGGCTATTACAATAAACTCATTCTCAACTGTGGCAACCGCAGCAAAGAAATCCACATGATTATTTCAGAATTCGTTAAACCTAGGTGCACCTCTATCCAACCCCACACAATCACTCTGCGACACCCTCTAACAACACTGCACTTGACAGGATGGCAAACCTTCACACCAAACTGTCCTTGCTCTGCCCCATCCCATCACCGACCCCCTACCCCCTCCCCCTCCTCCTGTTCCCATTGCCCCGACGCCCACTTTCCCTACTTTCGACTCCTTCAAACCCATCTCCTGAGACGAGTTCCTTGACCTATCAGCCAGCAAACCCCTCTGGGTTGCCCCTCGACCCTTGCCCCGACTCTGTCCTGAAAGAAATGTTCTCATCTACCTGCGCAGCAGAACATGCGAGAGCCATACTAAACGACTCCCTCACCTCTGCCATCTTCTCTGAAGCCTTCAAAATAGCACGTGTCAAGCCACTTCTAAAAAAGGCATCCCTTGACCCCAAGAATTATAGGCCGATCTCCCAACACCGGACAGCTCAACTTCTCTGTAGAATCCAACGGTCTTCTCAACCTCGCACAATCAGGCTTCAGACCGCGACATGGAACAGAAACCACCCTGATCTCGATCTGGAATGATCTCAAGGTCACTGTAGACTCTGAAGGCTGTGCAGCACCGATTCTCCTCGATCTCTCTGCAGCCTTTGACACGGTTTGTATTTGTATTTGTTTATTTGTATTGCGGTTAACCACTCAATCCTCCTTGACCGCCTTCACTCCCTAGGAATCCATGGCACTGCTCTCGAATGGATCGCCTCCTTCCTCAGCAACAGGAAACAAATAACTCTCCTCTCCCCTTTTGTCTGAACTGCTCGCTCGGTGAACACTGGAGTACCCCAAGGTGCATGCCTTTCTGCTCTCTTGTTTAACCTTTATATGACCACTCTTCCTGGAATTATTCACACGCACAACCTCTCATGTTACAACTACGCTGATGATACCCAATTTATCCTAAGAATCCCCAAGACAAGCACCAACCCTCGTCTCGACCTTGATGCCTGTCTCCGCGAAATCGACCGATGGATGACAAAAAACCACCTCCTTTTGAACCCTGATCAAACTGAAATCATGGTGTGCTGCAATACTGCCCTTCTCCTACATCCGCTCCCATAGCCCCCACCCACCCGATATAGTAAAAAAGCTAGGCTGCACTATGGACTCAGGCCTAACCCTCTCCCGTAAGATCAACGTGGCAAAATGCTGTCACTACTACCTCAAACTTCTCAGACAGATTTTTCCCTACCTCTCCTACCCGAACAGACTTGCTGTTGTTATGTCTATTGTGATGTCGAGACTGGACCATGCCAATTCCCTATACCTGGGAGCCCTGGCATACCAACTCAACAAACTCGAAAGAGCACAAAACGCTGCCGCAAAACTGCTCCTCGCCCTGGGTCAAAGAGACCACATCTCACCCGCTCTCAGAAACCCTTCATTGGCTCCCACTCGGACGAAGGGCCACCTTCAAGACCCTATGCATCATTCACCGACAAGTGCACAAGACCGGCCCAACATACCTACAAGAGAAGATCAAACTCTACCTCCCATCTTGCACCCTAAAATCAAGCCAATGCCCTCCTTCTAGTGATTCCAACCTCTAACTCTGTCAGGATCGGCCTTCTCAACCTTGTCCCCAACTCTGTGGAACTCGCTCCCCCCACATATTTGACACACCCAAGACTATATGACCTTCCGCAAAGCTCTAAAAACGTGGCTCTTTCCGTAATGCGGACTATGACCATCTGAGGCGACTCAACCCGATGACAAATGCTCAATGAGATCCTAAGCAATGGCGCCACTGAATACGCTTAAGTCACTATTTAAGCAAACGCGTGCTTGAAATCCGGAGTAACGAACTCCTTAGATCATAACTCCACCCAACTCTCACCTCCAATATCACTATGCTTACTCTCTAATCTACACCAACACACAATTAGAGTTCAGCTACACCCCTCGATTAATTTCGGCTTAGCTGCTCACATATGAACATTACTCCATGAACACCTCGTCATTCTAATAATAAGCAGCTACATCCCATGTCAACCGGCCTAGCTGCACACATAGGCCTAACACAGCCAGAACCCATTCTTGGTGTCCATCCTCCAGACTGCACACATTCAACTGATATCCATACCACCACACCTAATGCTAGGCTGCAGCTACCATCAGGCAATTGGATCAGCTGCGCACATAATTGGTGCACCCAAGCACCCTATGATACCTTTCTGTCTCAACTGACCTGGACTGCGATCCCCGAGGGCGTTCAACCTACCAGCACTTTGAGGTCATACCAATGGTATATAGAGCGCTATATAAATGCCAAATAACATAACATAGTATGCAAGCGTTCCATTTAAAACTTTGTGTCCACACAGTGCTAGTTCGCAGCAACTCTGAACATAGAGGAAGGACTAGTACAATACCAAGGTCCTTTCTCCGAACAGGAGGGCCATTTCGACCTAGTATTCTCACTGTGTGCTTGGAACGTTAATCTCATACACCAGTTCTCTAGTGCCCACTACAGGCACTGTGGTTGCACTTTAATTAAAAACCATATTGCGCTTTATTTATGCAATTTTATGCAAAACCTATTTAAAATTGGGACTCTCATATAATACGAGACCGGCCCGAAACAGCTTAATCAGAGTCTTAGAGAGCAGACTCGTAATGGCGGCAACACCCAGGTGTCACCTATCATCTCTTAAAATCTCATTGTTTGTATTATTAGTCCCATTGTGTCCCGTGATGGTTCTGATTCCTGGGCGGTAAGGCTTATGCAAGATTAAGTAAAGTGCCAGTGTGCAAAATTGCTTGTAAAGTGCTAGTGCAACACCATACAAAACCCAATAGATCATTTAAAATCAGGCCATGGTGTGCCTATTGCACAGATATCACAAGGATGTTCATGCCTCCTCGAATTCTAAAACCCCCACTTTCAGAAAAATTCCAATCAGAAATTATGTCCTTGCTACTGTACCACAACCCGTAGGCAACGGAGAGACCACTGTTGCATCAATCGATAGCTAACAATAACGTGCCAGTGCCACAATTGGTACAGTCAAGTTACACCTCAAAGAAATATACATATAATATTGTAATATCACAGGCAACGGGAATAGAAAAACATCTATTCCGCTCGTTGCTAGCTGTTTCTAAAGTTCTAGTGCCACATTAAAAACAATGTGCAAATGAACTTTACGTCATTAGATCTCCAAGTGCTAGTGCAGGATTGAAGTCCATTTACTTTCTGCGGCCTTTTTGCAAAATGGAGATTACAATGGTCATTGCTACAAACAACAAGCCCATCAAACTTGGTACTTGCGGAACACAACATGAAATCTGGGACACCAATGATGGGACACTGTATTGGTAATATGTACTTCCACTACTAATATAACAGTCTTATAGCAGATGTACAAAAGTCAATGATTTGCACAGATTCCTTCACCTGCATGGGACGTCTTACCACAAGAGGCAACCGATAGCTATCCTGAGAGGACAATGGACTGTATGTGCATGCTGAGATTGTACGGAGATTGCAGTTATTATGTCAAATTAAATTCTGCATTTGTATAATGAAATGCAAGACTGTCATTTTCGAAAATAACTCTAAATACAAACGAGCACCATACTAAACGATACACATGACCATCAAAGGAAGGAAGTAAATAAATGTCAGCAAAGCAGATTTATTTTCTGTTCAAGAATCAACTGTACAAACGGATAAAAGTGGCCAGCAGTGGACCGCTTTTGTCCACGACATTGCAAATCTCTGTGTGGCTGACTTTGAGAACAGATCTATTTATGATGCCATAAATATGCAGAATAGGAATATATGGGTACGAGATTATGGTGAAGAATAAGATCACATTTTAGTAATCTTGTGATCAATAAAACAATCATTTTGAATATGGTGTCCAGGCTGATGGTTTGGTATCTTCATGACCCTTTTATGTTGGAGGGTGCCAGTCTGAGGATTGGAGTCGCATAATTTTAAATGCTATTTCTTATTTCACAGTATATGAAAGGAAGACTCTAATTTATATTACAGCCACGAACATCTGCCATGTAATCAGTGGGAACTCTTAAAATGGCAACCATTTGGATAATTGTAGGTTGTAGCTACGCACCAGTGCATGAGCCCCGCAGTCAGACGAGCACTGGATTACTGAGACTGCGTGTCGCACCCCTGAAGTCTTATATCAAACTTGGATCATCCATGAAGCTATAGCGTTTGGAGTGTGCCCACGGCAACTCATCACCTTGCTTTATTTGGAATCGGAAGAAAGTCATAAAACAAAATCGTATAGCCAAAAATGCGGAATTTGCCATTGAAAAAAAATACGTAAATCCATATTGTCGATCAATGGGAGCAGGAGGGTACTATAGGGGTGTCCCCTGCTTCTGTTAAAAGGAAAGCGGGGGACAAAGTGTACAAAAATAAATAATTAAAACAAATTTATAAAGGAGGCTGTGGTGGAAGGAGGTGGAACTCGCGTTGCAGAGTGAGCGTAGCAGTGAAAGAGAACGGGTAAGTTGGGCGCCAGAGGTAAGTATGGTAGTATTAAGGGTTGGGGAGGTCGAGGGAAGGGGGATGGCGCGGTGGCAATGTGTGTGATTTTAGTATTTCATTTAATGTTTTTTTTTTTTAATTCGTAATTTTCGGATTCAACATTTTCACAAACGAAATAATCACATGTATCCGCTTTATTTATTTTGACTGAAAAAATGTTTTGAAGGATTCAGAGGGTTTCTCATTTTGTCGCAACAATGGATTGGTGATGTGCCTGACAAAAAAAGAGGCCACTTTTAACATATGAGCCCTTGTATGGTCGTGGCTAGTTCTCCATTAGGCTCACCCTTGACATTTCAGACTTTGGACGGTCATTATATTTAGACACAATTTGATTAATTGTTTCAGCAATTGGGAAGGAAAGGCTGTGATTTTTGGGATGACGGTATTGCCTTCCCCCAGAAATATAGTCCATGTACATTTTCAATTACGTTTCAATTTTCTTTACCCCAATTATTTGAAATCATGAAAAGGACCAATAGTAAAATGCATAAGAAGTTGTAGCCTTATAATGTTGTGACTAACTTTGTCAGAAGCGATTTGACAAGCCACATTGATTATATATTTGTTTATAAATATATATATATTTGTTTAATTATGATAACCATTGGACAATACCTATTCCTGCTGTATTTAGATTAATATCATTGGAGTTTCAGGATGAACAACGGTACCAGATAGACGCTTGTTGTTTTTAATTATTTGACCCTGTTTGTCACCACTTTTCCACTTGCAATGAGCTGTATTCTAATGAGATTCAATCTGCAGCAATGTTAGCCACGTTGTGCTAGTGGGGAAACCTTGGATGTATTGTGAAATGAAGTTCATGTGCCCTGATAAGTGCCTTCGTTGAGATTAATTTGGTGGGACAGAGGAGTTTCCTGTAACTGCATAGGGTATCCTCAGTGTTTTTTAATGATGATATAACATTGGTACAAGGCTGGGCCATTGGAATCAGAAAGAATTGTTCTGTATCTACATAGGTACTATGTGTATTGTGACAAATCTGTAACTTCAATGCAGCGTCCTGCACATTCTCATTTTTATGAATTTGTCAATGTCTTTTGTTATGCAAATAACCACATTCACTTATTTGTTATATTGTTTTTTTTATAATTGATGGGGGATTTTCTTCTCTGCATATCGGTAAATAAAGCAATGGTGGTTTAGTACAAAATATTGCTGATTTTATATTTGTTGATATATCAAGTAAATTGGGAGACAGGGTGTCAAAAACTGTTTTAACACTATTTGTAGCAACAGAAACATACTTGCCAACATTCTGTTACCAAAAAGATGTAGGATTTTTCAAGTTTCAAAAATAATACTTAGCATAACAATGACATCACAGGAAATTACATAACGTACATTGTTGGTGGTGATGTGAAGGGCGTAATCTCGAACACGTTCCAAGGATGGTAAAGGTTCCTGGCCAGCACAACGGAGGCAAGAGTATTCCAAGCAGATCTGTAAGAATGCTGGACTGCAGGGGATGCAAGCCTGCAAGAAGGAAAAGCTGCAGAGGCTCACAGAAGGAGGGATGCAGAGGACACAGGGCCGTAAGAAGGCAGTTGACAGGAGGACAACTGAGACGAGGAAGAGGGAGTAAACTTAGAGAAGCGAAGAGGAAGGCTGAAAGAGTGAAATCAGGCTGATAGGGAATCGGGCATGAAGAGAATTCAGAAGGTACGGGGCAGAAAGAAACACAGCGTACCTGCAACCGAAGACGTTGCAATGTGCAGGGCTGCAACAGAGCTGGGAATATGAGTGCCATCTGGATGACTTAATGTAGGTGAAACACTAGACCGGCACCATGCGCATGTGTCGAAACGAGGGACCATGACACAGGGTATGTATAACTCTACTTTTCAATATAGTGCTTTATCCAATATGTCAGGAAACAAAGTGCGGATGGGGTAGGCTAGGATTGATCCTATTATCGAATTTAGATAAAGGATTATGGAGACCCCTTACATTTTCTTGTATGAGTTTTGTAGGTCTGCAACAGAATATTGTCTGCCATTGACTGGGTATGGACTTTAATGTCTAGTAAGCAGTCTGATGAAAAAGTGTTGGAGATCATGTATATTCCTCAGGATGTTTCGGGAGCCTCTGGGTTGTGTTTAAAAAGGGATTGATATGTCCCTCCCTCCCCACCACCATTCCATTGCCCCACCTTAGACGCATAAAGAGACAAATGCTTCGGTTTATCTGGAAGGGCAGGAAGGCAAGGATCTCTCAGAAGGCCATGACAGGCAGCGCCAGACTGGGAGGGCTCTGGGTCCCCGACCTACGTAAATACCAGGTAGCAGCACAATTTGCACATGTACGAGCATGGGGCATGACCATTGGGTGCCCAAAATGGGTACAATTGGAGCAATCTCACCTCTCCCTCCCCCTGCGCTTTCTTCCGCATATCCCGTCTTCACTGCGCCAAACATGGAATGGGACACTGGCTGCCACTAAGCACACCCTTAAAACATGGGACTGGGCGCTAAAACACAAGGGCATCCCACAGGGGTTGAGTTCTTCCTCCCCGATTTTCCATAATTCAGCATTCTCTCCTGGATCCCATCCACTGCATTTCAACAATTGGATTGTGGGGGGCGGGAGGGGCTTCAATCCCTGGGACAACTCTTTGAGAATGACCCGCCCCGCTTTTTTGAGCAATGCAAGGGTAGTCTTTCAGCTGACAGGTTCTCTTATATGCAGCTTTGACACTTGTGCACTCACCCTCAAACTCGTCAAGCAGCGACACGCACTCCGAGCCCTCTTGAGCTTACCCTTAATGGGCCTGCCCCACTGGGGGAAAATCTCCATGCTCTATAAACTACTGCAGGGAGATGCACTCACCACGAGGCCCCCCTACATGGCACAATGGGAGGCAGACTTGGGGCATCCCCTCGAAGACCAGACGTGGGTGGACATATGGTCTAGGACTCACTCCTCATTCTTCTGCATCACCAATGAGGAATGTGCTCATAAACTGCTTCTGCAATGGTATTAACCTCTGCTACGCCTGCATCGCTTTAACCAGGCCCTTGATCCCCTATGCTGGCGTTAATGTGGTCAGCCTGGGTCATATTTGCATATGTGGTGGTCATGCCCTATCGTACAAACCTTCTGGGCTCAGTGCATCGCCGCCGTAAAAGACATTACACAGGTGGTGATCCCTATGGAGCCGGAAACCATCCTACTAGGCTCCCCAGCACCAGGGGTGTACCCGAGATCCGGGAAACAGCCAAACCTCCAACACAGCTCCTGCTGGCCGGGAAAATTACAGTAGCCCGCACCTGGAAGACTACTGAAGGCCCTTTAATGACTCTTTGGTGGATCAAACTTTGGGACATTGTGGTCGCTGAGAGTCGCAGCAGCCAAGGCAAGCCTCCTGCATAGTGTTACGGACATATGGGCTCCATTCTTAAACTATGATCGGAACTTTCCAGCAATGACCCAACTGGCCAGAGGGGCCCTCCATTCAGTCGCGCCAGGCTAATCGAACCTGGAGGAAGATCGAGTCGGGGAAGGGCATCGTTGGTCGGGGGTGAGTGAGCTTCAGGGTTCCCATCTACAGCTGCTTAGTCCCATCTAAAGGTACTAAATGTTGCTATGCTTGTATAATTTTCATCTGTGCTTCCAGTTTAAAATAAACATGGTTATAAAAAAAGGGGGGGGGGTTGATGGGCACGCCCTATGTTACACCATAGACTCAAAGCACGAGCTGCCAGATTCCCTCAGAAGGTAATGGGTAACTTGAGGGGAAAGGGAAAGAAGCTGGGCCCGAAAGATGGCTGGCTGTGTGGAAGGATATGCAAGGATGGTACTGATTGTGCTGCATTTCACATCCCTACCCTGCATTGGGCTTTGCCGTGTATATGGCCTCTTTAGTTTTTGAAAGTTACATAAGACAAAGAACGAGACCTATTCTAAAAACTATGGTACCACTTGGGTAGTGGGGAAGAACTGACTATTTCCTAGTTATGGGATGTCCCTAGAAAACCGCACTGGGGTGTCAACTTTCTAGGCAGGACTTGAGTCCTTCCTCTCCGCTATCTTTTTCTCTACCTGTGGTGTTCCCCAGGGGTCTAACCTCTCCCCTGGCTGTTCATCCAATACCTGGCACTCCTTGCCTACTGCATTGCCACTCTCTGCCCCAACTTTCAGCGCTATGCGGATGACACCCAGCTCATTTTCAGACTACCCTCAGCCTCCTCCTCTCCTTCCCTCATCTCTGACTGTGTCTGCTATCCAGGAGTGGTGTGCCGCCAATGACCTCTGCCTTAATGCCAGTAAGACCGAGATTCTCCTCATCGGCACACCCGCTCCCTCCTTTCCTGTAGCTCTCTGGCCGGCCTCACTTGGCCCTCTTCCTGCTCCCACCTGCAAGGCTAAAATCCTCAGGGTCCTCTTCGACTCCACACTCCTCCTTTTCTCCTCACATCCCTGACATCTCTAGGAAGTCACACTACCAGCTGCACCTCATCAGTGGTATTCTCTTTCCTCTCCTTCCCGCAGAAGCTCACTGTCTCCAGAGCACTGGTTCTCTCTAGGCTGGACTATTGCAACAGCCTCTTTCTAAATCTGCCTGCTTCTACTCCGCCCTCTGCAATTTATCCAGAACAGTACTGCAAGACTTGTCCTTGGCCTCAAGCCCAAGGATCGCATCTCTCCAGGACTTAAATCTCTGAACTGGCTCCCAGTGGCTGCAAGGATCAAGTTCAAAACCCTCTGCATCGTCCACAAGGCCTTCAGGGGCCTGGGGCTGCAATACCTTCAACTCTCTCTCCCTAAATATCTTCCTGCTCGAGCTCTCCGCTCATCTGCCTCCAACTCCCTCAGGGTCAGTCGCTTCTCCAAGCAACAAGTTGGTGGTAGATCTTTCTTTGGCTGGTGCCTCCCTCTGGAACAGCCAGCCAGCCTACCTCCCTCCCTTCCTCCCTCCCTCCTTCCCTTATGCTTGAGGAGAACCATCTCCGGTTCCAGAAGCAGCTCAAAACCTTCCTCTTTGCTTCTGCCTTTTCTCCTCCTCTCCTCTGCTGACCTACTGGCTGTAACTTGGACACCCTCGTATCTCGGGCCCAGGTCCCTCCCCCGCCAGCGTCACACACCTGCACTGCCCAGCTAGCAACCCCCGCACTTGGGACTGTTTTGTATCCCTACAGTCCCCATACCAGCCTGACACCTGATGTCTGCACTTATCCATGCACTTGCTGGCCATTACTTACTTATTGTTATATTCCCATGTACTGCACTGTCCCTGCCCCCTTCCCACGCACTTGCGCCAACTGAATGGCACATGGCCTAGTAGGATCGTTGTCTGTCCTCCCTTTCTTCCCCTCCCTTGCCTCGTCGCGCCTTGAAACACTTGTGCACAGTGGTCGAAGTGAGCGGGAGTGGTTGGGAGCAGTGCTCCTCTACTTTTTAAAATTAAGTTTGACTGTTACTATACTTTTAGTTTAAAAAGCAACCGTTCCGGAATGGTTTTGTTTTAAAATAAAAGTGTAGGAAACAGTTGAAACGTGTACTTTCAGTGCAGTGCATTGAACCTTCCCTTAAACAGCAGGTGCATGTGTTTGGGGGTTTGTATTGTGTGTGGGAGGGTGCGTGGTGATGGGGTTTGTGGGAAGCTGGGGCAGGCCAGCAGGGAACATAGTTCCACTACTTCTTTTCATACACTTCGACCACTGCTTGTGAATAGGCGCGTTGTAAATGCCATATCATATCAAAGGTCTGGTACGATCCACTTATTCACCATTGTGTATTTCCACCGCCTAACAAAGTATTTAGATATGACACAAAATAGCAAAATAAAGGGTGCCTTAGGAGAGGTGGTCTTTGCACCATCGCCATTGCGTAAAACAATTTAAAGCCCATTAGACTGATATCTATGAATATAATGTTCACATTACTTACCAGTGATCTTCCTTAATCTATTCACAATCCTTCCTCGTCACTGTCCTTAATATAAAAAAGGCAGACCCCGTCACTAGACCTCTAAAATAAAATGTGTTAACGGATAGTTAATAGGCCAGAGGGTATAAGTTGATGGCCGCCAGCACTCGCATAATTTTGTCATTGTAAACAAGGAGACTGGGAAATTGAGCAATTAATAAGGGAGAGGAAATGAAAATCGGGTAAGTAATCTGAACATTACATCAGGGCTCAAAATTTGCCCTCGCCACTGGCTAGTAACAACTGACTCTAGGCGAATAAGAAATGGTGTGCTGCCTGCATGTCTAGAATTAAGGTGGTTTATTTATTTTAGCGACTGGCTAGTAGCTTGCAACTTGAACCCTGTACCACTGAAATGTCCCCTTGTCCCATTTCTCATTAAATGAAGAATTCCAAATTAATGTGAGTGACCTGTCACAATAAAAGGCAGTCAGGATAGCACAAAAACCCAGTGAACCTTTAATGCCTGTACATAACAAGACATGACAGTCGTGGAAGAACACATTGAAGCAAGTAGGAAGTGAGTAGTGCTAAGCTGTATTTCTAGAATCTGACCTGGTGGACAGATTTTAGGTGGCCACCCTAATTATAATAAACCGGAAACTCCGAGAGATTAGCCAAAGCCCAATAAGGTAGCAATGGAAACCAGTCAAGGCTTATTCTCAAACGCGTGTGAGTGGGATCAGGGGTACCAATGAGTACACGCAGTACGGCACACAATTCAATTTAGCCAATAAGTATAAAACAGTTATTTATCATCGACATTTGGACACAATGAAAAAGTAATCTAACAGGACATATTATCGCACAATGCTCTGATACAAATATATACATTCACTGTAGGTTTATAAATGCCTTAAAAGTCACTTATTCAGCAAGCATGCAAGTTGATTAAATGATGGAGCCAAGCCACAAGTTAATTCCCTATCTTAAGCAGTCCAAACTCTAAGAAGAATAGGGCCTTGTACCCAAATCACAGGAGCCACAATGTTTCTCCCCAGAAGGGAGTCTCTGCAGGTAGGTTGCAATTCACTTATGTTGGAGCTAGTTCTAAAAAGTTATTCAACAATTTTACAAAGGTTTGTACATGTGTTCTCATGTTTCAGGTTGCTCTACCCAGGTTCGATGACCAAAAGTTGAGTGGAAAGGAATGCAGAAGACAAAGGGACTTATTCCTAATGTTACCTATCGAGGACAGGGAGGAACAGATGCACTCGGCCTCATTATGACTCTAGCGATAGCCGTGCCAGAGTGATTTATTATTATTTATTTTTTTATTCGGCGGCCAGGAATGGGCAATTACTGGGGCGGTACAGCCCCGGCGAACCCGGTAATTGCCTATTCCAGGGCGCCGGAAAGAAAATGCTCCCCATTCCCATTGAGTCCTATTGGACTCATTGGGACTGGGGAGGCCGGATGCACCGGCACCATTCAGGAATGGTGTTGGTGCATCCGACATGGTCTGCTCGCGGGTGGCAGGCCAAAATGCCCCCGCGAGTAGAACTCGTAGTTTGCGGGTCTGGTATCAACGGTACCATTGTTACCGGACCGGCAACCTCATAATGAGGCCCACTGTGTTTACTTACCCCCCTGACTCAGATTTTCCCAGATGTCTTGATTGATCGCCATGTCTTCATTGATCGCCTGGGGGTCCTGAGGGCTTGTTCTTCCGGTGAGTGGTGCCCAGGAGTGGCAGGATTGAGGATTCTAATGCAATTTATGGCAATGAAGAAATGCAAGAAACACTGATGCAGACCTCAGGACACTTCACAGGTTGGAGAAAGGCGAGTTCCAATAACTGTCTCTGCCAGTGCTCCAGATGAGATTTGGAAGTGGGAGTATTTTACACCCTCTTTTTTTTTTTTTTTTTTAAAGTGGGGAGTAAAATTATTTTTAGGGAGTAAAAATGTCATATTCCCAATGAGTATTTTATCAGTGAGTAAAAATGTTCTACCTGAAAAAAATGGAAATGTTTTTGTAATCTTTTTTTCTTTGCACCTATTAAAAGATGCATTTTCATGCATTTCCAACCAGGCCATTACAATAGTAGTTTCTTCCTGTGGTCCTACGTGCACTACTGGTCCAAACATATCCATTGAGCTGCACGGGTGCAAGATTCTACTTGTCTTTTTCCTATTTTTTAGTTGGGAATATTTGTATTTTTATGAGTAGAAGTGGCCGATACACCCTTTATCTGTAGGGCTGGTCTCCGCACACAGGTGACCACAGAAGTCCTTCCAGTCGCAGTCACAGAAGCTGCTTCAGGACAGGATCCCATGATGCTTGAATGCTGAAATTCGGGGAGAAGGCACTTTGTAGCACGAGTTGGCGACCACCAAAGTTCCGGCCTTGTACGAGGAACAGCCATGCTAGCTTCTTGCAAGGTAGCCCTCGAGAGAGCTGGTCAGTCCACTGGGCAGTCCAGGGACACTTCTGAATGCTCAGAATTGCCAAGAATCCTTTGAGACTAGTTGGCCCCTCTAGCCCAAGGGCTGAAGCACCACTCGGGGTCTTCGGAGATGCAGCAGTCGCACATGGCTTCACCGGGCCGGATGCAGGGAAGGATGTTGGGCCACTCCAGGAGTCTTCTTCGGCCCTTCAGCAGGCTGTGCTTCTTTGAGGGATTCTTGGCTCCAACAGTGATCTAAAGAAATGGCTGCATATTGTCCCTCTTATACTGTTATTCGCCACCGTGCAGGCAGGCCGGGGCGGTGCTCAGAATTCTATGTGAGTAAGCTTCTCAAGACTTAGTACTTCAGCCACTTCTGGGAATTCTCCCCTAAGGAATAACCCAGACTGGACCTCCTCTGACTGAGGAAACTCTTCTTGGTAATAGACCTTTCTGCTGCATATGGGAATACAGACAGAGCAGTAGATTACCCAAAAGAGCGGGGAACACCCACACCGCTGCACCAGGCTGTAAAGAGAATGCAAACAATACCAAAAAAGAACAAGACACGAGTATTAATCTATTGGTACAGTAATTACCTGAATGGTGCTAGTTGGTACAATGAGCTTAGGGAAAATGATAGGATACGTTTAGCTCTATTCTAAATACTGAGGGCTTAACGATGGATACCTATAAATAAGTATGTCTCCCCGGGCGGAACGCGGGTTGCAACTAGATACGGGATGGTGCATTTAGGCAGCAGAGCGTTCGGAATATGCCCTGGTATTGTTCCAAATCAAATGTTCAAAGTCAACACATCAGTGGGTGTAAAGGAGATAGATGTCACAGGTTCCCAAAACTGTAGTAGTTTACAAGAATACAATTTGGCTTACCGGGTAGCTTGATGGAGTGACGTGCAGCTGAATCCCAGGTAAGCGAGCGGTTGCAGATGGACACAGAAGCAACTAGCAGAACTCAGCCGAGTCCCGCTGAGTCGGAAAAGAAGCTCTGTGTTTGGCAATCAAAAGGAGTAGCTGAAGAGGAAGGTGTGTAACGGAATATACACGCTCCGTACTGAGCTCTGCCAGAAATCGGGTCCGCGGTACCCAAAACGATAGGAGATAGAGGATTGGTTCAGAGTTACAGGTCGGTAACAGCAGTTCAGGACAAATCCAAAGGAAGAGGCGAAGACAAGTTGGTTTGTAATTCCAAGGTCAGACGAATTTGAATCAGCAAGTACATTGAAATGTGTCAAAGTAACACTAATTAGAAGTGCTGCCGTAAAGGCTTTGGGCTCTTTTATTACGGTAAGGGGTATGGCTTGAAAGCCTGTGTCGTGGTCAGCTGAAGAATCGCGTGACGCGGCTGACCTTTGGACACCAGCCTCTGTTTCCTAGGCAACCTCCAACATTGCCAGAAAGGAGATGCACAATGTTTTTAGAAAAAAACGCGTTCCTTAACAGGATGAGACCGCAAGATGTGCGGAACGTAATGAGCCCTGGATGTAACATATACAAAATCTGAGCAAGTCCAACCACATCAATAGTAAGGAACACCACCATTCAAACAGCCGGTAGTTGTCCTATCGGGGACAACTACTGGTTTCACATTTGCCCCACACCTAGACTTTTTGGCACCACGAATGCAGAGTGGGAATAGACAGTACCACCCTCTTCCTGGGCCACACAGAAAGGCATCACCCAAAGAAGCAAGCAAAAATCTTGTGGCACCGCCATTTTAGGGTACTAGTACTGTTCAGAAACCATATGTACTAAATGCGAATGTGCACTCCAAAAACAATGCAAAAATACTAAAAAGGTATCTACTGCCACCAGCTTGTCTTTTGGGGCATATAAAAGTAACTAAAAATCCCAAGTGTAAAAATCTAGGGTGATACAAAAGTTTCCCCATCGCACCCGCTGTAAGGTATTGTGTACAATGTTGAAAAGTACATTCAAAAAGTCAGATCGGGATAAAAAAACAGAGCAAAAAGAATGGGGGTCCATAGAAACTATGGATGGAAAAAGGAGAAATCTTTCCTAACTGGTAGCGATGGGCTAATGTGTTTGGATAAGACCAGGTAGCAGACCTGCAAATGTGAAACGGAGGCTCAGAAGAGGCCATTTCTCTGGTGACCCGTGAGAGGGGAATCCCTGATAAAGTAGGCCAGGGGCATTGTGTCTTTAATCCAACAAGTAATGGATTGTGAGATCTTGTGACCCTTGGTAGCCTCTTAAAGTCACAAAGAGATTGTTTGAGGACCAGAAGTGCACGTTTCTGTCCTGTTCAGCTAGAATCTCGTCTCGATCATCCAAAGATGACAACCAGACTTTGACCTTCTGGAGTAGAGCCAATGAAGGGGCAGGTAGCATAATTTTCTGAGAGGTGGAAAGTAGAGACAATCTTTGAGCAGATTGTGAGCACAATGTAGGGTGCCTGCCTCTGGTTTGATGGAAAGATAAGGGGGCAAACACTGGAGTGCCCCCAGCACCTTTTTCCCTACAGGCTGAAGTGATAGTGACCAAGAAGGCGGTATTCAAAGTCAAGTACTTCTGGTGCATGGACTGGAGGGATTCAAAGGTAGGCCCTTGCAGGGCACGGAGAACCAGAGGAGGTTTCAAGGGGGAGTCGAGGATTTAATCCTGGGGTGAAAGATGGCTACATTTTGCAGGAGCCTGGAGATGACAATGTCTGACTCTTGGACATTAATCCAGCCACCCACTGAGCTCTAAGAGTGGAAACCGATAGGCCCATCTGAAATCATCTGTCATGAAAATTCCTAGCAATGTGAGCGAAACCTTAGTTGAGCTGCAGGGGAATGGTACTGCTAACCATGCTGCAAAGGTACTTCCGTGCCTATTGTCGACATGTAGTGTAGAGCTCTTCTTGGGGACCTGAACAGGTACCAAAATGGGAGAGGAAAGTCCCTGGCATTTTCGGCCCTTGCTCTCAAATACCAGGATTCCTATTGCTAGTCGTTGATCAGCTTTAGGTCTCCTGCAGGGATTGTGTAAATACAATGGGCAAGTACCCTCTTTTTTATTTTTGTATTTTTTTTATATCAGCGGCGGGGGGGGTGCCTGTGAGTTGAGGGAGGCTAGGAAGCATAAACAATGGGGAGTCTGTGTTGACTCCCCATTGTTTGTGCTTCCTGCAGAGATTGAACAGCAGGTGAAGAGGAGCCATTGCCATATCGAGGAGGATAGATCAAGCAGAGTAAGCAGAGTAAACTGAGACCTGGAGGGATAGATGGTCTCCTGCATACGATTTGCGTAGAGCTGCAGCAATCTTCCTTGTTGGTAGGATCATGCACAGCGGCTCCCTCCGTCAACATCGAGGGACGACCACCGAGGCTAGACAATAGGTAATATGTGAGAGTGGTGAAGGGTTCATTTAAACACAAATAGCATTAATAACACAAGTAAGTTGAGCAGAATTTAGAAAAATGCAATTATTTATTTAGGCCTTGAACAACTTTATCAGTTGAAAATCATGAACATCAGAGGAAAGTAAATCCCAAACCATACACTAGTAGCATATATACATTCCCTTTTAGGGGGCTCTAGCTACAGAGGACCAACACTTTACTTTTAGACACAGTTAAGATCAACAAAATAGTGTAGCAAAGTAAGTGAAGAGAGAGGCTAGGTTAAGAATCAAACCAAGTTGAGTATATGTAGTTAAAATAACGAGGTAAAATACAACACATAGCCTTATAATTATACGGCTATACACTTTAAAAGTCTGTACTTTGCTAAAGGAGATGGCCTACTGCCCTAAAAGTTGCAATTAAACCCTTTGCAGTAGGCTAGGAGAGGAGTAAGCTGAATAAGTGTTGGCAAAGCCAACGGGCAATTTGTAAATGTTTTAAGATTAAGAACAGTAGAAGTAAAGTTTGTAGGATGTCCTCTCCCAATAGCACCACCTTAGGGGAAGCCTAGGGGGATCCCAGAACTCCACCTTTCACAGTCGGACAAGGAGGCGTTGGGGCAAGGACTTGAGCATATCAAGCCCGCTGCAGCTAAGGGAGTAGAAAATGGTATAGTAGCTCACTCACTGTGTTCAGGTTCCCACAGGGACCACTTTAGAGGCTCCTAAATTCAAAGGGCCCCCTATCTTTGTGTCATGATGCATTGAATGGGGCTAGCTGGTGCACAGGTCACTTTCAACATCGAGATTTAGAACTGGTGAGCCGTGGTCTCGCTCTGGCCAGAATATTCCTGGCATGATGGAGAAGGACCATTACGATATCTGTGACCTCCGAGGACTGCCAGGACACGATGCAGGTGGAAAACCACTATGGCCGCCACGATCAGAAGGCAGAAGTCATCCCTTGTGGTAAGCAAGAAGCTGGTCCTGCAAGGACAATCTTTGTACTGGAGAACTACAGGAGTAGGCCACTTATTCCACAAGTCGAGGGTCTTCGAGGTCCCCAAGTCCAAACACTGGATGGCAACTGATAAAGCCGAGATAGCCCAGGATGAAACTGGCCAGTCCACAGGGTGGTTCCAGGGCACCTCTGAAGGCTTTCACAGGAAGAACCATGGAGCAGGGGGGTGAACACTGGTTGTTTCTCCCAGTTCACAGGGTTGAAGCATCACTTTAAGGCCTTGCTGGGATGGTTGAAGTCCATGCTGAATAGGTGCAAAGACGAGTTTTGGGTCTTCATCATGGCTTGGCTCCAACACAATCTGATGAATGGCTGCAGGAGTCCTCTTTTTATCTCAAATTCAAGCTGGGGCTGCCCCCAAGCCAACCAATGGCAAGTATCGGCACCATTCAAACTGGCAGGAGCTGTTCAATCCTGGACAGCCTTCAGCCACCATATCTGAACACCAACAGATGCACTTGGCCAGGTTGTGGACTGGGACCAGAAACTCTGAGCCCCCGCATCCGTCCACAAACGCACAATGTCGCTTTGCCCAGGAAAGCTGAGGCTTTGTCTGGGAAAGAGCTTACCGTATATGGCAAATCCAGCTATGAGAGGGCAGAAAGGACAAAATGTCCAAAGGGTGGGACAAAATCTCACAGCATGGCAATTTTAGAAAACATGGTACTCTAAAAGGCATTATGCAGTAAAATGCGAAAGCGCATGCGGGAATATAAACAAAACACTGTAGAAAAATATCTGCCTCCACCAGCCCCTCCTGGACACTTCATGCAAGTAACCATCAAGTTACTTAAAACAAAGAGAAATGGATTCAAAATATCCCCACTGCACTTTATTGTAAGGTAGTTGTGCAGTGCAAAACTGAGAATTTCGCAATGATAGCCATAGGGACTGACCAGTGATAACCCAATCTGGTGCCCACCAATTTACGTCTGAGGGAATCTTGCCCCTACAGCCAGCTCGTTGTACTTGGACCCGCCTACTTAACCAGCATACCCTCGAATCATGTGCTCCACCATATCCCTAGCCCATCATCTGAGGAGGGACCAGTTTCTAGTATACGCGGCAGGATCAGTATGGAGATGAGAGAGACCAGCTCTACAGGTTTTCCCTTAAAATGGAACAGCTACCCGAAGTCCAGCAGACAAAACAGGACTGTGGGTGTAGGTCAGCAGACAAAACAGGACTGTGGCTGTGTCAGTGGCCATCTTATTTTAATCTTACTCGGGGTCCGGAGGGGATGGAAAACTAATTTTATTTGTACAGATTTAGTGAAAGCATCTGGGGGAAGGCAGGCAGCCTTGATTTGATTCGGACTGGGACGAAGGACTTGGGGCGGGGGGGCTAATGTCTGCCCAATCGTTTGTCGAAAAGTTTCAGCTGTTACCAATCAATATCGGCTTTCGACTCAAGATGGCCGCCGGCACTGAGTAGACGTGCCGATGGCACTCTCCGGACCCAGCAGCATAGTGGTGCCCACCGCCCCTTTCACTAGTGTCCTTGGCGATCAAGACACCTCCCCGGAGAGTGAGGGGAGAGCGGAGAATAACTTGGAGCCGGCGCAAAGCCTAGGCGGCATCCCTTGGCGGTCTCCGGTGTGAGGCTGTCAGTAGCCGCGAGTCCAGCCGCGGAAGAGGTTGGGGGCCGCGGGTGCAGCCGTTGGTTGGGGCTCACGAGGGGGAGCCGCGTGGCAACGCGAATCGGAGCTGGGGGCGGTTCGGAGTGGGACCCGCGATCGGGGTTTCGCGCTGTGTGCTCTACGGAGGACGGGAGAGGAGCTGCAGGGGAGTGATTGCGCGGAACCCCCCTCTCACGAGTGAAGAGCGGACCGAGTAGCAGAGGAGCGGCTCCGAGTCGGAACGGGGTGCTGTGCAAGGAGAAGGAACGGAACCCGGAAGAAGATTGACAACGGTGAGGCGCTGCGAAGATAAGGCGGCAGCTGCAGTGTTTTTTCCACGTCGCCATAATCAGAGAGTGGACACGGTGTAGGGGGAGCAGGCTGGGGAAGTGTCTGCCTCCCAGTCACTGCAGAGGATCCATTTGCAGAAGGGGCGGGGGGGGTTTGGAGCATTGCCCCTGGTGGAATTACCCCCCTGGCACCAGAAGTGGCGGGTGGAGGGACGGAGGCCGCCTCACAGTGAGCCTGGATCGCGGTCTGCGGTGCCGCGCGGCCCGCGGGGGACAGGCCCCTGGCGATACCCTTGCCTCCCCGCAGATACAGGCGCCCCTACTACAAGGGACGGGCGGGAGAGCGGCACTCCCTCAGAGGGAACTGTGTGGACTTCAGTGAGGCATTTGAAGGAGGCTGCCACAGGGGTCAGTGTAATCGGTGGTGCCCCGGGTAGTTCTGCGGTCCTACTGGAGGGGGAGCAGGGGGGGCTTCGGCCCAGCACCTCTGGCGACCTTAAGGATTTGAAGGGTCTCTTGCCTGTTATTATTTTTTTTTTTACTACACTACCCCCTGGCCCCCGGTGAGCTAAGCGGAGGGATCTGTGGACTCTAGCTCATCCACGATCCCTTGTTTGGGTCCGGCAACACAGAGGGGACAGCGGGGACTGCTACAACATGGCCACCAAATCCAAAAGCAAAAGCGGGAAGGGGGCACCAGCCGGAGGTGACTTGGTTGGAACACTACCTGCAATTTGGCTGGCGCATACCCCAAGAGAGGGCCCTGGAGCAGCTGGGAGAAGTCGGGCGAAGATGCAGATCAGGAGATGGGGGAGGAGCGCTCGATGATGACTAGACAGGAATTCTTGGGTGAGCTCCATGCCTTACAACCGAATTTAGCCAAGACCTTTCAAGATCAATTTCAACTAATGAGAACAGATTTGAATGGGGCCCTGGGAGAGATAAGGCAGGGAACTCGCCAATTGGGGGAAAGGACAGATACCCTGGAAAAGGGCCTCCAAGAGATAGAGGAGGAAACCACAGCCAACAGTGAAGCCATAGAGAGGTTGGACATGGCTACGAGGAATCTGGAGGACTTAGAGAACAGATCATGTAGGGTTAACATCAGAGTGAAATCTTTACCAGAATCTGTCTCAGATAAGGATCTAAAGGAGGTTCTCCAGGGCATCTTTGCGGCATCTTGGGCGAAGGGAACCCTGAGAAGATTGAGTTGGACCGGGTTCACAGAACCGGGCGGTTTGTCAAAAGCCAGACAGCGAGACCCAGAGATGTTCTGGCAGCGTTTGGTAGATATGCCCAGAAGGAAGCAATCCTCCATGTGGCGAGAAGGAGCGAACCCCTTATGTTTGAAGGTCAGCAGATTGCATTGTTTCAGGACTTGGCAACTAGCACTCTCGTGAAGAGGAGGCAAATGGGACGGCTAGTGAAAGTGTTGAACGAGAAGGGCATTCGATATAAATGGACTTTTCCGTTTGGGCTACTCTTTGAATGGGAGGGAGCCCAGAAGCGAGTGACAACCCTGCAGGAAGGGGCCGACACACTTCACATTGAACTAGAGGAAACTCCAACGAGCTCAGGAGCTAGGGGAGCAGTAGGACGCAACAGGCCGAAACCATGGAGCTGGTCGACTGTGGGAGAGAAGAAGAGGAAAAGTGGCAAAGATGGTATGTTCTCCCAATATCTTATAAATCTGACTCGAAAGGAGGGGCGGTGGGCCTCTAGAAGGAGAAATGAAGACATGGGTCGGAGGAGGAGCAACCATTTTGGGTACGGAAAGGGCGGGGATGGGAGTGGTGAGCAGGCGGGAAGGGGAGGGTCTTCCAGGAAGGGGGAGGAGGGGTTTGGTGAGGGAAGGTGGAAGGGGAGGTGGGAAGGAGGCGAGTCATTCAAGGAGGAGAAAGGAGAGAAGACAGTTGTTCAAAGGAAGATCTCAGTCGTAACTCTTAACCTCTTAAGTGGATAACGCATAATGTGCGTGGATTAAACTCTCCCCTGAGAAGGAAGAAATTGGAACTTTTTGTGAGAAAGGAGAGACCTGATATTATGGGACTCCAAGAAACGCACTTGCTATCCAAAGACCAGGGTCGATTTGAAGCTGAGAGGCTTTGATCAGATATTGCATGCCTCAGGTCACAGTAAAATGAAGGGGGTAGCACTGGCTATCCGGGGCACAGTTAATTTCAGAGTGGAGGCAGTCACGAGAGATCAAGAGGGGAGATACTTGGTGGTTAGAGGGGAATGCCAGGATGCCCCTTACACAATAGTGGTGGTATACAGTCCCAACTCTGGTCAGGAGCAGTTTCTACTGTCGGTGTTGAAAGTGTTGGAAGAACAGTCCTGGGGGCAAATTGTCCTATTGGGAGACCTGAATATCGCATGGGATGGGGTACGGGATAGAAGTGGTTACGGATCCAGGGGTGGAGGGGCAGTGCTGTCGGCAGAATTGAAGGATAAGATTAGGAACCTGGGGATGCGGGATGTGTGGAGGGAGATAAAGGGAAATGCGGAGGGGTACACCTTCCTATCTGGGGTCCATGGATCTCAATCTAGAATAGATTATATATGGGTCTGGGTTGGGCTAGTGGGTTATATCCGGGAGGTACAGGTAGGACCGATTGGAATAGCCGATCATGAGGTAGTATCAGTGGTGATGGATTTGGGTAGGAGGGGGAGGGGTGTGTGGGGCTGGAAGTTTCCTAGTGCGCCTTTGAGAGACCTGGTATTTCGGGGAGAAATTGAGTAGAAGATTAAGACCTTCTTTGCTATAAATAGGCTAGAGGACACGGGAGAAGGGATACGGTGGGACGCCTTTAAGGTGACGATCAGAGGGGATCTAATTGCTGCATCTGCTTTTCGAGTGAAGCAGTTAAGAGCTTTGGAGGTACAATTGGAGGCGGAGGTTGAGGCAGCTAGGCAGGCAGCAGGAGCAACTCCATCCCGGAAAGCCATTACTACATACCAAGAAGGCGGAAGAGGCACTCCTAGCCGTGAGACAAAAGTATTACGCAGAGGCGAATAAAGCGAGTACGTTTCTGGCACGGCTACTTAGGGGAGCAAGGGCGAAAAATGCCATCACAGCCTTGAAACTGGGCAATGGGGTGAGGGTAACTGAGAAGGAAGAATTGAAGGAGGCTATTGCAGTTTTATGACTCCCTTTATACGTCCTAGAACCCCCTTAGTGAGGCGCAAGATACAATCCGTCCAGCTGCGGGAAATAGATAGCGACTCGAGGGAAGCCTTAAACAGAGTAATTACGGAAGAGGAAGTAAGGGGGGTGGTCATGGCTCTTCCAGTAAATAAAGCCCCCGGCCCTGATGGTTATACCGCTGCCTTTTATAAAAATGTTTATTACACAATTAGCCCTGCAATTGACCTCCCTATTCAACATGTTTTGACGGACAGGTAAAATTTCCCCGTCGATGGAAGAAGCAAAGGTGACCCTCGTCCTCAAGCCGCATAGGGATCCAGAAGAGAGAACGGCTTACCGCCCCATTGCTTTGATTAATATAGATGCCAAGATTTATACTAAAATCTTGGCGAATAGGTTGAACACCATTTTGCCCTCTCTCGTGCATCCCGATCAGACGGGTTTTGTCAAGGGCCGGCAGACAGCAGATAACATCAGACGGGTGGCTCATTTAGTTGAAAAAGTCCAAAGGACATCTACTCCAGCGGTTTTGGTGGCGCTTGACGCGGAAAAGGCCTTTGACCGTGTTGAGTGGCCTTTTCTGTTTCGCGTAATGGAAAGGATGGGCATTAGGGGAGAATTTCTCACGATGGTCCAGGCCAATTATCAAGCACCATCCGTTAGAATAATGGTTAACGGGTCAGTTACTAGAAGGGTCAATTTACAGAGGGGGGCTAAGCAAGGCTGCCCCCTACCCCCTATTCTCTATGCGCTGTACCTGGAACCCCTTCTGCAAGCGATTAGGGAAAAACCGGATATACGAGGCATCCCGTTTGGGGGGAACAACAGAAGGTCGCAGCTTTTGCTGACGACATGCTGCTGATGTTGACGGTGCCCAAAGAGTCGCTTCAGGTTAGCCTATCCCTATTGGAACAATTTGGGGAGGCCTCGGGTCTCAAGGTTAACGCTACCAAGTCAGAAATCCTCAATCTAACGCTTAGGGGACTAGAACTTGAGGAGATATGGGGAGGTACTCACCTATTGTGGAGTCCGGGTGGGATTAAATACTTGGGGTAAAGATTACGGCAACAATCTCAGGGTGGTACTCGGCGAATTTTCCCCCGCTCCTTAGAGCAATTCGCAGTGACTTTCATAGATGGCGGAGCCTTAGAGTGTCCTGGCTAGGGCGGATCGCAGCAGTGAAAATGGTTCCGCTACCACGGCTGCTGTATTTATTCCAGGCTATCCCGCAACCTGTTCCACCTAGCTTCTTTAGGGAATTGGGGACTCTGACGAGGGATTTCGTGTGGGAAGGGAAAAGACCGAGAGTGCGCGCGGTTTGTTAATGGCATCTAGACAGGAGGGGGGCATGGCTTTGCCAAATTTTCGGCGGTATTATGAGGCCACTCAGTTACGAATCGTCAGGGAATGGCTGCAGGGAGAAGAGAGCCAGCGAGAGAAAATTTGGGTGAGAATAGATAGAGCTGTAGCCCACCGTTGTCTCTCGGAGGTCCTATGGCTCCCGAAGGAGCATAGGCCGCGGCACCTATATGAAAGCACTATCACCAAACTAATGGTGGACATCTGGGATGCCATGGTACGGGCCAAGGGAATTGCTTCTTTCCCGTCTCCATTTACGCCGCTATTTGCAAATGGTGATTTTTCACCGGGCTTGGAGAGGGGGGACTTTTGAGTGTTGGCAGGAAGGGGGATGTGGGAAGTTATGTGACATGTTCCGGGAGGGGGAATTGTTATCATTCGAGGACTGTAAGAGGGTTTTTGCAATACAGGAGAAGGAAAGATTGCGCTACGCTCAAATAAGACATTGGGTACTACATCCCGGAGTTAGGAAAGCGGCAACTAGGGAGCCGACAAAATTTGAAAAGTTTCTGCTGACCAATGACGGTGCGAAAGGCCTTATCTCCAATATCTATAAGATCCTGAATAGTTCTGAATCCGATCTTAAGTGGCCATATATGCAGAAATGGGAAAAGGCCCTAGTGAGGGAAATCAGTAAAGAGGAGTGGGAAAGTCTTTGGAAGAAGATACCCAAATTAGCCAGAGCCTCCAAGCTCCAAGAAGCATGGTATAAGCTCCTATTCCGATGGCACTACACCCCACCCAAACTGCATAAGATATTTCCCACGAGACCGGATGGGTGCTGGAGGGGGTGTGGGCAGGTAGGCACGGCAGAACATGTTTGGTGGCAACGTCCCAAGATTGCATCTTTTTGGGCCGAGACACAAAGGGCGCAGGAAAGGCTTTTTGGCCCAAGAGACGCACAGACTCCGATGAAGATCCTCCTGGGCGTCCGGGGGATTTCTGATGAGGGGACGATGGGGGGGGGGGGGGTAGGGAGAAAGCAAGAGCAATTTTGACGCTGGCAGCCCTTTTGTTGATAGCCCAAAGATGGAGGAGCCCTGAGATTCCAAGGGAACAAGACTTGCGGAAAGTTTGGGACATAGTGGCCTTGGAGTGGGCAACATATGCCATGGAAAATAGAGTGCAAAGCTTTGCTGCCGAATGGGGAGAGATTATGTCTTTTCTCAAGGATGACTACAGAGTGATATGGTGTCCTCAGCGATTGAGACTTCGTGAGCTACAATACAGTGAGGGAACTGTCAGGGAGAGGGAATATGAGGGATTTTGAATGCTCGTCGTCCTGGGGAGGGGTGACGGGGGGGAAATGTTCTTTCTTTTATTGTTGCCTTGATGTTAAAATCTGAAAAGTTCAATAAAAAGAGTTTTCAAATAAAATTGGCTTTCATCAGAGGACGGTTGGAACCCATGTTGAATACACCTGCTATTGAAACTACGGCGTTGGCGATGGGCACAGTATAAAAGCATATCAACATAACTTGTAACATGGGACATAGATTACAAATGGACAAGTTTCCAAATGCAAACTCAAACAATTGCTCAGAAAGCTTTTTTAAGTGGTTAAGCTTTTTGTTCCGCCACACGGAGGCTGATGAACCTGCCCTATGGTAATCAGCAAACTCCCACCCACCCCTTGTCTCCATTGCTTTATGTAGTATGTTGCCACAGAAGGAAGCTTAAAAGTGGGGCTGATGGCATGGGCATACTCTTTAAAGTGGCAGCCGTCTCCACAAACTTTAAAGCCTGTGTCACTTTAAAAGTGTACTTACTGGCCAAAGACGGACCACTGCAAAAGGTGTTACTTTATCACAGACTAGTTTTACACGCTTTCAGCTCTTTGGTGTGGGGCAGTGAATATGCTTGGAGATTCATGAAGTACAACGTGGGGCTCACGTTACGTATCCTCAGTGATTAAATCGTGGAAAGCAATTGTTGGAATTTGCATTCAGAAACTTGTCCATTTGTAATCTATGCCCCACACAGCTTCCTCAGATGGATTTTCCCAGCTATCGACAAGGGGGGCCCCAGGCATCTGCAGCGGCCCTGTTTATTATTCAGAGTTGGTAAGAACCCAATCGATAGCCTGCATCTTCAGTGTAATCCAGATGCTCCCCCTCTAAGCCTGCCTTATTGTGGTTTGTTCGTGTTTTACCAGAGCGGTTGAGTTGTGAGCTCCTCAGAAATGCAAAAATAATGAAGAATCTGTTTTTAATCTTCCCACTGGCAGAAGGTTCTAACGTTTGCGAATAGGGTAAATGTGGCAGTGAACTTTCTTTCTAATCTTCAACTGGGTAGAACCCCTCTCACTCTGTAAATGATTCCCTCCCAATTATAACTTCTTCCTATCACTGTATGATAGATTGTCGCAGTTGTTACATACTCCATAACTCTTGTGGTCATTAATGATCCCACAGTGACTTGGCCTTCTACTGAAGACAGTCTGCACACTTTGGATCTCCAGATGTTTTGGGCTACAACTCTCAACCTCATAGAAAGCCATGTCTGTTTTAAGGGTCATGGGATTTGTAGTCCAAAACATCTGGTCAGCCACAGGTTGCAGACCCCCGGTAGCTGCTCATTGACCTTAGATTCACAAAGTTTTATCATCTAACAATGTGCTAGATGTGCATCACTCTGAGAGGGACGTTGCACGATTGAAAGAGACTCACATAGTGCCGTTTACTTTTAAACATTTGTACAGGAGAATTCTTTTCTTGGGGTGCTTCTCCAAGTCACTTGTCTAGAAGAGCCCTTCCGCGGAGTGACTCCTTTTAGATCCCTTCCAATGAATGAATTGTAGCAGATTGGTTCGCTTTGTCTAAACCCATGCGTACCACGGGCATAAGTCAATTGGTGGGCAATCATTTCTTGTTTGTTTCGTTTTCTCACTGATGAACTGGGTTTTCATATTTTTATGTTGTTTTGGATTGTAATGTCCCTTAATCCGCTGTTGAAAAAGCAATGTCATCTAATAACTGAAAAATGAAGCTGTTCTTTCTCTTGTCTTCTCTTATAGGGTTCTCTGGGACTGCAAGGGCAGCAATCACCCTAGTGTGTACTTCCGTGGTGTCCCTCATTGGCTCGCTCTACCTGGCCTACATTCTCTTCTTTGTGCTTAGTGACTTCTGCGTCATCTGTGTCACCACTTACGCCCTGAACTTCTCCCTCTTCTTACTGAACTATAAGCGACTTGGATACCTCAAAGCATCTGGCAAGCCGAATCAGAAACACAAAAGCAAGTGACAGTGTCATCAGGCACATTCACCAATGCTGCCTCATCTGCCCAAGAAACACTGAAAAACTGACCTAAGTGAGTGAAAACTGGTGCCTTCCCATAATCATTGCAGGAAACCACGGTTACCCCAGAATGCTTGAATCCATGGAACTGCCAGGCGTCCTTTGCATCTCTGGTGAAGGTGATGGGGATGGACCTGCAGATTCCACTGCCAGGTATAACATCGAATTAATCCCCAGCTCTCCTCTTTGGTAACCTCAAATTACCCACCTCTCGCCTCTAAAGGTAAATCCAATACACATACACCATCTCCTAGGCTGCACATCCCTAGCAAAGATGGCACCTATGTCCTGCCTGGGAACAAAGCCTCTGGGGCTTTTGCTCAACGTTCCCTCTTGAGACCTAATGAAGTGACCTACATGCCCGATTTTAAGACTTGCCAGTCACGCCTCAATCGTGCATCTACACAACCCTCGTGGACTACAAGAAACGGGGAGTTGTGTTGCCATTTTGTTGTGCAAAATGGACGGGATGCTACTTCTGAAACACTGCAAAACTCCTCTTCCAAGGAAGAGGAGCAGAAGGAATGGCCTGGAAGTGAAGCGATTGAAACCGAATTGTGCATGATTCACCATTCCTTTTTTGTCTTGTCTTGAGAAAGTCTATGCCTTCCTTCAATTGTTCCTTTTCTATGCTTTATTGTCTTTCAGTTAGTCGTGTTTTGGAATCTTTTGGGCAAGTAAAATTCACAGCGCTGCATTCTCAGTGTTTGCTCATGCAGGTCAAGCATAATGGAATTTTATATTCTAGAGGCATGTCATAGAAATGCAGAATTCGATGCCGCAAGGCTCATTCGGCTACCCACTTCCATGCTTCACGTTACACGTTCACACACATCGGCTCCTTGCGCATAATTTTTTCCCTTTAAACAATACTGTTTTTCTCACCACCACTTATTTTTGGAGATGGTTTTGTTAATTCATGAACATTGCCATAAAACAATATTTCCTATATCGGACCCAAACTCAGTCTTGTATTGTGACCACCCATTAAAGTGATCTAAAGAAAAATGCAGCTTTCTTATTCTAGCAAGTCGGACCTCTAGGTTCTGTAGCTTGTCAATTTTGGCAGAATTCATCAAGGGTCAATCCTGTAGAAACACCCTTTGTCCAGTTCCAATTGGACCTGGCTGCGTGCTGTTCGCAGTGTTCAGGGCAGTGCCTATGCTAACAATTAACATCATAACATAACAAGTTGCCAAGATTGAGTAAAAACAAGGCAATGTAATTCATATCAAGAAGGAAGCATGACAACCTATTTCGGAATCCCAAGCTCCTTGTGCACAGCTGCCTGCCAACTGGCTTCACGTCATGTGACCCCCTTCACCCAGTCTTGTCTGATTAGCGGACGGCAGTTTGCATAGGGGTATTTTTATGCCCATATTTATAAATGAGCGGGACTACTGGCTCTGAAATGTGAAGTGCTGGTGGCTAAAAAGCAATGATTGACTAACGGTTATCACCATTGACAAAGAGACACTTGGAATCGTTGCTTGTGTTTTATTTGCTTACCTCAGCCTATGAAGGTTGATGAATGCTTTATTATGGTGGAGATGTGGCTGAATGGTGAAGTTTTCAAATGTGGAACACGGAAGCCTAAGATTGTATCTTGGATTCCTCAGTTGGCCACATTGAGTGATCCATAGCAAATCACTTTATCGCTAGATCTCCGTTCATTCGAAACCTGCAATTAGGTCAAATTGGCAATGCCTACTAAAACCCTGTTCTCCTGATTGCACAGGTGCCATTTTAACGTCGTCTCTTCCATTGGGGCCTTAACCTGCAAGCACTTTAACCAGAGGACAAGTATCAACAGACTCTTGAGCTCACTAGAATTGTTACTGTTCATGATCTGTTTTTAAAGAGTGAATATATGTTTCATAGAGCAATGGATTTAATGAGTGAATTTTTTTAACCAATTGCCATGGTAGTTTGGGCATTGACATTGTTGATGCACAGGGCATTCTGATTATTATACAAATTGCACCAGTTCAATCAAATCCTTGTCATGCCTTACTGTCTTTTTATTTGTAGCGAATGTTGGTGTATTCTATATGTGAAATCGGTTCAGCGACCACAGTCCTCTCTTTCGTTACCTTCTAGATGCCCAAAGGGGTGCAGGCTTGAATCCTTAGTTTACAGTATTGAATGAATGAGGGATATTAAAGATGCATTGCTGAGTTTTGTAGAACCAAAGTTGTTTGTCCGAAATGTATGACTTAACACGCCAATTGTGTTTTCTATATTTTATTGCAACATTTTTGGTACAAAGGTGGATACCATATACACGTTTTAATTAAACAGATGAAAGCAAATGGCTTTTGAGTCCTGTTTTTTCTATAACCATTTTATCAAGTGATTTCATAAAAAGACACCACAAACAAAATGAGGGAACGCTATGGGTCTCCAAATCTACTCTGCATTTCCCCCCACCCAAACTCCTGATCTCCACGACATCCTTTTATAAGACCCACGTAAATATAGGTGACCAACCACTAGGTCTATTCGACACACCCATGCCAAGTCGGATGATATGCCCCCCCCAACGCTTATCTTGCAAACACTTCCCAGAGAGCCGGCTCTAGAGCCATTGAGACTGCCTGGCTGGCAAGAGTTTTTTCAAAGGCTGCTGCCCTTCTCAACTCAGTCCGTTTTGCAAAGAGATTTTCAAAAATGTTCCTCAATAGGACCATTGTGGCTAAATCGAAGATCATGTTTCTCCACTTCGTCTGGAGCTCACTCATCTTGGTCATGTCCTATCTGTTGGCTGTGTGTGTGCTCTTTGGGGGTCACGTTGGCTGGCCTGCATGTAACGACTGATTCAGTAGACAAACGGCAGGTAGTGGCTGCTGGAGGCATTTGCAAGGTCTGAGTGGATCAATGTGCATGGCTAGCTGGTGAGCGGCCCACAGGGCGCTGTCCAGAGGTAGGCTTTCTTCAGGTTTTGCTTCCCACAACATTGAAAGCAGCCTTTGTGGTTGTGTAGCTGATGTTTCTGTTAGATCAGTCCCACCCTCCATTGCATAAGACTCCTGCCTTAGCAGCAATAAAGACAGATTGGAGTACTCGGAGCAAAAAACTATTGGATGGTATACCCCATAACTTGTAGACACCTGGGGCCAATATAAGAACAAACAAACCGGTTTCTCATGGGAACAATGTGCAATATACAATTCAATATAGTTTTGCAAATGCATCTCAGTAAGAAACATCAATCCTCACTGACGTATATGGGTCCAATAACAATAGAAACATTTAATTAAATCGCATCAAATTAATTTATTATAAAACAAATACAAACCCCAGAGTTCATTACAATAGTACATAAACCTCGTACTACAAACTTATGCAAAGATAAAAGGTGCTAACAAACATATATCACCCTAGCTATGTAAACATTATTCATGTGCAAAATATAGCATCACATTTAATAGCATTAAATGTATCAATCATCTAGTTGGACCTTACAGTACAGCACACAGTCTAATAAACCATTTGTAGTGGAAACTGGTCAACTAGATGGTGGTACAGGAAACGCAACACCATATATTCCCATTGTTTTCCCCAGACAACGTGTAGAATTCCTTCGCTGTTACTAGTTTCAACAGAATTTAATCCTAATGTAACCATTGTCGGTCTTCTTCAGGACCTATGTAGCCAGATGGCAGCCCGCCTCCATATTCTTAAACATGGATTCGAGCCTCATGAAAATTCTCTAATATTCTTCACTGGCTCTAAAAATACAAAATCACATAAGAATGTTGTAATATTCCGACCATCTATAACAGTTATTTGCCACAACTCTCTTTCCTACCTTATTTTGTCACAGAGTAATTAATTGCCTCCTAATCAGAATAAACATGGACTTCAGCCATCTTCTACCTCCAATCTAGATTTCCAGGAGCCGACATCTCCTTCAAAAACACAACACACAACTCTGGTTACAATCCTCTGGTTGCTGTGTGATAAAAATGTGAACACATGAAAACCAAAAGGGTGGATGCCTGCTCAATACGTTTCCCGCAGCCTCGTCAACAAGCAGGAAAGAATGGAGTGACACTTCATGGAGTCTTCAAAGAATTAGTATTTGAATGAGCGAACAAACGCTCAGTGACATCTGAAATAACCAGTGTGGTGTGTTACCTATGGATAACTATTGATACTAACCGTACTTAATTGCCTGCCACCCTGCCTTGGGTGAAGCCTGACTGCTCTACAGTAGCCAACACTTTCGAGAGTTTGGTCAACTTGGGTTGGAAACACTATCTTGACCTTAGGCTAAATAGTTTTACACTCCTGCGACTGAGGGCTGTAGAATAATCTCCCTAACAGTGGTGAACTGGTTGGGGCAGTTTGTGGAAGGTGCTCTTGCTTACTTCTGCATGACAGCTGTCCTCCAAGTCTCATCAATCAAGATGGAGAAAAATGGGAACAAACGCAGGTTAATGATGTCAAGATTCATATGTTGTAGAGTATAGCTAAGTAAACGGATTGCTTTGGCAATGCAAGCAAAACGTATTGGAGCAAACCATGGATTAGTTGAATCATTTTTGAGCGCTCTCCCATGATTAGGAAGACAACCCAATACATTAAATTGTCTTTTATTGTGGTGGTTTGGGCCAAAGCGGATATTGGAAGTTGTCCTTTTTCTCAGAGTGCCATTATTTGTTGTATGTCGTTTCCCGACTTCTGACTATCACAAGCTCCCTGAAAACAAACAAAATTGAATTTTCTGTAATCAATTTTTGGTCTCTATTTATTTAATTTGTTCTTAATGGGGTTGTTTCGCCCACCTTCCTTTGCTGTTTTCTTATTTAATTTACCTTTTCATACCAACATTTCTATATGTATGGATTGTAGGAAATTTTAATCGAACATGCGACATCCAATTTGGGGGAATTTTCCAGCAACCCCAAACCAGGCGTGCACTATTTTTCTTTATTGAATAACGTTTTTCATGAACCTGGGACCCACAATTTAAAAATATTGTTTCCCTACAGCCTTCTCCCCCTTTCGGGACAAACACGCCAAATTGAACAGTAGGTCGATTTATTCATAAATTAGAAATAAGTAAATCAATTTATAAACCAATTATACATCTATGAAATTCCAACGTCGTTGGTGGTTACAATGAAGAATTATCCCTCTACTGTCACTTTCTTAAAGCACACTCCTCACCATATGTACATTTGGCTTATCCTCAGCACGCATCTGCCATGCGTTGAACACTGTCTGAGGGCTCGTGGTTAAAAATGTAATTTGATAGGAAACCAAATTAAATCAAGACATACTTGCCTATCTAAGTCTCTCTACTTCTTCTTATTCATTGAAAAATAAACACCCCCGCAGCCCTCAATCGACATGTCAGAATTTCAACAGCGTTATAGAAAACACAATTGAAAGACAAACTACTAAACATTCCTGCACGTGACTCACTTATGAAATAACTTAAGTTGGCTAGATTCCCTTCAGTGGTGTTTCTATTGCATTACCATATAAGGGTGTACATTTGTCATTTTCAATGGGCAACATAAAGTGGGTAGCAGTTAACTCCGTGAGCACTAATAACAAAAATCTGCTTGATGGTTTAGCCAAGGAATGACTTAAATTACATTATTTTTCTAGTTGTGCACACACAGATTCACCTTAATTATTCTGTGCAGAAAAGGAATTGGGGGGGGGGGGATCTTGTCATATGCTGAACATGGGATCCATTTGATCAACTCTATAATTCCAGAAGCACATACGCTTTTTAAATGTTTACTAATTTCCCAGAGTGCACAGTCAAATTATATACCTCGCCCCCTCTGTACTTTAACAAAATGAAGAGGTTGGGATTTAATCTATTCCCCTTTAGAGTATCGCTCCCCTCCAGAATTATTTCCCCTTAATATTATACTTGCATATACATTTCTTTTGGCTGTATCATGGACAGGTGAGCACCCTTTTTAGGACAGATCGGCCCCTCTAGGAACAGGTGGGCATCAGTCAGCAAGATGTATCGGCTTTTGTATTGGAGGCATGGTATCACAAGTATGACACTGACACAAAAGATACAATTTGTAAAACATTCATTAACTTCGTGGGGTTTGGAAAACCACCTACTTTGCCCTATAATTAGGATGTGAGTCGTCCTGACCATCAAATAATAAAGAAAACGGTCTTAGCCGTGTCTTTCAACTCAAAATGGCCTGTGCTAGCAAAACGTAATGCCTTCTAAGGAAAAGAGGGCTGCACAGGCATCTCAGGAGAGTGTTTCCGTGTGAAAATGGGGAAAATACTTCATTTCCCATGATCCTTGGTGACATTTGGGCCGGAGGAGAGCAGGTGTGCCGGCTCAAGTCAAGCTACTTAAGACACTCCCCGGCCCGTGCTGCCTGTTCGTGATTGTTGGTGTGGCAGGCGCGTGCCGTGGGAGAGCAGGAATACGGACGTTTGACAGCTTTTGTAGGACCCAGGCCAGGCGGTGTGTTCCTGAGGCTCTGTCCCTCTTGGGGGATCAGAGCAGCTTACGGCAATGTGTCTGTCCAACGTGGGATAATCTGTTGCCTGGGGTTGTGCCGGCGAGCCCCCCACCCCCAGGTTAAATGTTCATGGAGTGTGTGTGTGTGTGTAAGTTTGAAGACATGCAGGCATTGTTTGGGTGCGACTCGCACAGTTTGTAGTGCGTAGAACATTTCCCACATTGATATCAAACACGGGTGTCGTAATTCTGCACATGTGCCTTCCCCTCTTCAGAGAGGAATCTCATGAACTTGCTAGGCATTCTGTGGCAAGTGGAAACCTGGCTCGCTGAACGGTGGAAACCTGGCTCCCTGAACGTACGAACATTTGGGGGCATTTGCAAGGAAATGGAGATAAGCCAAGTAGTTGGTGCTGCTTGCTCTTGTCAATTTTCATGTCTGTCAGCAAGTCACTTTTATGTTCAAGACAATTAAGATGGGCTCAGTTTTTTGAAGTGTTTGATTTTGTGGTTACAGGCCGGGCAGGAGCAACAGAAAGGCAGCTGCATTGTCCAGGCAGAGAAATCTGGATGGACAGGTTCAAGTGGAACAAAGTGTTATTCCAGTGGAGAAGATTGTGGGTGCAGTAACACAGGTGGTGCTTGGGGAGATGCATCTGCTTTTCCCAAAAGAAAGGTGGGCAGAGTGGGTGCAAAAAGATGAGGCCTGAGTCATACGAGAAGGTCTTCCTTATCAAAAGGGAAAGTTGTTTCTTCCAACTGAATAGTTGAGGAAGAAGGGCTTGTTTTGGTGCCACAATTCCCCCATGGCGGGGAATGTGAGTGTCAGGAAAACGCAGGACATGGTGCAACAGTATTTTGGGTGGGAGGGGTGGGCCTCTCGGGTACAGGCGTATGTGGCAGGTTGCGAGACCTATGTACGATCGAAGTCTGATCATTTGAAGAAGGCTGGGTTGTTGCAGCCATTGGCCACTTCCACGGAACCTTGGGCATGTGTTCCTATGGACTTTGTTACTGAGTTGCCCCAAGATGAGAATTGTGATACAATGTTGGTGGTAGTGGACTATTTGACAAAACAAGCTCATTTCATACCATGCGTTTGGAATTCCAAGCGCCAGTGTTCTGGCAGATTTATTCTTGCAGCATATGGCGAGACTGCATGGTTTGCCAAGAACCATTGTATCTGACCGGGTTCGCAATTCACCTCTCGGTTTTGGTGTGCTTTCTGCAAGTTACTCTGAATCTCCTATCCACCAGTTACCATCCCCAAACAGATGGTCAAACTGAGAGTAAATCAGACCGTGGAACAGTATTTGAGATGTTTTTTGGCCGAAGGCAGATCCTCGTGAGCTTGGTCTCTTTGGATGGCTGAGTTTTGTTATAATAACGCCAAACACGATTCCTTGGAAATGTCTCTTCATTTCTGTCTGTATGGTCAAGATTGTCAAATGTTACGCAAGGAGGTTCCAAGGTTTATTAAGATTCCGGCAGTGCATGAGCACATGTGGGAGCTTCTGGAGATACGGAGAAGGCACGCCAATATCTGGACAAGGCCAAGTTAACTTACAAGAGGCAAGCGGGTCGAGTGTGGTTGTCCACTCAACACACTAAGCTGTTTGGGTCCTGTAAATTTCTGCCTCCATTCATTGGACTTTATACCATAGTACGATGTGTCTAATACAGCAGTACGATTGCAATTGCCTTCTCATATGAGGATTCATCCAGTGTTTCACGTTTCTTTGGTTAAACCCATAGCACGTTGTGTGGTGACAAGAAAGGCTCCGGGTGTGATGAAGGGGACGGTCAAGAGGAATTTGAAGTACAGCGTATCTTGTACTGCAAGTGGCGGGGTACAAGACTATTGTACCTGATGTCTTCGGTGGGTTGTGGCACTGAGGACGAATCTTGGGAACCGGCAGAGGCAGTGCATGCAGACCATTTGGTAAGACTATTTCATCGGTCCCATCCGGGTAAGCCGGGTCCTGGGAGGGCCCCTAAAGGCTGGGGTAATGTAAAGAAAAGAGGGCTGCGCAGGCTGCTCAGGAGAGTGTTTTTGTCTACAAATGTGGAAAAGACTACATTTCCCATGATCCTTGGTGCTAGTTGGGCCGGAGGAGAGCGGGTGTGCCGGCTCAAGTCAAGCCCCGGCCCGTGCTGCCTGTTGGTGATTGTTGGCATGGCAGGCACGGGCCGAGGGAGAGCAGGAGTACGAACATTTATGACAGACTTTGTAGGACCCAGGCCAGGCAGTGAGGCGGAGTGTTCCTGAGGCTCTGTTCCTCATGAGGAATCGGAGCATCTTACAGCGGTGTGTCCGTCCAATGCAGGATACGGTGGTGGTATGATGATGGTATGATGATTCGCTATGTCACAGCAAACGCTATCCCCCCGGCACTCACATTTGAAGCTGTCGCTCAAGAGTCAGCAGCAGATCCATCAATCGTGATAGCGATATATAGATGGCTCATGGGTGCAGAGAACACAAAAACTTCTTGCCAACATTTGTCGTTCCCATACAGCAAAGACAAAGCACTGTAGAGCTCTGCAGACAAGCTTGGGGTACCGTTTTTGGGTACATGAATCAAAACTCTGGCCTCACATCTGTAGACACAGCAATTCATCATACATCATTGAGTTTCATTTTGTGGACTATTGCTGGGCATAGAGACAAGTAAATGATTAGGAGTGGTCTACCTATATCAGGAGGAACTATATCATTTGTTTGCACAAAACGTGGGCGGACGATGAGTATATTTTATACGGCTGTTCGTTTCTCAATCAGGACAAAGAAAAATGTAAGGGGACTCGCCAGTGGAGAAATTGCAAAATTGGTGAGACAATCTTTGCCATTTAAGATTGAAAGGACTTCAGCTGAATCTGAACAGATAACAGTATTATCTGCTAGAGCTTCTATTTGCACTCAAGATCTATTCTTTTTCAATGTATAATTTCCACCCAAAAAAGTATAGTTTTATTAATTGCAGTTTGAAGAATGTGGTCTAGGGATTAGCGATCTATGAATCGGCTCCAAATATTATAATGCGGGAGACTTTATTGCTAAGCTAAGACCCACTCAGTGCAGTGAAAGAAGGCTTTTAGAGGAATCCTGCTGAATTCCGGCCAGGAATACACTTCAAGCATGATTTAGAGGATGGGCCCTTGATCAATTTATGGAGGAGCCTGCTGCTCTAGTTGAGCTTAATGCTAGATGCTAGGGAGACAATCCTCCTAGACCCATGGTTACATGAGAAATGTGTGCCTCCATTATTAACTTCTGTTTAGTAGACTGACTGTTCACCAAGTGTTAGAATATACTGTGTGATCCACTTTGCACTAACCTGTGTAGGCAGCAGGAGCAGAGAAGATAACGAGGAATTGCCCGATAGTCCTAATCCCTCCTAAATGAAGTTTTGAGGAAGGACAAGAACCTTAGGGAAACCCTGTGGGGAAAAAACCCTAATTCTCCAATTTTGAGGTGCTGGTTGCAAATGGAGTCAACAGCGACGTCTGTAGGCGTGTTTTCCTGAGGCAGTGCCTGTGTGAATCAGTTCTAGATCAATTGCGTTCTGGTTCTGTTGTATAGGAGAGAAGGAGGCCACTTAAGCATACATATAAGGAACAGGATTTGACCTGTGTCAGTGTTGTGGAGTTTTCCGAGGCAAATACCTCTGCGAGAACAGGAATTCAACTTCAGGGTGGCAGGATGAATGAAAGTTCCTCCTTCTCACAAGGCTTGCGAAGCAATGGAAGCGTCCCAGTGCCAATGGAGACGTTGGTGTTCTAATCGTTGAGATCAGGGAAATTGAATTGGAGGGTTAGCGTGGAAAGTAGATGGAACAAGGCCAAGGGAAGTGAAGGAGGATAGAAGCAAGAGGAGACAGCGAGAAAACTTACGCAGTATTCTGGATAGCAGTAGCAATGCAACGTTGCTGTGGAGACAAGCCTTCTTGAAGTGTTCTGGGAAATCGTTCTGGGAAGCTGTCTCTTCTGCATCCGCCTTCACGAACCACTAGACCTGCACTTGGCGTAATGATCGCCATCTTGAGGGTAGCGACCCTCCTAGAATAACCATGTCACCAGCGTCACCACAGAGAGGGGCTCCTGAGGTGAGACATGACCGTATGCCCCCTCCTCAGTTGAGGGGAACCTGGCTTGTAAGGATGCAAGGGATATAAAAGACGAATCAAGCGAGTAGCATGAACGGCAGAAGCAGGTTCCCAAGAACGACTGGCTGGGGAGTACCCCTTCCAATCCACCAAGAATTGTAGGCAAACTCTGAATTAACAAGCGTCACACAACCCAGTGAGCGGGAAAATGCCTGCAAAATCATCCGCACTTGCACAGTGCGTTCATTGGCCCCTGCACCCTGCCAGCCCCTCCCCTCCTGGCATAAATGGAGGTGGAGGAGACCGGCAGGCGAAGCCGCTAGGGGAAGGCCGTAGGAAAAGGCCTGGATTCCTCTCTGCAGCTCTCCGCTGCTCGACGGCGTAGGAGGCGCTGGCAAACACCCCGTCACAAGGTAAGGCACCTAGCTGCTGCATGAGAGCTACCATGTCAGCCACGTATCCCCAACCAGGGAGTGACAACCAAGAAGCCCAACCCCTCCCCCTGTTTGTATCAGAAACGCACGGCTGCGGTCACGCACCCGCCCCCATATGCCTTCCCACCTCGTCCTCAGCCTGGCTGATCGTAACCTAAGGCTAGATCTCAGATGCACCCCGTTCTCACCACGCCCACCTAACAAACAACATCGCAGCGTGGCTCGGCCTGTCACACCGCCTCACTCAGAGACCCAAGCACATGGGAACACTAGAAACAAAGACACTGGGTCATCTATGAAGGCACCCAAGCCCTCTGTGGCCCCTATGCCCAGTAGTTATAATGTATTGCATACTATGCCTAAGCCACAGTGCCCCTTATGCCTGATGATGTGTTGCCTAATAGTGATGATGTACTGCATACTATGTCCAAGCCCCCTGTGGCCCCTATGCCTGATGATGTGTTGCCTAATAGTGATGATGTACTGCATACTATGCCCAAGCCCCTTTTGGCCCCTATGCCTGATGATGTGATGCCTAATAGTGATGATGTACTGCATACTATGCCTAAGCCCCCGGTGCCCCCTATGCCTGATGCATCCGCACTTTCAATGACAAACAGGACCCTCAGGTGCACCTTGGTCAACGCTCGCTCAGTACCTGCCCATGCCTTAGACATTAATGACCTCATAATCAATGACAACCTTGACCTCCTAATAATTACAGAAACCTGGCTTAGTAAAAGCTCAGGCCCAGCACTATTTCTCGCCCTTCCGGCAGGGTACACGATTTTCAGAAAAGATCGTGCCCTCCAGAGAGGCGGTGGTGTAGCCCTCATTGCCCGGGAAACCTTGGGCATCAGAGAAGTGGAAGGGAAACTGGTCCACAACTCTGACTACCTCCCACTAAAAATCAATATCTCCCACAATTGCACCATTAACATGCATATTGTAACAGATCTCCAGGTCCAATCACAGACTTTCAGGACACCCTCATCCACTCACTGTCCAACAACATCAAAAAAGACATCCCAAGTCATCCTCCTGGGCGATCTAAACCTAGGGCTCCCATGCCAGATCCCTCAAGAATGCCCTCTCTACCTTGGGTTCCACGCAATCTATCGCAGATCCTACCCATGTCTCGATTGGATTAGCCAACATAACTGCTCCATCCAAATCATCGCTAATAGTCCCATCCCCTGGTCTGACACCACTATCTTCAATTCAACATCAATACGAAAAAAGGGCCTCCTCAACCCATCACCCCCTTTCCTGCAGCACTCGCAAGGAGCTCCTGCCAACTGACTGCCAAAAACCTAGCACCGTTCATACAGGTGCAAGACCTTCAAGCCCCATTCTCCAAAGATCCAGCCAACACCTTTAAAGATATCGTCACCCAAATAGTTGACGCCATGGCACCACTCACCCTAAAAAAAAGCTAAAAAGTCAAACCTTCTAATACATTGTTCTCAAAAGAACTGCTTGATCAACGCTCACAGAAGAGGGCTGCGCTCTCCGCCTACAAAGCTAACCCCTCTGAAGTCACTAGAAACGCCTTCGAAGCCATCTCCATTTCCTACAAAGCCAACATCACCCTAGCCAAATCCTCATCTTTCAACTCTAGGTTTGACAACTCCAAATCAGGGCCCAAAGAAAACTTCACTATCTTTAGGGAACTAGAAAAGCCTTCCACGCCCCCTCCCTCTCTCCTCAAAGATGAGAAATGGTGCAACAGCATTCAAACAGCCATGCTAGATAAACTTAACTCACTCCAAACCAAAATCTGAGGCCACCATAACTAACTTACACAGGAATACGCCTAAATCTTTCATGACCAAATCCTCACCACCTTTCCATTTTAGAGACATGACCGAGCTGGAAGTGATCACTCTGCTCAAATCTATCAAACCCTCAAACTGCAAAGGAGACGCCTGTCCAACCAACTCGTCAAAGACTCTGCACAAATCCTAGCGCCCTTCCTTACTGCATTCATTAACTCATCCTTCCAGTCTGCATACGTCTCATCTGGTCTCAAGGAAGCATGGGTTTGCCCACTCCTCAAGAAACCATCCCTTGACCCAACGGTTCCAGGGAACTATAAGCCGATTACCACTGTCCCATTTTTACTTAAATTCTAGACAAGGCAGCCTACCTGCAAGTCAAAGTATTTCTGGAAGAGAATCGTCTCCTTGGCCTACGGCAATCTGGTTTCCACCCACGTCATAACACTGAGACAACCCTCTTAGACTTAACCAAATGGATGATATTGGAGACACAGGCAAACCTGCGCTCCTTCTGCTCTTAGACCTGTCCACAGTCTTTGATTTGGTCGATCACAACACTCTGTGTCATCATCTAGCCACTGAGGCCAACTTCTCCCCCAAAGCTTGTGACTGGATCACCTCCTTTCTTCAGCAGCGTCATGAAAGTCTTCTCTGATTCTGCCTGTGCCACCCCCAGCCACATAAAATGTGGCGTTCCACAGGGATTGTGCATTGCACCTACCCTCTGCAACCTTTTTACAAGGCCTTTGTTCGGCATCCTTGACGCCATGCACATTTCGTATACTAACTATGCGGACGACACGCAGGTGCTCATCCCTCTCACAGAGGACTATGATGCAGATATGAACACACTCGCCACCATTTACTGCACTATCCAATCTTGGATGGCAGACAATTGGCTCTGCCTCAATAGTGAAAAAACTGAGCTCCTGCTCATAGGGTCACCCACCACCCTGGGCAACCTCGATGAGCAGTACTCATCCTTTACCATTGATAACATTCCTATCAAGGTTTCTAACAATGTCAAGGCACTAGGAGTCTACTTGGACGCCGATTTGACAATGGATAGACAGGACAATGCCATTGCCTCATCATCAGCGTACTACTCTAAAGTGCTTAACGCAGCCAGACCCTTCCTATCTCGTCAGAACTGCCTTACCATTGCCAGGGCTATAATCGGCTCAAGGCTTGATTATTGCAATGCTCTCCTCATAGCAACGTCTCAAAACAATCTCAACAAACTTCAGCTGGTGCAAAACAACGCACTCATGGCAGCCACGGGAACTTCTAGAAAAGACCACATCTCAGAAGTAAGAAGACAGGTTCACTGGCTCCCGGGCAAAGAAAGAATTGTCTTTAAAACCCTTGCCCTCACCCACAAATACCTCCATTAGCTCGCACCCCTATACCTATCCCAAAGAATCACGAGGCACACTGCCACAAGGCCTCTTAGGAAAGGCTACTCTAACATGATTCTCACGCCAAAAACTCGAAAAGCCAGAGCAGGCGGCTCCAGCTTTCCTACACTGGCCACCACTCACTGGAACGCACTCCCTTCTCACCTAAGACTGATCGAATCCCACCAATTATTTTGCAAAGCCATCAAAACTAAGCTCTTTAGCTGAAAGTGAATATCTAGTACAACACTCACAGCCTTAAACGCCTTACTATTACTCTCTCTATGTCTGCAACGTTGTTCACTTTTGTATGTCATGTAATTTGTAACTGTAACTAAGAGGCCCATGGTCGCTCATGAACCTGTAATTCAAAACTTCTTACATATTCTTGTAACAGCGCCTCGATGCCTCCGGGCTGCAAGTGCGCGATGCAAATAAATAAAATAATCAGATGCCTGAAACCTCAAACTCCGGTCCAAAGTCAGTCTGAATCAGACGTGGTTTTGGGACCGTCAATCTCCAAAAACGGTCCGGAAACATCAGTTGCGAGACATGAAAAACTGGGTGGATGCGAGACCAGGCGGGTGGAAGACGTAGCTAGAAAGCGGCAGGTCCCCGAGCTTCCAGGATCTCAAAGGGTCCAAAGTACTTGGGCGACAACTTTGAAGGTATGATATGTCTCGGCAGAAAACGTGAAGCCAAACACACCTTGTCACCAGGAGCCAAAATCGGAGCTGAAGAGCGATGACAACGTGCACTGATCCTAGGCGCAGTAAGGGACGCCAAACCAGACTAATGTCCCTGTTGGATTTGAGAGACCAGGGCATCCACATCGGGGAAATGGAAGGAGGTAGGAGAAGCAGAAGGGTAACTGGTAGGGTGGAAACCATACGAGCAGAAAAAAGGACTGGAACCCAAAGCTGAGTGCTTGGCATTGTTATAAGCAAATTCAGTGAGGGGTAACAAGTCTGCCCAATTGTCTTGGGCTGCAGTGATAAAGAAACGCAGATAACCTTCCAAAGTCTGCTTTACTCTCTGTCTGTCCACTGGTTTGTGGATGAAAGCCTGAGCTGATGGATCTTTTTATGTTTAATGAAGAACACACCAGCTTCCAATATTGGGATATGTATTGGGGACTGCTGTCCAATACAATGGTTTCTGGGAGAATATATCTGGAAAAGATGGTGTTTACAAACAGCTGAGATATCTGAGAAGCCGTCGGGACTTGGGGTTAAGCAAGGAATTATGCACATTTTGTGAAATAAGCAATAGTCACCATGATTGCAGTCTTTCCGTCGGCTGGCCAACAATGAAATCAGTTGATATCATCTGCCAAGGATGAGAAGGCAGTTGCGGTTGTACCAAAAAGGCCAGTGGAGGTCGTCTAGGGACTTTGGTCTGTAAGCAGATCACACAAGACGAGAGATAGTCGCAAACATCTCTGACCACATCCGGCCACCAGAAATACCTCTATAAGATCCAAAGTACAATTGATTCCCCTATGACCAGCGATTTGTCGTGACACATCTTTAGAACTTCCTTTTGCACAGTAGCTGTAGCGATAAACACTTGTTTACCAAGAAAGTAACATCCGTCCTACCGTACCAGAGGGTATTTCTTGGATATCGTCCCACGCATTGGTTCTTGTGTACTAGTAGCTCCCCTGACTGATTGCATGAAGTCCAAAATCGCGTGAATAAACACGGATTTAGGGAATATCCTCTCCTTTTGAAACAGAGGATTAGAGGAATTTGACTTCTTAGATAGAGCATCAGCCATCAAATGGACTTTTCCTGGGATGACAGTGAATGTTATGTCAAAGGGATAGAAGACGTAGGCCTGACGCCTGTTTTACACCTCTGCAAACTGAAGACTCTTAAGGTTTTGATGATCAGTTCTAACCTCGATTGGATATTTAGCCCCCAGGAGTAGATGCCTCCATTCCTGGAAGGCCCTTTTGATCACTAAAAGTTATTTTTCCAAGACAGTGTAGTTGAATATTGAAGGTAACACAGTCTTAGCAAGATAAGCTACCCAGGAATTCCACTCCTGAGTCATTGGGTTGTTTGAGTACTTCTCCAAGGGCCGGGAAGAGGCATCTGATTACACTATAAATCTTCTTTCCAGGTTGGTTGTTTGCAAAATGGAGGCCAAACTAAAAGGCGTTTTTGTTTTACTTGAAGTTACGTTTTGATCAAGGAACGCTTACCTGTCTCTCACAGCATTGCAAGCTCTCTATAGCTCTTGCTGTGTCCACGTTGCTTCCTGGAGGAGGCGGAGCGAACCAACGACACGTGACTTATCACGTGACATCATTGGACCTTTTTAAGCAGCCGTGAAGCACCCTTGCGGCGTTAAGCCCTTCGGGGTAAAGGGCGCTGACTGTTTTACGGCTGTTTGGCACTGGTGGAGCGCATATTGAAGGCAATAGGTCACGGGAGGTGCCGTGCTCCCCGTAAGTACTGATTGTGGAGATCCTTTGATTTGGCACAATAGTATCATCACCCTTACTAGCAAAGATATTAATTGACAACGAGAACATAAAATTGAGTATCTATGCAATTTATAATATTTCTCAGGGGTCTGTGTTGCGCCTACAAATACCGAGCGGCGGGAGACTGTAGGGCTAGTCCCTTTGATCCCAGTCGCTCTTTTAGTTATACATATCAAGTTGATATACTCCATTCATACAGTGCTTTCAGGCAAGTACCACTCCGGTGCTGCCTTAAGAGGCTGGTCTCTGAGAGGGAAGTTTTGTGGTCTAGCTGTGTAGTAGGCAGCAGGTGGTGGTGTGCCAAACGCTTCATATTCTTTTCATTTCTTTTTTTAGTTTATAATTGTTTGTGAGCTTTTTCTATGTCCATGCACACATTGAAAACAGGCATGCCTGGTAATATAGCAACAGTGGAGTCTAATCCTATGGCCCCTATCTTAACAAAGAAATCAGCAACTCCAAAAATAAGTAAGACTGGGTCCTCCCTCCCAAAAATAAAAATACAACGGTCAGTGTCACTAGCCTCTGACATACGCCAATTTTGCACCCATGATGCGGATGTGGTAGAACCATGCAAGGAAGTCATTGAGGTACATGCCTTGTTGGGGGGGGGGATAGCGTGTGAACCAACTATAATAAAAGGCAATGCATCTGAGTGTGCCCCACAGGTGATTCAAAACCTCGTGAGCCCGATCAGTAGCGAGGCTTTGTCCACCAAACAGACGGAGTTACCAAAAGAAATGCCGTCCGATGTGGAGCAAACTCAGGTGGATTCATCCAGTGGACACTTGGAGTCATCAAGTGTGGCGGCTGCTGGCCAGAGGCCAGTTGATGAAATGCCTTCTGAAGTGAATACGGCGATGATGCAGGTGCCGGAAGCTTCAGATTTGACAATTCTAGGTGCGTTAAATAGTGGTGAATTACAGGGAACTCAATCAGTTCCAATTCTGTTTGATTCCTCTAGAAGCCGAATGTCCCCTTTATTAGAGGTTCCCCCACCCCGTTCAGTATTGGCTCAACAGAATCTTAGAGTTGCTCATGATCTTTTAGTGGCCACAGGGGAAATTGATCAAGACGTGATAAGTTTTATGAATACAAGCAATAATATGGAAACTGATAATGGAGAAGTGATGTATATATGCTCAAATACTGGGGACCTAAATCAATCCATGTGTGAAAATGTAACCTCTCCAATGGAAAAAACAATTCAACCTAGGCATCAGACGGTAGATAACAAGGTGATCACTGCTAGCCATGGTTTGTCCAAATACCCCATTTTGTTTGATACATCTCAGGACCATTTATTAAACAATTCTGTTTCCTTTATAGCCCCTACTCCTAGGGGCAGTTGTATGGGGGAATTGGTACAAGAGCACAATACGTTTTTTTATAAATGGTCAACGGTTCGGTCGACCATCTTTTCCTGAAGCCCCGGCTTTAAATAATACTTTGAGTGCCATGAACACCGCACTAATGGCAATAGCTAAATTATATGAAGTGCTTGAATGCAAGATGAATGCTCAAACTGAAATGTTGATACAATTAATAAAACATAGTCAACATTCAGGCAAACAGCCCTTGTCACCCCTAATTTCTCCTCAAGTGGCTGCTGATGAGATGCCGTTGGAGATGGATGCTCGCCTCACCTCTAGTACTAGCACAAATGAGGCAATTATTGGCGTCGAGTGTGGTGTTAATACAGAATTAACAAATCTGCCAACTCCAAATAAGGCTTGCTCAAATATTGTTGAAAAGGAGGCCAATGGTGCTGTTGGCAAAGGGCCTAATGCAGAAAGAGCCTGTGAATTTGTCCCAGCAACAAAAAATGTAGTAAGTCAATCTGCTGGAACTAATAAAGATGCCGGGCCTACTCTATCCTTTCAATTTTCCAAAACAAATCCTTTCTCATTTATGGGGAAGGTGATAACGGACCAATCGCTTTCTAGCAATAAGCAGATTGGTACCCCAAAGTCGAAGAAGGTGGAAATACCTCAGACAAAAAAATTAGCGGTTAGAAAAATAACAACTTCTAACCCCCTTGCATCTAGGGAAATCACCCCCCCACAGGAACATGAACCCTTGAATAACTTGATAGCTATGATCTCACCACCGAATACCTCCACAAAGGTGCCGGAAAAAGGGTTGCAGTCTAAACAATTAACATCTGATCAGATTCAACACGAGAAATTAACGCATCCTATCATAAGTGAAATACAAAATTAAATCAGGGGCTCTATTGCCCAAGGCCTTGCCATGGTGAAAACATCAATCACCACAGAGGAAAAAGAGCCTCAGTTGCCACTGCTAATAAATAAACAACTCCAGATGGTGAATCAACTATGCCCGACTGTGCAGGAACTTTGTGATGAGATCAGGAAGTCGATCGCTCAATACATGGGTCAGTTCCAAGAACAAAGCAAAGATATGGGGACGTCTCAGGCCCTCCCCATGTCATTTCCAAACATATCTTCATTATTGAAGGGTCCAATGGGAATCACCAATGGTCTCACTCAATCATCTTTGATCCCCCATGTGACAAACACAATAAGCCCTAAAGACATTTTGGGTCCGGAGGGTCAAGTTCGTACTGATAGAGAATTCAGACAATGCCACCGTCTAGTAATGAGATGCCGTGAGTATCCATTTCCAAAATACGATCTGAATCGCATGAGCATCTTGAATATATGTGGAGAAATTTCAACCTTACAAGATCTATCTAGTTCTGATATTGACCTGGTTGAATTCTTAGATCATTCTGATCTATCCCAAGTAACACTATTCATGAGATCGGGTATTACTTTAAATGCTCTTTGGCAGGCAAGGTCAGAATTTTTTGAATTGGGTTTTCTAATTACCCAAGATTTAACATCGAGTGAGAACCTTGCCCTGCCACAGAACCAGCCCCAAATGTATCAAAACATGAGAGAGGCCCAATATGATACTCAGTCAGCTAAAGATCTGCAACCGAACTGGCAGCCAAAATCAAATAATTCATAACTCGAGAGCGAGGATAACGTGAGGCTTCTTTCATGGAATACTCAGGGTCATAGGCACTTCATAAATGCACCGATTGATGGGTTATTTGCCTATGACATTGTACTCCAGGTAACGTGGCTCATAAATTAACCAACTTGGGACTCACATTACATCTTAGCAGTTCCAGCAATCAAGAATTTGTTTGGTCGGCCGATGGCAGGTCTACTCAACAGTTAGAAAATCTATGAACTGTAAAATAACCTCAATCTTTTCTCCCTCACCATACTTTCAAGTAGTGAAAATCTCTAGAGGCTCCCTTTCAATTGCTATTATTATTATATACTGGGCTAAACAGCAGCTAACATCTAGAAAATTCTTTGCGCAAATGAATGGGATTCTGAATTAATTGGTTCTGGATAAAACTGTTGATCACACCCTTCCCATGGGTGATTTAAATCTGCATATGTTACTGCGTAAGACCATGGAATTTTCACCTGATGAACTTTGGTGGTGTGAGTTGATGAGAGAGAGAAATTTTGTTATGTTAAACGGTTCCGTAGAGGGTGATATTCCTCCGAAAATAACTTGGCATCGCAATATTTTATCTGCTTGTTTAGACTATATTTATGTTGATAGGTCACTCTTAAATATGATTGTTTCATTGGTGGTGAAAGAAACGACTATGAGTGACCATGACCAATTATGCATGCTATGGAAATGGCCGAGTAACTCTGAGGTTTTACCTACGCAGAAAGAATTGGCCCATATTGAAATAAACCAAGCAGGAAATCGCATTAGATGGAGTAAGCAAATTGATTTGGGAGGATCTAGACTCAAGGAGGGAGCATGTTATGTACAATCAATGCAAGTTTTCAAAGAGAGTGGGAGAAGCAATCACCGGCATAAAATCAAACACATCCATGCGTTTGACTTGTATCTAAAACTTAGAAAAGTACAATTGAGAAAAGACATTCGCCTCCTAGCCAAAAATCCAAGTCCTAACAACATTGCATTAATAAAACATTTGAAAATGACTTATAAGAATTGGCAAAGAGGTCACAAATCCATTCAATACCAACTTGATGGAGAAAGAATGATGAATCAATTGATAGCAAAATCATCAGGTGGCATTTGGTCTTTGCTAAATGAAAATAACTCATCGAGTCAAACAGGTTTACAAACTAATCCAGTTCTACAAGAAAAATGGATTGATTATTATGCCGGTGTTTACTCATCCCCTTCCCAGGAATAAAATTTGATTGGTCAATGTTGAAAATGAAACATGACATTTCCTTTGATAAAGAGGATATAGAGTATTGTATATCGAAACTCAGTCGATCCAGGGCGTGTGGTCCGGACGGTCTTTGTAATTTTACGCTCAAAGAGAATCCCTCAGCTTGGGCAGCCATTCTTTTTAAAATCTTCAATCATTCAATTCAGACAGGCATGATTCCTAAATCCTGAACAAAATCTATACTAGTCCCAATTTATAAAAAAGGAGATAGGACTGACCCTAAATCTTATAGGCCTATTGCCCTATTAGACTGCCCGGGAAAGATCTTCGCAAGGTTAATATTAATGGCCTTTAACACCTGGCTATCGGAAAAGAACCTAAGGGATGAGTTCCAGACATGATTTATTCCGGGCATAGGCACTGCAATTAATTTACTCGCTCTTAATGCTGTTATTCAAGCAAGCAAACAAAAGAAACAAGCAATTTATGTAGCCTTTGTGGACTTCCACACAGCATTTGATGCTGTGCCCGGTGAGTTATTATACCTGACATTTGAAGCAAGGTTGCCCCAGGTCAATTCTAAAATGGGTAATCTAGTTTCATTCAAATATCACCATCCAGATTCGATTAGGAAGAGATGGGTTATTATCAACTGACATAAAGACAGAGCGTGGTTTAAAACAGTTCTGTCTGCTTGCCTCAGCCGTTTTTAATTTTTTCATTTCGGATTTTGGAGATGGTTTTGAGGGTCTAACTATGGATGCGCCAAGACTCATGGGTGTTCCTATCAAGTGGCTATCATATGCAGATGACATGGTCCTCCTATCAAAAACACCTTAAGGTCTCAGAATCATGCTAAAGGCCCTAGATGATTATGCGAGTAAAAACTGCATTTCAATAAATGTGAATAAGACACAGATTATGCAGTTCGGCATCCCAAAGCAAAGATGCCGTACACATTCCTGGATACTGCAGAACAGTAATCTGAGCATCGTTACAAGTTATGTCTATTTGGGTGTGATAGTAAGCAATCACCCTATGGATGCTCCTTTTGAAGAGAACAAGCAAACTAAACAACACATGCTTATCTCTCAAGCTAGGATTATGAAAGCCAGATTCTGTAAATGTTCAATTCAACCTTCTACAAGCAAAAATGTATGCCAATTGTGTTGTATGGTACTGAGACCAAAAGATGGCGCCCATATACATATTGGTCTAAGATAGAAGGCGCGTACTGGAGGAAAATGTTACAATTACCTGCATCAGAGCCCCTACCAATGATTCGTTACGAATTGGGGCTTATTTCTATGCATGGGATGTACAAATGGAAATGGTGTGCACTCTATCGAAAATTGATGATCGGTGATAACAAGATGGGCCTGTTATGCTTATTGTCTATATATATATATATATATATATGTGTCAAAATTCGAAAATGATAACTTTATTCAATCATGGAGACTGAAGGCGCAGAAATTACTACACGATGCTGATATCTAACTAAAATTGTTAGTTGAGAATCCTGAGAAGGCCAAACAAAAAATGTGGGACCATGATTGGAATCTCACGCGCCTTCAGTGTTCATGGTATAAAAAGATTCAGGAAAACCCATTTGAGTTAAAGAGACATGGAAAGACAGCCCATTATTTAATGGCATCTCCGAGTCAGCTATACCGGTTGGCTTTTCTGCGTTTCAGATTTCATAATTACTTGATGGCTGAAGTCTTGTGCAGACATAATTTATTACCCAAGACCAGAATACTTTGCCGTTTTTGTCACACAGCAAAAGAAACTTTAAGACATTTACTGGTTGACTGTGTTGAATTGTTATCTTTAAGATGCAATTATTTTAAACCTTTTTTCGAGGGTCATGTGAATGTTACCCATGATCAACTATGGTATACTCTATTTTATACAAACAAAAAAATCACTTAATTATGCAACCATCAACTTTTTGAATCTGTTAAAGTTACAAGACTATGAACAATGTGGTGCTGGTGCCACTGAAATTACTGAATAACGACTCACATTTTTATAATCTTACATTTTTTAATGATAAACTAATATCTTCACCTGATAAATGAATAGTCTTATGATGTTTCATCCTGTTCTGATATGTAACTTGTTTATTGATATGTAAATTGTTGAAAGGCTGTAAAGAGATTTGTTTCCTTTTTAAGACAAAACAATAAATAAAAAATAAAAAAAGGCATTTTATAGCTCACCAAAGGCCTTATGGAATCCAGTTGTGTTTGACTCCTTTTTTTTAGCAGAGCTGTCAAAGGAACCACGAAAAGCAAAAGATTGGCTATGAATTTACGATAGAACTTTGTGAACCCAAGAAATCTTTGTAGTTCCTTGACTGATTCTGGGGGAGGCCAGTCTATAACAGCAGTCATCTTGTTGGGGTCCATTGCAACTCCTTTTGTGGATAAGATGTATCCTAATTATGTCACTTCTACTTGATGGAATTCACACTTTTCCAACTTGCAATACAGGTGGCTCTCCGAAAGGTTGTGTGAGAAAACCAGTATATTGTCTAAATAGACAGTCACAGTGTGTAGGAGAACGTCTGCAAATACATGATCCATGCAATGTTGGAAAATCGCTGATGCATTAGAGAGACCAAACGGCGTTACACAGTATTCATAGTGTCCATACAGAGTACAAAATGAAGTTTTCCACTCATCACCGGCTCGCACCCGAATAAGATGGTAAGCCCCCCCCCCCCTTAGGTCCAGTTTGGTGTATGCTGAGGCTCCTTTGACCACCCCCAGAATATCTGAAATCAAGGGCATAGGTTATCGATCCGGGACAGTGACTTTATTCAGGCCGCGATAGTCAATACAGAGACGGAGTTCATCTGTATTCTTCTTAGGGTTAAAAAATAGAGAGGCTCCTGTAGGGGATTTGGATTCGGTAATGAGTATGTTCTGTATGTTAGACTGAAGATATTCCTTAAGTACTGTTTGTTCCTTAGCAGCTGATAACATATACATGCCACCAAAGGGCTCTTGTCTGTCAGGGAGCAAATGAATGTCGACAATCATTCCGACGATGAGGGGGGGGGGCAGCTCTTTGAACTGAGTTTCCGAGAATACTTCCTCAAAATCTTTGTATTGATCAGGTATGGCTTGAAGGTTGTCTACCATCGTTATGGGATTCTAAGATGGAAAGGTAGAGGCGGAAGCATGAACACCCACCGTACCCCTCGTTAGACAATGAGGGACACAACATTTGTATCCCAGAAACAATGATTGGGCCTTCCAATTAATGAAAAGATTGTGTTGCAGCAACCAAGGTAATCCCAGAATAATGGGGTAGTGTGCCGCTTTGATTATGTCGAAAGACAACTCCCCTTGGTGGGAGTTGATAAACATGCCTAATGGGGCTGTTTGCTCATGGATAGGGCCGGAGACTAATGGAGATCCATCCACACTTTCTACTGGAATATAAACCTCCTTGAAGATTTGCAATATCCTTTGTTGTCTGGCCCATTAACCATCTACGAAGAGCCCAGTCACCCTGCTATCGATCAATGTGGGTACATTCAGTATTTCCAAGGCAATATTCAACAGTCTGACCTGAATAACGACCATACTGAGGGGCTGAGGTACGTGCAACTATGATTCTGTGATCTGAGTAGAGGAAAACAACTGACCATACCGATTGTTGTTCCCTTCACAGTGTCGTTCCCCGATCCTCTGGGAGGAGCTAGTGGACAATCCTGGACGAAGTGTGACTTAAAGGCACAATACATGCATAATCCTAGAGACTACCTGCAATTCCGTTCTTCACCAATGCAAGGACCTCCAGCCGTTCCCAACTGCATAGGTTCCTCTGGTTCAATGCTTTTGGGGAAATTTCAGGGCGTGTTCACCACATGCCTCAAGCCTCTATACTTTTTGCGTTCCCCTTGTCTTTCCCGCAGACGGTAATCTATTTGCATTGGCAAAGAACTCTATCTCTGCTAAGTTGGCAGACCGAGGTACTCTGGCAATTTCGTGTTTCAAGTCCTCTGAAAACCCTCGTCAGCAGATAGTGATAAGGGCATCATCAGGCCAGGAAGTGTCTGCTGCCATCTGTTTAAACTTGGTGATATAAGATAAAAGATGCATAGACCCTTGTTTGATGTCCAGTAACTGTTCCTGGGCAGATACTGTGACTTTGTGACCTTGTGTCTCCCAAACACAGCATGTATACTGTTCACAAAAGCCGGATAGGAATCTAGAATAGGGTTGTTCTTTGTAACCAAAGGGGTAGGCCATTCCAAGGCCCTCCTCTGAGATGTGAAATCGTGAGGCCCACTTTATCAGGATCAGTTGGAAAATATGTGGCTTTAAAGGCAAACTGGACTGTGCATGCATCCTGGAATTCCTTATTCTTGTGGGGATTACTGTCAACTTTACCACCCAGAAGGGGGCCTGGAGGTAAATCTCCGGCGCCAGGGGCACGGCCCACCTGTTCATGGAGTAATAAGTTTTCCTGCTTTAATGTTTGCACCTCAAGGGTTAAATTCTGAACAGCTGAGACCAATTCCTGCATCTGGTCTATGCTGCCTGTTTGAGTCATTTTTTTTTGGGGGAGGGGGTGTTGCTATCTGTTAGAATACACTGTGTGATCCGCTTTGCACTAACCTGTGTAGGCAGCCGGAGCAGAGAAGATAAAAAGGAATTGCCCCAAACCCTTATCCCTCATAAATGAAGATTTGAGGAAGGACAAGAACCTTAGGGACACCCACTGGGGGAAAAACCCTGCTTCTCCAACGTCGAGGTGCTGGTTGCAAGCGACATCTGGAGGTGTTTTTTCCTGAAGCATCGCCCATGTGAAGCAGTTCTAAATCAATTGCAGTCCGGTCTTGTAACATAGGAGAGACAGAGACCACTTAAGCATGCATATGAAGAATAGAATATTACCGGGTCAGTGTTGTCGAGTTAGCGAGGGAAATACCTCTGTGAGATCAGGAATTCAGCTTCACAGTGACGGGATGAATGAGAGTTCCTCCTCCTCCTCCGCGAGACTCGCAAAGCAATGGAAGCGCCCCGGTGCCAATGGAGACCGCCGTATTCTAAGCGCTCTGATCAGGGAAGTCAAATGAGAGGGTTAGTGTGGAAAGTAGATAGAACAGGGAAAAAGGGAAGTGAAGGAGGATAGAAGCAAGAGTAGACAGCGCACAAACTTACAGACTGTTTTGGATAGCATTAGCAATGTGACTTTGCCGTGGAGACCAGACTTCTTGAAGAGTTCTGGAAAATTGTTCTGGGAAGCAGTCACCTCTGCATCCACTTTCACGAACCACTAGACCTGCACTTGGCGTAATGGGCACCATCTTGAGGATAGCAACCCTCCTAGAATAACCACGTTGACCGCATCACCACAGAGGGGGGCTCCTGAGGTGAGACATGACACCAAGGTGGTGAATGTATGTGTTGCAAATTCATTGGCTAGTGATCATTTCCCGCTTACGCTGGTTGTTTAGCACCCTCTACTGACAAAAGTATCACTATCCACCATTGAAAAGAGTAGATCAGATTTTTAAATAAAAAAAATGTGGGTAATGCAGTGGTTAGGTGCTTTGAAGGTCTGATTGAAGCGATAAAATAAAATGCATCTTTCCAAGTAGGGGACCTTCCTCAAGCTAATTCAAATAAGTTCAAGGATTCCCTCTGGCAGACTTATCAAAAGTAAAATATGTAGATCAATTAGGGAAGGTGGCACTGTTGCAGGGCAATTATTTAATTTAAAGAGTGCCTCTAAAAAATGCAGAGTAAGCTGTAAAGCAAAGGGGTTTATTGTAGTAGGCTGCTTATACAAAAGAGTATAGACTATTTCAGAGTTAGAGGGAGCATGTAAAAAGCTGCAGAACAAACATTTAATAATAGATAGTTAATGGGTGTCAACATTTAGAATGGCCTAAAGAACAAAGGTAGGAGTTTGTAACCTGTGGCTCCACAGATGTTTTGGACTGCATCTCCCATAATCACATTGACTCTGCTACATAGTGCCGATGAGATTCATAGAGCCAATGGGAATAGAAGTAAAAAAACAACTGGTCATGGACTTTTCCACAAAATGTTTCTTTAGATGATTAAAGGAAACGCTAACTAGTATACCAGTAGCAAAAGTAGAGGAATGACTAACTACGCCTCCTGCACAGACATACCTCAAATAGTGAGCCACACCTGAGTTTGTTTGGTTTTATTAATTTAGTGATGGTTCCGTCGTTGGTTTCTGTCGTAACCAAGGCGAGGTTGAGTGGAGTGTAATTTGCACACTTTTGGTTATGGTGCTGGACTATTCCCTTCACCCGGGGCAGGGTGGATATATTAAACTGGAGGCGTGACAACGAAAGGCCTTTGCATACATTAAGTATGGTCGCCGCCACCTTCTCCTCCCCTCATCACCCCCTGGCTGACTCTCACCCTGACACAGCCCTCTCCACGCTCCACTCTTCTATATCTGATACTCTCGATATCCTTGACCCTGTCATGAGAATATGCCTGAAGCCCAAAGCCAAGTGTAACTCCTGGTATGACTCAGACCTCGTCACACTAAAACGCAAATGTAGGGTTGCCGAGAGGAAGTGACGTGCTTCAAGTTCATCCTCTGACAAACTGGCATGCCGCCTACTGCAAAGGCAATACCGGCTGTCCGTCCTCCCCAAGAAGAGAGCTCATATCCAAGCCCGCGTCTTTGTGGACAACTCGGCTGAACTCTTTAAAATTTGCAAGGAACTGGCCAATCCTGCCGCAGTCTCTACCTCTCCTGTCCCTTCCCAGGCCCTCTGCACGGCACTGGCTTCTCACTTCATTTCAAAAACTCAGGACATCCTGTCCTCACTCTCCCTCTCTCACCCCTATCCCGCTATGCCCTGCTCTTCCTCTGGCTCTTCTGCAGCCACCCCTCCTCCCTCCTTCTCTGCCTTTCCCCTTTTCTCTCCAGACGAGGTTTCTAGACAAGTCTGATCTATGAAAGTCTCGTCGAAACAGGTTCACCCCTTTTCCTCCAAAACTATCAAGGATCACATCGACTCCCTGGCAGATTTCTGCAATCACTCAGCCACTGGAGTCTTCCCTTCCCCCCTGAAGCACTCCCTTGTGCACCCTCTTCTTAAGAAACCCTCGGCCGACCCCTCCTACCCAGCTAACTATCACCCAATCTCCATCACTCCCTTCCTGGGCAAGCTTCTGGAGAAACTGGCCATCTCCCAGCTCAATCTCCACACTGAATCTGTTGGTTGTCTTCATGACCATCAGTCTGGCTTCAGAGCTGCCAGGAGCATGGAAACTGCTCTCCGGAACATCCGTGAAGACCTTCTCACCAACCTCTACTCTAACACCCCTTGCGTTCTTATCTTGCTTGATCTCTCTTCTGCCTTTGACACTGTCAACCATGCTATCCTGCTCAACCGTCTCTGTGATAACCTGGGTATCACTGGTCAGGCTCTGGCGTGGCTGACTTCTTTCCTCTCCGACCGACCCTACAAGGTCCAACTTGGGTCCTTCCTCTCAGACATCTTTTTCTCTACCTATGGTGTCCCCCAGGGATCTAACCTCTCTCCCTGGCTGTTCAGCCAATACCTGGCACTCCTTGCCCACCGCATCACTACTCTCTGTCCCACCTTCAGTGCTATGCGGATGATACCCAGCTCATTTTCAGGCTATGCTTGGCAGCCTCCTCTCCTTCCCTCATCTCTGGCTGTCTGTCTGCCATCCAGGAATGGTGTGCCGCCAACGATCTCTGCCTTAATGCCAGTAAGACTGAGATTCTACTCATCGGCACACCCACTCCCTCCTTCCCTGCAGCTCTCTTGCCAGCCTCTCTTGGCCCTCCTCCCACTCCCACCTGCAAGGCTAAAAACCTTGGGATCATCTTCGACTCTGCACTCTCCTTCTCCCCTCACATCTCCGACGTCTCTAAGAAGTCACACTACCAGCTGCACCTTCTTAGTGGTATTCTTCCTTTCCTCTCCTTACCCCAGAAGCTCACTGTCTCCAGAGCTCTGGTCCTCTCCAAGCTGGACTACTGTAACAGCCTCTATCTAAATTGGCCTGCCTCCACTCTCCGCCCTCTGCAACTTATCCAGAACAGGACTGCGAGACTTGTCCTTGGCCTCCAGCCCATGGATTGTATCTCTCCAGGACTGAAATCTCTGCACTGGCTCCCAGTGGCTGCGAGGATTAAGTTCAAAACCCTCTGCATTGTACACAAGGCCTTCTGGGGCCGCAATACCTTCAACTCTCTCTTCCTAAATATCTCCCTTCTCGAGCTCTTTGCTCATCTGCCTCCAACTCCCTTAGGGTCAGTCGCTTCTCCAAGCAACGAGTTGGTGTCAGATCACTCTCTTCGGCAGGGGCCTCCCTCTGGAACAGCCTTCCTGCCTCCCTGAAACTCGAGGAGAACCATCTCCGGTTTCAGAAACACCTCAAAACCTTCCTCTTTGCTTCTGCTTTCTCTACTCTCCTCCCTTGCTGAATTCCTGACTGAAATTGCACTGGTTACCTGGCCACCCTTTCTGATCTCTGGTTCTGGTCCAGGCCCTGTCAATTACCCACCTGCACTGCCTCCCTGGCAACCCCTGCACTTGGAGTGTTTTCCTGTATCCCTTCAGTCCCTCTACCAGCACTTACGTCTGCACTTCCTTGCACTTGCCACTAGCTGACTGTTTTTGTGTGTCTTATGTATTCCACTTCCCATGTACTGCACTTTCCCCTCTCCCTTCCCCCTGCGCACTTTTCCTTTCCCCCTTCCCATGCACTTGCACGATTTGAATGACACCTGGCCTAGTAGGATCGTTGTCTGTCCTCCCTTTGTCTCCCCCCCCCTTGCCTCGTCGCACCTTGAAACACTTGTGTATAGGCGTGTTATAAATGCCATATCATATCATAAGAAAAAGCCTTATGTAAAAACAAAAAAAGAATCTTCTAGTGGTATAACCTCTGTGAGAAACCTGAAGGTGTCTCACCCACTGGTCCCTGGGGATATGTCATCCAGGTGGCCTATACAAGGCCATCGCTTTTGGATCCAGTTCCTGGGGGTGAACCAGTGCAGGAGGATCACCTGGATGAGGGGTCTTTGGGGAATGGATGTGGGACATCAGATGGTGAGAGGCGGTATCCCCTTCCTTGTAACATCTTTACCCCATCCTACCAGGTAGGATACTTAGAAACTTAATACCCCCCCACAAACCTCCTTTTCTTACGGACAGTTCATTCACAAAGAAAACGCACTAACACCCAAGCCGTATACCTGACATGTCCCAATATAATGGTCAGGCAATTACTGACCATTACGCACACCTGACTTCCATTACACTTCCCCACATGGATAATAGGCGGAGCACGAAAGCACACTGGGTGAGGCAAAGCACACGAGGAAGCAGCAGTTCCAAGATGGCAGTATAATACAAGGTGAAAGACGGCAAAACAGAAGGTGATCGCAAGGAGGGAAGTGCCCTTGACCTTTTCGACGATGAGCTGTTACTTTCATGAACTTTCGAGAATAGAAAACGTAAGACCAGGAAACAAGGCTGAAGAATCCTGCTTTGTGTGTTGGAGGTACCCGGGGCTCTCCCGCGTCGATAGTCAAGGCGGGGAGAATCGATTGCCGCTGTGGCCGTCCTTGGGTCCTACAACAAAGCTGCGCCATTGAGGTCAGCACAGCCAGTGAGTTGGGGAGACTGATACCAGACTGGTCTCCTTTGAAGCCAAGGTTGCAAGCTGCAACATTGTATAGTGAACACTAAAGTGAACCTTGTATGAAGCATATGTGATAATCAACGCGAGTAAAATTGAACAACAGATGAGTGATTGAACTTTGAAGCCAAGATACGATACCTTAGACATAGTGGTCCGGCACCACGTGCATGCTCATTCGAAAGTCCCTGTAAGGTATCCAACTGAGAGAGTGATAAAGAATTGTGAATCAAAGTGGTCCTGTAACGGGTCAAGTAAAATCCTGTGCACAGTTGAAAGTCATTTATGTTAATAGCGTAAAGAAAGTTGATGACAAAGTAAATGAAGTTGGTCCTTGTCTGGCGGAGGGAGATCAGCTGAGAGCTTTTGGGTAAAGCAAGTTTGTGTTAAAAAGTTAATTGGTCTGGGCTCTGCGGGGGGAGACTAATTGAACGGTGTGTTAAAGAGGATCTGAGCCCGGCTGATGGGAATACCGGGTGAACAGTGAAAAACTCAAGAAAATGGATATGTAAAAATCCTACGAACATTGTGTTAAAGTGGGTCTGAGCTCGACTGAGGAGGAACTGGGGTGAATGGTGAATCGCCTGAGAAATTGAGTACTTGTGAAAGCCTCAGAGGAAAATAACTTATTGTTTATATGCCCATTTCATGATACCTGCATTTTCCGTGTGCCAGCCTTTCCTTGGATACCTTTATGCGCGCCTGGATTTAATGGCGTTGCTTGTACTTTATTCGGACACGGGACCGTGACTGTGTTTGCATTTAAGGATGCTGCGTGAGATTGGATGACTCGACCTTCATCGTTTTCCGGTGCATGATATTGGGGCAGCGTGTCTTCCTCATATGTTAGACAGCAATTCTGGACTACATGTGGCGGGCTACTGGTTTTTGGCAGGATGTAGCATCGATTGGGATCAGGTGTTCTCTGGGGGGTCTCCGACTGTGAACTTGGATTGCTTTCATTTCATCTTGGGCTCTTTCCATGTTTCCCCCCCTCCTTTTTTGATTTCTTTTCAGTTTGGAACATGGCAGTGGGGCTGAATGCAAAATCATGGTGGGCTTAAATAATGTATGTTGTGTGACTGTGGGTCTCACCTGGGTGTTTGTTTCTTGCAAAGTATACTCGCACAGGTGGAGGGGTTTTGTGGGGCTTATAACCTTGCCATTAACATTGACCTTGATATTTTTGGTACACTGGAGGGTATTCCATGTGTGCGGGATCGATGCAGATTCGATGCCAATGTCGATCCTTGGATGGCCTGGATTTGGTTTCCTGGGGCAATATGGGCGTTCTCTATTGCCCACTGTACTTTCTTTGTGGGGGGAGGGACCTAGGGGTATCATGGTGGATTTATATTATTTTGTGTTGGTCCTTACATTGGGCTTGGTTTTGGAAGCCCTATATTTGAAATGTATGGGCGGTGTGGGATAGGGTTTGTACTGTTCATTTTTAGGTATCTTATGGCCTTGGGGCTGGGGCTGGTGGTTTGTGGTGGGGTTTATACTTTTTATGGGTGATGCTTGGGTTCATGTTTGATGGGGAGGGGGTTGGAATATAGGGACTTTAGTATGTACTTTGTGTGTTGTTACTTGGGTTTGTGGTTGCTGCTAGCGCACTGCATCTGTTTCAGTGGGGAAGGGTTGGGTGTTCGGGGTGTGGGTGTGTGTGTGTTTGCCCTGTTCTTTGCAGTTGATTGTATTGGATTGGGTAGTCGAGTGTGAAGGAAGTTCAGTTAAAATGGTGGGTGAGGAACTGAGGTTGGTGACTTGGAATGTTAATGGATTAAATAATGTTAAAAAAAGAATGAAAATCTTGCGATTCTTGGATGAACTCGAGGGGGATGTTTGTCTCCTGCAGGAAACTCATTTGGCAAAAGGTGAGATTGAGAATCTGAAGAGGGGGTGGGTGGGCCAGGTCTATGGTGCCTCATTTAGTTCCAGTTCGAGGGGTGTTGTGGTTTTGATCAGGAAAATGTGCCGATCAGGGTTCTGAAGGAGGTGTCTGACAAAGAGGGGAGGATAATTGCGTTGCTGCTTGATGTGCAGGGTCTTGAGGTGTCCTTGTGTAATGTCTATGCACCCTCGGTGGATGACAGATCCTTTTTCAGGAAGGTGGCGCAGATACTGCAGGATTTGGGGTCCAGAAATGTTGTGTTGGGTGGAGATTTTAATATTGTTTTGGATGATTCATTGGATAGGAGTGGGAGTCATTCAAGGAGTGGTGTGGACCATGAACATTTGGCCCTGGCGGACTTGTTGATGGAACACAATTTAAAAGACTATTGGAGGCTGGAACATCCCTTAGCCAGAGGGTACAGCTTTTACTCGGGTGCGCATTCTGTGTACTCAAGAATTGATATGTTTTTGACTGCTGGTCGGATGACGGAGTGGTGTGAAACATGTGCGTTTGGTAACATCCTTATAACTGATCATGCGCATGTGATTTTGAAATTACGGCTGCGGTTTGCCCGGAATACACATAAAACTTGGAGGATGAATGTTTCATTACTGCAGAAGGATGATGTGTTGGAGACATTGCGGAAGGAAGTGGACTATTTTGTGGAGTGTAATCATGATGGAGTGATGAATCCGTGTGTGGTTTGGGAGGCATTGAAATGCACGATACATGGCCACTTGATTGGTGTGTCGAGTGGGCTGAGGAAAAAAGCATGGACAGGGAGGCTTTGTTGGAGAATGAACTTACTGTATCGTTCGAGGAGAGTGATGATGAATCCTGTTAGTGAGGAGGACGTGGGTGCACTTACGAGGGTCAGGAGAGAATTGAATTTGCTCATTGATGAACGTAATGATCGGTTTAGCTTCTATTTAAAATGCGCCTATTATGAGAAGGGTGAGAAGTGTGATAGGTGGTTGGCATATAGGTTGAGGAAACGAGAGGTAGAGTGGTCTATCTCTTCGATTCGGACTCGGGATGGCAATATAAGTTATGACCCAGGTGTGATAAATTCAATTTTTGCAGATCTTTACAAAAATGACCCAGAGGTGTCAAGTGATGGTATGGAATTTCTTGGGAAAGTAGATCTGCCTAAGATTGGCGTGAATGATTCGGATTTGTTGGAGGTGGATTTTTCGCTGGATGAAGTTAAATTGGCGATCAGTAAGCTGAACTCTGGGAAAGCCCCAGGGCCGGATGGGCTCCCGGCGGAGTTTTATAAAGTGCTGCCGGATTCGGCTCTTCGGTTGTTGTTGGATGTATTTGAGGAGTCGTCGTCCATAGGATTGCTTCCTGAGTCTACCAGGCATGCACTGATTTCAGTTTTCTTGAAGGAAGCGAGGGATGATACTCTGCCATCGAGCTATAGGCCCATTAGTCCGGTTAATGTTGATAATAAGATTTTGGCGAAGATGTTGGCTTGCAGGTTGGAGCGTTTGCTCCCAACAGTGATGCATGTGGCTCAATCTGGTTTTGTGAAGGGTAGGAAAACATCAAGCAACATTAGGCAGATTCTGAATATTATATCAAGGGCGGGCGACCAGAGAGGGGATAGTGCAGTTATACCCTTGGATGCAGAGAAGGCATTCGATAGGGTGAATTGGAATTTCCTCTACACAGTGCTAGACAAGATGGGTTTTGGGGTGAGGTTTATCTCCTGGATGAAGCTATTATATTGTGAACCTACGGCGGAGGTTGTCACCAATGGGGTGAGGTCGGGGAGGATTTGTATGGAGAGAGGGACCAGGCAAGGGTGCCTCCTTTCACCTCTTTTGTTTGTGTTGGCTTTGGAACCATTGGCCGAGTTTATTAGGAAGGCTGAGGATGTGGTTGGTCATTCATGTTGGGGTATGACGCAGAAGGTTTGGTTGTTTGCAGATGATATGCTCTTGGTCCTTAGTGATCTTAAGAAATTTATGCCGAAACTGATGGATGTGATGGCTGAATTCCATCTTTGTTCTGGTTATAAAATTAATTGGCTGAAGTCGGAGAATATGCCTTTGACTATTTCAGTTGATAGGAAGTTTGTGGTGGATTTGGGTTTCAAATGGTGCCCGGATAAATTGCTATATCTGGGTGTTTGGTTAACTCCGGTGATTGGTGACAGGAGAATGCGCGGGTGATGAGTAGCGGTTTAAGGACGGATCTTGAGAGATACGGTCTTTTGAATCTTTGTGGGGAAAAGTGAATGCCTTAAAGATGGTGTCTGCCCCGAGGATCAATTATGTTTTAAGTATGATTCCTTTGATGTTCCCTATGACATTTTGGAAAGACTTGGACAGGTTGATTCAGGAGTTTTTGTGGGACAGGAAGCCCCCAAGGCTGAAATTGTGGAAATTACAATTGCCATTGAATAAGGGGGGGGTCTTGGTGTGCCGAACTTCAGGGCATATCACCTAGCTTTCTTTTCAGAATTCTTGGTTCCCTTTTTGACAGAATCACAGGATGTGTGGGTGGAGGCGGAAACTAGCTTCAATGGGCCGCTTTCATCGAGGGCTGTGTTGACTTCAGTCTCTAGGTGGAGTTGTGGCAATGATCTGTTGATGGGTGGCTTGAGGAACGCTTGGAAGGGTTTGTGTCGCTCTTTGGGTGTGGATGCTTTGAGGGAGCCTGGCGCATCAGTTTGGCTGAATTCAGCTATCAAAATTAAAGGCAAGGTAATCTTTTGGGCGGATTGGTTTTTAGGTGGGGTGAGGTGGGTGGCTGATCTGTTTAGTGATGGTCGTTGGAGGACCGCAGGGGAAGTGCAACAGCGGTATGGTATTGAAAACTTTAGAGCCTCTGACTATGTGAAGCTTAAACGTGCGATTGGTGTTGTGGATTTTGAGAAGACACTTGAACTGGGTCTGTTTACAGTGAATTTGGAGGGACTGCATGGGGGACTGGCCAGTCACCTATATAAAGTACTTGTGTCTTGCTTTCAAGGAAATAATTATTTGCGTGACTAATGGGGCAGGAGACTTGGGCTGGATCTCACGGTTTATAGTCAAAATCTCGAAAAGTAAAATCTCGAAAAAAAAGCATGAATTTAAAATCTCGAAAAAAAAAATATCGAATTTTTTTTTCAATGCGTTTTTTTTCAAAATGGGGGGTTCCCCCCAACCCCCTTTTTTTCATTTTTTTTTTATTTTACCCCTTTTTTTTTACTTACCTGACCCCAAAAACACACATAAATAAAAAATTCGATATTTTTTTTTCTAGATTTTTATTTCGTGCTTTTTGTAATTCGAGATTTTATTTTCGGTATTTTGACCGACCACCGGATCTCACTGAGGATTTGTGGCAAAACATGTACATGAATGTGAAGTTGTGTTCATTGGGACTGACGGAGTGTTCGAGACAGATATTGATTCTGAACCGGGTCTATTGGTCGCCTGAGAGACTGTTTCATAGAGGGCTGCTGGAGAATGCGGAATGTTGGAGATGTTCAGGTGAGGTTGGGACATTAGAACATCTAATGTGGGACTGTAGGCAGGTGAGATTGTTCTAGGGTGAGATTGAACGGATACTCAGCAAGGTGATTGTTGGTCTCCCCCTTCTGGATTTTAGTGTGGTTATTCTGGGGAGTGATGCATCTTTGGAGGATCTCGCACCGAGTGAGAAGAAGTGGTTATTCCGAGGGGCGATGGCTGGTAAAAAAGATTGTCTTGAGAAATTGGAAGAATGCTTTGTCATTGGACATTGGGACATGGTTATCTGAGATTCATGATCTGGTGAACATGGAACGGGTGCTGTATCGGAGAATTGGCAAATTGAGTTTGTTTGAGACTACTACTACTAGCAGCACAACATGGCTCTAGACTATCCTGCAGTACTGAAACCATCACCACGGTAATCCTCGATGACCTTCGACAAACGATAGATCAGAAAGGCTCTGAAACATTGATCTTACTGGATATTTTGTCCGCCTTCGATACTGTGGATCATCAAATCGTACTATCAAGATTGAGGAGTGCCCTATAGTTACTGAAATACTAATAGAATACGGAGCCTTCAGTGGCCTCGGGGTGAATTGGTCCAAATCCGTGCTCCTTTCCGGTGAAGGGAGTAGACTGCATACCGCCACTTGGCTCCCCATACCAAATCGAACTCACACAGTTCCGATATCTAGGCATCATAATCGAAAGCAAACTGGATAGCTACGTGTCCCAAAACCTACACCCACTAGTCAAGAATTTTGCGCAAGACGTAGTCCACTGGGAAACACTACTGCTGACATGATTGGGCAGTGCAGCGCTTTTCAAGATGCTGGCTCTACCCCGGTTCCTGTACATCCTCCAAAATGCCCCCCTCCACATCCCCTCTGTGGAATTCCAGAAAATAGACAGGACGACATGCAAACTATTATGGGGAGGGAAGGACCCAAGAATAGATCTCAAAACCCTTCAACGCTCAGTCTGGGAGGGGGGAATAGGACTCCCAAACATCCAAGTCTACTACTGGAAGACCCAAATGGCAACGGTAAATGACATACTTCATGGCAACCCGAAACTTCCCCACATACAAGCTGAAATAGCTGTACGACATGAAATGTCCCCAATCGAAAGCCTCTACGGCAAGCAGCACCACCCTCCTGAATGCTCGATAATAGCACATACAGCCCAAATATGGAAGGAAGCACACAGATACATTGGTTGGGACAAGAGAATTACACCAGTCCAGCCCATCTGGAACAATGTCCACCTTACGGGTCTTAGTAAACTCCCCAAATGGCCTAGCTGGGCATCAGCCGGTATACAAACCATACAGCAAATATATGTAGATAACCAAATCATACAGTTTGCCGAGATTTCAGCTACATACGGTCTCCCGGCTAACGAGAGCTACCACTATGGACAGCTACAACACGCACTCACCGAACAAAGGGTCCAGCTGGCGGACGTGCCCGAATGTACGCCAATAGAAAGGAACATAGTCGTAGACAGTGTGAAAAGCAAGGTCCCATCCACCATGTATAATGCTATCTCCTCGTTTGCCACGACTGAACTATCGAGCCCAAAGCTGAAATGGGAAGGAGACCTGGGCCCCATACTACCTGAAGAATGGATCTCGACCCTGATGTATCCCAGAGACACTGCAATCTTGGCTAGAATCAGACTCATCCAGCTGAAAATACTTCACAGAATATATTACCCCCTGCTAGCATTGTACAATTGGGGTAAATCGACCGACCCCAAATGCCTACGTTGTAAACAAGAAGAAGGAACCTTCTACCACATCCAATGGCAATGCACTTGAATACAACAGTTTTGGTGAAAATGTAGTGAAAGACTCAAGGGTCGGAAAATTAGGCATCTGCTTCCTTACATAACCTTCATGGACCAGGTAATGGTAATGAATGCATTTGTCTCTTCTAGACTTGACTGTAATAAGAGCACCTATTTGGGACTGCCAAACACTAGAACTGATTACAGAGGATACAAATTAAACATTGCAGGTAGAAAGAATCAATTCCATAAATTGCCTGCATAACATGTCAACCTCTAGACATTAGACTTTTCCACTGTGATCTGCAGGCAGGCCAAGGGGAAAAGGCCATTGTGCAATGAGCCTATTCAAGGCCATTATGGATAAGTCGAATGCTTAGATATAGAACATGAATCAAGGCCTCTTGACTTGGAGATCCCTATGGGCCTAAGCAGTCACATTTCTCAGTCTCCACCCATTTAACAGCAGAGCCTCATTACAAATCAGGCGGTCCGGAAATAACGGTGGCGGTAAACCCGCCGCCACCGTTGTTTCCGGACCGCCTGATCCTGACTCCTGCAGGCGGGAGGTGATGTTCCCCCCAGGTTTGTCCTGGCGGGTTTAACACCGCCCGCCTGCAGGTGGCCGAGGAAACATTGGCAGCATTACTAGATGCTGCCGGTGTTTCCATGATCCCCATTCCCATTGAGTCCCATAGGACTCAATGGGAATGGGGATTAACACCATTCCGCCTCCGTGATTCCCGGGAAACCGGGGTTGTAATGCCCCGGTAATTCCGGGAATCACGGAGGCGGAATGGTAATACGAGTCCGGCGGTAACCAGGCGGTTTTACAGCCTCGGTTACCGCTGGACTCGTAATGAGGCCCATAGTATAGTACCAGGAGGATAGCTCAGGAGCAATGTGCTTATCTTGAAAGCAAAACAACGCAGAGCAACACAGGTTTGAATCCCAGTCCTGCCCTTAGAGACGGGTACGCTAAGCGAGTTATAAAAGTGTACTTAATTATAGAGCAAATGTGGCTGAATCCCCAGCCTCTGCTCAGTATACCATTCCCTCATCCCTGTGAGGGCCATCTCGTCCAAGTATTTTGGGGGCCTTGATGTCGGGTATGATTGCAGTCTGGGGTTTTTACTAGCAGTTCTTAAGGGGGCTGCTCCATTTCCAATATCGTACCTTAAGCTGTAGTAGTACATCCTTTTTTCTGATGCAAGGCGGGTCCTCCCGGCCAGACAAAATGGAGTCCGGTTTTCCAAAGTCAAGATTTCATATGTACCATCTAAAGAAACGAGTCAGCCCCCCTGAGCCCTTTATTGCCTTCCAAAGGGTGACTCGTATGCACTGAGCCACCTGGCTTTCCAAGATCCTGAACCATAAAAATATGTGCTTGAGGCAGGGGGAGTATCAAGCATTGCAGCAGTGTAGGGGAGAGGCACGAAAAAAAGTCCTCCTACTCCCCCCACCCCTCCATGCATTGCGCTCAATTCCACACGGTCTCATTTGCGCCCCCAAACTGCCCACGCCTGCCCCAACCTACTTTTTGGTAACATTAGTGGCAGATTGCGTTTTAGCACATAACAAAATAAATAAAACTACAGGATCATTACAGATGCAGGACACTCTTCTATTAGAACTCTGTCCCAGCGCTCTTGCGCAAAATACATGCAAACCTCTGTATTGGCGTATGGGTTGCACCAACAGAAGTGACTTCACAGAAGAGGACATTTTAACGAGCATCATCAGTCTTTGATATTTGGATGGACCATGGAAGCGACTTTAGAATAAGTTGCCTTAAGTAAGCCAAGTGGCAAATAACTTTGCAGTGCAAAATACCTAAATTGCACTGTTATATATGGTGCAACTATATGGTCATTTGGCTTTTTAAAAAAAAAATAATAGCATGATATATTAACATAAGCTATGAAGTGAAGCAGAAACACTTACAGAGCAGCAGATTAGAGACAGTGGCCCTCATTACAACCCCGGTGCTAAACCATGGCGCTATTAGCACCATGGTTGGTGCCGGTGTTGTAACGAGTCCGCCATGGTGGAATGGGGAAATACCGCCCCATTCCAAGGTTGGCGGGGCGATATTTCCCCATTTCACCATGGCCCTTCCCCATTCCCATTTTCGCCCCATAGGGCTCAATGGGACTGAGGAAGGCGCTAAGTACGGTACCGCAAATTGCGGTACCGTAATTAGCACTGAGGTCCCTTTGCGGCACCCTACTTTAACGGCTGGTAAAACCAGCTGTTAAAACCAGCCGTTAAAGTCGGGTCCCGCAAAGGTACCTCGTAATCAGGCGTTAAGGGTTTAACGGCGCCGACACCTTTTACGGCGCCGTTAAACCCTTAACGCCAGGGTCGTAATGATTGGGAGTGTGATTAAGTGATTTGTCCAGGATCACACACTTTGTTTAAATGGCGAAACCGGGATGTGGACAATTTAAGCAACTGAGCACATCTTTCCAGATTCAGTTGATGTAGATATTTATTCATTCATGTTTTGCTTTGCATTTCATGTGCTTAAATTATGTATTTATTTTTGCATTTATAGCAGTGCACCAAACCCTCAGGCATCAGGGCGCAAGATACAGTAAGTGCAAAGTGACATTCTTAAAAAGTGCAGGATCACGGATACAGGTTATGACATACAAGTGGTTCTTAAAAAAAACATGATCTACAAGAGCCTCCCCATATGTTATGGGGGGCTACATCTGGTGAGGAAGCAAACAGGTATGACAAATAAGTATGAGTGAACATTTTGGCAGAGCCTCGCCTCAGGGCTAATTCAGGTATGTAAGCAGAACGTATGGAACGTTTCCAGATAAGTTGCAGGTTAAGCACTACTCACAGGTGTGACATGGGGCATTCATCCGATGTTTTTGCTGCAGAGTTGCTGGTGCAGCAATGGCCAGGAACATGTTTAAAGGTAGCATGCGAGGACACAGCTAGTCATTTAAGAGCTGAAATATTCTATGTATAGCAATACCTTGTAAACAAACCACATGACATAATAAATTAACGTCTTAGAGTAAACTAACTATACACTATATACATTGTCATAGAAATATGTTGAGCAATAGAGTATGGCTTTCATTTTATTCTCCCCAAGTCACAATAGCATTATGCACTTTATAAATACCCACTAAATAAAATTAATGTGAGCCTAACAAATCCCCCCTTGGGTTTTAAAGCCATAGTCATTATTTCATAAAGCATGCATCACTATGCACCCTTCTCACTTCTGATCATTCCCTCCCTCTCATTCCCGTTTCTAAAGGGATGAAAGCCCCAAATAGTCGCCCCTCACTCCCATCAGTGCCTAATGGCCCACATTGTAACACTCTGTGGACACAGAGCAACGTGAGAGCCCCTTGGGGCATTGTCCTGGCAGCAGGACGCCTCCCCTCTTTGGAAAGGGTGGGGTGTCCTGCTGACAGGGCAATGAGCATGCAGAGCAGGACTTGCTTGGCACACCTTGTCCTGCCAGCGGAACATCTCTCCCGTTGGGTGCCCTCATTGAGGTGCCGAACGGGAGTCGGGAGAGGGTGTCCTACTGACAAATGTCCTGTGTCTGCCTCTTAAAAGAGCCTTGGGGCGGAGGGGGCAGTTTGACCCCAAGCACCTCTCCCCTCTCTGTTCAAGGCCACAATATCTAAAATGGCCATTAAGCGCAACTCCTCTCTAGCCAGATGAGTACAAAGATCTTTTTTTAAGAAAATGAAGTCACGCCTTGTCCAGAGATTTTCTGAATATCAACATAGCCGCCAACATGCCACTCTCACGCGTTGCGGCAAAGGCAACATTCGCTGCATAGACCCGACTCTTTGCCGAGAGATAAACACCTCGCAGGTGGTTACGTAATCAAAGTGTCCCTTCGCTTCCCGGGAGAAACACTTTCCAGGAGCCACTGCCCACTGGAGGAAACGCGAATCGCCATTTTCTGACTGCAGACGCGGCTACACAATCCGAATGAATGAACGCTTAATTGCACATTTTGATCCCGCTGCTCTGCCGTTGTTTCTAGATTCTATGGCAAGACAGGAGGCTCATATTATGCATTCACAATCTTTACTCTGAACCACAGCAGCAAAGAAGTATAAGTTTGTGAAAAAAACGAATTTTTTTGTATACAAACAACATTATCTGAACAATGCACAGGGGAAACACCCCAGCGCAACATGGTGGGCAGGTCATGCCCTGCAGGTAGCCAATGGGCTGCGAGCCAGCTTCATATAGGTCCATTCCTCTAGCACCACCTCCTCTTTCTTTGCTGTTGTCCCACATATAAGTCACACCTCCAGTTTGCTTGGCGTGTACACTGTTACATTGTAGCATTGCTTTATATCATTGCTTAATTATCTTGGTAGGCTAGCGACAGCGTTCGCTTGGGAGTGTGTGTTTCCTTATACTGCTTATTTGCATATTTTTCCTCACGTGAGCGTGGCGTTACTTTATTTGGGCCCGTTTCGCTTCTGAGTTGTTACGCGCCCGTGTCTCTCTCACAGGCTTTGAAGTGTTTCATGCTATATTATAGCAAACGCATTCAGCATTCCATTCAGACTCGCTTCCCTGTTCAGGGCTGCGGCGTGTTCGTTGTTTATTGCGCACGTCAGCCAGTGTCAGGAGTTTATCTTCTGACTGGCTGCACACATCTTCACATGGAGCTCTCTGGCACGTAAGTGTGCCGGTTGCTCATTATAAGGTTGGCGGTTCGAGCCTGCTATCCTCCTAAATAATTTGTGTAAAACATGATTTATTTACACTTTATTTTATGTTTTAAATTACTACAATTGTATTTTGTTGTTACACGGATTGTTCACTTGTCCTCTCACGCTGCTTGCGTGATTTTGTCTAATAAGACTACAGGCATTGCTGGTGTACTGCCTAGGTGGCCCTTCCTTGAAAATTGCGCCCTCTGGATTTGAGGGGTTCCAGCCTGCTAGGCTTTGATTGGTACAGCATCTGAACCTGCTGTTTATTGATATAAAAAAAATATATATATATATTTTATCAAACAGAATTCTGTTTAAGTGCTGTCATGGATAAGGGGGTGCTTCCCTCCTCTGCTGATGCCAGTACTCAAGTATGTACTGCCAAGAAAAGTGATAAGTTGGGAGACAATATGGGGTATCAATCCTGTCATGCCCAGCCTTCAGTGGCGCAAGCCATTCAGTCCTCTTTGGATACAGACTTAACAGGTTTGAATAACACCTTGGCGTCAGCTTTTGACAGATTAATTACCCGCATTGGGGATTTTCATCCCTCCCAAGATGCTGACCCATCTGTTGCAGTCCAGGCCCCTAAAACGTGCATAGCCACAACTAAACATATCCAGGGACAACTCAGTCCCCCACCCATTGCCATATCACTTGTGTCTTCCCCTAGAAGAAACCTAAAGCGAGGGTGGGAAGAGCCCCGTCAACCTATGTCTTCCACCCCTTGGCCAGTCCCCGCGCCTTTTGCGCCGGTGGAACCCCCTATTGCTGTCACATCTTCAGAGAGTTCAGATGATTCTGATTCACCCCCAAAGAGGCGGAAAAGGAAGGTGACCTCAGTTGCCCCTCAGGAGGGTCCCCTTCTGGATGTTAGTGGAGTCCCATTCTTTGATCCTGCCCTGATACAACACCCCAGGTCAGCCGAGACGTAGCCCTCTGAAGAGGTTTCCTCTTTCCTCAAGTTATGGATCAGACGCCCCATGCCCAAAGAGGAACGTAAGAAGTTAAGGTCGGAATGTCCCAGACCTATGCTCACCGACAAGGTGGCTTTAGCACCAGAGATTGACCAATCTATGGCGGCTTTTCTTTCCCAGAAGAGGAAAGACCCCAAGAATGGGGTCGATAAAGCGTAGCGGTCAAGATAGACTATTGGACATACTAGGTCCAGTCACGCAGATTTTTTAAATGGCAGAAGAGGCGGCGTCCTCTAATACCCGGGTAGATGTTAACACATTAAGGGGGTGGATCCAACGCACGGTTTGCCTGCTCGGCAACGCTAATGCCTCCATATGTAGGGAGAGGAGGAAATCACTATTAATGAGGTTTGATTCAAAACTGGCGGACATGTCAGAGAGGGAAGGGGGCCTTCGGCTCAAGGTAATTTGTTTGGGGGTTCCTTCCTCAAGGATCTATCTGCATATGTTCATACGTTTACGGTGCTGGACAAAGCGCAAACTGATATAAAAAAGGTATTTTCCCAAAGGTGTTTAACAAGGCTGGAGGACGGGCTAGGGCCTGCTCCTCCAGCCGCTTTACCCAGGGCTCCTCCCGTTCCCGCCAGTTTGCGCCCCATGGCGCATTCAATCCCTCCTCTGCTCGGGGAGCACACAACCAGTTTTACCCTTAACAAAACTCCAATTGGAGAGGAAGTGCCGGCAGAGGTGCCGGAAGATCAAGAGGGCCATCAGGTACTTTCTCAGGTGTTAAATGTTTTTTCCCTCAAAAGTCTAGGGGGCAGACTAGCCAGGTTTCTTCCACAGTGGGAGGCCCTCACTTCGGATCCTTGGGTGTTACAAACTGTTCAAGGTTATCAGAATTTTATGCCCCTCCTTGCCAGTTGTCTTATGCCCTTCCTTTGGTTTTCGACGGGGGTCAAACAATCCCTCATAGATGTGGAAGTAAGGGAGCTCATCTCCAAGGGGGCGGTGGTCCCGGCCTCTTACAGGGCCTCTCAGTTTCTGAGTACCATTTTCCTAGTCCCGAAGCCAGACCAGGGGTTTCACCCGGTAATCAATCTAAAAGCCCTCAACTCTTTTGTGGTATATCACCACTTCAAGATGGAAGGGATTCATTTGCTCAGGGACACCCTTCTCCCGGCGGACTGGATGGTCAAATTAGACCTCAAGGACACTTACCTAGTGGTTCCTGTGTTTCCCCCACATCAGGAGTTTCTTCAGTTTCAATGGAGGGGTCGAGTGTGGCAGTTTGCATCCCTTCCGTTTGGTCTGTCCTCGGCCCCATGGTGTTTCACCAAGCTCATGAGGCCTGTGATGGCTCTCCTTAGATCCAGAGGGTTTCGGATCATAATTTATCTGGATGACATGCTTCTGCTAGCCCAGAATTATCAAACTCTGTGCTCTCATCTGAAATTCACTGTGACCCTTTTACAGGATCTAGGTGTTGTGATAAATGTCAAAAAATCCATATTGAAGCCTACGCAATGTATCCAGTTTCTGGGCTTCAATATAGATTCAAAGCTTTGCATCCTTCTTCTCCCGGACAGCAGACTTTCTAAGATAAAGAAGGAGATCCGTCTGCTCCTCAGGAGAGGGAGGATCTCGCTAAGTCAGTTAGCCAGGGTTGTGGCAATGCTGTTGGCATCCATTGAAGCTATCTTTCCTGCTCCCCTACATTAGAGAGCGCTACAGCGCCTGAAAGCCAAGCATTTGAGCAAGTGTCTTTCTTACTTGCAGATGGTGGAATTGCCTCCAGAGGCCAGGTTGGAACTCATGTGGTGGCTCAGGCACATGGAGGCCTGGAATGGCAAAGCAATATTTGGCCCATCTCCGGACGTCTTTCTGGAGTCAGATGCAAGCAGAGTGGGTTGGGGAAGTGGTCGGAGTCAGAGAAACAACTACATATCAATTGTCTAGAGTTGTCAGCGGGGTCCTTTGCTGTTCGAAGTCTACTCAAGGATCAGGGAAATTGTTGTTTTCTCCTCCGCATGGACAACATCTCTGCGGTGAGGTACATCAATCACCTGGGGGCACCAGGTCCAAAGCCTTGGCGGATTTGGCCAGAGAGTTCTGGCACTTTTGCCTCGACAGGGACATTCTTTTGAAAGCAGAATATCCCCCGGGAGTCAGCAACGAGGTTGCAGATTGGAACTCCAGGCACCTGCAAGACAGGAGCGATTGGATGTTGAACAGGGTTCTCTTTGCCCGCATAGCGTCCCTCTGGGGTCCCCTTGCGATAGTCTTGTTTGCCTCGAGACTGAATTGTCAGGTTCCCAGATTTTACAGTTGGAGACCAGATCCGTTGGCTCTGGCCACAAACGCTTTCCTGCAGGATTGGTCGGGTCAGTTGGGGTATGCCTTCCCTCCTTTTGCCATGATAGCTCGGGTTCTGGTCCAGGTTCACAGACAAGCGGTATCTCTAGTTCTGGTTACCCCCTTTTGGCCCTCTCAGGTTTGGTTCCCGGCCCTTCTGGAATTGGCGGTAGATGTTCCCCGTCTTCTCCCTCTCGATCCCCAGTTGCTGGTGGATCCGGGGGGGGGGGGTCTCCCTCTCAAGTTGGTCCTGCAGGGACACCTTGCCCTTATGGCTTGGAAGATTTCAGCTCTTCCTGGTGCTTCAGAGGACTTTCGCAAGACTCTATGTCGGTCATCAGGGACTCCTGGGCGCCCTCTACTAAGTCTGGGTATTCCTCAGCATGGAACCACTGGGTTAGCTGGCGTGTGGCTAGGCACCTCAATCCCGTTTCTGCCTCTCCTGTAGAAGTGGTTAATTTTCTGGTGGAGTTGTTTAAGGAAGGGAAAGCCTACAGGACTGTTAATGGTTTTCGGTCGGCTATTTCAGCAGGTCACCAGTTATTTTTCCAAACTTGCTATGTTACTATGTCTGGTGTCTATTAAGAGTGTCTGATATCAGAGCTCTGGATGTGGATAATAAGATGTTCACCCCTCAGGGGGTTACTTTCTTTATCTCACGAAGGACTAAATGCTTGACTTCCTCAATATCCTATCCAGCTTTTCCTGAAGATTGTAAATTATGTGTGGTCAACTGTTTGAAATGTTTTGAGTTTAAAACGGAAGGTTTTAGGCCTCCGAGCACCTCTCAGCTGCTGATTTCCTATAGAAAACCCCATAAGCCAGCCTCCCCTTTTACTTTGGACAGATGGATCAAGTGGGTTATGCGGGAAGCGGGAGTTGACACGTCCTCTTTCGGTCCCCATGCAGTCTGAGGCGCTATGGCCTCTAAAGCAGCCTTCCTGGGGGATAGTTTGGAGCAGATTCTTAAAGCAGCTGACTGGTCAAGGGAGTCAACTTTTAAAACATTTTATCATAAACGTATTGCTCATGTTGCTGTGAATGTAATGCAAGGGCTTTGAACTTGCATAATATGAGCCTCCTGTCTTGCCATGGAATACCTAATCCCCCACACTAGCGTGAGAAAAGGGTTTAGATTCTATAAAAGACAAGGAGGCGAGTATTATGGCTCCCACCCACCCTTACTGCTGTTTGGTTGTTGTTTCAGCCTTCAGTTGAGGAGTTCGTCTCAGAAGAAAGCGGGATACGCTATTTCGAGTTGCAGAAGGTTTCAGCTCCCGCAGTTTCCATGGGATTGTGTTCTTCGTTCTGCGTGGAGAAGGTGTTCGGTGAAAGTGGGAAGAAGATCAGCGTCAGAAAGAGGAGGTGGTGCTAGGGGAATGGACCTATATGGAGCTGGCTCGCAGCCCATTGGCTACCTCCAGGGCATGACCTGCCCACCATGTTGGACTGGGGTGTTTCCCCTGTGCATTGTTCAGATAACGTTGTTTGTATACAAAAAAATGTGTTTTTTTTCCACAAAGTTATACTTCTTTGCTGCTGTGGTTCAGAGTAAAGATTGTGAAGGCATGATACTCACCTCCTTGTCTTTTATAGAATCTAAACCCCCTTCTCACGCTAGTGTGGGGGATTAGGTATTGTTTCCCTTCCAGGAAGCAGCGGTCTGCCTTTTGCCTCCCCTCACCTCACCTCAGTCGACGGGTGAATTTAAAGCATTTCATGCAAATGATGCAAACATGGCTGCCATACACCATACACCTGCTAGGCGACTGATGTAAGTTGTTGCTAGTTCTGCCCTCTACCTTTTACCTGTTCACCTATTGAATATTTGTATAGGCAGGGGAGTAGAGCTGGGCTTGGGCAATACCAGCAGGGAGGGAGGCTCAGGCTGATATCAGCTTGTTCTTAAACTGACGTTTCTTGCCATCATCAGGAGAATAGTAAAGAGGAAAAGCAGCCTTTCAGCAAGCTGGGTGACCAAGCGGGGCAAGTTGGGTTTGTTGTCCAACCAGTCCTGCAACCCACCTGGCCCCCATCCAAAACGCTTGATCCAGCAGAGGTTGTGCTTTGTGGGGATTAGACCTGAGAAGGAAATGGGGGCTGTGGCCTGCCGGAAGCGGGTCGAGAATGGGCAGGGACGGTGTTACACCAGATTGCACCCCAAGTGGCAAGCATCGTTGCTGCCCCCATGCCCCCAAAAATGACAACCAAAAAAATGGTATGTTACAAATGTTGTAAATAGGGCACTTGATAAATAACTAGATGGAAATACAAATGCAATAGAAATTTCAAAGGCATATTGTCTGCCTGATCTCCTCTCACAAACACACCACCACAACCTTTGCGTAATGTATTAGTCATGAGCACTATCTTCCATCCTATATCCCACAACCTTTGTTGCACAGCAGCTCCCTGATGGGCTCTATTGACGCCTTCCTAGAACTATCTATCCCCATACCTTTCAAATTTCCTCAGCCCCATAACTGCTCACATCCAAACAGACACACCATTTTCCATCCCCTGACATCACAGAGCTCTAGCATGCCTGTGTTCCCTATACCTTACCCTTCCTACATACACCTATCTCTATCCTTTCCTTCCTTCACTAATTTGCATCTGTCCCACGTTTTCCTACTTCAATGCACAGCCACGCCAATATATCTGTGTTTAAATGCCTACTACGTCAGGTGTGTTTTGTGGTGAAATAACTTAAGCTTCCCTCGCTGCCCCCTAAGAGGTAGGTCATCCCAAAAAATGATTACGCCACCTTTGTCTGGCTGTGCTGCTCTGTAAAAATGAATAGAACCTCTAGAGGAGTTTTGGGATGGGTGCGCCCACCCACAGTAGTGTATAATGATATAGGTGACTGTCCTTCCATATGTTGAACGATTTGGGATAGGGAGATTAAATGAGATGGAGGGAGGTTTGGTCAAAATTAAATGAGTCACTCCTGGCACATGCTAGGCTTGCATGCAACAAATATTTATTTCCCATACACTTAAGTTACTAGAGGCTGTCCAATATTGCCGAATAATGTGAGAACATCTGTGGAAATATTATTGAAATGGCAGTTAAATAACAAGGGGGGAAATCTAAAAATGTTTAGAAACGACAGTGAAAATAGACGCTACATGCTTAAAATAATAGAACAAGCTACATCAAACTGCAATCATCATATGTACTCATTTTCAACACTGCTGAATTTTAGGTAATCCTTTGCTGCTGAGTCACTACCCGGGGGCCCACAAAGGAGACAAAGCGGTCTCGCCTCCAGGGAGGACGGGAGATGGCTTAGTTCCCTGTGAACCCGTCATGTGTACATATGAAATCAGGTGTGCACACACAGTGATATGATAGTTTATTTATATAGCACCTATACACAAATGTGTTTCAAAGCGCTTCAAGGCAAGGGAGGGAACAAGGGAAAATACAATGACATTCTTACAGGCCATGAACATTAAGGATGAGAAATTAACTATCGTATTTGGCCTGACAACATTTCGGATAGTGCAAGAGCTAAGACATGGATAAGGAAGGGAAGGGAAGGGGAGAGTGGGAAGGAAATGGAAACAGGCAACTACCATACTAGACCTGACGACATTTCTGGTAGAGCCGGAGAAAGCAAAAGGTGAGAGAGAGGGGCGCAGAAAGGGAGGGGAGGAACAAAACAAGCGACTATGGTACTAGGCCTGATGACATTTCAGATAGTGCCGGGAGGGACGACATACGAGGTTACTATCATAATAGATCCAGGGACAATTCTGATAGAGGTAGTGCACCCCCCCCTCGGATATAACCAATGCTTCCCAAGAAGATATATACATATATATATATATACATACATACATACATACATACATACACACACATACACACACACACACACACACACACACACACACACCCCCTCCCCCTCCCCCTCCCCCCCCCGCATGATAGTAGACGCAAAGTACAATGCACAAAGGAAAGAACATGTATAAAGCACACAATGCACACCATTCCAACGTCGGTCAGCCAGGATGAATGCAGGAATAAGGGGAGACATGGACATAGGATGAGGATGTCGGGGTACAGGAGTTTCCTACCACATACCACACTCTTTGGGATGCCAGGCAACGAGGTGTATGCAAGATACAGGCCCCCCACATGTCACCCTTGACCTGGTCAGGGAGTGGGAGGAAGACCTTGTATCACCCACCATCTGATCACATGCCCTCACCCTCCTGGAGAAGGTGCTGTAAGCCCTACATTTCATAGCCACAGGATCCTTTCAGTGCACTGCTGCCATTGTGGGGTGCATATCTCAGGCTATGCAATCCTGGTGTCTACATCAGGTATTGGGTTGCATCACATCACGTGCATGCGTAGGCACAAATACATGCCATGCACACTACAAGAAAGGCAGATAGTTTGCCAGGAATTCTATGCTGTAGCACACTTTCTACGTGTACTTGGAGCTATTGATTGCACACATGTTGCACTATGCCCCCCCCGCCCCGATTGACGGAGTACATTTACCAGAACCCGAAAGCACTGGCATTCCATCAATGTGCAGGCCATCTGTGATACAAATGGAGTCATCATGCAAGTCAATGTCAATTTTCCTGGAAGCACACATGGCAGCTTCATCTACCGCCGGTCACCACTCTAACGGGCCCTGGCATCAGGCACCTTTGGCAACACCTGGCTCATTGGTGAGTATCAACTGTCATGCGAACAACTGACCATGACAATCAATGCCAATAACAACCATCTACGCATTTGCAGAGGACAGTGCCTACCTGCTCTCACCATTCCTGCTCACGCCATTCAGGAATCCTGCCACACCCGCCGAGGTAAGTTACAGCGCAGCACATTTAGCCACTAGGGAGCATAGTGGGCACACATTTGGGGTTCTCAAGTCATGTTTCCGATCCCTTGACCACTCTGGTGGGGTATTGCTATTTGCGCCAGCAATTCTATGCAAAATCATTGTGGCAGCTTGTGTCCTGTCAATGTTACCACACGGCGTGGCATACCAATAGAGATGCAGGAGGGACATCGCCTTTATCCACAGGGACCACCCATGCCCTTGGTCGGCCAAAGAAGAGAACATATATGAGTCCAAACCATACATTTCAAATATATTCACAAAATACAAAATTGTACAAACCTGCACATAACACATAAATTCATGGGCAAATACAACAAACTTAATGTAAACAAAACAAAATGAATAAATTATACATACATACTCAAGAGGCAAAAGGAAATTAATTGCCTACATCACATGCTCACCTGACTCACCCGAAACACAACCAAATCAACACGCATCCATCCGCAGTCAAACCTAATTGGGTTAATAATAACCACACTCTTTCATATATAATTCTTACCCCCACAGATAGAACAAAAAATGTACAAAAATGTGGTCGGCCAAAGGGCACAGGGAGAGGCTGCATGCGATCAGCTAGTGCAATCGTACTTCACAAGAATACCAGCCCCTGCAGAGCACACAAGTGAAGCCACATTCCTGGTGCCATCCAATGATGAATTGGGGCCAATCAACTCTGCCCATAACAATGCCCTAGGAATGTGTGCCTGGGAGAGGCAAAATGTGCATAAAATCATCTGTACCCACCACTGACAAGCAAGTGGAAACAACAGTATATGGGCCTCATTACGAGTCAGCCGAGATGGAATGCAGTGATTCCGTGTCGACGGTGACTCCGCTTCCGCGACCGCAAGGTTGCGGAAAGAAGGGCTGATTACGGCACGTGGGTCGCGCGCAACACACCGAGGCGGAAACGGAGTCACCGCCGTCACGTAAACACCCTGGCCACAGAAAACGGCGCTAGAACCGTGTCCACCCCCGCCGACACGGAAACACTGGAAGCGGAAACACCATGACCGCGGGGAAAAAAACGGAAACATAGAGGGGGCCATTATATAAAGCACAATCCACTGCCATCCTCAGGCACCACAGGTCAGATCACCTCCCTGAGACTGACAAACCATCCAATACCATCATGGCATCCAGGATACCAGCATGCAGGCAGAGAAAGCAGCGCTTCAGTGAGGCTGAGCTCACAGTACTGGTGGAGCACATTGTTGAGCATGCTGAAATGCTCTTTAGTGCAGATCAGCGGCGCGCTACTCAGCAACAGCGCAAGGAGGTGTGGGCTGAGGCAGCACGCAAGTGCACAGTGGTTGGCGTGACCACACGCTCAGTGAAGGAGTGCCACAAGAGGTGGGATGACCTCAGGCTCCGGGTGTGCAACCTCATCACAGCACACCGCCAACACAGCACTGGAACTGGTGGAAGCCCTGCATCCCCTCTGAAGCTGCAATCGTGGGAGGAGCGCTGCAGCAGTGTCATGCACCTCGAAGGCATCCACGGCATAGGAGAGGGAGAGGCAGAGGCAGGAGCGAGCCCACCTGCAGATGCTGGTAAGTGCACAGAGTACAAACCCATACGTGTGACTGGGAGTGACCCAATGGACCCACTCCCAATGCCCCCCCCCAAACAGGGCAGGAGTGACCCAATGGACCCACTACCAATGCCCCCCCCAAACAGGGCAGGAGTGACCCAATGGACCCACTCCCAATGCCCCCCCCCAAACAGGGCAGGAGTGACCCAATGCACCCACTCCCAATGCCCCACCCCCCAAACAGGGCAGGAGTGACCCAATGGACCCACTGACTGGCCAAACGGCGAGTATCACATCCCCAAAGCATGAACCCTCGAAATTCACACAGTGCATGCCTGACTGGAAGCAGAGACACACCTGTGTGTATCAATAGTCAAAAGTGTTGAATTGCAAGTGGACATGGATTGTGATTTTTGATGCATGTGATGGACATATTATGTAACACCACACAACTAACCGCATGTCCTCTGTATCCCCACAGTTGTGACAAGTGACAGCGACGACGGACAAGAGGCTACGCAGCGGCCACCTGCAGGCCCACAACGCAGCACTCATGTACAGGGGAATGATGCAAGCTGCTCCGGCACACCAGCAACATCAGGAACACCGGCAGAACCAGGCACACCGGCTGCAGCAGACACACCAGCAGACGACACCATCCACATGCAGCCACCCACCCTGGCCCCGGATGATGAATCGCAACCCATCTGCACAGCTGAGGAGGCTGCATCAAGTGATGGGAGTGCCCCGGCTATGCAGGCTCAAGAAGTACAACAGGGTGAGGGGGACAACATGGATGGCCTGTCACCCATCCATGGGCTAGAGTTCAGCCCCCCAGAACTGCACAGACCCATGCGCTCCCCAACTCCATCCATGGGCGAGCTATGTACGAGATTGCAGCACATCGAGCAGAACAGGCCACCCTGACGCAGCTGGTGGAAAGACAGCTGGAGGAGGCCAGGCTGCAGCGTGATGAGGCCATGCATCAGCGTGAGGAGTCCAGGCTGCAGCGTGAGGAGGCCAGGCTGCAGCGGGAGAGCAATGCCACGTCGGTGCGTCGGCTCACCAGGTCAATTGGACGATTTGCGGCCACAATTCTCACCCTGGCACGCCATGTCAGGGAAGGGAACAGCGTGCAGTCAAGCATTGCCGAGTCAATGTTGGTAGCCCAGCAGGCGTTTCAAGGACGCTTGTCCATAATTACACCAACGTCACCTCAGCCAGCACCACCCCATCCAGCTCTGCCACTGGCAGCCCACGGAGGCGTTCAAGTCGGTTGACTGGATCCGCCAGCAAGAACACACCTGCGCACAAGCACCCCCGCAAATAGTGGCATGTGGGGATGCCAGTCAATATGTCATTTGGGGACACCATGGATGTTGGAGGGGTGGGAACGTTTGGTTGGTGGGGGTGGCAGGGGTTGGCCTTTAGGGGGTTAGTTGATAGGGGCCTGGATGGGGGTGGGAACGTTTGGGTCGTTTGGGTGGTGGGTGGGCATGGGTGTACAGCTTCCCTACTCAATGCACTTTCTTCCCTGTTTAATTGATAATACAAAACCTTTGAAAACTACCATGATGAGTGGACACCTGTCATTTCATTAGCAGACAAAAATCATTTAATCACCGGCATCATCATATCCATGCTTTGCTGTCAATGTGCAGTCTCTCAAAAGTAAATGCGAATGAGTGCATCCCGTGCTTGTTGGCCATCTTGCGCACCCCTGAGAGGTTGTGGTGCCACACCATCCCCGTCTGCGTCTGCGTCTGCGGGCAGCAGAATGTTCCTGCGCAAGCACAGATTGTGCAGTATGGCACACACAAGCACAATTTTACCTGTCTTCACTGGGTTGTACAGCAGTTATCCTCCAGATCTGCTCAAGCAGCGGAACCTGGCCTTCAGTAGGCCAAATGTCCTCTCAATCATGCCATGTGTGCAGACGTGTGCCCTGTTGTACGCCTCCTCATGCCTGTTGCTTGGCCTCCATACAGGTGTCATCAGCCATGGCGTGAGTGCATATCCAGCATCACCTACATGGGATGTAAATGTGTGGGACATGTCAGTGTTTGTGGTTCATCTCACGATCAGATGCAATGCCTTATTGTGTCATCATACATTCATCCATCCATCCATATGGGCCTAGCCCTGGTCGGAAAGGCGGGTGATTGCCATCCATGGGTAATTGTTGTAGATGGTGGCATTTGGACATGGCACTATTACTTGCTGTGCATATAAAGTGGACCTTATACACGATAGTGGTTGGTAAGTAAGGCACTGTGCAATGACATGCACACATGGGGGAGTCATTCCATGGCCTGTGATGAATTGGCTTTTGCAGGATGTCTCATGTGCAGCCAACATGTGCATTGGGGGGGGAAGGGCACATAGGCAACAGGCAGAAAAGAGACAAGCTGGATTGTGTGGATCAACTTGTATGGCCTGTTGGTGGCATTGGTCGTATGTCTCCTTTGGCAGGTTGTGTACTGTGGCAACCTGTCATGTGTAGATATGTGATGTGTGGGTTATGCTGACCGTCCATTACATGGCCCAGGGGGTGAAGCATGTGCAGTTGTAGCAGCCCACTTACACAGGTCATTGGCCTGGGCACTCAACACACTTCCACAGGGCCTATGCATTAGCAGTTGTACTCACCCAATAGCCATGTGCTTTGTCCAGCGTACAGTTCCATTTAGCGTGGCAATGTGGAATTCCGCAGGACCATTGAGTCATGTGTTGAGCCCGGAAAACGTGCACAGCAATGTGTAATCAACAGTCCGGCATCACATACCATCTGCACATTCAGTGAGTGGCACTGTTTCCTATTGCGGTACACCATCTCCATTGCACGTGGTACTCTATGTGGGTGCAGTCTAATGCACCTATGCAATTTGGCATAGCTGCAATGGCATGGAATGCCAACTTGGTTGCAATGACCTCTGTTTTGTACTGGGTAGGGCGATGTGTTCTGACACATGGCGCAGCAGAGCCCAATATTTTTGAAAAATAGGGTTGTGAGAGCTGTGCAGCTCACCAACTGTGTGCTGATAAGTTTCGTTGCCTAGGAAATACAGTACTGACACCACCTTCAGGAGGGGGGGGGTTGCAGTCGAGATGGCAATGTGGCTGCTGATGTCGACCTCAATCATGGCGGTGATGTACATGATTGTTGGCCGGTCCAGCCGGTATAATGTGTGGATCCGTCCTGGGGTCACGTTCCAGGGTGAGGCCCTGATGCGGGGTATTGCAGGCTGCCTGCGGGGTCGTGCCGGCTGCACAATTGGGTTTGGCATGGGTGCAGGGTTTGCTAACTGATGCCTGCGCCGCCTCCGCCTCATCCTCCTCTGCACCATTGCTGCCACCATGTGCACTGCTGCCTGTAGGTTCAATAGTCCCAGTCCCAATGCTGCTGCTGCTGCCGCCTACATTGTTGTGTTTGGAGTTGGCCTGAGTGTGGGTGTGTCCCTTTTGTAGCCTCCCAGTGACCTGCTGGGTGGGTCCAGCTGGCCTCATTTGGGGCACCTGTGGCCTGATTCACCTCACCTGATAATGTTGAATGTCATGTTCGCGGTGGCGCTGATACCGCCTCCGTGCCCACTGTTTTTCCACCATTTTTGTGGCAGTGTTTCCATGTCTGTGGTACTCGTGATGCCCATGGAGTTTCGTGTTGCCGGTAAGTGGGTGGTTTCGCCGCCGTCGCAATCTACGGTTCCCTTAACTACGCGGCGGCGGCAGTTTGTGGTGGTGGTGGTTTTTCCGTGTTCGTGGGTCGTGATTGCACGGCGACGGAAACGACGCCGGTATGGTTTTACCGGTGGTGTTAAGTCCGAGTCGGCGGGCTCGTAATGAGGCCCTATATGTTGCACACAACACAAACAAAATCCCTTACCAATTTTACATGCCCCACAACAAATAATGTGCATGCAGATCCCCAACAACACACATGAGAACACAAGTAAGAAGGCACAGTACAAAAAGCAACCAGTAACAAACACATGTGAGCACTGCCCTGGCTACGCTATGCGTGTCGCACAACAACATGCAGGTATACAGGCCACCCCATTCCCTGATAAAAATCAACACACATCTACATCAAAAGAGTCATATGAACTGAGAAAATAGCAAGCTCACTTCAAGAAAGATGCACATCTCACCTCTCATCTTTTCCCTTACGTGCCTGTACCAGGTGTACCCAGGAATAGATCCATGCTCCACTCTCTAGGTCTCCAAACCAGCTTACACTGCTGAGGTGTTGCATGCAGGCATCCCACAGCACAGTTCCCTTGAATATTAGCAACCATCTGCCCTTGCAGAATGCCTCAGTCCAAAAAAAGAACACAAGGTGAACACGTAACACATCCATGCACACAATGACACTGCACCCTGTTGTCCCCTGGATGACATGCAACAACTGCAAGCAATGAGTCGCCAGGCTACCATCACTATTTCAGCCTGCACCCATGGAGCTGGACCAGCTCACCTCAACAAGCCAATGCAATGTAAAACACCCCCACACAGTGCCACCATCACCACCTATAACACCTCCAGTGCCTGCCCCCCTCACTCGAGTGCCATGCTTTGAAGGACCAAGTTCCATTTCTTACCCCTTATTCTGGCGAGGGGTCATTGTAATGCATCAGATCATGACACTGAGAAAACTCCCGAATAGAGATCCCTAGGAGGTTGGAACCCATGGAACTCCTCAGAAGCCCTACCAATGCCACGATTTGGCATCCCTGATTAACATGGCATTAGGACAGTGCAGGAAACACTGGCAGGGGAGCCTGATGATGGAATGTCCAAAATGACGGTAGGGGAACTTCTCAGCAAGTGCAATGAAGACAGGGTCCGGAAGAAGGCAGCTGGACAAACAGTCCTCACTGATAGAGGAAGGCAGGGCACATAGGCAACAGGCAGAAAAAAGACAAGCAAAAGTAATGAGAAATGGAGGTCAAGGATATTGGCATACAAAAGAGAGCAGGCAAGAGGAAGGGAAGGCAGAGCTCAGATGGACTGGACTGAATGGGCACCAATGAGCTTGGAAATGAAGGGAGCGTGGAGATGCACAGAGCAGCTGGTAACAGGTGTCAAAATAGCTGTGTTAGGCAGAATTCCGTGCAGTGCCCTTAGGGACCACTACACACAATTAAGACTGCAGGTGGCAATACAAGTTTTACCTTTGGTACATGCCTGTACTACTAGGTTATAGTAGTAGCAGTAGCGGAGGAGCCAGGCTTATCTCAAGAGTATATAAGCAGTAGCAGAGATTACACAAAGGGACCACAATTACTATGACTGAAGCAAACACTGACTCAAGGTTTCAGGTAAAAAATATAAGTACATTTATTTTTAAACCATTCATTATTAACACGAAACTTCTATTAATTCAAAAACCACACGTAAAATACACTGCAACTAACCAATTCACTTTGTACAGTATTTTTCGAGGTACCTGTGTTTGAATGGACCAGTGTTATGAAACAGAACACGTTACCATGAATACAATTGCGATCACTTATTGACAGTTCGGTCTACTAGAGAAACAAGTACCCGCAGCAAGAAATGCTACCGGGGTAAAAACACACTTAGCACCCGAAATACCCAGAGAGAGTTGGGGGCAAAAATCACAGGCAATATGTTGGTTAGGCAGACAGAATCGAAGAACACACAGACAGGAGTTCAAGAGTCAAGGGGGCGAAGCCAAAGTCAAGTGACTTTGGGTGCCAGTTTTCGAGGATCACAAAGTTGGACAATTCGAGATTAAATGTTGCCAAGAATACTTTAATATTGTCAATATTCGGAAGCAAAAGTTATAAGAAGGAGGGAAAAGTAAGGACAAGCCTTAAAGTAGAGAAATAGGGATTTCACCCAGAATTCCTCAAACAGGACACAGTACCTTTCTCAAACAACAAAGCTGGAGCGACGGCAGTTATTCCTGTTGGTTTCCCGCAGACCCACGCTTTCCTGCAGCTTCCGCAGGAAGAAGGACGATGAGGGGGACCGCACCACACAGGGATGAGGCCGGCAGCAGCGACAATGAATAAAAGGTGCGCTCCTTAAAAACAGGAGAGGTTCTTGCGGTGCGGGAGTGGGCACTGGAAGGGATGAAAATCATTAAGTGACCTGATGCAGCAGTACCCTCTTGTGCAGCTTTATTAAATGACCCGGTGCAGCGGAGCATTCCCGTGCGGCGGCTGAGGACACTTGCCGAAGGCTCCCAGTAGGGTGGCCAACTGTCCCGCTTTTAGCAGGATTGTCCCGCAATTAGGGACTCTGTCCCGCCATTTGCAGAGTGGCTCTGCGGGACGCAGGTTGTCCCGACTTTCGTCAGGACAACCTACATCCATCACAGCCACTCTGCGAATTGAAGTGGGCATTTCAACAGCACGGCGCTGCCGCCTGCTGCTTTCTTTCCGCTGCGGCTCTGCAGCCCTGGCTCCTTTTGAGCCTGCAGGTCAAGCTGTAACGCTCGACACCTGGCTTCAAATGCTAATGTTTTGTTTTCAGTTAAAAAACGTGACCATCACCTCCAAAGGACAAACCATTTGCATTTCAATTAAGCCTGGCGATAGAGCGTTACAGCTCGACCTGCAGGCTCTAAAGGAGCCATTAAAGAAATGCACAAAAAAAAGGGGGCGGGCCAAACCTGAATGACGTAGTGACGGCATCGCCGCCTTAGCCCTAGCTCCCAGTGAACAAAGTAAAAGAGCCGTGGACCACATGTACTCGGAAAGTGCATGAGGAAACGACCGAAGTGGAGCCCGAACGGGATGCACCCGTGGAGTAGCGTGGCCATTATAACAATGCAGTCCTTTCTGGGGACGTGGACAGAGGGGTTGCAACTAAATAGATTAAATGTTGCACGGCTGATGGAAAACCAGCAGTTCCGGACACCGCGGGAAACATAATATCAATGAGGACGGTAAAGGGCAGCAGGTGTGCTGGGAGAGAAACAGGGACGTGCTTGGGCAACAGAACCAAAGCGGGTCCTAGTACATACTAGACGGATGCCGACCCTGCACCATTTCTAGGATAACAACAGGAGAAGCTGCACTGTACGGTGATATTAGACAGGATTGTTCAGAGCACAAGGAAGCTTGCAGGAAAGAACATGTAATCGCCTGCAGGCAGCGGAGGAGGTAACACAGAGCAAGCCTCGGTCAGCGAGGTTGGGAAATACTAGCAAGAAAACGGAAGGCTATCCAGTCACACAAAGTAACCAGGCACACAAACCACGAATAACAGTGAAACTGGTTGAATGACACATGGCTGCAAGGAACGACACCCGTGAATGCAGCATTAAGCCTATATCCATTAGAACACCAACCCCAACGTGAAACAACGTGAGCGAGCTGCTTCTCTTGAGGCCAGAGAATGAAGGAGCGGGTGGTAAAGCCTGAGAAACACTGCCAGAGAAAAACCAACAGGGATACACGCACATCACGGGTGCAGACCTGTGTCCCGAGAGCATGATGAGAAGATAAATGACCCACAGGACACACCGCAAGGAACGGAGCGGAGACCGGTCTTCGCCAGGACAAAGATGGCAATAACAGACGGTGGGGACAATAACATACCTCTTGGTAAGGGGAACCCGACGGACAGCATGATAAGGATAGCAGATTCACTCCAGAGGAAACAAGACACTCACTCAGTGCAGAACTGCAGTTGGCGGGTACACCTGCACTGGACCCAGTCAGAAGCTGGGTGGGGAGCCCAATGAGACACTGATGACTGTTAGGAAAGATTTCGTAATTGTATGTCATTTTCCCTCCATGTGTCAACCCCCAAACATTTTGCTGCTGTTTAGACACCACTGACTGACTTTGCCCGATAAGCACAGCCTTCAGCTGCACTCCTCTGGGCTTTCCCTCACTTTTTATGGGGAAACTGACATGCCCTTAAGACAGTCAGTACTGGGAGACTTTGTTTCCCTTAGTCCTTGCCTCATGTTGCAGCTTTTGTGCAACATCTAACAAGTGTGCAATGTATCTTACCATACAGCGCACTTGGGTCTCTAGTAATTTCCAAAGGCCCTAGAAACTCTCGCTGGACTTTTTATGAACTGTGCAAATGTGTCAGGGACAGGACTGGTGGCAGCTATCTTTTCACATTATCTTTAACCCTTTCCTGCCATGTTAACCGCAGTAACCGCGTTTGGCACAAATAGGTAGCCTGGCTGCAAAGGTTCTTTGTCCTGTCCTTTGGCCATCTTGCCCCTTCACCTTCCCCAGGTCGAGTTGACCTGGGTCATTCCTTATTTGGTCATGCACTTTCCCGCGAATCTCAATGGTTTCGCGGGCTTCTGCATGCCTTGTGTGCGTGCCTCCAGGATGTGGGCTGGGATGTCTGATCCCGACACACATCCTGGGTGCCAGAGAGTCTGCGATGCTCTGAATACCTGGGACCACCGTGGTCCGTGATTGGTCCACGTATGGAGTGCGTGTTTGTGAGCAGATCTCCCATTGGGTCCTCCCCGTTTTGGCACGAAGGGAACTTTGGATAAGAGGAGGCTGAAAACACCACTACCATGTCGATCTCCTGAGTTCACACCGAACAAAGGATAGAAGCCAAGTATCCTGCAACATGAAGCTGAGTCGAGGAACCGCTGGTGACACGCTGGAAGGTTTGGCACCCTGAGCCCGCTGTCGTCCCGTGGGACCCCTCTGCACCTGGTTGTCCTACAAGGTCTGCGAAGACGCTTTGACCCATTGGAATAGTGGGACCAACTATTCACAGCACCTTCATCAAACCCTGCAAGTAAGCTTTCTCGGAAGTGTCCCTGGGCCAACCAGTGGGCTGAACAGCCTACCCAGTTGCTTTTCTGTGTCACTGCCGCCGTTCTGCGGAGGCCCTCGAGACTTGGTATACTGCTAGGTCTATGCCCCCGGCACCCTCATACCGAATTTCGTACACTTGGCGTTCCCAGGTCTGAAGTGAGACGAGTGCGCCAGGACCGGAGTAAACGCGGTTACCGTGTTGCCCTTTTGCGGCAACAACCTGTGCAAGTTTGCTGCATTTGTGACCGTCTTGCACCTGAAGCCTGCTGCAGTGAAACTGGGCCGATTCCTCCACCGGGAGCGGAGAAATCACCACTGTCCCCTTTGGGAATTACCGATATATCTTGGGAACTACAAGGTGCTGAGACGTCCTTTTTGCCGCATTCAAACCTGCCAGCGAAGTGAACTGTACTGGTGAAGTTTGGGTCTGCCTGGGTCAGGGACCCGTGAGTAGTCCTTACCCCAACCGGTGGCCCCTAGCGCAGGAGCCCATTTCTACGCACGAGTGGCCCTTGAGGGCCCCTTTCCTTTCCACAGCTATTGCGAATTAGTGACTTTATCCCGCACTCTCAAACTGCCTCTGCCCTCAAGTGGAGGTCCATCTTGAATAGTGGGAACTTGTTCTGCCTCGCCTCACCCACCTTCCTGAGCTGCTAGAGACTCTTGAAGAGACCCTATCCTGCACATTGGCACAAGCGCATGCATGTCCTACTGAGCACAAGGCTCCTCTCTTCGTAGTGCTTGGACTGCCTCTTAGGTGTATTATTGATGTGGAACTGAGTCTAAAGATTACCTGCACTGCCTGTTTTCTTCCCCTCTAGGTTGTCAACATATTTCATGCGTTTAACCCTTTAGACCCCCTTGGTCTTGTATATATATTGTATTGAGTGTGATGTAATGGTTTACTTAGTGTTACTGTGATTCTTTACTATGGTCTATGTTAAAAAGGCCTTGTAATAAATGTGTCTATATTTTTAATATAACACCTGTCTGGAGTAATTTGTAAGTGTCCTTGCTGTGTTTGTGTCATGCCTGCCACCCCAGGGTCCGTTACTTACCCCAAACGCTCGTATTTTCCGGCATCCTCAGCCTTCAGAACGGCCAGGCCATTCTATACTCAATGGAAATTGGCCGGGAGACGCTACTGAGAGAGCTCGCGTCACATGACCAACGTACGCGTCATCACGTTGGTCAGGTGCACGTCAGCTGACATTATTTAACAAAGCTGATGCCTTACAGCGGCGCTTCTGATCGTTTTTGGTATCTGCGTTCCGGAGTTTGCTTCTGCTGTTCTTCGCAGACGCTCTCCTTTTAATCGCAAGTAGCGGTCGCCTTTCCCCACGTTCCTACGCAGTTTCAGGCAACCTCCCAGCTCGTCTCAGAGCTACTCCTTTCTTCTGCAGCCTTCTACTAACTTTATCTAGTTCCAATACGGAGCCCTGTCGCATTCCTACGCGACGCTCTTCAACCTGTTGCTTCATTCCAAGACGGAGCCCCGCCACGTTCCTACGTGACATAGCAATTTCCACGGACTGCAATCAACACCCGGCAGAGTTCCACTCCATATGCAGCCAATTCGGCAATAGTATTAACCTCATTACTCTTTGTCATTTTCCATTGACATTTATTTCCATTCTGTATATACTTCCTCTGCTAAATCCCATCCTACTTGCAGGAGAGTTTAGTCTGACAGTCTCTGTACTCACTCCTGATCAGGATTTCTTTTCCTCCTACTACAAAGTGCACAGAACTTAGGACGCTTACCTGTGTGCACCAACCCGACTGTAGTGCGGCCCTCGTTCAGCCAGGGTAGATTCCTCACTACCCTTTCCTTGTCGTTGTCTTCTCCTTGGATTCATCGGACATTGTTGGGACTTACCTGTGGCTGTACATCCAGGTTATTGTATTTAACATAGGTTCTTACTGTCCTTTTGTAACAATAGCCTTCTAATTATTCCACTCTCTATTGACAGCCTGGTGAATCCTGGTCCACTCCTACCCTTCTCACTAATAGCTCTCTTTGACTGTGGGTTTTACTAGTCAGAGAGTGACATTAGTTAGAAGGTTTCTCTTGAGATACTACGTTCTACCTCTGACAACAGTAGATGGGAGAAGACATTGAGTGTATCCTTTGCAACTACCAGTCTGTATCCTTTAAGTGAGCCTTAGACATTCCTTCTGTATTTGTTGTGTTTAATATCACAAACCTGGTTATAACATAATCAGAAGCCATGATGGAGGGTTCCGATCCCCTGACTGTCCTCACCAAATTGGTGGCGGATTTGAGACAGGAAATGATCACAGCACAGGATGCCATGCGCCATCGTATGGACGTAATGCAAGACGCCATACGGGCCTCCTCACAAGGAAGGGTTACTCCAGAACCAATTGCTTCCGGTTCAGGTCTGTCTGCACCTCAAAGAGAATCCGTTCAGGTGCTAATGCCAACACAATTCCCTCTGGCTCCACCCGAAAGGTTTACGGGAGACCTCAAGACCTACCGCACTTTTGTTAATCAATGTCGTCTCCACTTTCTGTGTAGACCCAGTTCATTTCCTGATTTGACAACCAAAGCAGCTTTTGTATTGTCGCATTTGGGGGGCACGGCAGCAGCCTGGGCGAATCCTTTACTGGAGACCAACAGCCCATTGTTATATGACTGTGACGAATTACTCTCAGCAATGAGTAAGGTCTTTGATGTGAGGTATGCCACTCAGGCAACCGATTTAGAACTGTTGAATTTACAACAGGATAGTCAACCACTAGTGGCCTATCTCGCACGTTTCAATCAATTGACAGTTGAAACACAGTGGCCGGAACATAAGAAGACTGCGGTCTTCTATAAAGGGCTGTCCGAGGAATTGAAAGACGCCTTGTCAACAGTCCCTGTCGTGCCATCAGGATACATGGAGATGCTGGATCTTGTTCTCCAGATTGATGCTCGAGATCCGCCAGAAAGGGTGAAAAGAAACCCTTCCTATCCGCTCCAAACCTACCTGGAGTTACTCAGACCGCCTCTAACGGACCTGAACCCATGCAAATAGGGGCTATTTGGGGTCGTTTATCCGCCACTGAGCGAGAAAACCGTCGCAAGAATAACCTATGCATGTACTGTGGCTCTGCGGATCATTTACTGGATTCTTGTCCTAAAAAACCCGCAAAAAAGCTGGGAAACGCCAGAGCTCGGCAATAGTGGGGGGGTCCCTTTGCCGAGTGCCAAAACGGACTCCACTTTGTCTTTAAATGCTTCCATTGCAGTAACGGTGTCCTTGTGTTTTAACGACACCACCGTTCAGACCCAGGCTATGATAGACTCTGGTGCAACTAATAGCTACATGGATATCACTTTTGCCAGACAGTCATCTATACCTATGACCACTAAAAGCAGTACCCGAGTCAGTCAAGACAGTCGATGGTTCTGCTTTATCTTCTGGTCTGGTTACGGTAGAAACGTTGCATATCACAGTATCCTTACCTGACGGTCACACTGAAAAAATGGTTTTTGACGTAATCACAGCACCTCAATATCCATTGATTTTGGGTATATCTTGGCTTAAATTACATAACCCTGTGATTGATTGGGTCACTGGTCATATCCAGTATCCTTCGGATCATTGCAATGAAAACTGCTTTTTGGATTCTGGTGGGGTTCATGACACCCCTGTCCTGCCGTTCCTCGAAGGGTTGTCGAGAATAAGTGCACTGACTTCACCTAAGTCACCGATACCTCAGGAATACCAACAGTTCTCCGATGTGTTTGACAAAGGCAAGGCTGAAACATTGCCTCCACATCGTCAATATGATTGTCCTATCGAATTGATTCCCGGGGCCAAGACACCAACCTGTCGAGTCTACTCTCTTACCAAACAGGAAGATGCAGTCTTGAAGGAATACATCAATAAGGCACTCCAGTCAGGCTTTATTCGTCCTTCACAAACCCCGGCTGCATCTCCTTTGTTTTTCGTCTCTAAAAAAGAAGGGGACTTGAGACCCCGCATTGACTACAGGGCTCTCAATGCCATAACGGTAAAGAACCAGTACCCTCTACCTTTGATTAACGTCCTGTTGGATCAGTTGGGCTCTTCAGTCGTTTTCTCTAAACTGTACCTGAGGGGTGCGTACAATCTTGTACGGATCAGGGCAGGTGACGAGTGGAAGACCGCCTTCAAGACCCGGTATGGTTTATATGAGTACCTCGTCATGCCCTTCGGTCTGTGCAATGCCCCCGCAACCTTTCAGTACTTTATGAACGATATCTTTAGTGATTACATGGATCAATTTGTGGTCATATACCTGGATGACATACTGATATACTCGGCATCCTTAGAGGAACACATACAGCATGTATCCAAGGTAGTTCAAAGGTTAAGAGAAAGCCACCTCTTTGTCAAGCCAGAAAAATGCATCTTTCACTCTCATGATGTACAGTTTTTGGGATATGATATCACCAGCCATGGAGTTAGAATGAGTCAATCCAAGGTAAAATCCATCCTGGACTGGCCAGTCCCCGTCCCTATTAAGTCCCTGCAATCTTTTCTGGGATTTGCAAACTTTTATAGGTGCTTCATCCATTCCTTCTCAAGAGTGGTGGCACCGCTCACTACACTAACCAGTCCCAAAAATCCATTTAGCTGGACATTGGAGGCCCAGGAGGCGTTCGATCTAGTTAAAGAGGCGTTTACCACAGCTCCGGTCTTGCAACACCCGGATCCTGAACTACCGAACATCGTAGAAACGGATGCGTCTAATCAGGCCATTGGTGCAATCCTTTCCCAGGTTTGCAAGGACACCGGGGTGGAACATCCAGTGGCGTTTTTCTCATGCAAGCTAGCTCCATACGAAAGAAACTATACGTTGACTGAGAAAGAGTTATTGCTATCAAAGATGCATTCCTCACATGGCGACACCATCTTCTTGGAGCAAAACACCCGGTGGTTGTGTATTCCGATCATCGTAATTTACAGGCCATCAAAACCATGAAGTGCCTTGCAGCTCGCCCGGCCTGTTGGCATTCGTTTTTTGCCCAATTCGACTTCCGCATCTCCTACAGACCCGCTAAGGATCAAACCAAAGCAGACGCCCTTTCCCGTATGCACTCCGGGGTGGGCAGCTTAACCAACACCAAAGCACATCTACTGGCAGAACACGTTGTCTGTGGTTGTTCGGTTCAGCCCTCATTGAAGAAGGAGATCCTAGATTGGGTATCACATAACCCTCATGAGGTACATGAACGGTGTCTCGATATCAGAGATGGTCTCCAGTTTATGAACGGCCTCCTGTACCTACCGACAGAGGAGACACGAACCAAGGCACTGCAGTGGGGTCATGATTCCCTGGTAGCAGCTCATCCGGGCCAAAATAAAATGTTGGAACTGCTACAACGATGGTGCTGGTGGCCCAAAATGTCCCGTGATGTTGTGGATTATGTCTCATCATGTGCTGTATGTGCACCATGCAAAAACACACCGAGTAAACCTATGGGATTACTACGCCCTTTACCGGTTCCCCACAGACCTTGGTACATGGTTTCCATGGATTTCATAGTTGAATTACCTTCTGTCCATGGTTACGACACAATCTGGGTTGTAGTCGACTACTTCACTAAGATGGCCTTGTTCATACCCTGTCAGGGCATTCCCACTGCTAAGATTTTGGCCGATTTGTTCCTAAAGCACGTCTTTAGGTTCTTTGGACTGCCCTCTATCATTATCACCGACAGGGGTTCACAGTTTGCATCCCGATTTTGGAAGGCACTAACTTTTGCTCTGCTTATGGAGGATCGCATGTCCAGTTCTTATCATCCTTAAACAGATGGGCAGACAGAACGAGTTTAACGGACCCATGGAACAATACCTATGTTGTCTGTGTCTTCAGTACCAGTCCTCTTGGTTTTCGCTGTTTCCGGCAGCTGTATTCGCGTATAATAACTCACAGCATTCCTCAACGGGTATGTCACTGTTCTATGCTCTTTATGGACACCACCCACGATCCATCCCAGTAGATTTGGAATTGACTGACAGTACCTGGGGCAACTGAAAAGTTAAAAGCACTGACCGCCCTTCATACCAAAATAAAAAAAACACCTAATAAAGGCCCAAACTAGTGCCAAATACTATGCAGACCAGCGTCGGGCGGCTGCACTGTGATACAAAACTGGCATGTCAGTCTGGTTGTCTACTAAACACCTAAAGATCCCGGGTAAGAGGAAACTTCTGCCTCGATTCATCGGACCATACAAAATAACACAAGTGATCAATCCTGTTGCTGTACGGCTGGACCTGCCCGCACGTTGGAGGGTACACCCGGTGTTCCATGTTTCTCTGGTCAAACCATGTATGTCAAAAACCCGGTTGCCTGTCCGACCTTTGGCGGTTTCAGTTAAGGGCACAGACGAATATGAGGTCTGTGATATCCTATGTATGAGAATGCGAGCCGGGGTTGCCCACTATCTCACTGATTGGAAGGGGTATGGTCCGGAAGACCGATCATGGGAACACTTGTCGAATATTCACGCTCCTGTGTTGCTCCGTCGCTTCCATGCGATGAGAGGAGTGGGGCGCCCTTTGGGGGATGGTACTGTCATGCCTGCCACCCCAGGGTCCGTTACTTCCCCCAAACGCTCCTGTTTCCCAGCATCCTCAGCCTTCAGAACGGCCAGGCCATTCTATACTCAATAGAAATTGTCCGGGAGACGCTACTGAGAGAGCTCGCGTCACATGACCAACGTACGCGTCATCGCGTTGGTCAGGTGCACGTCAGCTGACATTATTTAACTAAGCTGATGCCTTACAGCTGCGCTTCTGATCGTTTTTGGTATCTGCATTCCGGAGCTTGCTTCTGCTGTTCTTCGCAGACGCTCTTCTTTTCATCCAAGAAGCGGTTGCCTTTCCCCGCATTCCTATGCAGTTTCAGGCAACCACCCAGCTCGTCTCAGAGCTACTCCTTTCTTCCTCGTTCTTACGCAGCTTTCTAACTTTATCTAGTTCCAATACGGAGCCCCGTCGCGTTCCTACGCGACGCTCTTCAACCTGTTGCTTCATTCCAAGACGGAGCACGGCACGTTCCTACGTGATATAGCAATTTCCACGGACTGCAATCAACACCTGGCAGAGTTCCACTCCATATACATCCAATTCGGCAATACTATTAACCTCATTACTCTTTGTCATTTTCCGTAGACATTTATTTCCATTCTGGATATACTTACTCTGCTGAATCCCATCCTACTTGCAGGAGAGTTTAGTCTGACAGTTTCTGTACTCACTGCTGATCAGGACTCAATTGGACCTTCAACTATTGTAAAGGTTTGTCTTCCTGGATCAAGATTTCTTTTCCTCCTACTACAAAGTGCACAGAACTTTGGACGCTTACCTGTGGGCACCAACCCAACTCTAGTGCGGCCCTCGTCCACCCGGGTTAGATTCCTCACTAACCTTTCCTTGTCATTGTTTTCTCCTTGGATTCATCGGACATTGTTGCGACTTACCTGTGTCTGTACATCCAGGTTATTGTATTTAACATAGGTTCTTACTGTCCTTTTGTAACAATAGCCTTCTAATTAGTCCACTCTCTATCAGACCCTGGTGAATCTTGGTCCACTCCTGCCCTTCTCACTAATAGCTCTCTTTGACTGTGGGTTTTACTAGTCAGAGAGTGACATTAGTTAGGTTTCTACCTCTGACAACAGAAGATGGGAGAAGACATTGAGTGTATCCTTTGCAACTACCAGTAAGTATTCTTTAAGTGAGCCTTAGACATTCCTTCTGTATCCGTTGTGTTCATTATCAAAAACCTGGTTATAACAGTTTGCTCATTGAGGTCTTTCAGTCACCCTTACCCCTCCTGAGACTTAGGGCCTCATTACACGGATGGCAGTGAACCATGGCGCTAATAGCGCCATGGTTCATGCCGGTAAAATACCGGCACCGCCTTGGTGGAAAGGGGAATTACTGCCCTATTCCAAGGTTGGCAGGGAGGTAATTCCCCCTTCCACCATTGCCCTTCCCCATTCCCATTTTTGCCCCATAGGGCTCTATGGCAATGGGGAAGGCGCTATTTACGGTACCGCTAATTACGGTACCGTAATTGGCTCCCTGGTCCCTTTGCGAGTTGGTTTTTAACGCCTGCAAAAAGCAGGCGTTAAATTCCCCAACCCGCAAAGGGACCTTGTAGTAAGGCGGTAAGGTTTTACCGGTACCGGTAAACCCTTACCGCCATCTGTGTAATGAGGCCCTTAGTCTTGACAGCCTGCCATAGCTACCCTGATTGATCTGGCTTGTCCAGAGGTTACCCTGTTCCAAGAAACTAGGCTGGCCTTCTGAACCTCTGCTCCACCAGAACAGAGTTCAGAAATCCTTCTTAACAATGACCAGGTAAACACTCGGCTGCAAAGCTGCACGAACAGTCAGCCAACCCCGAAGCCCGTCAAATGTGGGGTGGAAATACGCCCTGTAGTGGTGACCCAAAATCAAGATCGGGAGGACAATAAAACCACAAATCCACAGAGTACAAAGTAGGGAAACCACCCAAAAGTGAACTGAACCCTGCGAGTTGAGATAGGAAGTACTGCGGTGCCAAACATATATACCACACTGATAGTAAGGTAAAGTTGCCCTGTTACACAATAGCAGGCTTTGAAATATATGCCGACACAAGAGTTCTAGACAAAGGGCAGAAATAGCCAAGGAGTGTGGATGGAACTGTGCATCAGGAATCCACACGGTAGAGCAATTCAAAGATTGTTGCAGGACTGTGAGCTTCCACTTAGAGACATGGACACCTGAACACACATGGGAGGTGACAAGGAAGAGCAGTTCAAAGAGAGTAGCAGGGAAGCACCGCCAGTGATCCTGGGAAAGTTTTGCCGACACGCCTCACAGACACGAGAGCTCCGCTGCAGATAGAGAGCGACAACCTGTTCTGAGAACCAGAAATGGCGCAAGAAACCAGCTAAATCCAAGCCGAAACAGTTTTCGCTAGACATCTTTACTAAAACAAATGCAGGTTACGGAAGTCTCAAAGACAAGTGGACAAGATACAACAGGAGAAACAGTCCAGACGCGAGGCGATCAACAGAGCCTGGAAGCCATAGCGGAATTGAAGGCATCTTGGGAAACCAAACTGGACGCTGCCATGGCGGAGCTTAAAACATCCTTAGAATGCAAAATTGATGCGGTTAGTGTGGACGTCAACCTCCTACGACAGGATGTTAGGGCGGTGGCAGAACACACAGGAAGATTGGAGAAAGAAGTAAAAAGCAACTCAGGTACCTGCACGGATAATACCAAAGAAATCTTCACGCTGCAACAACGAGTGCGAAACCTGGAAAACAAAGCTGAAAAGGCAAAAGGGAGGGCCTGCATAAATAACATACGTATAGTGGACTCCCAGAAGGAGAGGAGAATCCGGACTCAACAAACTATATTGAGAACATGCAAGAAATAGTTGAGGGACGCTCACCCAAGGGTTCACAGTAGACAGAGTGCACAGGGCCCTGACCATGAGGCCGCCGCCCGGAGCCCGTCCCAGACCGATTATCGCCAAAATCTTAAACTATAAAGACAGAGAGAATACTAGAACACTTCCAAAAAAGGGAAACAATAAGCAGAGCATCAGCGTCCATCACGGCATAACCGGATAATACTTTCCTGGTGCAGAAACAACGCCTGAGCTATGTGGCGATAAAGAGAAGGATGCGAGCGTCGGGTTTGAAGTACATGCTACTGTATCCGGCGAAACTGAATGTCCTGCATAAAGACAAAGCACTTTTTTTCGAGACTCCGGAGGATGCGATGAGATGGATGGACATGGTGAACTGACCAGCTGGAATGGATGACCAGACAGCAACCGAAGGGGCTAAGTGAATCTGTGTTTTTTTCATGCACACTGTCGGACACATTGGTAGTGGTTACGTAAAGTTTTGTTAAATGTCAAAGACTATGCTACAAAGATACAAGCTAGAATAAGCCGAAACTGGTGGACAGGCGCACAGACTATTTAATTTTGACTGGCTCTGTAATATATTGGTAGCAAATAGGAGATACAGGTGCTGCTCTATTGTAAGCGGCACAGTGAAATACGTCAATACCCCCAGTAGATAGATTAGTATGGATAGCAGTAGTACGGTATCCTCCCATTGCGGCCTAAATACCAGCGGCTGCCGGGAAAAGGGAGAGATGCAGGGTAGCCTGAGATCCAGGGTTGGGGTACAGGGAGGGATGGGAGTTGGGAGAACTATCGGGATTAAGGCCTATATGAATGCACGCAGATATTGGAAAAGCAACACGAGATTGGAAAGGGGTAGCTGTCATGGCCACAGGCCCCAGAACACAAAAACCACACCATCTAGTGATGGGGGCAATGGGTCACTTGACTCACTTATGTCCCTTTGGGACTCATAAACACAGGGGCCCAGGCTCATATAGAGATGTGAGCTGGAACCCTTTATTTCAGTGCAGGAGTGCTTTTATTTTACTTCAGTGCACACTTTATTTCAGTGCAGGAGTGCTTTTATTTTACTTCAGTGCTGGAGTGCTTTTATTTTACAAGAACTTTCCAGGTGCTGAAAGCCTTTATCCCAGAGAACATCCCCATGTCCTGACTCATCGGGCGTGGCTCCCTAGGCCTGGTCTGCAGGTGCTGACTCATCGGGTGTGGCAGGGCAAGGCATGGCCGCAGGCAGGCCAGAGCTTCTAGGCATGGCCGGGAACAAGACTATATAAACCCACTGATCCCACAAGCAAACGCTTTGCGTTACTTTGCACCTCCATGCAACGTGACGCTCACCGCCGCCTGGACCAGCTACTTACCTCGTGATCCTGCAAAAACAGCATCCTTACCTGGACCCTGGCTCGCATCTCACGGCAATGCTACATCTTCTTGGCAGATCACGAATCGATGCCGCAGCACCTGCGCACTCTGTCCCACAAAGTCGAAGTCCTGAAACAAGAACAGAAGACAAAACTCCCCCCGAAAATACACAACCCAGTGTTGCGCCGCATTTAAAACCCACGCGCACCCTAAGGCACCATTAATGGCTACTTACCAGCTGTTGGACCATCTCAGCCCCGCTCCTCCGTACAACCGGCTCCGCTTCTTCTACTGCAGCTACCTCTACACCACCTGCAAGGGGAGAGAGCCGAGAAAAGAGACGTTACATACAAAAGATAGAGAACAAACTTTACAAATACAATTACAAAAGTCGGAAGACAAGCGGGCAAGGGGAAACAAGGGACACACTTACCTACAAAAGAAGTGGACTAGTCAAAGCTGGACTAGACTTCAATGACAAGGGACCAGTGAAGGAACTCGGTTCCCTTCAACAAGCGCCCCTGCCAGAAGCAGTAGGATGGAGAGCTCCTCATCATCATCATCATCATCATCATCATTCAGCAGGTGAGCCTCAAGAGTAGTGCAACCCCAGGAAAGCCACATCCAGGGAGAAGAGGCCTGGAGAAGGGGCCAGGGACCACAGGCTGCATACTCATATGACCCCCCCTTATATTCATGCAGGAACCGCACTGCTTATCACTGCAGTTTCCCCACACAGATGCAGAGGGAGGAACAGATAAGAGGAGTTTCACCCCTGGGAGGGCTGCGACCGTGCCCCAACGCCTCCGCAGAGACCAGGTGAGCGTAACAGAATGCAAAGCCTCCTACAAATCTCTGCCTGGGCGTTATGGAAACTTCAGAAACTGACCAGTTGGCCCAGTTACTCGGAGAGTTACGGGCTGAAGTTCATGCCTCAAGACAGGAAACCAATGCCTTAAGTAGGGACCTCATTGTGAATCGAGAATGCACGGACGATTTAGCAAGGCAGATGCTTAAAGCACAGGCTGGCCAAGCCCCATTACCAGGGCTGGCCCACCCTATTCTGCCACCAGTCAACGGCAATGCCCGTACAGGTGGTTCTTCCAGGGGTTGGGGGGGGGTTCCCTTAGCTCTGCCTGAACCTTTCACTGATGATCCAAATAAGTACGCTGTATTCATGAATCAATGCCACCTTCATTTCCCGTGCAGACCCGGAGCCTTCCCCAACGATCAATCTAGGGTGGCATTTGTACTTTCATATGTGTGAGGAAGTGCAGCGGACTGATCTATACCCTTGGTAACTCAAGATGACCCCTTTCTTCGTGACTTTGGGGGTTTTCAGCGTGAAATGGAGAAACTATTTGCACGGCATGCCCAAGGTCAGGCTCTGGACAACAAATTATTGTCACTCCGGCAGGGTAACCAAGATTTGTTAACCTACATCGCCTCCTTCAACCGTTTTATAGTCCAAACAAATTGGCCACAGGGAAAAAGAATTACTCTCTTTCACTGTGGATTACGAGGGGAGCTTAAGGACGTTCTAGCCCAAGTAGGTAAATCCCCCGGAGGGGTGTGCTGAATATATTGACCTAACAGTTCAACTCGATCATAGATTGCAGAATCGGAAAATGGATAGAGCCAGAGCTGGAGGGCAGTCGGTCTATGTGCGATCCTGTGAGAATCAGGCCAAGCAGCATGAATGGTCAGAACCAATGCAGATGGGGGGCTTGCAGAGACCTCTCACCAAGGTGGAAAGAGAAAAAAAGACCGCAACAGCTCTGCTTGTATTGTGGCAAAGCAGGCCACTTTCTCAGAGAATGTCCGGTGAAACCACCCATGAGAACAGTCAGAGCAACTGACAAGAGTGAAGAAGGAGAACTGGACTTGGGGAAACTCCAACGCCCGGCAAGTGTAGGGGTCCACTTGTCGAGCTGTGAAAAGGAACCAATACAGAGCTCACACCTAGTCATCCCGGTGCTCTTGGTAGACCACAAACATCCATCGAAAATGCATGCTTTAGAAGCATATATTGACAGTGGAGCTGTGGGGAATTACATTGTCCAAGATTTGGCTATCCGGATAGGTCTTCCTCTCCGACAGAAGCAGAGATTGTAAAATGTTACAGCGGTTGATGGATCTCAGTTAACATCTGGCCTGTGACGCATTATACCGAAAAGATTACGTTTCTGTGTCAGGGAGGTCACCAAGAGGACATCACCTTCGATCTCATTGGCGCTCCTCAGTTCCAAATGATATTAGGGATGCCTTGGCTGGAAACCCATTATCCCAAGATCGACTGGCGTAAAAGAGTTCTGACTTTTCCCCCAGACTGTGCTAACACCTGTTTCAACAAAGAATGCTTAGTGAAAGATCACCCTAAACCAAGTTCAAAGAAAAGAATCGCATTAGGTCTCACCAGTTCTTTACCCTCTGAATACCTGGATTACCAAGATATATTTCAAAAGGAGCAAGCGAATACCTTATCCCCGCACAGAATGTACGACTGCCAAATTGATCTTGTACCCGGAGCCCAGATTCCTTGCAGTGGGATTTACGCCCTAACGGAGCAAGATAACCAGCATTTAAAAACATACTTGGATCAGCATTTCGCCCGTCAAAATCCCCTGCTTCCTCTGCCTTATTTTTCATGCCTAAGAAGGAGGGAGACCCGAGAACTTGCATTGACTACAGAGCCCTCAATCAGACCACGGTAAAAAAACGGTACCCGTTGACACTCATTCCAGAACTTCGGGATCAAGTAAAAAAGCGCAAATTTATACCAAATTGGATTTACGAGGGGCCTACCATCTGGTAAGATGCAAAAAGGGGGATGAGTGTAAGACAGCCTTTCACACAAAATATGACCTTTACGAATATCAGGTTATGCCCTTTGGGCTATGTAATGCCCCAGCAGCATGCCAATATTTTATGAACGGCGTGCTCCGTGAACTATTGGATGTGTGATCACTCGTCTATATCGACGACTTCCTCATTTACTCAACTACCAAGGAGGATCATATCAGACATGTCCGGGCTGTTTTAGAAAGACTTTGACAACATCGGCTGTACGCCAAGTTGGAGAAATGCTTCTTTCACATGAAAGAGGTTGAATTCCTCGGGTTTATATACTCACCACGAGGGGTACACATGGACACGCACAAAGTAGATACCATCCTCCAATGGCCCTCACCAACTTCCACGAAAGGTGTACAAAGTGTGCTCGGATTTGCCAATTTTTATCGACGGTTCATCCCAGAATTCTCCAAGATTGTTCACCCCATCATATCCCTACTGTGAAAGAACAAATGATTTCAGTGGACCACAGAATCAGAAGAAGCCTTCCAGACCCTAAAATGAGCAATTACATCAGCACCCATTTTACGGCATCCCAACCCGAATTGCCATGCGTCGTCGAAACCGATGCTTCCAACATAGCAATGGGAGCGGTTTTGTCTCAGCGAGATCCCGAAACAGGACAATTACATCCTGTGGCTTTCTTGTCTCATAAGTTCTCTGCTCCCGAATTGAACTATGCGATCACAGATAAAGAACTGTTAGCAATAAAGGCGTCATTCAAGGCAAAGAGCATTACCTTCTTGGAGCCAGGCACACAGTCACCGTCATTACGGACCATCATAACCTACAATATCTGAAAACCGCAAAAGCACAATCATCACGTCAACTCCGCTGGGCTCTCTTTTTTGTGGAATATGACTTTATCATTACCTACAGACCCAGAGTACGCAATGGAAAAGCGGACGCCCTATCACGAAGGAGAGAAGACGAAAAGACATTCACCACATCAGACCCCGTGGCAATCATTCCCTGAAGAACGAATCCTGAACACGATTGCAGAAACTGCCACTTTCCACTTTGGACGACCTAAAAATTGACCTTCAACACTTGATAAACCAATCAGAACGCCAGGAATGGCTTTCAAGAGGAGACCAATACGCTATTGTGAACAATCTACCGCACTTTCAAGGGAGAATGTACGTTCCGGATAAAGACCTGCAAAACCAAATTATAGCAAACTGCCATGACTCTTTAATAGAAGGACATCCAGGAATGGCTAAAACTCAAGCTAAGATAAAGAACAATTACTGGTGGCCCACTTGGCGAAAAGATATTGCCCGGTTCATCGTGACCTGTGGGGTTTGCGATCAGCACAAGTCTCAAAAACAAAGTGATTCAGGCCTTCTACATCCTTTGATGGTGCCCCCGGCACCTGCTGTCTATGGATTTTATTACTGATCTTCCCCCATGCAACGGATACAACACCATCCTGGTCATCGTGGATCTGTTCTCTAAGATGGCCTATTTCATTCCTCTAAAAGGGGTCCCAACGGCCTCTACTCTGGCCACCGTATTTTTGGAACGAATTGTCTGACTACACGGATTCCCATCAATATTGATATCAGACAGTGGAACTCAGTTTGTCTTAGCTCTCTGGAGGAGATGTTGCAGAATCGCCAAAATCGAACTTCGATTGTCCACAAGTTATCATCCCCAAACCGATGGACAGACCAAACGGACCAATCAAAAACTAGAGCATTACTTAAGGTGCATGTTACAACAAACCGAAGATACCTGGAAGGACATACTCTGGTTGGCCGAATATGCATACAACAATTCCATCCACACCAGTACAGGACAAACGCCATTTTACACAGTAAATGGTCGACATCCACGAACATCTGTCTTTGATTCACTTGAAGCACTGGAGATGCCAGCGGTAACGACCTTACATGAAACCATCACTCGAATCCGTAAGCAGGTAGCAGAACATTTGACCAGAGCCAAAGAAAAGCAGAAACAGTTTGCAGACCGACACCGAAAGGAGGCTCCAAATTATCAGGTCGGGGACAAGGTTTGGTTAGCTTCCAAAAACATTTCTCTGAAGGGGCCACGAATATTCCATCCCAGGTACCTAGGACCCTATTCCATCAAAGCTGTGAGCAACTCTTCGGCCATGAAATTAGAATTACCGGCCCACTTGCAGATCCACCCGGTGTTTCATGTCTCCCTCCTAAAACCATTGAGACCAGGTACACAGATCGATACTCCACTGGATCTCGAAATAGCTGAAGGAGAACCAAAATACGAAGTTAAAAGGATCGTAGACTCTAAGATGGTCAGGTCCAAGCTATACTACCTTATAGACTGCAAAGGTTATGGACCCCAAGATCGGACCTGGGAGCCCAGTGAACATGTCTACACTCCACGATTAATCAGGCAGTTTCACTGCAATAACCCCACTAAACCAGGCCTAGGGGGATCCCATCTTGAGAGGGGCCTTGAGGGGGAGTGCTGTCATGGCCACGGGCCCCAGAACACAAAAACCACACCATCTAGTGACGGGGGCAATGGGCCACTTGACTCACTTATGTCCCTTTGGGACTCAAACACAGGGGCCCAGGCTCATATAGAGATGTGAGCAGGAACCCTTTATTTCAGTACAGGAGTGCTTTTATTTTACTTCAGTGCACACTTTATTTCAGTGCAGGAGTGCTTTTATTTTACAAGAACTTTCCAGGTGCTGAAAGCCTTTATTCCAGAGAACATCCCCATGTTCTGACTCATCCGGCGTGGCTCCCTAGGCCTGGTCTTCAGGTGCTAACAAATCGGGTGTGGCAGGGCATGGCCACAGGCAGGCCAGAGCTACTGTGCGTGGCCGGGAACAAGACTATATAAATCCACCAATCCCTCAAGCAAATGTTTTGCGTTACTTTGCACCTCCGTGCAACGTGACGGTCACCGACCGCATGGACCAGCAACTTACCTTGTGATCCTGCAACAACAGCATCCTTACCTGGACCCTGGCTCGCATCTCACAGCAACGCTACATCTTCTTGGCAGATCCCGAATTGACGCCGCAGCGCCTGAGCTCTCTGTCCCACAAAGCCGAAGTCCTGAAACAAGAAAAGAAGACAAGACAAGGTTATAACTCTCGAAAACACCCAACCTAGGGTCGCGCAGCATTTAAAACCCAATGGGCACCCTAAGGCACCATTAAAGGCTACTTACCAACTGTCGAACCATCTCAGCCCCGCTCCTCCGTAATACCGGCTCTGCTTCTTCTACCACAGCTACCACCGGCACTGCTACACCACCTGCAAGGGGAGAGAAAAGAGACATTTCATACAAAGGCAGAGAACAAACTTTACAAATACAATTACAACCGTCGGAAGACAAGCGGGCAAGTGGAAACAAGGGAAACACTTACCTACAAGAGAAGTGGACTAGTCGCAGCTGGCCTGGACTTCCACGACAAGGGACCAGTGAAGGAACTCAGTTCCCTTCAACAAGCACCCCTGCCAGAAGCAGCAGGACGGAGAGCTCAACATCATCATTCAGCAGGTGAGCCTCAAGAGTAGTGCAACCCCAGGGAAGCCACATCCAGGGAGAAGAGGTCTGGAACCACAGGCTGCATACTCATATGGCCCCCCCTTATATTCACGCAGGAACCGCACTGCTCATCATCGCAGTTCCCCACACAGATGCAGAAGGAGGAACAGACAAGAGGAGTTTCATCCCGGGGAGGGCTGCGACCATGCCCCAACGCCTCTGCAGAGGCCAGGTGAGCATAACAGTAGCATCATGACAGATGAGAATGGGTGATCTCAAAATTGTAATCTGGAATGTCCGGGGAATGAACAGCTATATAAAGAGGAACAGGATCATGACATACCTTAGGCGGCAAAAAGTTGATACAGCGCTCCTCCAGGAGACCCACCTCACCCAAGATAAACAAGACTTAGCGATAGGTAAATGGAGCTGTAAAACAGCAGGCTCAGCTTACTCGGCATACGCAATGGGGGTTCTGATTTGGCTGGCGCTGACGGTCCCTTTCAAGGTCCTTCAGACTGCGATGGACAGGGATGGGAGGATGGTGGTGGTTAGGGGCCTGATAGAAAGTAAAGAAATATGTATCATAAATGTGTACAACCTGAACCAGGACACCTCTATGTTCTTTAAAACATTATATCCTAAAATCAGCCCACACAGGGACTGTGCAGTGCTGTGGGGAGGAGATGTTAATTGCACATTAGACCCGACCAAAGATAGATCAGATGGGAAATGTACTTGCCCGACTCCAGCCGCTAAGGCGTTGAAGGGGTTGTTACGCACATTGAAATTAGAGGACGCATGGAGAACGACACATCCCAAGACCGGGGACACTCACATTTCTCTGCCCCTCAGAATCTATACACGAGATATTAGATTATGTGTTTGTTGTGGAAGAGTCGGTGCACAAAATTACACAAGCTGAATATAAATAAAGTCTTGTCTGACCATGCCCCTTTGATCGTCACATGACAGATACTTCTCCCCCCCTCCCCCGAGCCAGAATTCCAACATGGAGACTCAGGGTGGAAGCTTTGAAGGACACCGGGTTCCGCGAACACATGAGGACTCAGGTGAAGGAATATTTCCAACACAATAACGGCAGTGTGGACTCGGCTGGTACAATGTGGGAGGCCCTCAAGATCGTAGTTCGTGAAGCGCCTATGGCTAAATCCAAAGGAATACAGGAAGTAATATTGAGGGACTTACAGAAAACAGTAGATAAATTAGAAGCTATAATGCGCAGAGGGAATAAGACGTTAGAGGAAGCGGGTGAAGTGGCCCAACTCCAAACAGAATTTAGAGAGTTGTGGGATAGATTAGGTAAATTAAGCTACAAGAAATATATTGAGCGGCAACACGCAGAAGGGGACAAACCAGGCAGGCTGCTAGCGTGGTTGTATAAGAGCGAAACTGCACAACACCCTACCCGAACAGTACAAGGGAGTGACGGGAAACTGCAGGAAACCCAAGAAGGGGTGAATGAGTGTTTCTTTGAATATTATAAGAACCTTCACAGCGAAACTAAAGAGGAAGAAGAGGTGGATAGACAGGAGACACTAACGGAGATTAATCTCCCCAAATTGAGCGTAGAGGACAGAGATAGGCTGGAGGAGCCCATAACGATGGATGAACTAGATAACGTGATTAGTGAACTGCCCACCTGTAAGGTTCCTGGAGCGGACGGACTCCCCAGCGAATTCTACAAGGAATACACGACAGAGATCCTATCCCCACAGCTGGCAATGTTAAACAAAGCCTTAGAGCAAGGGGAGTTGCCTGGATCGCTGCGGGAGTTGATAATCATCCCCCTCCTCAAACCAAACAAGCCAGACACAGACTGCGGGTTTTATAGACCTCTGTCCATGCTGAATCAAGATGGGAAGATCCTCACAGCTGTGATTTGCGAAGAGGTTGAGACCCATGATAGGGACCAAACGGGATATGTCCTTGTCGTGTAATACAAAGTGCCAAATTTGCCAATTAGGGCTTTAGATGACAGCATTAGCAGCTGAAAGCCAATAGTTTATTCAAAGTATGTGCTAAATGCTGAATGTAATGTGTGGTAGCGCCTCCATTACGCATTAGTGAGCTACAAGGAATATGCAGGCCCAGTAGGGGTGGTAGGTCACATTATGCATTGTGCATAGACAGGCAGGGCGGAGGCTCCAGTTCAGTAGCTAATAAGAGACATTATTGGAGGGTTTGGAGCAATATAGCACCTATATAGCGCTTAGATAGCCAATCTTAAGCGCTCTGGACACAAAGCTATGAGTGCATGCCTTTTAGGGCTTGCTCACATGGGTTAAATGATTTCAGCTTCTCCTAGAATATTCTGCCTTCTCTTAGCCAGGGCTCTGCCGTGCTTGGTAAACAAATCCTCTTTCCCTGACAAGGCCTGGTACGGCCTTGCCCACACGCTGATAAGGACATTTCAGTGCTTTCGCGGAGAGGGCTCCAAGGGAGGGGTAGGAGCGAGCAGGGAGCATCTCAGAGAGAGTTGGGTTTTTCCATGAGCAAACCTATATTTTGCACAGGAAAAGTTCTGGAACTGTGCGTCATGTTGATTGATGGCACGAGAGCACAAAAGGTGCACACACCCAGAACTGGTGGGAGATTGATCTGTGGACTTGGTCCAAGCAAGAGCGAGTGCCCGGAACCTGACGCTCTGTACAGCACCCTGCAGCGCTGTCATCTGAGGGGGGCTGGCAGCAGCTAGCTTAAGATGACCAGGGTCTCCAGCGCTGATTAATGATACCAGCTTAAGGGGCGTAAGACTGTGTTTCTCTATGTTTTGTAGTTTCTCTAAGTTTTGTGAGTGCTCTAATGAGCTTTGTAATCTTCTCTAACTTGAATTCTAAAGTGCTGCTAAATTTACTGTTTCTATTATATTATGCTTTTTGTCTAATAAATGCTACATTTAATCTGAAGGTGTCATTTTTCACTAGCATGAGTTCATTGCTCAGCACGATAGGACCTGTAATTTGGGCTGAATTGGGTAATTTATGCTCTCAAGGGCTGGTCCCTGGGAAGATTTTCCCCTTTTCAAGACAGTCCCACATAGAAATATTACCGATAATTTAAGAAGGTTACACCGCATAATAGGCCACACAAACAACGAGATGCAGGAAGTAGCAGTGGTGTCGCTTGATGCAGTAAAGGCCTTTGACTCAGTGAAATGGCCCTGGCTGCTGGCACTCCTCAGGAGTTTTGGTATGGGGCCCATATAGATAAAGTGGGTGGAGCTGTTGTACAATGCACCGGTGGCTAGATTAAAGACAGGCTCCACCATCTCGGAGCAATGGCAACTAGGTAAAGGCACTAGGGAAGGGTGCCCTTGGTCCCCGAAGCTATTTATATTAGAGTTAGAAATACTAGCGATCTATCTGAGGACTGCGTTCGGAGAAGTGGCCATAAATACATCGAGTGGGAAACATCTGATCTCGTTTTATGCGGATGACATGCTCTTGTACCTGCAATACCCAGAAGAAAACCTACAATACGTGCTGGAAGTGATAGCGCGATATGCTTTGGTATCGGGTATCACCATGAATCCCCAGAAATCGAGCCTGTATCCCCCCCTAGGGGGGGGTACAGAAATAGACCCATTCAAAAATTACCGGTGCTGCCGATTAGCTGGGAGCTAGTAACATTCAGGTATTTGGGAGTGGACATATATCACGACCCCAAGATAGAACATAGGCACAATACGGTTAAAGCGGTGGACAAAATTGAGAAAAGTATGTCATTTTGGGGGAAGCTACCGCTGACTATGATGGAACGTGCAGCTTTACTGAAAATGGTGGCTCTGCCCAGACTCCTACATTACTTCACGAACGTCCCCTTTGCATTCCAAAACGTTGTTTTGATAAGACTACATAGTATATGTAGGAGCTTCATTTGGCATAACTCTAGAAACAGGGTAGCATTATGGAAGGTTCAGGACACATATGAACATGGAGGTATTAAGCTACCCAACTTTGAGATATACTTCATGGCTAGTCAGCTACAATATGTGGCCAAATGGCTGTTAGACGAACAAACATCAGAATCACGGCTGCTGGGTGCGGTGGGAGCCCCATTCTTCCTGAAGGAAGTCATATGGATACCTGAGTTGCGTAAAACTAGTGAGAGCCTACTGTTGCGCCTTGGGTGTGTCATGTGGCGCAAGGCAGGACGACTGCTAGGGGGGGGCAGCAGTGTATTCCCTGCAAATCCCATTACTGGTACTGGGAGGAGTGGATTAACAGACCAGGAGGAATGTCCGGAAGAGCTGGGAACCTATGGGTGTAGTCACAGTAGGAGATGTACTGAAGGAAGGGATACCCCAGAGATTTGAGGAGCTGGTAGAAAACAGCGGAATATCTAGTGGGCAGTACATCACGCACTCTGGACTGCTGCAGAGTGTCAAACGTAGATGGCCCGACTCCGCCAGACCCTTACAGCCAGATGCAGTTACTGAGGCTTTTTACGATGTGCCAGAAAGAAGACACTAAGTATCACGGACATATGAGCTCTTAATGACAAAAGTGGGCAGGGACATAGAGCAGACCCGAAGACACTGGGAAACGGAACTGGGGAACCATTTTCAGACAAAGGGTGGAGGAGAGTTAAATTATACTACAAAAAGGTTTCCAGAAATACATGGTTACAACAGATCCAGTTGTATGTAACACATAGGGCATACCTGACCCCGGAAAAATAGCCAAGTTTAATTGTGCAGAGATTCAGAAATGCCCGAAATGTGGGGATGTGGAAGCCGACCTGGTACATATGTTTTGGGTGTGTACAGAAATTGGCAGGTTCTGGCAGGAGGTGGAGCAGCGGTTGGGAAAGGCAGGCATTACTTTGAAAGTGGAGTCCCCCAAAGCTTGTTTGTTGGGAAGATTCCCAAGGCCCAAACGTGCTGCACACGTAAATAAACTCAAGGATCTAGCATATATCCTGGCAAAAAGGAGAATAGCGATGAGTTGAAAAGCACGAGAAAGACCAGAGGCAAAGGGGTGGTGGAGGGAGTTATTAAAATGGGCGAATGCGGAAACCACAGTGTGGCAAGTGGCATCCAACAAGGAAGGGGAGTGGGGAGGGAGCGGGATAGGGACATGGAGAGTACTCATAGCTAGCTTAACAGACTCTGGAGATGAGACACGGGAGGAAATAGAGTTTCCTACACGAGAAGCTACAGCTGGTACACAGAACGTAAACAAAGACTAAAGCAGGAACGAAAAGTGCAATGTGGGCGTTGGGCGGGTGGGGGGGTTGGGGTGTAATTAGGTTATGATTTGTGTGCGATTTGTTTGGTATTAAAATGTAAAAAGTTTGGTGTTTTGTGCAAAATAAAAAGTGTTTTAAGAACAACAAATTACTTGAAAGGGGAACACAGGTAAAGGCCGTCGGGGGTCCACATGTGCTAACCAGTACAAACCTAGATGCACCAATTGTGCCAAACCTGTCCTGGGGAGTGCATGGAGATATATGGCCGGATCTGCGTTTCCAGAGGCAAGGTCAAGAAGGGGAACAGCTGAGGTCTTGGCGATCTGTGTATGGATGTATGTGTTAGACATGCAGTTGTAGCAGGGATGGTCATGTGAGCGGATAAGGACATGGAGTGGGCTCTGGCACAGGTCAAAGAGTAGTGTGGACAGGGAGTACACCTGCAGGACCCTGTAGGACACAGGGGGCGGGGGAAGGAGATGGGTGGTAGTAAGAAGACATCATAATGGTCAATGAGGCAAGAGGTGAACAATCATAATGCTGCGTCCAGATGTACAGACAATTGAGGTTGTGGATGAGGATGTTTTTGTAGAATGTGTCAAATACTGCCAATGGCTAAAGTGTGATAAGGGCTGCACATTCCCATGAGTCTGCTGTCTTTTGTGGAAGTGCAACCTGAAAACCAATGTCACAGGGACATACACACACTAACATGTGGACAAACACACATCTACACTGACATTCACTGTGACAAAATGACATCACGCCCAGAAAATCTGATGTGTGAAACTGCATGCAAAGATTGTGGCGCACACTGAAACAGACATTTACATGATTGACAGTATGCAACCTTAACTGCTGACAGAGCTGCCCTGATGTGATTTCCTCATCACCTCCACTGGAAACTGTTCCTCCCCATTTTTGAATGGAGTTCCAGTGCCTGGAAGAGGACATGGGGACTAGGGAGAACAAAGGATGCAGGGTGGACCTCTGTCCTGGGATGGGTGTAAGCACACTTCTGGCTCCAGCCCACTTAGCATAAAACACCCCACACTCCCAGGTTCAAACTTTGTGCTATAGCCGTGAACTGCCAGAGAGACAAGTAAAGCATAGGAACGTAGTATTTATTTAACAATAAGCAGAAGAATAAAATGCAAGTTCTAAATTACAGATATTTAGAACACAGTCTCATCTCATGTTCTTTTTAGCCAACCTTTAGGACCCCTTTCAGCTTAACGACCGGCCTCTGGAGGATGGCACCCCTCTGGTTAGACACTGTACTCTCTGCACCCTCCTGCTCCAATCAGCCCTTAAGTGAGAACGTGGCAAGCAAGGAATGCCACTTAGGGGCAAATGAAAGCAGGGGCATCCTGCAAACACTTGGTACAAGCCCACGGAAGAGTCCCTCCCTATCAACATATTTGCCCATTTTTATAAGGTAGGGCTATCAATCAGAGTGACGCAATCGTGCAGAACCTTCCTTCAGTGCGAAACATGTTTGTGCCAGTTGGAAAAAACCCACTCGTTATCGATCCAAGGCACTCCTACCCCTCCCAACTCGGAACCCAGCTGCAAAATATCTGCTATGGCTCTTATAAGAAGTGCTCAGGTCAAGCTGTTTTTTTCATGCGAATGAGTGCCTGTTTACGAAGGATGGCAGAGCCACTGTTGCAAAAAAAATTTTTTTCAGGAGAAGCTGAAACGTATGCATTTCAATTAGCCCCTAGTGAGAAAGCTCTACAGGCCCTGCACTCTGCTAGTTAGTGTCATAGTATTACAAGGCTGGCCATCTAGGCGCTATAATGCTTTTGTACTGCAGGTCTGCAAGCACTCAATACATGCCTCTATTAGCTACTAAACTCGGTCCTCTGTCCAGCCTTTGCACAATGTAGTTAGCTCAGCAGGTTTTGCACCTGTGCATCATTATACAACAACCTCTCATGGAGTGCAGTCACTGTATGAACCAGGATCACTGCAACATGTGACATTGTAATTGGTTATAACACGCTTAATACCCAGAGGTTTCTAAGCTCAGACCCGAGGATCCAACCTGTGTTGCTCCACGCTATCTTACTTCCAAGGCAAGCATGCTGCCCCTGAGTTATCCTCCTAGTTTGCATTTCACCAGCCATAGAAGCAAATCATGTAGATTCCACATATGTTCAAAAACTCTATTTACTGATTGTAACATGTACGTGTCATCCTGTTGCAGTCAAGTGAACCATGTCACTTGACACCACTGTGCATGGCTGAATGTCCAGCACTTCACTCATTAATCCCTTGAGAGGGCAACAATACATCTCTCAAGGTTGAAAAAATCAATATAAATGTCCCTGTACAGCAGTGGTGCATAACTGGTTTTCGAGGAGGACTGAATGTACCATTGAAGCTGCATACAGTGACTACTAATGTTTGGTGTGGAGCAGTAGAAGGGGAATTGCACGTAATCACGAGGGGGGAGCAAGGAAAAGGAAATGCAAAAACCATATTTGTCATGAAGACGGCCCTCAGAGAGTAAGTACTCTGACGAGGAAGAACAAGACTCCCAGTCTCTCCATGTCTCTCTCCGTCTCAATCTTCCTGTCTTTCTTTCTTGACCCTCTTCCTCTTTCTCTCTCCCTCCCCCTCTGTTATTATTTCTGTCACTCTTTTTCTGTCTTTTTTTCTCTCCCTGTTACTATTTCCTTTGCTCTCTTTTTCTAATTTTCTCTCTCTCCCAGTGTTACTATTTCTATCGCTCTTTTTCTTTCTCTCACCCACATTCCTCTCCCTTCGTATGTTACTATTTCTGTCTCTATTTTTCTGTCTTTCTATTCTCTTCTTCCTCTTTCTGTCTCCTTCCCTGTTACTATTTCTGTCATACTCTTTCTGTCTTTCTTTCTCTTCCCTCTTCTGCTTTACCAACGTTACTATTTCTGTCACTCTTTCTTTCTCTCCCCCTTCTCTCTCCGCTTCACTTTCTTTCGCTCGCTCTCCCTCCCTATGGTAACATTTCAGCCTCTCTTTTTTTCTGTCTTTCTATTTTTTCCCTTCTTCCTCTCTTTCTTTCTCTTCCCTCTTCCTGTCCACCAATGTTACTACGTCTGTCTCTCTTCTAATCTCTTTATCACCCGCTTACGCTATTGTACGTCTTTGTCTTTCTTCATCTCTATCTTTCCTCTGCGTGAAAAGGACACAGACTGGGACGACAGAGGGCCCAAGTTGTTGAATGCAAATCCAAACTCGTTTCACAGGCTCCCTGGCAGCAAAGGGCCCAGAAATTGAACCCTGGGAGCAAGAATAACCCCATCAAACATACAATCGATCTCTCACTCACTCACACACGCACTATCTAAGCCCCCCTCCTGCCGCAAAGCTCCCCCACACCAACAACCACCATCCACCCACTCTCCTCAAGCCGCCCCTTGTGAGCCATTCGGGGCATGCAGGCACATGTCCATTTGAAGGGGAGTTTCTAGGCTTGGCAAACATACACAGCTGTGTGTGTATCTCCTTCCTCTTCAGTGCACTTTTTCTTTGGTCCACAGAAGACTTTCAGGCAATGTAGGGAAGAAATAAAAAAAAAGGATTTGCACGTGTTGGAGGTGAGGAAGAGGTGGAAAACAAAGTTTCCTCATGTTCGTATCTGACCTGAAGGCTGGATGACGGCTTTACAAGACACTTCTTACAAGGGAGTCGGGGCCCTGCCAGGGGAAGATACTTTTGGAAGAGCTGGGAGATGTTGCAGTCCTGTTGACAAAATAAATGTATGCAGGTAACTTTTACTGTGGGCATTCAGTGATTTAGCTCCCTGCTGAACAGCAATCAATCCTCCTTTGTGAGCAAGTGGTTGACAGCTGACTCGCCGTCTTGTGATAATTGGTCTATTAACCTTATCTTTATCTCCATTATAATGTATGCCCCCCCCCAAGGGTGCTTCAGACTGATTTCCACTCTAAGCAAAGGAGTGGGGGGCATACGTTATAATGGAGATAAAGATAAGGTTAATAGACCAATTATCAATAGCTGCTCGAATAGAGGTGCAGACTTGTTAGGAATGCCTGACCCAAGCAATGGTCCCAAGCAAACGGTTTACCTACGTAATGAAATGCGGCAAACTGCTTGAAGTGGGCTGTATCTCATTACAAAAGTAAACACTCTTGGTGGGCCGCATTTGACCCACAAGCCGTATATTGGGCACCCCTCTACTAGATACTTCACAGGAGCATACGAGGATTGAGGCGGGCATACAAATAGTAGGATGGTCTGGTCAAACCATGATATGTGCAGACTTACTCTCGAGATTGGTCCCCCGCGCCCCACCCAATAAACGCTGAGTTTGTAACAACACGTTGTTCAGAGACCTGGTCTTTCGGGAGGCCCTTACAAAGGAGATACTGGTGTTTTTAAGACAAATGTGGTGAAAGAAACGCCATTCCATGTAATTTGGGAAGTAGCCAAAGCTACCTTTCGCGGACTTCTGATTTCAGAGGGGTCAGCCAAAAAATATGAGAGCGCTATTGGAGGCACAGTTGAAACAAACGATGGCAAGGAAAGAGAAGGCTCTTCATGAAATCGGGGCTGGCTCTGAGGATGGCCTTGTGGAGATCAGGGGTCTCTGAAAGGAACTGTGGGACATCTGGGGGGACATGGCCATTGCCCGGCTACGTTATATAAAGCAAAAATATTATGAAACGGGGGATAAAGCCCATACCATCCTGGCAGCGCATCTTAGGGGTCAAAGAAAGGAACGGGCAGTACATAAATTAAGGGACGAAGGAGGTATTGTCCATAGCCAACCTGAATCCATTGCACAACACTTTGGGGAGTTCTATGCCCGGCTATATACAGCGGAGGGTATGGGGTTGATAAATGAAACCTGTGATTATCTTGAGAGACTGGTGCTCCCAACACTTAAGCTTGGAGGATAGGGCGCCCCTTGAAGCTCCTATTTGCGTCAAAGTAATTCTCAAGGAAATCTCCAAGTTGAAGGCTGGCTTGGCTCTACGACAAAATGGCTATACCCGAGCCTTCTATAAACAGCACAGCCACTTACTGGTCGCATTCCTAGTGAAAATCTTAAACAGCATGCTAGACGGTGAGAGGGCCCAAGAATCCTTCACACAAGTGCAAATCATACTTCTCCCCAACGAGGGATGCGACAAGCTAAACTGTCGCTCATATAGACCCATCTCATTAATAAATGTGGACGCAAGATATACGCTAGCATCCTGGCAGAAAGACTGAACTCTGTCCTCCTTAAACATATCCACAATGACCAGGTGGGGTTTATCCGGGGCAGGCAAGAAGCGGACAACATACGCAAAAGCCTGAACATATTAGCAGGAATTTCGGACAAGGCAGAGGATCCTATCTTATTGTCAGTCAATGCTGAAAAATCCTTTCACAGAGGCGAGTGGCAGTTCATGGAGCAAGCCCTACAAAGAGCCGGCCTCAGCCACAGATGGCTTGCTGAAGCCATGGCGCTTTATCAGAATACTCAGGCTAAGGTCATAGTGAGCGGGGTGGCGTACCCAGAGTTTCGTCTGACTCTGGGAATACGTCAGGGCTGCCCGTTATCACCATTGATCTTTCCCCTAATGCTAGAACCCCTAGCGGCATCCTTGCATGAGAATGGACAGATACATGGAATGAGTGTGGGGGCTATGGGGTTCAAACTAGCTCTGTATGTCGTTGACATATTTTCGTACATTACACATCCAAGATCTTCAGTCGTAGCCTTCCTCGAGACTTTCACGGAATACGGCACCCCGTCAGGGTTTAGAATCAATCTTACAAAGACACTGGCGCTACCGATATCTGGTTTGAATTCCCATTCAATGGAAGCCCTAGCCACTCTTGGAATACGGGTTGACTCTACCAGTATAAAATACCTCTGGATTTCTCTCACCCCTAAACACACTGACATGTTCATGGCCAGTTACCCTCTACCCCTATGCGACAAATTCAAAAATGACCTCCAGAAATGGTTGAAGCTGACGCTCTCCTGGGTGGCCCGCCTCACCATGATAAAAATGAATATACTTCCTGGACTAGTGTTCTTGTTTCAGGCACTGCCCTTGATCTTACCGACTCCTTTTCAGAAGGAGATCAAACAAACCCTTCTCACCTTCCTCCTGGGCAGGAAAGAGACTGAGAATAGCATATACAACGTTGACCTTGCCCAGGGTTGAGGGAGGCCCGGGATTCCCAGAGTTTTATGAGTACTACCAGGCAGCCCAATTGCAGGTTGTGGGGGACCATCTGAGAGAGAACAGAGAAAAACAGTGGGTCGAGCTGGAAATCCCCCTATTTGCACCAATCACTCTCGGTAAATGGCTCTCGGTCCTGTACAGGGGACACACTCTGAATCCAAAACCGCCCGGTGCTCTCGGTCCTTTGTCACATATGGAAACCCTACAGCAACTTGAATGGTATCACATTTGCCGTCACCCCTCAGCTGCATCTGGGAGACCCTGATCAGGGATAAAATAGATTATAGATCCCCAGAGATTCCAATCCCACTATGAGGCAGGCCTAACCTGAGCGTACCAACTGTGGTAAATATGGTCATTTCCTGCACAAATCCGAACTGGAAAACGTCCTGGGAATAACTGATATCTCCCCCATTGACATTTCTGCAATTGAAGGGAGCCCTTGCAGACCGCTGCTGGGTGCATAAACTCTCGCACCTGTTAACCCTGTTTGAGCAGGTCATTAACTCATTCTCTGATTCGAAGGACTCATTTCAGCTTTGTACGAGGCCCTCCTAACTAGGGGTCACATCCCCTTACCGAACACTCAAATTGCGGAGAGACCAGCACATACTGCCATATATGGTGGGATTGCTTCCTAATACGTAACTTTTGGAAAGAGGTGCTGTCCTAGGCAAGACACAGATAGCGTCCACAGAGTCCTATCGCCCTTACCTGTACTGTTTAGCACTGATGAACACGACGTCAATCACACACTGCTCCCACACATGCAGAGAAATGGCCCAAGAAGGGCTGATCAAAGCACACAAAATGTATCACATGTAAAGAAAGCTCTCAGCAATTCTCCAGTAATCGCACACACACATATATATTGACACAGATTGGTTACAGTTCATGGAATATTATCGAGTACACACAAAAGCAAGGGCGCCCACACCTTAGAAGACCCTAGCTGCACCCATGCCCTTGATATTGGCCCACCATACCGACACAGCCTAAGGCTAAAGGAGTCTCTGGCTACTGGACCCACTGCACCTCATGCCAGACTTACCTGCGCATGCTCATTGTCACGCTTTTGATTCCACTAACTTAATAGGGGCGAGGGGGATAGGGGATGGTAAGATGTTTCAGTGTTATGTACCCATGGAACAGTTTACTTAATGTTGCACGATGCGGATAGCATTGTTATTGTCAGGACTCTAACTGCACCAGCATGTACTTGATCTTGCTTGTCGAAATGTGCATGCGAACAGTAATAATAATAATAATGTGAAACGTAACATCTGATTGCCAGCACTGTGATTGCTCTGTAACGTGTTAATTAACATACCAATAAAAAGATATTTTCCAAAAAAAAAGATAAGTGCTGGGGAGTTGGGGGAGAGACGCAGCATGCCGCAGAGCCACGAGCACCAGAGCAGGGAACACGTGCAGGGGCAAGCCGCTACCGGACACCTCCAGCCCTCTGCTGAGTGATGTGATATGACATTTATAACGTGCCTATAGACAAGTGTTTCAAGACGCGACGAGGTAAGGGAGGGGGAACAAATGGGAGACAGAGACAACGATCCTACCAGGCCAGGTTACATTGAGATTGCGCAAGTGCAGGGGAGGGCGGCGGAAGGAAAAACGTGTGAGGGGTGAGTGCAGAAAAATAAATGAAAACCAATAAATACAATAAATAAGAAGTGCAGCCGGGTGGTGGCAAGTGCCGGGGTAAGTGCAGACATCAGGTGTTAGGTGCTGGTAGGGGGCTGCAGGGATACAGAGAACAGCCCCAGAGTTCAGGAGGCAGTGCAGGTGTGCAACTGGCGGGGAGGGGACTTGGGCCTGAGAACAGAGGGTAGCCAGGTAACAAGTGCAGTTTCAGTTTCAGCCAGGCGTTCAGCAGGGGAGGGGAGAGAAAGCAGAAGCAAAGAGGATGGGCTTGAGGTGCTTCCGGAACCGGAGATGGTTCTCCTCAAGTTTCAGTGAGACAGGGAGGCTGTTCCAGAGGGAGGACCCAGTCGAGGAAAGAGATCTACCACCAACTCATTGCTTGGAGAGGCGACTGACCATGAGGGAGTTGGAGGCGGATGAGCGAAGGGCTCAAGAAGGAAGATATTTAGGAAGAGAGAGAGTTGAAGGTATTGAGGCCCTCAGGCCCCAGAAGGCCTTGTGGACAATGCAGAGGGTTTTGAACTTAATCCTCGCAGCCACTGGGAGTCAGTGCAGAGATTTCAGTCCCGGAGAGATACAATCCCTGGGTTTGAGGCCAAGGACAAGTCTTGCAGTCCTGTTTTGAATGAGTTGCAGAGGGTGGAGTTTAAATGCAGGCAGATTAAGAAAGAGGCTGTTGCAGTAGTCCAGCCTAGATATAACCAGAGCTCTGGAGACAGTGACCTTCTGGGGGAAGGAAAGGAAAGAAAACATACCTCTGAGAAGGTGCAGCTGGTAGTGGGACTTTTTAGAGACGTCAGAGATGTGAGGAGAGAAGGAGAGTGTGGAGTCGAAGATGACCCTGAGGTTTTTAGCCTTACAGGCGGGAGCAAGAGGTGAGCCAAGAGAGGCCGGCCAGAGAGTGACAGGAAAGGAGGGAGCAGGTGTGGCAATGAGGAGAATCTCAGTCTTGCTGGCATTAAGGCAGAGATAATTGGCGGCACACCACTCCTGGATAGCAGACAGACAATCAGAGATGGGAGAAGAGGTGGCTGAAGTGAGCCTGAAAATGAGTTGTCATCCACATAGCACTGAAAGTTAGGGCAGAGAACTGCAATGCAGTGGGCAAGAAGTGCCAGGTATTGGTTGAACAACCAGGAAGAGCGGTTGGACCGCTGGGGAACACCACAGGTAGAGACATAGAGGAGAAGGACGACCCAAATTGGACCTGGGAGGGTCGATCTGAGAGGAATGAAGTCAGCCTCGCCAGGGACGGATCAGTGATACCCAGGTTATCACGGAGACTGTTGGACAGGATGGCATGGTTGGCCATGTCAAAAGCAGAAGAGAGATCAATTATGATGAAAACACAGGGGATGTTGGAATCGAGGTTGGAGAGCAGGTCTTCACAGATGTTCAGGAGAGCAGTTTCCATGCTTCTGAAGGCTCTGAAGCCAGACTGATGATCATGGAGACAACCAACAGATTCAGAGTGGAGATTAACCTGAGAGATGGCCAGCTTTTCCAGGAGTTTGCCCAGGAAAGGAGTGATGAAGATTGGGTGATGTCTTGATATGGGCAAAATCTTCCTCGGGGCCAGCCCTTTGAGAGCAAAAAATACCCAATTCAGCCCAAAATACAGGTTCTATTGTGCTGAGCAGTGAACTCATGCTAGTGACAAATGACACCTTCAATAAGTTTTAGTATTTATTCTAAACAGTGAATTTCATATACATTTTGGGATTCAAGTTAGAGAAGATTACAAAGCACAAAACTTAGAGAAATGCAAAATATAGAGAAACATAGAACTTAGAGAAACATAGAGAAACAGAGAGAAACAGTCTTACGCCCCTTCAATCAGCACTGGGAGACCCTGGCCCTCATAAGCTAGCTGTAACAAGCCCCGCTCAGAGGACAGCGCTTCTGGGTGCCGTCAGAGCTCCAATTCCGGGCACTTGATCTTGCTCGAACCAAGTCCACAGGACGATCTCCCACCTGAGTCATGTGAGCATGCATATTTTATAATCTCGTGCTGTCCGTCCATGACGCACAGTTCCAGAACTTTCCCTGTGCAAAATATAGGCAGGCTCATGGAAAAAACCCAACTCTGTTAATTTCCACTGTGCTCCTTCTTCTGAGCCCCTCCCTGGAGCCCATCTGCGCGAAAGCTCAGGAATGTCTTATCAGTGCCTTCCCAGAGAAAGGGAGATTAGTTTACAGGGCTACCGTTAGAGAGGCAGAATATTCTAAGGGAAGCCGAGATGTATTAAACCTATTAGAGCAAGCTCTAAAAAGGCATGCACTCATAGTTTAGTGTTCATAGCGCTTAAGACTGGCTATCTAAGCGCTATATAGGTGCCATAATGTTCCAAACACTCCAATATTGTCTATTAGCTACAGAGCTCGGGCCCCTCGGCCCTGCCTGCATAATGTGACCTATCACTCCTACTAGGCCTGCATATTCCTTGTAGCTCACTACTGCATAATGGAAGTGCTACAACAGACTACTGTCAGCATTTTTGGCACATACTTTGAATACACTATTGGCTTTCAGCGGCTAATGCGGTCATCTAAAGCCCTGATTGGCAAGGTTGCAATTTTGTGTATCACTACAGGTGATAGTTAGCTAGGCAGAGGGTTTAAGAGGGTGCCGATAAGTTGCGAAGCCAAAACAGGGATTGCTCCAAAACCTGCATGCTAATACATACCCCCCCGACTAACCCGCACCATGATCAGCTCTTGGAACTAGAACACACCTTGCGCTACGACAAGCGCACTGAATGTAACTTGGGAACGGTTCACACATAGCATTACTAACCACACGAAAGACATTCTATGTTGTGCATTATCTTGATGGTTGAAATGTTCTTTCTTACAGTCACTTTGCCATACTCAAGAGGACCGAGACAGCGTGTTAGAGAAAACCAGGACACGCCACAAAGCAACGTTTATTCTTCCTGTATACTTATGCCATAGTCACTCTGATTTGTTTTGCATTGAGCATTTTATGACCACCAATTAGGTTGCTGGTTTAGTACAGCATTTTGGGGGCATTATTAGAACACTGCCTGAGTGTGAATGAGAGAGGGCCATACAGTGTGCATGTATGAGAGAGAAGATGTAGGAGCCTCAATAGAAATGAAGAAACCGAGCAGCAGTTCTTAACCTAACTTCCCCTTACCCACCCACAAAATCTCCCTAATCCTCTACCCGGTTTCCCTCCTACTCCTTTCCCAGCTGGGGTTGCAGAGTTCTGTGTGTATCAACAACCGCAGACCCCAAACCCGTAATGGGGGGCGAGAGGCTCATGCTACCCATGCGCAGGGCAACATGGAACCCTGTAACTGCCAATGCACCATTCGGTGCGCAGGGGTATAGGTGCTGCCAGCAAAGGGGAACATCTCATTATGGTGATCCGTCACATAGTCTACGAGGATCTAAAGCTCATTAGTGAAGCGCTTCTTCCTCTACTGACCCTTAGCCTGTGCCAGGTCTTGGGGTAGAGCATCTTCCTACTCTTCAGGGCATGCCCTCTTAGACCTAGCTGGTGCTGGTTCACATGTCGGCCCCCGAACATTTCCACGTCCATGTACAGGGGCAAGATCAAATGTGGGCTGAGCACACTGACCTCATGAGGCTTATCCTCACCACTTCCCAGTCTTCTCACTTTCCCTTTTGTGGTCTTACCACTCAAGGTGCTGACAAAATGAATAAACGAATGAAATGAATATTGCTCACAGCAAAAAAAGAAAGGGAACAGTCTATGTGACGTACTACGTAGGCTCCAGTGCACCCCAAAAGCAAAAATATGCAGTACGCAGAGGTACCCCAATAAAAAGTCATGCATGCGCATTACTCTGAAACCTTCCAAAAGAATAAAAAAGCAATACACGATACGCAGTGGCACAACGAAACAAAAATATATGTACGCGATACATCGTAGGCCTCAAAATGGACAAAAATACATGCACAAATGCCTAGAGACAACCCACAAAAAGAAAAATGTGGTACGCGTTACTGCAAGTAAACAGCTTGCATAGCACCCCCAAATGTAGATCTGAGAAACTCATCCATCTTCGTACCTTCTTGCGCACAACCAGTGATGCACATTGCACTCCTTAAATATCCTGTCAATACGGTGTAAGCAGTGTAGGCATGCTGGATTCAGCATGTAACTTACGCGCTAAGGGCCGTTACTGTTACGCTCACCTGGTATCCATGGGAACGTACCCAGCTGTGGAGACCGGTACCCTTCTCAGCCGCTCCCAGGTATAATCAGCGGAGAAGTTCTGCCTGGAAAACAGGTGGGGAATGATCAAGACTGGGCAACTGGGGTAAGAGCCTCCCAACACCCTGTATGCCCGCAGCCCCTCCCCAGACCTTTCCTCACCTTGTTATGGCTTTTGGCGCGCTCTCCGTCCTGCCTTCTTGGCAGGGGCGCGATGTCCTTTGTGGGCGAGTGCGATCTAGTTACTTCACCAATGCAGGCCCTTTAGAGTCTTTCAGGTAGGTCTTATTACTGTTATACTGTATGCCTTTCTTGGATTTAAATAATGTCTTTTCTGTCTCCTTAGGTGCGCGGAAGGTCGCAGTGGAACGTTGGCTGAATTGGGACTCGCCGGCAGGTAATGGTGCTTCGAGAGCGCCTTGATGCGGTGAGTAGGCGCTTTGCGCAGCGCTATGATGCCTTGCCTTTGCTAACCTGTTGTCTTTTGTTCCCGTAGGTTGCGGTGCTCACCCGGAGCAAGAAGTCGCAAGGCGATGCTGGTCGATGGGCGACTCGTGAGGTAAGCTGCCGGCACAATTGTAAAATGTCCTGTTTCTCTCCTTTTTGCAGATCCGACGGTCCGGGAGGCTCGCTGTTCCTTGGATGCTGTTTGCAGGAGCGGAGGGCAGCTAGCGGTGGAATCACAGGTAAGCTGCTGCTATTAACAATCTCCTTTTGTTTTTCAGATGCTGTTCTTACGAGGTTCGCAGATGCAGCTGAACACGATGAGCGTCACATTGCAGGATTGCAAAGTAATGCGAAGCGTGCTATCCAAGTGGGGTGTGGTTTAAATAGCATCAAGAAAGTAGTCCAGGTAAAATAGTCCTTAGGCTACCACACCCAAAACACTACCACATAGCTTGGTTCCAAGGAGCCAAGCTATGTGGATGCCTCATGTTGACTGGCACTGAAATAAAGTAGTTCCCAGCAACAAGTCTTCATTAAGTATGAGCCTGGCGCCTAAGGCGCCAGGACTGACCCAAGAGGGCCTAGGCAAAGGATGCCTAAGCTTGTTGGGGGCCCGAGCCGAGACTCCTCGTGGCCCATGAACCTGCCGGGGGGGGTTTCAGGAAGTGGATCGCGAGTTACTCTGTATTCAGCTGCCTCAGATGCACCACAACACCCCTTCTCGTGCCTCCTCCTGCCCTGTATTGCCTTCCACCTTGTTCTCTGCTGCTGCCTGCAACCCACCTGCACAGCATTGGAATGCCTTCTAACCCACCATTACCTGTGCTCCTGGGTGTGGCATGTCAGGCCCTGGGGGGCCACCTCATCTGCTGTCTTGGACTCTGTAGGGGAGGACTGGCCGCGAGGCCCTCCTCACCTACAGCTTCCTCCCCAGGTGAGGACCATGACTCGGTGGACGCCCCCTCATGCCACCCGGGCCCAGGTGGAGGAGGATTCGCCCGCCGACGACATTGCCCACACGCACCTCGTCTTTGCATTTACCAAAAATCGAGTCAGGCCTAGATGCCATCTTGTCTAGCAAACACGGCGTGAGTTTAGCACACTGTAACGAGGCCCCCACCTTTGGAGGGCCTTTCATGCATCTCTGTCGCCTCAGCAGCACTGGCAGATCCGCTGCGAGCGCGTTCCCATGAGAAAGTCGGAGATGAGCTAAACCCGAGATGCCAACACGGCAACATTATATTAGTAACAATGTGATATTGCACCCCGTATGACCCGGACCGCAAGGCCGGGGTAGCGAGGAAAAAAGCTGAAGCATCACTATCTGAAGAAGGTAGAAAACAATTCAAGTATTGGTACTAATGAACTACCTCTGTTTTAAAATGTGAATAAGCCATAAAAATGTAACGTTATATGATATCCCTCCAGGTCTGGACTAATGCTGCTATAACCACGGAGAAAGATGTTGACCAAACGTATAACCTCTATCTGTAAAAGTGTTTTTTCCATAGTATGTAGAAACTGGAACTCATATATGTTTACTGAACCACCCAAAGTGGCAGGCATCAATCTCTGTAGGCCATAACCTAGATATCCCTCGTATAACGTCTAAATGTACATACAATACGCACACAATGTAATGAATGTAATGTTAGGCAATGAAAAGGTACTGGAATCGACTGTCTTAAAGAAATGTGTAATGAAATTGAAATATATATGTGTGTCTAAATAACGTCAAAATAAGGCAGAACAGTATAAAACTTCTGCATTTACTGATCAGCAACGCACGAGGAAAATACCTTTGTGGATATGCAAGGCCATTCCCTCTCCCACCCTACCAAGCCTGCAAGATAAAAAAGCTAAGACTTGTGCCGCGCTCCCTCACCTCCCCCAACCAAGCTGGCGTTACTTCAGAGGCCCCGGCGCCGCAACCAAGGCCATAGCCTGCCACCTGTGTTATTTACAGCACGGTAATAAACCCACAGATGAACCCACTGATCTACCAACACCCTTTCATAAATCCCACGAACCCCCCAAGAATCCTGACCCCGTGTAAGGACGACCCCCATCATTGAGACAAGACACAGAGACCCATCTATATAATAACTTCTAACGCAGCAGACAGACATGTATCATTCGGCCCAAGCCCCAGAGCCCCGTCCTACGACCTAAAGTACCGGTCAATAGGACACAGGTAAATCTCACCCCAACCGATAACCACCAGACCTCTCACGAGGTGCATTCCTCATGTGTTGCGTTTATTTTATAAGATAAGCTACGGAACAATTTATTAGTGAACGTAAATGTCATTTTCTGAATAACTGCAGTGTGCATGGCCTAGGGCAACTAAGACAGGAAAGGTATTCATCAGTGTCACAGGCTGCCCCAGCGCACCAACACCGCACGGATGACCTCAAGCCGGCCTGCCAGGCCCAACCCAACCCACGAGGCTGACCAGTGACGTCGTCTTGCCAAGACCAACCATGCTGCAGCAACACCTATAGTTAGTCGACGATACCCAATCCCAATTAACTTGTGCCCCCTATAGTGTTTAGGTGTTGATGACGTTTTCTGTATTAGAAATACGCCTGTCTTTGCTATTGTCAGACAGAGCGCTCTCGTAGGTTGCAGAGTTCTTTGCATGCCTTATCCTTGGATAAACTCCCACTTACGCTCACCCGCACTCTGTCTTGGTCTTATTCCCACTACGGGAGAGTCCCTTATTGTCTCTCATTGCGGGGAGGATCGTGCTGAATTGGGGGCGCTTCCCTTCAGTGGTGACCCCGATAGCGTGATATCTCCAAATTATTTTTCCTAACTCCTTCTTTAACGACCCCCTTGTGGCACGAGAATCTCCGGTTGAGAAGGGATACGCACGGTGAACCGCCTCCGGGAGGCCGCCCGCCAACGGCGACCGGCACAATAAGAAGTGCGCACTCAATGAGAAAGGGTACGGGATCCCGATTGGAAAAAAATCCCCTTTGAGTGCCGCTCGCCGGAGCCAGGGGCTGACCGTTGAGTTACCGGTAACGCCGCCTGGACGGACCCAGTTTCGGAGAGTATCGGTTCAAGACGGGCACGTGAGTACCGAGTGCGAGTGATCGACAAGGGGAGAAGAAGGGGAAGTGGGAATAGAGGAACGGGGAAAGGTAGAGAAGGAGAATTGCGGGGGTCTACTAAAGACGGGTCTTGAAACTTTCTTTATTCTTTCTTTCGCATATGGCCATTAGGAGTAAGAAACAAGTGACGTGGTAGAAGTGACGGAAACCTAGCTCCGAAAGGGGGTGGAAGGCGGCGCCGCATAGTACTATCTAAATTAGTACTGGGAATATATGAAGAAGTGAGAAATAAGTTATTGGTGTCTAGCAAAAGGAGACACCGGGAATATTTTTTAGTGATTGTGCTCTCTCTCTCTCTATTTCTTTTTTTTCCATTTCCACGGGGTAGGGGGTGAAAATGAGAAGGGTATGAAGTAGTTAGAACATTTTAAAAAGTGGGGACTCAGTAGTGGCACGTACAGACGTGAACACAGTAACCTTAGTAGGGAAACAGGGACAGCTGGCTAGGGAGGAAAGGGAGGAAAAAGACAAAAGTGTGAGTGGGAAGTATTGTGAAGGGTGCGCGCACCGTACGAGTGTTAGAGACGAACAGGTGGCCGTGAGGTGGTGCCAAAGAGTGTGGACATAACCAGTACTAGATCGATTGCCAGTGAGATCACATAAGTGTGCCTGAGAATGAGAAAGAGATGAGATATGGTGAGTGAGAAGAGATTTGTGCACTGAATTACAGTGGGTGACAATTTTGAGAGGTCCGCTCTTGTCTGTGCCATAAAAGTATACGTACGCATATTTACACCTATTTAAAAGTTACGAAGGCGAACGCGGTAGCGCTGACGATTTAGAGGATGGGGGCTGAAACTCCCTTGTCACACATTTGTAAGAGCTTGCCGGGATATGCTGAACGCATAAATAAATATCATGATCAATGGTTAACAGAATTGAAAGGGGAGGGGTTGCCCCAGATTTGGCCAGAAGGAGGGTCTTTTGACAAAAGCGTTCTCGATATGGTATGTACCTGTATTCGCCTCAAGTATAAGGGGAAAAAATGGCAGACTAGGAAGGAGATATTAGATCTCTGGAGATTGTTTGAGGAAGTACCCCCACCCAAAGCCCCAGCACCAAATATTGATTTACCCTCCACCACAGACAATCCACTAATGATTCCACGAGAGGAAAAGGAACAGGTAAGCATAGAACAACCTGCGGAGGTGGTTATGTTGTACCCAATGCTACCCAAACCAGCCCCTGCAACAGGATATAGCGACCCTATTTATGTGCCTCCCCCGTCAACCAGCACACCACAGAGGCCAACTGCACCCCCACCATACGAAAACACCAGAGAGCGCGCCCAGGGAGGCCCACAGAGAGTGGATATAGAGAAGTTAACGAGTGACTTAGAGTCGAGGCTTACAGTGGCAAGAGATGAACTCTCAAGAATAAAAGACATATGTGAACGCACAGCATGCGCCCCTACACAATCTGGACGCACGTCTAGAGCGTCAAGCGAAACTAGACAAATTGAGGAGGGATGGAAAAAGGGGGAAATACTGTTCAGAATTGAGGAAGAACCGACAAGAATAATAGAAGTGGGGACAGCAGAAGGAAGCATTGGAGATGTATCACGAGAAAGAGGGATCAGAGAGGAGTTGTTATGTGATGTCAGAGGAGGGGTGGATGAGAGCGATAGATTGAGCATGGCAATAGGAGGAGAAGGCGAGGAGCTAGATGGTGCCTGTTCACTGGAAACTATAGAAGATGAATGGATGGGACGACTAAGAAATAGAGTGGGGAAGATGGCGTCATTAGAGTCAGCAGTGATTAAGGAAAAGGAAGCTGCAACGGCAAAAGGGAAATTACAACTCCCATTACTGCACAGAGGAGGTGGGAGGCCAAACTATATACCGTGGGCTCAGATGGACAAGGCTAATTTAATGAAATTACTACCACAGCTGTCGGGAGGGGCAAGCAAGTGGATATATGCATTTGAGAAACATACCGCTGGTATACCGCTGGCAGTAGGTGATGTGAAAAGCCTACTAGTGTCCGCAGTAGGGGATCAGGCAGACAGAGTATGGGCTAAGGCGGGTTTTCCAGCTGTAACTTTAGAGTGTGATCGCCATGATGGGGCTTCTTTTAACACTGTGCGAGCAAGGGTGTGGGACGCACTACGGGAAACCTTCCCGGATACCCCTGATTTGCAGTCAGTAATGCAATGTACCATGAATGACGGGGAGGACGCTATGGATTACATTCTCCGGGTGCAGGAGATGTGGAGAGCGGAAACGGGTACGCCCTGGCACCAATCCACATCTCTATTCTATTTCATCATTAAGAGAGGGCTCCCAAAGGAAGTGCAAAAGGCACTAGATAAAATAGCAGGCGTTGAGGCAAAAGGCTGGCCAGAGATCCAAAGCATAATAGTACACCATTGTAAACGGATCAAAGAAAGAGAGAGGGAAGTAGCACAGAAAAGGTTGGCGGACGAGGCGAAGTTGGTGCAATCAAAATTGGTGAAGGTCGCAGCCGCGGTAGCGGGACTCCCACTCACACGGGAGGGAGAGGAAGGAGAGGAGGGGCAAATAGCAATACAAGGAAGAATAGCAGCGAATTGGGCAGGACAAGGGCAACGACAGTGGACAGAGCAGGAGCAGAACGGAGGTCCAACGTGGCAAGAGTGGGCCCCAAGAGGAGGAAGAGGTGGGTACAGGGGTCGAAGAGGAGGACAAGGGTATGGAGGTATGGGAGGAAATGGGTGGCAGGGTCCCAGAGGTCCACAGGGGAGCTGTTGGAATTGTGGGAGGTGGGGGCATTACTCAAGAGAATGTAGGAGTAGACAAAACAACGGGTTCCAAGAGATAGAACAATACGGACACCCCCACCCGGGAAGCCCCTACGGCCTCCCCATGGGACAATACCAGCAACCAGAAAATGTAGCACAAAGGAGTAACGCACAACTGCATGGACATCAGTACCGAACACAAACCAGCCCACAGAATAATGACAATGTGCACTACACGCCTGGTAACACTTTCGCAACAGTAGCTAATGGAGCACCCGCCCCCGCACCTTACAGTGGAGTGTCAGTGGTTTCGGGGAACATTTTCGATCAAGGGGGGGCAATGAGACACCCCGCATAGGACAGCCCACAGAGAGCACTTGCGTGTCCAGTACTGTCTACGACCCACAATGCATCAGAGGAACCATTGATAGGAGCGCAGATAGGAGACAAGCAATTCATTTTCATGGTGGATTCGGGAGCGGAGAAATCATGCATTAGAGAGGGCCGGTTCCCGTTATCTAATAGAACGTTAGAGACGCAGGGGTTCTCTGGGGCTGTAATTGAAGTTCCTTACACAGAGGTATTGGATGTGACAGTGGGGGGTAAAACAGTGAAAGCACCCTTACTGTACTATGAAAACTCTCCCATCAACTTACTGGGGAGAGATCTCTTGAGCAAACTAAACATGACAATATCATTCACAGGGAGCGGTATCGTATGCTCAACGCCAGGCATATGCCCCCTCCGCATATTAGCAGTAATACACGGCCACACAATCATGAAAGAGATCAGAGGGGTACCAAGAAATGAGGAGATGTTTGTCGAAGGCATGAGAACATTGGCTCTCATAGTACCAGAACTAAAAAGGGTGGAGTGGAGGATCCCAGCAGAATTCCTTTTTCGCCCCATAGCAAGCCCCGACACTGCTCTCGGGTCAGTGATATCGTTGGATTTGCATGCAATACATGTATCAACAAACAGAATATGTGTGATTGGTATGGACATGGAAGGGTGTGAGTGGCGGACAGTATTGTGTACAAATGCAAATATCCCGCTGAGAGAGCTCTCTGACGAGGAGCTATTTTCTGACACTGAGGGAGATGGTGAAATAGTGATGGAACTGGCAATGCCCTGCGACATTGTAGTTACAGCCAGACAAACTAAGGTTGAACTAATGGCGGTAATAGGAGCACCGCACACATTTTTTGACGAGGACATGAGTTCAGTACCCACTGACTTATGGACTAATGGCCCCCACGATGTAGGGTTGCTGCATGAAGTTCAGCCTGTGGTGATAAAAGTAAAACAGGGAGCAATACTACCCCGGGTGAAACAATATCCACTGTCGCGAGAAGCAGAAGAAGGGATCAGAGAGACAATAGAAGCACTGCTAGCACAGGGTATAATCGTGCCCTCAAACTCCCCATGCAACACATGCATTTACCCAATCAAAAAAGCAAAGGGGGGTTCATGGAGGATGATACAAGATTTACGCCCACTGAACGATGTGGTAATGAAGGAGTTCCCTCTAGTCCCGAACCCGGCGACAATACTGTGCAACATTCCAAAAGTAGCATCACACTTCACAGTAATTGACTTAAAAAATGCATTTTTCTCGATTCCCTTAGCAGAAGAGAGCAGGTACTTGACAGCATTCACATTGGGAGGAAGGAGGTTCGAACATTGCAGATTACCACAAGGATATTGCGAGAGCCCAAGCATATTTAACAGGGTACTACATGAAGATCTGGGGAATTTGTCTGTAGAAAGCACAGTGATTCAGTACGTTGATGATTTATTGGTTTGTGCACAGGCTGAGGAAGAGTGCAGAAAGGACTCAATAACACTCCTGACATTATTGGCCAACAAGGGGTACAAGGTGGACAAAGGGAAGTTACAGTACTGTCTGACAGAGGTCCTATACTTGGGTCAGTTGATATCAAAGGATGGCAAGCGAATTATACCAGACAGGGCACAGGCGATTAGAACAATTGGAGAGCCCAAAACAGTAAAAGAGATGCAGAAATTTCTGGGTATGTGTAACTATTGCCGAGCATGGATCTTGGACTATGCGGCGTACACAAGGCCCTTGTTACAGGCACTGAAAGAAGCACAACAAGAACACAAACACATAGAATGGACAGAGGAGATGAACACAGCATTTAACTCACTAAAAGAGCTGATATCAAGCGCTCCAGTACTAGCAAATCCAGATTATGGGCACGAATTTTTCTTATTTTCACATTGCAAAGGAACACTGATGACAGCAGTATTGACGCAGAAAACATCTTTAGGGCACAAACCACTCGCTTACTATAGCGGCACCCTAGATGCAGTAATGCAAGGTCACTTCGCGTGCGAGCAATCCCTAGCTGCAGCCGCGTTCGCAATTGAAAAAAGTGCCACGATAGTGATGGGCTGCCCGGTGACACTGTTTGTGGAACACTCACTTTTTGCAATATTAGAGCGAACAAAGAGCACATTGACAACACAACGCGCCACAGCATATGAGATAATACTGTCCAGCGCTAACATCCATATAGTGAGATGTAAAACAGTGAACCCAGCCACATTCATCACAGAGGCATGCACTGTAGAGGACATGCAAAACCATAACTGCGCCACGTACACAGGTGACGAAGGTAAGGATGCAGTGATTTTTGAAAATGCCCTGACCGAGGGTGAGGTGTATTTTGTGGACGGGTCAGCATCAATAGACATGGAGACAGGAGAAAAGCATGTGGGTATGGCAGTGGTACGATTAGAGGAAGATGAATATGAGATACTAGTACAACACCGCCTCCCATCACACTATTCAGCGCAAGCAGCAGAACTAATAGCGCTAATAGAAGCATTGCATGCCGCCAAGGGATGCGCAGTGACCATATACACAGACTCAGCATACATGACAACAACAGTTCACGGTGGGTTGGCCCGGTGGGGGCGGAGAGGGTTCCGACGAGCAGACGGAACACCAGTCCAGCATGCAGAACTATTGAAAGAACTGATTGAGGCCCTGCAAGACCCCACGGCAGTGGCCATCGTAAAATGTCAAGCTCATACCACCAATACAGATCTTGTATCTTTGGGGAACGCGGCAGCAGACGCCGCTGCCAAAGCAGCTTCATATCTACAAAAAGGTGAAATAGGAGAGTACATGTTGCACCACACAGCAAGCCAAGAGGTCCCCACAGGATACAACATGATGTCCACACAGGAGATAATAGAGCTGCAAGAGGGAGCTAGTGCAGAGGAAAAATTGCGGTGGAATAAGAGAGGTTGCAGCAAATCATCGACTGATTTATTGTGGCGACAAGAGAGTTCAGGAAAAGTGGTAATGCCAATTACGCTGTTAGAAATAGCATTTCAACAACTACACTTTCCCGCACACAACACGAAGAAACACATAATGGCAGAGATACAAGAAGATTGGTTTGCACCTTGCCTCCAGGAACACGTCACAAGGTTAGCCCTAGAATGCACGACCTGTCAAATTTACAACTCAGGTATGACCTTGCGTACACTAAGGGGTACGATACCAAAACCAAATGGCCCATTCAGAGAGCTCCACATTGATTATGTAGACATGGGGGAAAGGTGTAATGGGGCTCGGTACATGATTGTGGTTGTATGTCCATTTTCGAGGTGGGTGGAGGCAGGCCCATGTGCCCGCCCTGACGCGAAGGGCGCCGCGAAGTTCCTAGTGCGGGAAGTGTTTCCGCGCTGGGGAATTTGCGACATTATTCGCTCAGATAACGGGACGCATTTTGTTAATGAATTATTTAAAGAAGTGACTACATTATTGGGAATAAAGCACAAATTATGTTCGATTTATCATCCTCAAAGTAATGGCGTAGTGGAAAAGATAAATGGCCTGTTAAAAAGCAGATTATCAAAACTTTGTTTTTCCCTCAAAAAGACTTGGATGTACTGCCTGCCTTTGGCCTTGTTTGAACTGCGAAACCAGCCAAGTAAGGATCACCATTTGTCCCCGCACGAGATCGTCACGGGAAGAAGAATGCATACAGCGCATTCGCCTCTCCGTGAGCGTTCTGATGCACACAGAAGCGCAGCTATATTGGGGGAGGAGTTCACAGAATATCTGCGAAAATTGACACGGGCAGCGCGCGTAATTGCAAAACAACTAGCCCCCCCCTCGACAAGAGAGGAGGGGAACGCAACTGAACCAGACAAATTGCCTGAAAAACCGCTACAACTCATGCCTGGTGACCTTATATATGTCAGAAGCTTTGTGCGGAGGTGGAATGCACCACGTTTCCATGGCCCTTATGAGGTAGTGTTTTGCACACCTACAGCAGTAAAGGTGAAGGGCCTGCGATATTGGGTGCATTTGACAGACGTACGTAAAGCTTACAGCGCTGCGGAAAGTGAGGTGCAAGACGAGGCACAGGCAACAGCGGACGATGAAGTTGTGCGGAACGAATGATTGGAATTTTTGTGCTTTATGAGATGAACGGTGAGCACAATTAGCGCGCGACAAATGTCCTGGACTAAAACATGTACATATGTATGTGTAAAATTTCTTTTTATTACAGTTTTTGAAAATTTTGCGTGGGGTTCTTTTTTTTTTCCCCACGGTGCTCTCTAAGATGTTTTTATTATTTTTGTTCTTATAATGACATGTTTCTTATTATTTATATATATATATATAAAGGTACGAATAATGATGATTGAAAAGCTACCTTGTCTGTCAACACACCCCCTCCCTCACCCAACCCTATATTTTATCATCGAAACGTTACAACGTGGAAATGCTTACATGTTTGTATTTAATGAACCTTTGTGTCTCAAACAGGATTTATCATGGCATCGAATGGGCAGCCTGCAACTAATAGATATGTTAGATTTAGAGAAATGTTAGTGGCTAAATTAACGTATTCATTTGAATGTGGTTTGTCAATGTGTGCTATCGTGTTCTTCATCTCAATGTTTTGTCTGGTATTACACTGGATTATAGCGTTCATCTCTACCGAGATGAACGAGGGGGGAGGGGGGAGCAACACCACCCTTGCCCCTGGAACGAAAACAAGTCCGACTGTAGGTATCAAAGAAGGTGATTTCTTGATCTGGGATGGATCACACTTTGTGTGGGGATACTATACTACACCACCCACTGCTGTCCTCTCACAATTGAGAACCAAAAATGTAAATAATGACACAATGTCCCAACCTGGAACATACAACAACCACACAATCCCTCCCGCCCCAATTTCAAACAACGATCTCTTGTTTATCAAGGAGGATGGAAAAGTGATTATGATGACAGAACACAAGTCCCTATATGAAGAATTAGAAAAGGGGGGTGGGGGGGAGGAAGAGGGGCCTGGTTCTTCACCTACTATAACGAGAAGGTACAGAAGAAGGGAGAAAAGTAGGCGGAAAAGAGAGACTGGTGGAAAAGGGTATGATGAGTATTATGGACTAGGGCTAGACAAAATGGAAGACCCACGACACCCACACCAAGCAAATAAATGGTATGCAGATATGAGCACAACAGCCAAACAAACAACCAATGAGAGCTGTTATGTCTGCTCACTTATCCCCCATGCATCAGGCACACCTAAAGTATTGTTGCCACGAGAATTGCCCATTGTGGATGCCCAATGTCTCCTTCATCTCACGCTGTGTAGAATAAAGAACACTTTCCAAGCACACGATGTCTCTTTCAGAATGCTACAGAACAACAAAACGTGCTATTCGCAGGCGTCTGGAGTGATCTGTCTTAAAGAACCTTTCTTTGCAATACAAGGGACACTGTTTTCCGAAAACAAATGGAAAGACGAAGAAGTGCTGTGCAAGGCAGAAGCGCTGAAAGGTGTCCAACCGGACAAGTTGCGGTGGATGGAAAGAACGTGCTTGCCAATATGGAAAGGACACATCCCTAAACTAACATGGGTAACAGCGATGGAGAAACCCTTCAAGCTACAAAGTGAAATACAAAACGAACTATGTTTCAAGGGAGAAGGAAAAATGGCAATGGGAACGAACACGAACTGTAACAAAACTCTCACCATCCCAGATATGAAAAAAGGGACAGCAGCATTAATGGACACCTACTGGGTATGCGGAAACCAGGCGTACCTGCACCTTCCCCAATCATGGAGTGGTAGCTGCTCAATGGCCACCTTGCACTCGACACTAATGGTGATTCCAGAAAGCCATATTGACAAAAGTAACATGATGAAAGGAGGCTTGAACCAGAATGCAGCTTCTCCAACTACACAAGCGCACCTTTATGTCCTGTCCTCCGGGGGGAAGGAAGAAGAGCTCTCAAGAAACAAGCGAGTCTCGAACTACATATCACAAGCATCATCTGACTTATTGGCACAGATTCCAGACAAGTATCGCCTGTTCAGCTCCGTGGAAACATTCTTTGCTTCGCTAGTGTCCAGTGTCCAAGCAAGAGCAAATGCAAAATGGCTCCAGATCACACGGTGGGAACTGATCCAGTTGGCCAATGACACTGAAGAAGGGTTCAACATAATAAAGGTGGAACTACGAGCTCTGCGACTAATGACCATGCAGAACAGGTATGTTCTAGACCTGTTAACAGCTATCGATGGAGGTGTTTGCCGAAAAATAGGAAGTGCGTGCTGCACGTTCGTACCTTCTGAAGACGCAGAAAATGGGTCCCTGTCCCACGTTATTGAAGCAGTACATAACCTGGGCGAGAAGATGAAAATGGAAGGTGGAGCTGAAGATAGCTCGTGGTTCGACAATATCTTCTCGTGGGTTCCCTCATGGCTTGGAGTGACAATAAAGTTCCTGATACCAATAGTGGTGATCATCCTTGTGATATTTTGCCTGTGCCAGGTGGGCCTCCGATGTTGTGCTAATGCAGTTCCTAACGGTGCAATGATGATGGTGACAATGGGCAACTCTGGTGGTACAATTAAAACAACACAAGAAGTACATGTGCAGACAGGAGCAGACAACACCCCCAAGTACCAGTTAGTGCCTATGTGCCGTGATAAGTACATAGTAGATAAACTATGGCACACCACTATCAAAGAACCACGAGACGTAGAACTGGAATGGTATGAGGAGGTCTGGGTAGATCTGGAAGAAACTGGCGACTGTATATATTTAACATGTACACCAGATGAGTATGCTAGGAGAGGTGAGAGTTTAAGGGGGGTGTGCAGAGCATGGATGCCTATAAAAGGAACCCCTGCATGGGATGGTGCAGTGTTAGAGGAACAAGAATGTAGGAGATTGGAAGAGCTAAAGAAATTCGTTACTTTAAGTAACGAAAGGGGGGAAATGTAGGGGAGGACTGGCCGCGAGGCCCTCCTCACCTACAGCTTCCTCCCCAGGTGAGGACCATGACTCGGTGGACGCCCCCTCATGCCACCCGGGCCCAGGTGGAGGAGGATTCGCCCGCCGACGACATTGCCCACACGCACCTCGTCTTTGCATTTACCAAAAATCGAGTCAGGCCTAGATGCCATCTTGTCTAGCAAACACGGCGTGAGTTTAGCACACTGTAACGAGGCCCCCACCTTTGGAGGGCCTTTCATGCATCTCTGTCGCCTCAGCAGCACTGGCAGATCCGCTGCGAGCGCGTTCCCATGAGAAAGTCGGAGATGAGCTAAACCCGAGATGCCAACACGGCAACATTATATTAGTAACAATGTGATATTGCACCCCGTATGACCCGGACCGCAAGGCCGGGGTAGCGAGGAAAAAAGCTGAAGCATCACTATCTGAAGAAGGTAGAAAACAATTCAAGTATTGGTACTAATGAACTACCTCTGTTTTAAAATGTGAATAAGCCATAAAAATGTAACGTTATATGATATCCCTCCAGGTCTGGACTAATGCTGCTATAACCACGGAGAAAGATGTTGACCAAACGTATAACCTCTATCTGTAAAAGTGTTTTTTCCATAGTATGTAGAAACTGGAACTCATATATGTTTACTGAACCACCCAAAGTGGCAGGCATCAATCTCTGTAGGCCATAACCTAGATATCCCTCGTATAACGTCTAAATGTACATACAATACGCACACAATGTAATGAATGTAATGTTAGGCAATGAAAAGGTACTGGAATCGACTGTCTTAAAGAAATGTGTAATGAAATTGAAATATATATGTGTGTCTAAATAACGTCAAAATAAGGCAGAACAGTATAAAACTTCTGCATTTACTGATCAGCAACGCACGAGGAAAATACCTTTGTGGATATGCAAGGCCATTCCCTCTCCCACCCTACCAAGCCTGCAAGATAAAAAAGCTAAGACTTGTGCCGCGCTCCCTCACCTCCCCCAACCAAGCTGGCGTTACTTCAGAGGCCCCGGCGCCGCAACCAAGGCCATAGCCTGCCACCTGTGTTATTTACAGCACGGTAATAAACCCACAGATGAACCCACTGATCTACCAACACCCTTTCATAAATCCCACGAACCCCCCAAGAATCCTGACCCCGTGTAAGGACGACCCCCATCATTGAGACAAGACACAGAGACCCATCTATATAATAACTTCTAACGCAGCAGACAGACATGTATCATTCGGCCCAAGCCCCAGAGCCCCGTCCTACGACCTAAAGTACCGGTCAATAGGACACAGGTAAATCTCACCCCAACCGATAACCACCAGACCTCTCACGAGGTGCATTCCTCATGTGTTGCGTTTATTTTATAAGATAAGCTACGGAACAATTTATTAGTGAACGTAAATGTCATTTTCTGAATAACTGCAGTGTGCATGGCCTAGGGCAACTAAGACAGGAAAGGTATTCATCAGTGTCACAGGCTGCCCCAGCGCACCAACACCGCACGGATGACCTCAAGCCGGCCTGCCAGGCCCAACCCAACCCACGAGGCTGACCAGTGACGTCGTCTTGCCAAGACCAACCATGCTGCAGCAACACCTATAGTTAGTCGACGATACCCAATCCCAATTAACTTGTGCCCCCTATAGTGTTTAGGTGTTGATGACGTTTTCTGTATTAGAAATACGCCTGTCTTTGCTATTGTCAGACAGAGCGCTCTCGTAGGTTGCAGAGTTCTTTGCATGCCTTATCCTTGGATAAACTCCCACTTACGCTCACCCGCACTCTGTCTTGGTCTTATTCCCACTACGGGAGAGTCCCTTATTGTCTCTCATTGCGGGGAGGATCGTGCTGAATTGGGGGCGCTTCCCTTCAACTCCCAGTTCTCCATTCCACCTCCACTGCTCCACAGCCCATTTCCAGGACCCAGTTAGCCATGTCTGGTTCATCCTCCTCACCCCCAAGTGGCACCCCCATGGCAGCGAGGCAGAGGGGTGCCAACTTCACCTCCAACAAAGTTTGACATCCTGGTCTTGGAGAATGAGGCCCTCTTAACCCAGCTACACAACTGGGAAAGAAAGGACAGAAAATATCACTAATGCCATCAATGTGGAGGGTGGGGGGGCAGATCAATGCCTGAAGACTGGGCGGAAGCAATGGGAGGACCTGAAGAGCCACAGCCCTGCCAAGGCTGAAACAGCCCTCAAGGCTGGCGCTACTGTGGAAGTGCCCCACCGTTGTAGTGAAAAGGGAGAACCCGCACTTCCCTGGGGCCAGCCCTTAGTGCAATAAAATCACTCCTAATCACCTTCCCACACAAGTAAGTATCTATGCGAAGCACAGTGAACTCAGTCTGGAAGAAAGCCAATCACACAAACTTTGATGCTTGCATTTATTACTTAGTGTCCAACGAGAATTAAGCAGCATTTTACAATAATATGGGAATGAAAGTGCAGGCTGGATAATACCAATTATCAGTCATAGATGACTATGCAATTATATCTTACGCTCCTAGGAATCGTGGATGAAGATACGATTGAATCACACCCAGGACCCACACCACTCAAAGTGCCCGGCACCTCCCAGGGGAGGAAGGGGGGGGACTGGCCTAGCCCCCCAAAGGCCTGCACTAGAGCGGGATGCTAGGAGTCTCAGCCCTCTAGTGCACGGCTGGTCATCCAGGCGCGGTTTCTCTCTGTGCGCACCTTTCACAAACAGCCCAGGAGGAGTCCCTCACTGGCCCAGGTATAGTTCTTATTAGGGGCTGCACGTCAATCACGACGACGTACCAGCTCTTCGAGAATCTTCTAGGCCCACCCTTCCCGACAGCAAAAACATGTTTTTCACTGGAAAGTTACTGTCAGTCTTGGCCTCAGGCTCAGTGCACGTTGTTGTAGGAAGCGCCTTTCTACGTTCCCGTGCACCTGACTTCGCAGAGCGCAGGAGACTGGCCGTGCCTGCCTCCTACAATCTGCACAGCGCTTCATGCAAAACTAAATGCGTGTGTCTTGAAGGGTCTTTGCAGTTAACCCCTCGCAAGCATGCTGGCTCACTCAGATCGAGATACCTGGCTGGTTCAGCATTTTCCTCCACTTCGAATAAGCTCTAAATACACGCAAGATAGCCCTCTGGGTTAATGCAAGTGCAGGTTACTGCAAGCGCCTAGAGGCTTTTCATGACAACCGTGCAGGCTGCTTCAAGTTATCTGACAATATGCAGGTCCTTGAGAGGTTCTACACCAAGAGCTCCAGGCCCGGATCTGTGAGGGGCCACAAAGTCGGCAAGATGCTGGTGAGTAGCTATGTGGTGCACAGCTCTACAGTATGTATATTGTGCATGGGCATGGACGATTGCAGGCACTCACTTCTGTATGCAGCATGTATGTTGCAGTGAACCACAGTGACATGCAGCCTTCTGTGAATACTTGCTGTGTGTCAGACATCTCTTGATTCTTCATGCACTGGTATGTGCACTGTGGTTTGTTGGTGACTTGAGCCACTCGTCTTGCACATGCGGTCGGTTGATGGTGACACGTGCTCAGAGAGTAACGATGCCGGATTACACTGATGTGTCCATGCGCGCAGGACACCTATGTGGTAAATTTTCAAGTGAAGCCATGCACTCAACATCTGGAGGTGCCACAGGTGTATGGATGTCGGTGACTGTCATGTTTCTGCATATACCTCTATGGGATGGGGATGTGATCAGTCATCGGACTGCATGTGAAGTCTGAATCAACGTGTGATCATGCCATGTGTGTGTTGGATGCCACAGCATACACGCTTGTACCTCCATTTGTGCATGCATGTGTTGCATGCATACAGGTCAGGCTGTCAGTGAGGCATGTTGCTTCATTTAATTGGTTGGCCAGATGCCCAAGCAAGTGTTTGCATGGCCAGCCTATTTGCAGTACAATCTTGAGTGTCTTACCACCAGTGTCCCCAGCTGTACCCAAGACCATCTATACCTCCATACCATACATTACATGGTTGGCCACCCTACCAAGTGATTCCCTGCCCACCCCTGTGCCCCGATTCCTGGGGCAACACAGCAAGTCATGTGGGTCACGTTGGCATTGCTAGTGTGCCATGTCATGTCTCTTGCAATGTGTTTGTGGACCGCCGTCCATGTGCTGTGTTCACATGTGAGGGTGTCATGACTGATTCATCATTGACGCTACAGTTGTGTCTTAGTTTTCATGCAAATTAGGTGGGTGTGTGGCTGATGGTTTACCTATGGTGACTTGATTTTACTGTATGTTGTGTATGCCACACATGCTTTGACACTGATGTCAATGTTCTTTATCTGCTTCCCCACAATTGCTGCAACTGGGGCGGAAGCAGTGCTGTGGAGTAAGGATGCAGACTGTGCCCCCAGGCCAAGCCACACCACCTCTTAGGGGAGTAATATGGCTGAGGGAGCGCCTGGACCATCGGGCTTGGCTACTGGTGGGATAAGTCCCAGTAGGTGGCAGGTGACACCTGAGCAGCCCTGGGACAGGGTGATGCCACACAGGGCCCATCGGAGGGGGGGACCCCCTGGAGTCACATCAAGGTTGGCCAGCCCATGGGGCCATCGAGGGTGTTCATGATGCAACCCTGTCCCAGGGGTATGAGGCTGTGCAGGCCATTGGAGGTTTATTGTCCCTGGGCCATGCGTTGCAGCAGTGCCCACCTTCCGGGATGCCTCCACCCAGAGCAGCATATCAATGCCAGCCAATTTGTGTGTCCGGGATCATGTGCTGCCCCTGCTGGCTGGTCTCAGTCATGTGAGACAATGTACAGGCTACTCAGCTTGTATTTCGTCACAATGAGCTGTGCGGCCTCATGGCCATGCACTCGGTCGGCTGTTCCCTCGTGACCCCCCTTTGTGCGTCCTCCTCCAGGGTGCCTTCTGTGCAACTTCCAACAACCCCTCGTGGACCAGTCCCACAATCAATGCCCCATCTGGTTGAGCTTTTGTCCCCCAAGAACTCAAATGAGGTGGTCACTGCCTACCAAGGCACCAAACAGGCAATGGATGGTCAGCAGGCACCTCAGGTACCAACAGTATTACAAACGTGCTAGGGCAAAAGTGCGAGAACCCGTATAACTCTGCACTACCCTTTGCCCTAGCACATTTGTAATACTGTTGGTATGCAAGCCACTGTTGAAGTTCCTTGAAGATGCCAATATGTAGCGAATTGAATTTGCATAAAGAAACTCTTGTCTATCAGTTGCACTCTGCATGGCGGCAATTATGCAAAGGCAGAATGCTACAGGAGTTCCCCGAGCTGGCATTTCGCAACACTGAGGCAGGAGGGTCAAAGGGGGCCATGCAGGCTTCAGTGTTTCGAAGGTACCAGAGGCAGCTGGTTGCAGAGAAGCAGCAGGGAAGAGAAGTGATGGTTGCCAGAGAAGAGGAGGCAGAGGCAGGCTGCCATCCTCTCAGATACAAGCAGAGCAGCAGATGGTGGCCACCCTGCAAGCCCTTAAAGTAAAAAGAGGCATGCCTATGGGAGGAAGATATTGCTTACGAGACAGCCATGGGCGAGGCATTGTCAGATATAGAGGATTAGCTCGCTGCCTGTGTATATAGTTCATTAGGATTAGGTTCCATTTGACTTATTTAATTTGTATCCCTGGGCTGTTTTGAGATCCCCTTCGTTTTTGTATAGTTCGATTTTAATTCAGGTTTTGCATCAGTTCATTCTACACTTAGATTAATGTGTACACATTTTTTTTCATGCTCGATCTGTTAGTCGGTCATGCGCATTGTGGCCTCACTGCGGGTGTCATGTGGGTGTCGGGATGTTTGCTGGGGCGTGGTGCGCATGTGCCCAACCTGTAGGAGTGTGGCACTCAGACAGCTTGAGCGGTGTGCAACGGATACAAAAGCTTCAGTAGCAGTTTGAAGTAAAACTAACTTCTGCACCCAATTTGCATAGAGAAATTGATTTAATACCCTCCTATGAGCCATTAGTCCCCCTCATGAGTTGGGCAGAAAGCGCTTTTGCTGCAAACTGTCAGATTCCTACGAAGAATGGATTACATTAGACCTGTGGTGTGGGCAGTTCCCTTCCACCAGTAATACATGTATTGCCCTGAAAAAGGCTGGCTGCTCAACTGATTTAACACATGTATAGCCGAAAGTCAAATAGGCAAGAGGCAGTTGGTACTCCGTCTGTCTCCTGGTCTCCTGGCAGAGGGGTGCAGGTACAAGAGCAGTGTGATGGATAGGCCAAGCTTCCACTAGCTACTACCGGAAACGGGCTTCCCCCCTCATTGGAGGGCTGGTGGTCTTGCGTGTGGTCCAAAATGGTTCTCTTTGGGCAGGACAAGGGGGCGTGAGTAGTATGGCAGTTTTCTGTGATATGCCAACATTCACAAAGTACTTCATATGCCACAGCCTCTACTGTTCACACCAGCACCCCCTACTGTCTCTTGGTTTTATGAGACTTGAGCTTAACATTGCTCCGTTTGCCCACCACGTTGTAGATTTGACATTTTACATTACCCAACAGGCTCGTGGTGAAACATTATGCAGTCACAATGCTTTGTTAATAAGCACATTTAAATCCACAAATTACGTTAACTGCACGTCCCAGCACGAGGCAGTGCTCCCTCACTCTACATTGAAAAATGGGACTTCGGAGTCAGGCCAGCACCAGGCAGCAAAGGTAAGTTTTTTTTGTTTAAAGTCACCATCCACCACACTCATAGGCAACTACATAGGTGCCAATTGCGATAATGTCCTGAGGCAGCAGATCGGCCCTCCACCCAAGTTAAGGGCCAGAGCGAATGAAGAGAAGCCATTCCATTCCTCTGGATCAACCCTCACGACTAACACATTCCCTCTCCCACTGCTCCTTTTCCGTGAACTCCCAGCACCTCTCCCGTGGGTTACTGCCATAAGCTAAACCGTTTACGGGAGTCACGAAATTGGTCGACTTAATGTTGAAGGATGGTGCCAGGTGTCAAGTGGGGAGTCGCACAATGTGCTGCCCGGTTGGTCCAATGAGGACAATGCTAGAACCCCCCCAGATTCCTCCAAGAACTTGGAAGCCTCAAACTTATGGTGCAATGGAAACGTGTTTGCCAATTTCGGGATCGGATTGTAAAGGTTGACATTTTCTGATGCTTGCAATACACCAAACACAGCGTTTTCATTTCAATATTTATTTTAAGAAAACAGCAGTACATTCTGACCAACGATGAACCAACAAGGCGCGCTTAACAGCAAAATATACAACAGAATCAGCAATTACACATGGACGTTTGCCAGAATGAAAATATACATTGAAATGCCATAAACTACTGCAATATTGAAATTGGTTCCTCAACTATAAAATCTAACGCATTTTTGAAACCATAAAAACCAAAATGTATTACGTTGGTACAGTATTTTATAACCAATGGGACGACAGCCTCAAAGTTACGATTCAGCCTAACTCAAATGCACATTTTAAATTGGTCAGCTTTACACAAGTTACTCTTCCAGAGAAAAGCAGCAGACTGCAATCCAAGAATGGTAAACATAGTTTTAGCGCCCTTTAATCGCGACCCACCCCCTTCTAAAAGGAAAAAATAGAGAGGCAAACCTTAACTACACATGGTATAGGTTAAAGCAGAGGGCCAACTGATGAATTGGGAAGCCCAAAGCAAAACATGAAATGTGCTGAAATGCACATGGAGACTGGAAATCACTGCTAGAATGGTCATGCTGGAACAAGGGTGGGGTCAACATTACGGGCTAGCAAGTGAACTTGCAGACTGGAGAAAGGCTTGCAAATTTACATTTTGTTGTGAACCAGTTTCAGTGGCTCTGCGTTCTTGCCAGAATCTTGAAGGAATGGTGACAGATATGGGTATAGCTTTTCAGTGAAGACCCCGTTAAAAGTGTAAATGGGCGACATGTCATCTGCATTGTAAAAGGACACCTGACCTCCTTCATAATCTACATACACCCCAATCTTTTGCGGTTTACTAGTCAGGTTCAGAGTCTTGGATGGAGACTCCAGAGCCTTGAAAGCATTACCATTCCGCAGCCAGATTGCCCAGTAGCCATTTTTAGGGTTAAGCTTGATTTTGCCCTTCCTGTTACTAGACTCGCTGGCCATACCAACATCCCAAGCAGTTTTGTTACCCACTTCAACCTCCCAGTAATGCTTCCCCGAGTCAAATCCTTCAGCACCAAGGACTAAAATACACTGGCTGAAACGCTTCGGGTTATCTGGGAGTTGCTGCTTTGTGTCAGTGTACTTCACACTAGTCAAGCCTTCAGTGAGCACAAGGTTGGGATGTGCAGTTTGAGGGTCGAGCGTCAACGGAGAAAGGCCTGCAGAAAAAAAAAAACACATACGTTTGTAATCTTGAGGTTTTGTTGTAACAACCAATTTCTGTAAAAAACAAATGTATGCCGCACACAAAGGCAGGAAACTGCAAACGAAACTATAGCTGTGCTTTAATAGTCACTAGTGTGGGACTGATGGCCAGGTATGGGACAGTTTTAGAATATAAAGCGGAGACGAGTACGGCTTTGACTGAATATATGAGCCAAGTATGGGGAGGGGGTTACTGCCATGGGATGCTTACGATTTAAATAATGAAACATTAGATACCAGTGTACCGAACAATGTAGTCGAAACTATACGAAATAACATACCTGGCTGAACAAAAGATTTCAACTCCTTCCATACGATGTATTGAATTGGACCCTTGAATCGACCCTGGCTGAGATCCTTGTTAACCAGAACACTCTCGGCAGGAACTCCCTTCCTGTGTTCCTCACAGCACCTGCAAACAAACGGTGTATGCATTACACAAAAAGTTCATAGAATTTAGCAGCTTTTTCAAATCATTTGTTAGCGAGAACGAGCCGATACATACCGTTCAATGAAGCTCTTTATATCCTGCAGAGTAAAGATAAACCAATTAGAACAAGGTGGTGTGCGCATTACAACTGCAATATATTGTTCAGAAAAAGCCATTTACAGCAGAAGTGTATAGACTGGCTCTCCAACCCACCCTGGGATGCATGGCCTGCAAAACTGCTGCCCTTCAGGCGGGGAAGATGCACATTACAAACTACTTGTGAGTCAAGACGTCATGTTTTGCTGGGATCGGGGGGCATGGTTGTTGGCAGCCAATTGCACCAACACACCAATGTAGAGAAACAGAGGCAGGCTACCAGTGCCGCAACATGGTAGACAGGCAATAAGTGGGTTGACAAGGTGCGCACATCTTCTAAATTGTGCCAACTTTATAAAGGCAACCCCCAGGGCCCGTAGGGCCATTGCTTACTATACATCATGCAAGAAACTGACCGTCAGGAAAGCGATCGGATCACTCTCATTGAGCCTGGATTGTGTCGTAGAGATTGCCTCTTCGATAAATTCGCAGTTGTCGGTCATTTTAACCAGGTTTGTCTCCATTTCCTTCAGCAGCACCTCCCCTTCACCATTGAGATCTTCAACCATTTTGGTCTCCTTCTCACGCAGGAATTGGTGAAGCTTCTCAAACTCAGACTCGATGTGTTTCTTGTAATCAAGAAGATTATCCTAAAAACAAATCACAATTCAAAAGGTCAGTGACCCAGTTAGGCCTTCTAGGCTTAAGAAAAAATTTCTAGACACGACTGGTAATACAGTTAGAGGGGGCACATTTTCGGGAAAGGGTACCGCCCCAAGCAAATTCCGGCAAAGTGGGTAAAAAAATTACCTGGCTGGCGTGACGGTATTTAACCCTTTATCAGCTTTAGCCATATCTGCACAAAATCTATAAACCGTACTCACTTTTGAAAGAACCTCGCCCCCCCCCCCCCGGAGTGGCAGGTGAGTGGGGCCCATTGGCTCTTTACCAAGAGAAAGCGCAGACAATTACAATCTGCACAAACCAATCGAGTGATTAACAGTGTAAGGTCACTGCCAATGCAGGTGATCTATGGCAATGGTAAACACGTGACCATGCAGGTTTGGGACTCCTCTCCCTCGATAGTAAATTGTGGACTCATTGATGAAAGACACGTGTGTTGAGGAATCTGAAGCTCAAAACGGGAAAAGGGTGACATGACCCACCCTTAAATCAACATATTGTGCTAGACAACCAACTTACTCTGTGCAGAGTGATCTTCTGGCTTTGCTCAGACTTCAGCTTCTGGTTTTCCTTCATTGTAGATTCCAACGGGGTCACTAAAGCAATTAACTGGTCCTAAAAAGAAGAACCGTCCATTAGGAATAAAGGGAAACTTTTTTACCGAGCGAAATTAAACATACCGAAGAATCCCAATGTTAAATTACATCGCACGGTGTACAAGAATCATTACTAACCCCGTATAGAGAGAAATAAGCGCGCCAAACACTCAAAACTAAACCACCCACTGGAATATTCCATTCTAGTAGCCGACATCGGAACGAAAGGCAACCCTCCAGCCATCCGACATTAATTAACTCACCCTGTACACCCCTACAGCATCCTGGATGGGAAGGAAGTTGTGAGCCGAATGCTTCAGAGAGTCACGACAGATGACACAGGCCAGGGTTCCATCATCTTTGCAGAACAGCTTTAATCTCT